>NC_064924.1:450374783-451038354 GCF_023897955.1 Schistocerca gregaria
TCTTCTTCAGAAACGTTTTCCTTGCCATTGCCAGTCTACATTTTATATCCTCTCAACTTCCACCATCATCAGTTATTTTTCTCCCCAAATAGCAAAACTCCTTTACTACTTTAAGTATCTCATTTCCTAATCTAATTCCCTCAGCATCACCCGACTTAATTCGACTACATTCTATTATCATCGTTTTGCTTTTGTTGATGTTCATCTTATATCCTCCTTTCAAGATACTGTCCATTCCGTTCAACTGCTCTTCCAAGTCCTCTGCTGTCTCTGGCAGAATTACAATGTCATCGGCGAACCTCAAAGTTTTTATTTCTTCTCCATGGATTTTAATACATACTCCGAATTTTTCTTTTGTTTCCTTTACTGCTTGCTCAATATACAGATTGAATAACATCGGGGAGAGGTTACAACCCTGTCTCACTCCCTTCCCGACCACTGCTTCTGTTTCATGACCCTCGACTCTTATAACTGCCATCTGGTTTCTGTACAAATTGTAAATAGTCTTTCGCTCCCTGTGCTTTACCCCTGCCACCTTCAGAATTTGAAAGAGAGTATTCCAGTCAACATTGTCAAAAGCTTTCTCTAAGTCTACAAATGCTAGAAACGTAGGTTTGCCTTTCCATAATCTTTCTTCTAAGATAAGTCGTAGAGTCAGTATTGCCTCACGTTTACCAACATTTCTACGGAATCCAAACTGATCTTCCCCGAGGCCGGCTTCTACTAGTTTTTCCATTCGTCTGTAAAGAATTCGTGTTAGTATTTTGCAGCTGTGGCTTATTAAACTGATTGTTCGGTAATTTCCACATCTGTCAACATCTTCTTTCTTTGGGATTGGAATTATTATATTCTTCTTGAAGTCTGAGGGTATTTCGCCTGTTTCATACATCTTGCTCACCAGATGGTAGAGTATGGTCAGGACTGGCTCTCCCAAGGCCGTCAGTAGTTCCAATGGAATGTTGTCTACTCCCGGGGCCTTGTTTCGACCCAGGTCTTTCAGTGCTCTGTCAAATTCTTCACGCAATATCATATCTCCCATTTTATCTTCATCTATATCCACTTCCATTTCCATAATATTGTCCTCAGGTACATCGCCCTTGTATAGACCCTCTATATACTCCTTCCACCTTTCTGCTTTTCCTTCTTTGCTTAGAACTGAGTTTCCATCTGAGCTCCTGATGTTCATACAAGTGGTTCTCTTATCTCCAAAGGTCTCTTTAATTTTCCTGTAGGCAGTATCTATCGTACCCCTAGTGAGATAAGCCTCTATATCCTTACATTTGTCCTCTGGCCATCCCTGCTTAGCCATTTTGCACTTCCTGTCGATCTCATTTTTCAGACGTTTGTATTCCTTTTTGCCTGCTTCATTTACTGCATTTTTATATTTTCTCCTTTCATCAATTAAATTCAATATTTCTTCTGTTACCCAAGGATTTCTAGCAGCCCTCGTTTTTGTACCTACTTTATCCTCTGCTGCCTTCACTACTTCATCCCTCAGAGCTACCCATTCTTCTTCTACTGTATTTCTTTCCCCTATTCCTGTCAATTGTCCACTTATGCTCTCCCTGAAACTCTGTACAACCTCTGGTTCTTTCAGTTTATCCAGGTCCCATCTCCTTAATTTCCCACCTTTTTGCAGTTTCTTCAGTTTTAATCTACAGGTCATAACCAATAGATTGTGGTCAGAGTCCACATCTGCTCCTGGAAATGTCTTACAATTTAACACCGGGTTCCTAAATCTCTGTCTTACCATTATATAATCTATCTGATACCTTTTAGTAACTTCAGGGTTCTTTCATGTATACAACCTTCTTTTCTTGAACCTTCTATGAAAGAAGGTTCAAGAAATAAGAGCTTCAATATCCAATACTTGACAAGACTTTGCAAACCACAATGAAGAGCATGTAGCTCTTGTTAGTATGTAGTGTTGGAAGAATGATTGCTTAAATGCCCCTGTAGGGGTTGTAATTGGTCTGATCTTCTTTTTGGTGTTAGAATGTTGCTGCGCGGTGTGGGATCCTTAACAGGTGGGATTGGCGGAGGACATCGAAAGGGTGCAAAAAAGGGCAGCTCGTTTTGTATTATCACGTAATGGGGAGAGAGTGTGGCAGATATGATACACGAGTTGGGATGGAAGTCATTACAGCATAGACGTTTTTCGTCGCGGCGAGACCTTTTTACGAAATTTCAGTCACCAACTTTCTCTTCCGAATGCGAAAATATTTTGTTGAGCCCATCCTACATAGGTAGGAATGATCATCAAAATAAAATAAGAGAAATCATAGCTCGAACAGAAAGGTTTAGATGTTCGTTTTTCCCTCGCGCTGTTCGGGAGTGGAATAGTAGAGAGATAGTATGATTGTGGTTCGATGAACCCTCTGCCAAGTACTTAAATGTGAATTGCAGAGTAGTCATGTAGATGTAGATGTAGATCCCTAAGATAGCGAAGCGTAGGTGGCTAAATTACGTTTCCAGATTCCCCGGTTAATACTATTCCTGAAGTATACTTATGGAGGGTAATTTATGTCTCTCTTCAAGAGCGTGTCAATTAAGAGTTTTCAACATTTTCGTGACATTCTCCCTTGTGTCAGACAGACCTGTGACAAGTCATGCTGCCCTTCTTTGTACACGTTCAGTATCCTCTGTTACTCTTCTTTGAGACTGATCCCATATACTTGAGCAATATTCTAAGATGGAACAAGCAAGTGATCTATAAGCAGTCTCCTTTTACGTAAACTGCGTTTTCACAGTAGCCTGTGGATGAACCACAGTCTGCAGCCTGCTTTACCTACGACTGAGCCTATGTGGCCCTTCCATTTCATACCCCTATCTAGAATTAGCCTCACCTACGTGAATGAGTTGACTGATTCTATTTGCGGTTCTTTGAAATTCTTGTCACAGATCAATGCTATGCCGTTTTCTAAGGTCCGCAATTTTACATTTATATACGTTTAAATGAAGTTGCCAGTCTTTGAACCTCTTTGAAATCTTATCGCGCCGGCCGCTGTGACCGAGCGGTTCTAGACGCTTCAGTCCGGAACCGCGCGACCGTTACGGTCGCAGGTTCGAATCCTGCCTCGGGCATGGATGTGTGTGCTGTCTTTCGGTTAGTTAGGTTTAAGTAGTTCTAAGTTCTAGGGGACTGATGACCTCAGATGTTAGGTGCTATAAGGGCTCAGAGCGATTTGTACCATTTTGAAAGCTTATCAACATCTCACTGTATATTTTTGCACCTTTTTGGGGTTCCGTGTTGTAATCTGTAAAAACGGAGCTTTGTTCGATCGCTTGGTCTCCGCCTATCTGTCGGTCTCTCTGTCCCACTGTTAAGACCCTTATTCTCTGGAACAGCTTGACGTGTCAAGTTCCCTTTTATGTCACATACTAAAGTCTATGATCCCTTTTCGGTGTAAAAATTACAATGTAATTCAATGTAATGAAAACATACATCTCTTTATGTCGTATATTTTCGTGCACGAAAATTCACCCATAAAATCTATAGGGTACTTCCCGTTGACACAGACTCATGAAATTCTTCGAGAAGGCAAGATTTTTTACAGTACAAGTAAAGAAAAAATCAGAAATTTGTTAAAATGTAATTATGTGACATAAAAAATATCTTTTGCCGTTTGAAAACACACTTCATTAATCATCTTTCGAAAGCATAACAGATGAACATTACTTCATGAAGACGTACTCATGTTTGGGTAAGTAAATAAAAATGTCTTATTAAATCTTCTCTCTATATATATATAAATAAAAGTTCCCTCCTCTCTTCTTTTCGTACGTCCGGAAATACAGTAGAGATTTCGAAAGGGTCTCGGAATTGCCAGGACAAAGTACCTTGCCAGTATCGACATCGATATGAGGCAAAAATCTTTGAGATTCTCCATTGCCAAGATGGATGAAATATGTACGGAACTCTCAGTGAGCGAATCCTACTCGTACTTGGCCAACTTTTTAGACGGTACTTCATTATAGGTAACTGCATCATCTGCGAATTGCCTGAGGTTGGTGTTGGCATTGTCGGATCGTTAACATACAACACGAACAACGGACTCGGTCGACTTACCTGGTGCACGCCTGAAGTTACTTCTATTTCTGTCCATATTTCTCCATCCACGATAACGTGCATGACCTGTCCACCAATAATTTCTCAACCCAGTCACAAATTTTGTTTGAGATCTCATATAATTGTACTTTTGTTAAACGCTGACATTGTACTGAGTTAAATGCTTTTCAGAAGTCAGGAAGTACTGTAGCTATGTGATTTCTTAGATCCACCATTTTAAATATGTCATTCGAGAGAAGCGTTTAGACTACGCGAGATCGATGTGTACGGTTGCCGCATCTCGCTCATGGGGACGCTAACATACTACTGTAGAGAATTCTTTGGTATCAATCGACGGTAACAGCAAGGTCGATTTACGTTTGACGATGTCTGAATACGTACATTTTAGTCGATTTCTGACAAAACTACGGACGAGTCAGTATTTTTTTTTTTAAGAATACAGTGCCTCCAAGGACTGCACATTCTATCTTGAATTTGACACGACTAATGTTTGAAGATGACAGTGTCCTCTTGAATGGGCTTCAAAGTCTCCAGATGTGGTGCCTTGTGGTATGGGTTCATTTGCAACCTCAGGCGCATTCAGAGAGAGAAGATTTGCTTGTAGGTCCCCGTTGATGATGAGACCTTCAGGAACGAACTACAGGTTCCCATAGGACAAGTTTAGTGAAAACAGTTAACCGTGTCTTTTTCAGCGGATTCATCCTGTCGTTCGCTTTAATCTATTTAGCAAAATTTAAATTTCATAGTCTACGGGGAATTAGATCACGCTGCTCCAGAATGTGAGACCAGTGCCTTAACTACTACGTCATCCAACCCAATATTTGCATGAAAGTAGACCAGTGTCAATGACCACGCAGGAAAAAATGCTGTTCGGCATCTTTTCATGTCTCAGCAGTGACTCATGAAATATTGATTACTTTGTCTTAGGAGCAATGCGAACACCACTGTGTGTGATGTTGTTGCTGTGCTCATCGGTCCGACTATTGGTTTGATCCAACTCTGCGTGTTGGTCTGTCCTCTGTAAGCCACTTCACGTCTAGAGAGCTGCTGGAACCGACAACCATTCGAACATGTTAACTGTATTTGTGCATTGATCTTCCTCTGTAATTTTTACCTCCCGCCCCTCTCCCTACATTACAAAATTAAAGGTTCTTTGCTACCTCAGGATATTAACTATCAACGGATGCGTTCTTTCAGTCATTTAGTTAGTTAGTTACATCTTAAATAGGTAATTTAAACGAAATTTTATCGAAATTGGTACGGCGTAAAGGCAAGCGCCGGCCGTCGGGAACGACAAGGCAGAAAAGGCTGTGAGGAGGTCAGCCAATCGCACACTGACCTTACCTCCCTCCAGGGCGACAATGCGACAGCAGCGGCCCCTATGCGGAGAGGACATAACCGCCTCGACCGACTGGTGATGGCCCACCTCAATAGGAGCTTCAAGATTAGGGACATGGATGGCAGCGACAACGCTAATCACTTCGCTTTTACTCTCCATGTAGCACAGACTTGAGGTTGTCTATACTAAAGAAGACTGATTACTTTGTAAGTCGCCCATAGCTTGCGACACATCTTTCTAATTGCCGAAGTATTGCAGTTTTCTTTTTGTAATAATATGAGTTGTTTCGTTGTTTGTCTTGCTATCCGAGTATGCAGATTCCTTCACACTACAGAAATGACGTTGAGGGAGTCAGTTTACAGGATATGTGCAAATGAATCGTACTGATATTAATGACATTATTTTTTAGTCCTACTCTTGTCACTATATTTAAAAACTACTTTTTTTTAGAGCCTACCAATTTTTAAATACAAGGAGTTGTCCGGGAGAAATGATTTGAGGTTAGATGTCTGTCGGACATTTTACGATATTGGGCAAATGATAAAAAATTGTTGTTCCTGCATATTCGACTCCTTTCTGAGCCACAGACTGCTTTCATAATGTGTAATAACATCATTTTTTTCTCTATTGTTGTATGTATGGTTATAACCAGTGCTCGATTTGTGACGGCATGCGGTACCGGTACCTGTGATGAAAAACAATCCGAAGGACAGATGTTGAGATAAGGTACATAGAACTTTATTTTTACCGGTACAAATGTTGTATTCGCAGTTTTAAAATGCACAGAAAGGCGTTAAAATAACGTTTTAAGAAGTCTTGATTTCAAAAACATCCCGCTCCTCCAGAAGGTCTCAGTCTCGGGATCTCTGTTTTTTTTTCTAATAAAGTGGTGGTACTAATTATTCGTAATAAATTGTGACGGATTATTTATCGCGAATTTCATTAGCAAAGATATGTATGGTGCAGTTAAAATGCTCAACTCCTTGAATAGATACCTACATGACGACTGTGTGTCAACGCCGGAATTATTCTTACTGCTCGCTTTTGTGCAATTAGCACTTTCTTTGTAAGCGATGACTACCTCAGAAAATTGTACCGTAAACCATTAATGAGTGGAAATATTTAAAATATATCAGGACGCTGATTAATTTGTTTCCAAGAACTAGCAATTATACAAAGAGCAAAAGTGACTGTACTTAATTGTATCACAATAATATGCTTCTCCAGTACAAGTTTTCATCAGTACTTACAACTAAAAATTTGGAGAATTTGATATTTACTGACTCCTGTTCATGTTCTACATTAATAAGCTCTTGCCGTGTGCGGGATGGCATTATCTTGCTGAAATGTAAGCCCAAGATAAGCTTGCCATGAAGGGTAACAAAAAGGGGAACAGAATATCGTCAGCGTACCACTGTCATTACCTCCCTTTTCTGTTCCAGTCGCGTATGGTTCGCGGGAAGAACGACTGTCTGAAAGCCTCCGTGCGCGCTTTAATCTCTCTAATTTTACATTCGTGATCTCCACGGGAGGTATAAGTAGGAGGAAGCAATATATTCGATACCTCATCCAGAAACGCACCCTCTCGAAACCTGGCGAGCAAGCTACACCGCGATGCAGAGCGCCTCTCTTGCAGAGTCTGCCACTTGAGTTTGTTAAACATCTCCGTAACGCTATCACGGTTACCAAATAACCCTGTGACGAAACGCGATGCTCTTCATTGGATCTTCTCTATCTCCTCCGTCAACCCGACTTGGTACGGATCCCACACTGATAAGCAATACTCAAGTATAGGTCGAACGAGTGTTTTGTAAGCCACCTCCTTTGTTGATGGACTACATTTTCTAAGGTCTCTCCCAATGAATCTCAACCTGGTACCCGCCTTACCAACAATTAATGTTATATGATCATTCCACTTCAAATCGTTCCGCACCCTTACTCCCAGATATTTTACAAAAGTAACTGCTACCAGTGTTTGTTCCGCTATCATAGAATCATACAATAAAGGATCCTTCTTTCTATGTATTCGCAATACATTACATTTGTCTATATTAAGGGTCAGTTGCCACTCCCTGCACCAAGTGCCTATCCGCTGCAGATCTTCCTGCATTTCGCTACAATTTTCTAATGCTGCAACTTCTCTGTATACTACAGCATCATCCGCGAAAAGCCGCATGGAACTTCTGACACTATCTACTAGGTCATTTATATATATTGTGAAAAGCAATGCTCCCTTAACATTCTCCTGTGGTAAGCCTGAGGTTACTTTAACGTCTGTAGACGTCTCTCTATTGATAACAACATGCTGTGTTCTGTTTGCTAAAAACTCTTCAATCCAGCCACACAGCTGGTCTGATATTCCGTAGGCTCTTACTTTGTTTATCAGGCGACAGTGCGGAACTGTATCGAACGCCTTCCGGAAGTCAAGAAAAATAGCATCTACCTGGGAGCCTGTATCTAATATTTTCTGGGTCTCATGAACAAATAAAGCGAGTTGGGTCTCACACGATCGCTGTTTCCGGAATCCATTTTGATTCCTACAGAGTAGATTCTGGGTTTCCAAAAACGACATGATACTCGAGCAAAAAACATGTTCAAAAATTCTGCAACAGGTCGACGTCAGAGATATGGGTCTATAGTTCTGCGCACCTGCTCGACGACCCTTCTTGAAGACTGGGACTACCTGTGCTCTTTTCCAATCATTTGGAACCTTCCGTTCCTCTAGAGACTTGCGGTACACGGCTGTTAGAAGGGGGCGGGGGCAAGTTCTTTCACGTACTTTGTGTAGAATCGAACTGGTATCCCGTCAGGTCCAGTGGACTTTTCGGGCCATACGGTGGGCGACAGTTAGGTTAGTATCACACTGCTGTCCAAACACGTCTTCGCTGCTCATTGGGCTCAGTGCGAAGTGAGACTCATCATCGAGACTGAGTTTCGTTGTGGAAATTATTGAAAGCACCTCTCATTCAAGAAAGCGCTATATTTCGAACTTCTGGAAAAGTGATGAGTCTCACTTCTACTCCAGTCAACTTCTGGAAAAGTGATGAGTCTCACTTCTACTCCAGTCAATGAAATTCCAGGCCGAAGACCTTTATGGAGAGGCCATGAGCGGCGTTGGGATACCAACCTGTCGCCCGCTCTACGGCCCGATAAACAGGACTGATGGTCTACGGTGCCATTTCCTTTCACTGGAGGACACACAAGTGGCAACACAGCGGTACGTAGGCGATATTCTATGATCCATTATGTTGCCCTTCACTGCTAGCCATCCTGGGCTTGCATTTCAGTAAAATAAAACCTTTTCTCATATTGCGAAAATTTCTACTGTTTCTCTTCGTACTTGCCAAAACCTACCTTGCCTAGAAAAGTCACCTGATCTCACTTCAATGTGAAAGTTTCGAGTATTATGGCTGGGCCCTCTAACACAGCTCGGATTCTGGCGATCTAACGCTCCAGTTGGGCAGAATTTGGCACGCTAGCCCTCGGTTGGATGTATAACAATACTATAAATTAATGTCAAGCCGAATAACTGTTTGCATAAGGGCCAAGGGTGGACCAACGCGTTGTTGACTTGCTCTATTTGTGAAGAAATTTCCCTCGAATAAATTATCCAATTTTCCTGAAATTGTAATCATTTGTCTGTCTACACTTGTACATCACATCCAGACTTCTGCCCCATTGGGATAATTCCTTCGCTGAAACTCTCTTTTTTTCCTTAGATTGTATGCGGGAAATGATTTCACCCAAAATTGAACCCTGTAAGACTCCCTATGTGTTATATCTCCAGTGCCCAAAATTATCTACCTCTTCAGTATTGTCTGAATTATTCAGCACAACTTTTTGCATTCACTTTGTTAAGTATGATTCAAATCAGTTATGTGTAAAGACTTAATTCCACAAAACTTAAGTTCTACACAATCAAACGCCTTGGACGGATGACGGATAGGTAACAAAAAAATACCAGCTGGCGATGTTTTATCATTTAAAGCTTGTAATATTTGGTGGGTGAATGTATAAACAGCAGTCGCAGCCATGCAACCTTCCTTTAATCCAAAGTGTCATATGCTAAGTAAACTGTTTCTGTTTAGAAGTAAGACTACTCTTGGATACATTACTTCTAGGAATACTTTGAAAAATATGTCAATAAGGAAATAGTATGATAATTTTTTAAGTCTTTCTTGTCACCTTTCTTATGAAGAGGCTTAATAATTGCGTATTTTCACCTGTCCGGAAAAAATCCCGTGTGCCAGTTACGCGTTACATATGTTATTAAGCACGTTATTTATTAAGTTTGAAAAACTTTTCAGAATTCTCTCTGAAATTCCATCAACATCATATTAAACTTCGTTTTTTAGAAGTAAGTTCGACCATAAATTTCTTTTCTCGCAAAGTCGATGCAGTACCTCCTAGTTAGTTACACGATCTCCCAAACTAATCTTCAGCTTTCTTCTGTAACGTCATAGTTCAAATGGTTCAAATGGCTCTGAGCACTATGGGACTTAACTACTGTGGTCATCATTCCCCTAGAACTTAGAACTACTTAAACCAAACTAACCTAAGGACATCACACGCATTCATGCCCGAGAGAGGATTCGAACCTGCGACCGTAGCGGTCGCGCGGTTCCAGACTGTAGCGCCTAGAGCCGCTCGGCCACTCTGGCCGGCTGTAACGTTATAGTGTCACATTACGAAGCCTTATATTCTCTTCTTGTCTAAACAGCTACAATCCAGATAAATATCTTCGGAAAAATGTTTCCTAATACTCAAATATATATTGGATAACAAATTATTCTTTTTCGTAAGTATTTTTCTTGCTTCTACCGGTCTGAATTTGATATCTTCTTTACTTCGAGCGTCATCAATTATTTTGCTGTCTAAATGGAAAAATTATCCGCTGCCTTTAGTGTCATTTCACAACCAAATGCCCTTAGCATTGACTGATTAGGTTTGAGTGTATCCCATTACCCTTGTTTTACTCTGATGATTTTCATCTTATCACTTCTTCTCAAGATAAATATTCATTCTGTTCAACTGCTCTTCGAAGTCCTTTGCTGCCTCTGACAGTGTTACAATGTCAGTGGAAAACCTCAATATTTTTATTTCTTCTAAATGGTTCAAATGGCTCTGAGCACTATGGGACTCAACTTATGAGGTCATTAGTCCCCTAGGACTTAGAACTAGTTAAACCTAACTAACCTAAAGACATCACACACATCCATGCCCGAGGCAGGATTCGAACCTGCGACCGTAGCGGTCTCGCGGTTCCAGACTGTAGCGCCTAGAACCGCACGGCCACTTCGGCCGGCTTTTATTTCTTCTCCTTGAACTTTAATATCCTTTACAAATTTCTCCTTCATTCCCTGCATTGCTTGTACAGACTGAATAACGGCGAAGATAGCCAAGAGCCATGTCTCATTCCCTTCTCAACCACCACTGACTCAGTTAATTGGCCACTTGTAGACGAAAAACGTAACTATTCTGTTAAGAATTATTTTCGTTATTAAAGCCACCGCCATATTGTGTACCATCCATTTCTGTGGAAACCACTTGACAATACTGTCCGTAGCTTAGATTTATTGATGGTTGAGGTCTTATGTTACTATAGGTCACCTGGCAAATTTGTGAGCATAGGCTCACACCGCAATATTACATTCCCAGGAATCACCTTTTCTACGCTCATGGTTTTTCTCTACGACGCAAGCACTTTATCCAGACTTGCCACTAAGTAATGCTGTGTGTCCCTCTGATTTTTGGAAGAGGCCTATCTGTTTTACATGAGTTAGGCCAGCTAGGGGTAGCCCTGGAAAGAAGTTCAAGGAAACCGTAGCACCGTTTAGTGTTTTCAGACTGGAGCGTCAGTAGCACCTGTTCAAAGAGTTGTGCACATAGCGGACTCCAAACCTTACCAAGCAACTGGCGATTGCAGTATGCGCATGATGAAGAGGTTGATTCTGAAGAGCTTCATTTTCTGGTGAAGTGTGGTTGCTGCGATCGAGGTAAGCGGACCCGCAGAACAGTTGATGGCTGGCTCCATTCACGTCACATGAGCATGGAAAATAAAACAGTCTAAGTGTTTGTCAATATGTATATGCTCCCTTGCCGCCTAATTTGATTTGTGTGTTGCAGGTTTAATCTCTACACCTAATATTCACTAACTATTGTATGAGATTTCGACTGGTGTTCACGACTTCGTTTCATATTTATACATGGTAATCACTTTAAGAAGCTTTTCTCTCGACAGTTGTCTATGCATGGTCTGTGGATGCACGAGTGGCTTTAATATTGACATTCAGATACGGTATGGTATCCCATGCACCTTTTCAGCGACAGATGTCGTACCATGTGACGTGGGTTTGTACTGAGAAAAAAATTAACTACCCATTATCATTATTTTACTGCTGAGCGACCTTTGCCATATGCAAAATTTCAGGAAGTGCGATTGCTTCAGGGTGAAGTGGTGCGGTTTTGAAATGTGAACTGACATTTCTTTCACAAAATAGTTTGAACTCCTCAGGCGAAATTTGAACGCTTGTGTCCGCAGCTACTAATTTCGGAAATTCTTCAAAGGAAAAATATTCTTGACAATGCTTTCATAGTCTTCGTAGACGTAATCGATAACATTTGTAGCACATATGGGGTTTCTGAAAATGCCTCGATGGCAATCAGCCAGTAGATTCCTAAAAATGATCCAGTGAAGTCGACGTCTAAATGTGACCAGGGTGTTGTGATGCCTGTGGACATGGAAAATGTTGAGGAGCAGTTGATTGGTATTTTTGCCGTGACATGCCACCAACATTACTTATGTCTTTCTCTATACTTTTACAATCTAAATGCTGTCTGACAACGTGTTTGGTTCGTATGTTGATCAAGCTGAACTGATGTACTATTTGAAGCAGCTTGGGGTTAAGCACTTCGGGAGTCGTCACTCGTGTCTTTCCTGTTTCTGAATGCACCGGGGATGGCGATTATCGCAGAAACATCGGCTATAACGGTTGCTTTCAGGCCAGTTTAACCTGACTGTTACAAAACCGATTAAAATAATGAGTTTTTGAAACAAGCGATTATCGGATATCCTGTAATAAATGTAGAAATCAAACAAATATTGAAAAATCTTAATTATCTCATAGGACCAAAAATACTACACTACATAAACAAATAAAAGAAAACTGAGTCCATCCACCGTTCTTTGCTTTTCTCGAAAAGTGATGTGTGACTGAACACTAGAAAAAATCTCCAGTATTCTCCTACTGATTCTAATTTTTGAAATTCTGTTCAAAAATCACGTGATAATCGGGGATCATACGAATATTTGGATGTTACGAATAGCCAGTGTTAAAGAGAAAGTGAAAGCAGAGGCTCAACAACTGTTTTTCATATTAATTTATCCGTTTTCAAGGGTTACAAGCAAATAAAGGGATATTAAATGGGTTATTCGGAAAGTAACGAACGATCGTTCGCGAAATGGAAACCATACTGAAAATCCGATGACGTTTTGCAATGGTGTGTTGGGCAGTGTCTCTAGTATACCCGTCGATCGCGTTACGTCGTTCTTTTTAGTTCTAAGCACACAGGTAGCATGTAAATATACGTAGAACAATAGTGTCTCACGCCAAGTACGAGGGCCTGGTGAGAAATTTCGCCTGAAGCTATGCAGCCAACATTACATAACTGTCATGCGGTTTCTTCTTCAAGACAAGTCTCAACCGCATCCTGCAGGAGCAATGAAAATGCTCCTGTATCGTTTTCAATTGGAAATGTTTGATTACCCACAATGCAGCCCGTAATTGTCTCCCTCTGAGTTTCATCTCTGCTCACATGAACCGCTGGCTATGAAGACAACATTTTGGCCCAGACAACGAGCTGTACGTCAGCGTAGAGAATTGGCGGAAAGCACTGACGGCTGCTTTCTATAACAACGGCACTGGAAAGTTGGTACAACGCTACTACAAACGTCTAAGTCGGATCGGCGACTATGAAGATATGCAGCTGGAAGTTCTAGCTAACTATTGCAAATAAAACAGTTTTGATTTTCCCTGTGGTTTCCATTTCACGACCTATCGTTCCTTACTTTCCGAATAGCCCTCGTATCTAAACATAGGCAGCAGGTCAGCTACTTTCTATTTTCATTGTATTCGATGACTGAATTGTTGTTAAGTTTTTAATTTGTTACTGTTACCATAATTTTCTCTCCCCCTTTATTATTGCATAGAAATGACAGGAAAAACTTCAATCTTTTGAAATACTGCCGTTATGGCTAATTCATATTTCGAGTTTTTACCCTATTATTAGTAAGAGATAATAAAAACACTTGTTATAACCGAGACCAAGCAATTACCGAAAATACCGGTTACTCAGAACAGAAAAGGGGTGTCGGTTTGGACCGGTAGATTTTTCCTGTGTCTGACACGTACCAGAATGACATCTATGTAGATACTGAAAGAATGTTTCACGTGTCAGTATTATTTAACTTCCGGTTGATTGAGAATCTGTTTACCTGAGGGCTATTACGATTGATCATATTGTTTAATCTCAGTTAACAGTGGCACATTTTGCATTGTCACGCAGCTACCTAGTCTGGTGTATCGAAATGCCTAGCGCCATTGAAGCAAGATCGCGTCGTATGGAGAGAGGTGCTGTCATTATGCTGACTGTGAAATAAGGAGACATACAATAGACTCTCGCTAATCCGACCATTCCTGGCACATATGGGTGCCGGATTATTGAGCGTCTGAAATTTATTTTATTCGTTTATTTTGTTTTTTATTTGTTGTGGAAACGTAGGGGATATAGTGTACTGTACTTTACTAAACCGAAAGATACAATTTTAAAACATAGAGGACGTACTTCATTAAATCCAAAAATATATTAATTTTCAAAGAAAACTTAGTGCTTGAGTGTATACTGTACATAATTATACAGTCGTAGCACTCACTATGAAACATGTCCCTAATTTTTAACTGCCGAAAATCATGATACGCGACGGTGGCATGCTTTATCACGCAACCGTTTTACAACCATTTCATCGGTAATGCATGTATCTGGTTGTTGCATAATGTACTCCAGGTAGAGCGCGGCAACTTCAGCACTCGGTCGCAGGTTCGAATCCTGCCTCGGGCATGGATGTGTGTGATGTCCTTAGGTTAGTTAGTTTTAAGTAGTTCTAAGTTCTAGGGGACTGATACCACAGATATTAAGTCCCATGGTGCTCAGAGCCATTTTTTGAACTTCAGCACTAGCAATGTGAGAAATCTTCATGCTCTCTCCTCCTGTGTCGTTTTCTTCATCACTTTTATTGTTACTTTCTTGCACGCTTTTGATTATTTTTTCATCTTTTAAAGTTTGGTCCATTTCACGGTTTTCCTCATTCAGCCAGTTGCTAACATCTTCATCATCAATTTCTTCTCCTCCTGGAAGATTGTGGAACATGTCAGTGTACAAAGTAATTGATAATTCCGGATTGACTGTCTCGCTGTCGCTCACTACTGGCTCCAACTCGGCATCAATGGATGGCCACAATTTTCTCCAGCTCTTCATTATGGTAGCGCTCTCCACTTTATCCCTTGCTTCGGCTGCTTGGAAAACAACATCACGTCTGTTAATTGCTTTCCAAGCCTTCAGCATAGTTTCGATAGAGTCGTTTTCACTTTCTTTGAACAAAGAGACGAGAAGTTAATGTCTACAATGACGTTTAATTGATTCCAAAATTCCCTGGTCGATGGGCTGAACTAGGGCTGTCACATAGGGTGGGAGAAAGAGCGCTTGTATTCCATCGGATTTTAGAGATACATCTGAAGGATGGCTGTTAGCATTATCAATTATGAGGATAGCTTTTAGCGGAAGGTTTTTCTTCTTTAGCTTTTTTCTCACTGCTGGTACAAACGTTTCATGGAACCACCGAGAAAGTATTTGCCTGTCCATACAAGCTATCTTCTGAGGGTAATACTCCACTGGTAGAGGATTTATGTCAGTGTGTTGAAAACAACGTAGATGTTGAGATTTTCCAATCACCATAAACGGTTGTTCATTACTCTCATTTGTATTAAAACACGCCATTAATGTTACGCGCTGTTTGTGCTGCTTGTAACCAAAAGCTTCCTTCTCGTTCTTGGTAGCTAATGTTTTTGAAGGAAGTATATTGTAAAAGAGTTCGGTTTCACCAGCATTATACAAGGCATCAGCAGTTAAATCTTCTTCCTCTATTATCTTCCGTATCTTGCTTACAAACTCATGAGCATCCTCATCGTTAGCTGAGCAACTTTCCTCGGTAACTGTCAGCTGCCGAATACAATGTCGTGTTTTCCAGTTTGAAGGCCAACCTTCGCTCGCTGCGAACAATTGACTACCACAAAGTTGTTTGCTATATGTAGCTGCTTTTTCCTTTGTAACTGGTCCACTGACTGTAATTCCTTTACTGCGTTGTTGTATGAACCACCAAACAGCTACGTCCATTTCTCCCTTCTCATTCTTCCGCATAACCTTCCGTTTTCCCAGCTCAATATCCGTTTGTATTGAGTACTGTAGAACAACTTCTTTTTTCGTTTTAATGTCATAAATAGTTGCTCGTTCAACACCGAACTCAGCAGCTATGGTTTTCTGCGAACAACCTCGATTTAACTTACCTAAAATGTCGAGTTTCTGCTTCTGGTCTAGCGTAACGTGTTTCCTTTCAGAATCATTATTCCGAACTACAAAGAAAGCTACAATATCAAATACAGTATATAAAGAATTGTTTAAATAAGCATTGTTGCGCACGATAATTCATTGTGCACGTGATTTGGATGTGCGCCGAATTACTGAGATGCTGGACTACTGAGGGCCGGATTAGAGAGAGTCTAATGTGTTCAGAGTGCTTATTCAGTACGTCGACAATACAAATACGCCTGCCACCGCTTCTGAAAATCGGTGTTGAGATACCTTTGAGCCGGCCTCTATGACCGAGCAGTTACAGGCGCTTCAATCCGAAACCGCTCTGCTGCTACGATCGCTGGTTCTAATCCTGCCTCGGGCATGGATGTGTGTGATGTCCTTAGGTTAGTTAGGCCTAAGTAGTTTCTAACTTAAAACGAAGTACTAACGGTAATAAAATTACTCGTATGTAGAAGCGGAGTTGCAACATTGCTATAGTAAGGGAACTGTAACTAAAAGAGTTGCTAAGGGTTAAGTGCTTGGTAGAGGACTCAGAAAACCATTTTCTACTTATCGATCGTTCCACTCTCGAATAGCACATGGCCAAAAAGAACACCTAAATTTTTCTTTGCAGTCTCTTATTTCTGTATTTTGTTGCGATGGTCATTCCTCCCTATGTCCGCGCGACTGCTACGGTTGCAGTTTCAAATCCTGCCTCGGGCATGGATGTGTGTGTTGTCCTTAGGTTAGTTAGGTTTAAGTAGTTCTACGTTCTAGGGGACTGATGACCTTAGATGTTAACTCCCATAGTGCTTAGAGCCATTTGAACCATTTAGATACCTTTCAGCTGCGACACAGCAGTCACAAGAGTTGACCAGACGAGAAAAGCAGGCCAGGTGAAGTTATTATTGCAAGGGAAATCTTAATTTGTTTTGGTTTCTGGGCTAAAGTGCTGACGAGAGAGAAACACTAGCCGGTCTGGTTTGCGTAAATAAAAATGGAAATCATACGCTATCCTGTGTGCTCAGATGTCCTCAGACAGAATCTAGTGGTGTACGCCTCCTCTCTGACTTCGAGATGAAGACTGTCTGCACTTAACGATGATGCAGCTGGTCACCTACTGTGGACGTAAGCCCGAGAAGTTGCAACAATCCGCCTGAGCAGAAGATTATACTCAGTCTACTTGGCGTCTTCACACTGCTGAGTCACCTACTGGGTGTCTACCCTTTGAAGGCCTCCATCGCCCAGGTGGGTTGTGTGTTCGAGACTTGACTGGTAGAGCTGCTTGGTTTCCCTGTTATTGCCCTCTGACTCTTGTGGACCACCTGCTCGTTGATCATAGTGTGCATACTGGCCACACAAATTTGACGTTTATCATGCTAGTGTTTATAGTTTCTTGTACCAGCCTTCCTTGTACTGTATTCCGCGGCCCAAGGCAGGCCAGCAGCCTAGACTTGGCTGCCATTCATCAGCTACTGCCATACTGCTGATGTCAGCAGGTGTCGCTGCTTATGCATGCCCCTGCCACGGAACACCTGCTGATGGCGAATTTCCGAGCTCTGCTGCTCACAATGTCATCTCGGGGACAACAGCCTTCCCTGCAGCGGTGACCACACCTCTGAACTCAACACGAATAAAAGTCTAATTCACTCAGGAATATCATCAGTCCACCGCTTGCTTCCAGTCACCACCATCACTGTCACCCCACGAGCAGATGAAGGAAGTGGTGTCTCATTCTCCACACAGCCATTTTCCCTGCCACTCTGCAGGTCACACCGAGGCTCTGTCAGCGCAAGCTTTCCAGTCAGTTTGGAATTCAATGCAAATTTTGTACAGCATGTCAAATAATTAAATATAAAGTGCAGAATACTGTTAGATGTGTTTAAGGTGGATACAGGAAGAAAGGAAAGGATAGGATACGGATCACTACTGTCAGCTGCTCTGGGACATTACGCATACTCGGTGGCGACGAGTGAGAATATGTACCAGACCTGGATTCGAGCCCTGGATCTCCTGCTTACATGACCGAAAGAACAGATACCGCACATTCATACACTCCTGGAAATTGAAATAAGAAGACCGTGAATTCATTGTCCCAGGAAGGGGAAACTTTATTGACACATTCCTGGGGTCAGATACATCACATGATCACACTGACAGAACCACAGGCACATAGACACAGGCAACAGAGCATGCACAATGTCGGCACTAGTACAGTATATATCCACCTTTCGCAGCAATGCAGGCTGCTATTCTCCCATGGAGACGATCGTAGAGATGCTGGATGTAGTCCTGTGGAACGGCTTGCCATGCCATTTCCACCTGGGGCCTCAGTAGGACCAGCGTTCGTGCTGGACGTGCAGACCGCGTGAGACGACGCTTCATCCAGTCCCAAACATGCTCAATGGGGGACAGACCCGGAGATCTTGCTGGCCAGGGTAGTTGACTTACACCCTCTAGAGCACGTTGGGTGGCACGGGATACATGCGGACGTGCATTGTCCTGTTGGAACCGCAAGTTCCCTTGCCGGTCTAGGAATGGTAGAACGATGGGTTCGATGACGGTTTGGATGTACCGTGCACTATTCAGTGTCCCCTCGACGATCACCAGAGGTGTACGGCCAGTGTAGGAGATCGCTCCCCACACCATGATGCCGGGTGTTGGCCCTGTGTGCCTCGGTGGTATGCAGTCATGATTGTGGCGCTCACCTGCACGGCGCCAAACACGCACACGACCATCATTGGCACCATGGCAGAAGCGACTCTCATCGCTGAAGACGACACGTCTCCATTCGTCCCTCCATTCACGCCTGTCGCGACACCACTGGAGGCGGGCTGCACGATGTTGGGGCGTGAGCGGAAGACGGCCTAACGGTGTGCGGGACCGTAGCCCAGCTTCATGGAGACGGTTGCGAATGGTCCTCGCCGATACCCCGTGAGCAACAGTGTCCCTAATTTGCTGGGAAGTGGCGGTGCGGTCCCCTACGGCACTGCGTAGGATCCTACGGTCTTGACGTGCATCCGTGCGTCGCTGCGGTCCGGTCCCAGGTCGACGGGCACGTGCACCTTCCGCCGACCACTGGCGACAACATCGTTGTACTGTGGAGACCTCACGCCCCACGTGGTGAGCAATTCGGCGGTACGTCCACCCGGCCTCCCGCATGCCCACTATACGCCCTCGCTCAAAGTCCGTCAACTGCACATACGGTTCACGTCCACGCTGTAGCGGCATGCTACAAGTGTTAAAGACTGCGATGGAGCTCCGTATGCCACGGCAAACTGGCTGACACTGACGGCGGCGGTGCACAAATGCTGCGCAGCTAGCGCCATTCGACGGCCAACACCGCGGTTCCTGGTGTGTCCGCTGTGCCGTGCGTGTGATCATTGCTTGTACAGCCCTCTCGCAGTGTCCGGAGCAAGTATGGTGGGTCTGACACACCGGTGTCAATGCGTTCTTTTTTCCATTTCCAGGAGTGTATAATCTAATAGGCCTACCTGGGCAATCAATCCTCCTTCAGTGCAGATGCACACATACGTCCGATCTCCAGTGGGAATCTAGGAATAGCGAATATGAAGGAAATAGACAGTGGCTGCGGGTAGGTGGCGCTCGATGGGAGTGTGGATCGGCCGTGAGGAGAGCTGGGATAGTATGAGTAGTTGCGATAAAGCCTTGTCCCGGACGGTGCAGTGATTACTACACCTACCTAGGAAGCACGAGATCCTGGGTTCGAATCCGGTCCGGTACACATTTTCACTCATCGCCGCCGATTCCGTGCAATGTCGCAGTGCAGCTGACAGCAGTGATCCCTCCCCGTCTTCTTTCCTTTCTTCCCCTCTCCACCTTCAGTTTACATACAATGTGTAACAGCTGCGTATTCTGCGTGGTGTCTGTTCTTTCGGACATGTCCGACTTTAGGGTGAATACGAAGTAGCCTGAGGCGTGAAAGGAAATTTGGATTGAGGGGGTAGTCATACTAGGGTAGTCCATGCAGTTGTGCAAAGCTACTGCGCCACGGCGGTGTATTGGTTAGCTGGCCACCCTAGTGAGCAGGAGACATGGTTTCGAATCCTAGCCTTGTACATATTTCCATTTGTCGCTTCAGTCTGTATATATACTAATGCAAAATGTACATGTCAACATAAGATCAAGATTTTCACCCTTCCTCTTAGGTAGTCAGTAAATCTGCGTTCACATTTTGAGTGGTGAAGCTGAAAATTAATTCGTACCCAACAATGCCATAATTTCATTTCAATCACAAAATACTGCCCAATGCTGCAATTTTTGAGCTATAATGGAAGGAATAATATTAGCTAGTCCAAAGATAGCCACTAGTGGTCAATGGTCTATAAGGAGAGTGAATCTTAGGCCACAAACGTATTCATGAAACTTTTTAACAGCAAGGGTGATAGCAAAAGCTTTCTTTTAAATCTGACTACAGTGTTTCTCAGCAAATGTTAGTGTTTTGGACGTGAACGCGATCAAACAATGTTTCCTATGTAACGAAACTATTAACATTCGGAAATTTGTGGTACTGTCTCATGAGATCAAACTGCAAAGGTCATCAGTCCCTAAGCCTACACACTACTTAATCTAACTTAAACTAACTTACGATGTGGACGACACACACACACACCCATGCCGGAGGGAGGACTCGAACTTCCGTCGGGGGGAGCCGCACGGACCCTGTCGAGGCGCCTCGGACCGCGTTTTAACATTTTATTTCGACCATGTGGTGTCCCGTAAAGTCTGTTGTAATTCATCAAATGCGCATTTCATTCACTCTTTCAAATCTATTTTGTACCTTTCCGTAACAGTTTGCGAAGCGGTTCGCTTATGGATCCTGCATCTGGAGTGAACGTCTGTAGTAATTAATTTGGCCTAGTGCAGCATGCAATTGCTTTAAATATTTGGGTGTCGGAAGGTAAACACACTTGTAATGTGTTACCGTCTCGGTATGATGACACGTTCTGACAGAGGGTGTTCTAAGTATTGTACTTTCCACTGGGAGACCATGCACTTTTCTTGGATACATTTTATCTTTGCTGTTGTAAAACCTTAAATATTTTTTGAGCTGTTTCTGACACAATAATGCTATTTAGGTAGTTCACAGCCTTAGGAGCACTGCAGAAGAATTATGGAAGTGTCGTTGGAACAAACTGGTGCAGTGTCAGTCCCAAATGCCAAGGTCCAAACGGAGTACTTATGACCAAAAATCTCTATTTTCATACAGAGGTATTTGTAAATAGGTCCCCCTCAAATCAAGTTTTGCGAAATGAACACCGCCAGCTAAATTAGCCGATAGTACTTTCGCCTTCAGAACCGGCAAGAATCTATTGCGGATCGCGCATTGACTGTCGCTTTGAAATCACCGCAGATTCGTAATGTGTCATTCAGTTGTCATACTGCCACTACTGGGGTTGCATCTGCCTATTGGTAACGGGTTTTGTAATGCCATTTTGTTCGAGGCGATCAAGCCTTTGCCGGCCGGGGTGACCGAGCGGTTCTAGGCGCTTCAGTCTGGAACCGTGCGACCGCTACGGTCGCAGGTTCGAATCCTGCCTCGGGCATGGATGTGTGTGATGTCCTTAGGTTAGTTAGGTTTAAGTAGTTCTAAGTTCTAGGGGACTGATGATCTCAGAAGTTACTTCCCGTAGTGCTCAGAGCCATTTGAACCATTTGATCAAGCCTTTGTTTCATGTTATCCTTTAACGTAAATGCAATATTGCATGCCCTGCAAAAAATTTTCACCGTTTCGGCTTGAATGTTATGTGCGTCTTGTAATTTTTAATGCATCCAAAAAAAGATGTTTTTACCAAATTTTATGCGGATTTTCATTTGGAATGTCAGTGTGAATCTCATTTGCTCCTCATGAAACGTGAAGCCTAGTATATTGAGTAAATCAATGGTCACTAAATTTGTTGCATTATGTGAACTGACAACTATAAATGTGACTGTTTGGTAAGCTGCTTGTATGCAACATCCATCCCTTGTGTATTGAATAACTCAAGGTCCAGTAAATTTATTGCTTCATATGAACTAACAAATATAAATGTGGCCCTTTTGGTAAACTGCTCGTATACAGGGTGGTCGGAAATTCCCGTCATAGACTTCTAGGACTTGTAGAGGGGAGTGAGTACATCGTATTTTGAATAGGAACCCATGTCCGGAAACGTCATCCCACGAGACTACAGAGTGTCAAAGTTATAGGCGCGGGCGTCTGTAAATGTACGTATACACGGGGTGATTCCGTGATGGTGTCACAGACTTTGTAGGATGATGGAGAACGATAAATGTATTAATTTGAAGTAAGGATCTCTGTACGGGAAACGAACGACTCGAAAGTTATAAACGAAAACCGTTCTGATACCTCTGACAGTTGAATACATGTATCGGTTCTTGTTTTGGAAGAGTGTAGGGTTGGTAACTTTCAGTGATGGTAATGTGGACAAAAACGAGAAAAAATGTCCAATAAACGTGGTCTCTAAATTGCATACCTGAAGAGCTATGACCATTCGTTCATCTTCGCTAATGTGAAACACATCTCCTCTACTGAGCAAGTGTTCATAGCTGTTAAGGTATGCACTTTAAAGCCCACTTTTATTGGACATTTTTTCTCGTTTTTGTCCACACTAACACCACTGTTAGTTACCACCCTGTATAACGTTCATTACACACAGAGCTTTCATTGGTATTTGATGGTCGCTATAGCTAAAGAGCGAATTCCGAAACTCAATTAATTTGGTAATTCTAATTTTCTTGTTTGCCTGCAAATTAATTAAGGGAATTCAAGAAAGAGTCTGCGTCAGTCTGAAATTTCAATGGCGCTTTATTTACCCTGAGAGTCACAGGTAAGTCTTGTCAGTTGCTAAAAATATAGCTTTCACTCTACGTTTTGTCTGTGATTTCGTGTAATTTGATCATGTTCACTGCGGATATCATTTGAATTGTTATATTTGTGTGCCTGAGTGCCTTGTTACTTCGTGTCCTTTACTTCGGATTTCTGACCTGTCTTTTTGCGGTAAGTGCATTGTGCGTTTCGAAAGAAACGGTCTTCTCGTTTGTGATTAACTCTACAGCGTGCACAAGAACGTAATTTTCCTCTAGTGAATATATTTTCAGCAGTTGGTTCATTCTTGTTTTCACGTCTTGCGACTTCGCAACGGCCGCGCTCATCGCTTAGCGGTTGGACAATGTTCATCTTGTAAACATACTGTCTCCGTAGTGTTTGTATATGTGCCAAAGTTAAAGGCAAACAGTCTTGCAATGATGGCTTAGTCAATCTGTGAACGTCCTTATTTCCATGTCGCGAGTCAGAGAATCAGCGTAAGACTTTTTGCACTTGTCATTTTCACACAGAAATTTGCAGTGTCTAGTTTAGCCCACTTATTGTGCTAACCACTTTTTGTAACCATGATCTGATTTCTTGAAGCACAAAAAATTTATATCCTCTGCTAGAATGTGCTCTAGTACTTCACAATATGAGTGTGACTTATCTTTAGCTTGTGACTATGAAAGTGTCATCAGATCTTTTTCAGGACAGAGCTTTTGAAATAGTTTAACCATTTCTGCACAAGGATTTGCAACAAGAAAAGCTTTGCCCTCAATATCACATTATAATTTGTGCAGGACAGATGTTGCTCCAGTCAGGAAACGTAAATTCGCCAGGTTTCTATTTTATAGATGCAAGCCGGAAACGGTAGCAGCAGCATCTTTAAATTTCTCTGGATAGTTTCCTTTTCTACTTCCAGTTTGGCCAGCTGTGGCACCAGCCGTCCTCGAGTGGTGGATAAATTTTGGAATAAGATCATTGTTGGCTGCAGTACACTGCAGACAATTACACGGCAGCAAACTTTCTGAAAAAAACATATGGTTAGCATCCAACGTATGGTTCTAATAAATGCTACACTACTCTACCGTGTTTCCAAAAAAAAAAATGTGACACGCACCTGCAGTTTCCCGTTTCTGAAACCTTGTGGCCAGTTTATGTGTTTATCGTTTTCCGTAAATTCTCATTGTCATTTTATCTATTGGTATAAATCCTCTGTAAATCTTCGAATGTTCGTTTCCAATTGATGAACAATTGGCAATATTTCTCTGTAAATCTTTAAATCCTCATTGCACTTTATGTAGAATTTGCTATGTTTCTTTCCACGATCCTCACTGTCGGTTTACGTAGAATTTCCGGAAATCCTTCTCTAAATCCTCGTCGCCAATTTATTTTGCATTCACTACATACGTTCGATACCCAACACAAAGGTGGCAGGAAGCGAATCCCCTATCACAGAAAGTTGTCACTGTACACGTAGCGTGTTTGTACGCTAATTCTATCTGATCGTAGGGCATTGTTAGAGTATAACAAGAACAGTGTGGGCAATACACCGAGAAGTCATTAACAGTAGTTTATTAAAATACTGTACGCCATAAATACTCATCTTCAGTTTGATGAGAAAGCGTGACACCAAAGTACAAGTTATGAACACTGGTCAACCTAACTCAGTGAGTTGTGACTAC
Source organism: Schistocerca gregaria (assembly GCF_023897955.1). Lineage (NCBI taxonomy): Eukaryota > Metazoa > Arthropoda > Insecta > Orthoptera > Acrididae > Schistocerca > Schistocerca gregaria. Next base: position 450,399,329 of record NC_064924.1, read on the forward strand.
CTCACTTAATGGAAGTTCAGTCTTTATTGTTGTTGGTGGCGGTTTCTCCGATCAGCCTGTTGACAGATTTACACTGTGGCACACGGCGTTTTTTGCGGCAACGTGTCGATATTTGTTGATAATGGCCGATGCCTCATTTATAATTGCAACTAGAACAGCATGGCACCTGTGACAACTGCCCAAGTGGCGGCGTGCGGCAGCTTCAATCTACTGTCGGCGAAAGAATATTCAAGTGCGAACTACATGCCTAATGAGGGAAGCACTCCCTGGTGTCGGCGCCCTCTGTGGTGTCAGGCATAACTAATGACAGAGCGATCGGACTGTATGTAAGTCATGTAGAGGTAGCATAATGTGTTTTGGTGTTACGTGCACCATATACGTAACGACAAATCATAGCCTGGCGTGTGGCGCCGTCTATGGGTATAGGTGCGTACCTTATCAGACTCCAAATACTGCAATGGCAATGGTTGTGGAGCATCCTCAAAACTTGCAGTCGCAGCCGTGATTATCTTCTCGAAGTGAGCACCATTGTTAATTAATACATTGGCTCACCATATTTGGTAGTCCCTCGACGATGTAAGCTGCTGCAACAATCATTAACAAACTGTAACATATGCATATCCCATTCAACCTTCAGTGAGAATGGAAGAGTGTAGAACAGAACTATTTTGATTAGAGTACAAAACTGGATAATGAAATTACCGCTGGATGTACATGGATAATTATTAAACATGCATACACCAAAACGTGTACCTCAGACATACTACAAGAGACGACCGTCCCACTTACATAGTTTTGGTTTGTGAGCGTCCTACATCAGTCACTCTGCTCTCTATTTCTTTTCTTAATATAGTTTAATCCGTTATGTTCCTTCAGATCATGTGAGGCAATGTAATGTGGTCATGAGACGAGGCACTGCATAATTCGTAGCTGATAAGAATATATAAAAACGAAAAGAGACTATAAAAATTGAACAAAGACACAAAAGAGGGTGCTTTTCATCTACTTCCAGTACTAGGAACTTAAAACGATTGCAATGATAATTCGATTATTTTGCGACAGTAAAACCTCGCTTCTGCTTGCGTTCTTTGGCACAAACTGTACACGGTAACTGTAAGTGTAGGCTTTCACGGCTATTCTCACAATCAATTCAGTTCTTCTGGATCTGTGACCGATTTGTCCATGTGTAAAACTTCCGACGTTTCGCCTCACGAACCACGGATCTTGCCGTCGGTGGGGAGGCTTGTGTGCCTCGGCGATACTAAAAGCCGTATCGTAGGTGATAGCACAACGGAGGGGTATCTGTTGAGAGGCCAGATAGACATATTTTTCCTGAAGAGGGGCAGCTGCCTTTTCAATAGTTGCAGGGGAACCAGTGTGGATGATTGACTGAACCGGCCTTGTAACGCCAACCAAAGCGGCAGTGCTGTGCTGGTATTGCGAACTGCTGAAGGCAAGGGGAAGGTACACCTGTAACTTTTCCCAAGGGAGTGCAGCTCTACCGTATTATTAATTGATGGCATCATCTTGAGTAAAATATTTCGGAAGTAAAATAGTCCTCCATTCCGATCTCCGGGCGAGAACTACTCAAATGGATGTCCTCATCAGGAGAAACAAAACAGGCGTTTACGAATCGGAGCGTCCAATGTTAGTGTCTTCATCGGGCAAGTAGGTTAGAAAACTTAATTAGTTAAATATAGTGGGAATTGGTGAAGTTCGGTACCAGCGGGAGTAAGACTCCTGGTCAAGTGAATTCAGGATTATAAAAACATAATCAAATAGGGATAACGCAGGATTAGGTTTAATAATGAATAAGAAAATAGGGATGCGAGTAAGCTACTATGAATGACATAATGAGCGTATTATCGTAGCTAAGATAGACACGAAGCCCACACCCATTACAGTAATAAAAATTTATATCCCAACTAGCTCTGCACATGATGAAGGAATTGAAGACATGTGTGATGAGTAGAAAGAAATTCCTCAGTTGCTTAAGGGAGAGGTAAATTTAATTGTGATGAGGGACTGGAATTCGATAATAGGAAAAGGACGAACTACGTACACCTAACTAACCTAAGGACATCACAGACATCCATGCCCGGGGCAGGACTCGAACCTGCGACCGTAGCAGTGGCGCGGTTCCGGACTGAAGCTCCTAGAACCACTCAGCCACCGGGCGCAAGCTCTATTCCGTACCTCTTACATCTGTGAGAGTACATAAAATGTATAACCTCAACAGGAACTACCCAACATTGATAAAAGCCATTGGTTGAAACAATTTTCCATTTAACGCATCAGAAAGAGTTATTTTGGGTGAGTGAGTTGAATGGGACACCCTGTATACTGAGATTGCAATAGGAGATGCAAGTCTCACCGCCTCGTATATGAACAAGTGCTCGCAGCTCTTAAAATAATTTTTTTTCTTGTTTCGGTCTTTACTATTATCTATGAAGACTGCGTATCTTAAAGCCTTATCAACAACAATACGGATGTATGTATTCCACTGTGACAAGTATCAGAACGATTGTCGCTTGTAACTTCCAACCAGGTCGTTTTCAGACCATGAACCCTGACCTCAGATTTTTACATTTTCCGTTCTCCAGCGTCCCTGAGCGTTTGTAACATCATCATGGAACCATCCCGAACCATTCCTATTGTCATACGAAATAGAGTTGGCACCATATTCTTTAAAATTGGATTCAGCTTGCATGCTATTTTCACAGTTCTGTTCCCCGATTTGGATGGCATCTACTCAACCAAAACCTACATCTGGTCTACACGTGTCTATGTTATTTGTCTGACGGACACTCTGTTTGGTGGACGGAACGAAGGAGGACAGAGGTTCGTCTACGACCTTCGACTGCTTAATTTGGATCACGTGTGAAACTGGACCACTTGCGCTGAAGCAAGCGGACGCATCCGGGACGATGCCGGGGCGTGGGAGAAGAATAAGGCCGCTCCTTGTAGAGAGGAGACGATGGTCCTTGGAGGAGGGTCCTCGACGTGCCAGGCGCGGCCGGAGGCGGCGGCGGCGGCGGCGGCGGCACCTCTCTTTGGAGAGTGGTCGACGAGTGGAGTGCTCTCCTCGTCAATCATCTCCGCTTTACACCTCTCGCCTGCCCCCGTCTTGCGTCACTCGCGACCACGCCGCGGGGGGCTCCACCTCATCAGCTGGGCGTTTCGCTCTTCTCCTGCAACCGCGCTGGTCCGTTTTACGAGCCTACGCTCACGCGGCCTCACGGAAGCTTTACCACACGCTTTTTGTCCTTCCTTCCTCACGGAGCGAAGCGCTATGTTTGCGCACTTCTTGCGAGCCGCGAGTGACGCCAGTTATCACCTATTAAACTGGTCGGAGGCTGGCACGCCGGGATGCCCTAGAAAGTACTGTAACACCTTTCTGCGTCGCTTTTGACGATCCCACGCTCGCTGCAGCGAGGTGAACCCGTTCCTCGTCGGCGGCGTTCCAACAGTCATGCTGGTGGCGTAGAAAGCAGCTGCTCGCTCCAGTACTGAATCTTCGCGGCCGTTTCGTAAGACGGCAGTCAGCCCGAAGAGCTCTGCACTGGTTTATTGCTGCAATTTTCCGCGGAGATTACAGCTTATGTGTGCGACGGTCCGTCTGTTGAGACTCCCCGCGTGTCTGCCGCCGTTCACGTCAGACGCGTTTCGATTATTCACGCGAGGTCATTCCGCTTTTTTTATAAGTACTGCTTCTTACAAATGCTCGTCCATTCATCGAATCAGTGCGTCGCTGTCCAGCATGAATTTACGGTACCCGGTTTTCTCTCCAGATGGCTTACCGATCTAAGACCTACAGTGTCCACCAGAAAAATGTATATACTCTTTAAGAAACGATAAATATTACTTATGCCTTTATTTTACATTTAATAATTTATCACACTTGTTCTAAAACCTTCAATTTAGCAAGTGTTACTTTAAATGTTCAAAGCGTTCACCGTGGCGGCTATACACATATCAGAGCGACGAGCGGTTCCCGCAACTACGTCAGTCACTGTTACAGTGGAGATCGATGCACATGTACCTGTAATCTCATGGCGAAGTTCCTCCAGCGTGCATGGCTTAACGTCGATATGCGTTATCTTTCACAGTCACCCACAAGTAAAAGTCCGTAGGTATTAGATCTGGCGACTGTGGAGGGAACTCAATAGGCCCTCTTCGTCCAACCCAATGCCCCAGAAAATTGTCAACCAGGAAAGCTCGTACTGTTATGTGATAGTGTAGTTGCGCCCCGTCCTGTTGGTAGAAAATTTCATCAGCTCCATAAAGCGCACGTATACCTGGAAAAATTGATGTGGGTAACATTTCCAGGTACACTTCTCCAGAGACAGTAGCATCAAAGAAAACGGGTCCTACTAAGCCATTAGATGATAGTTCACACCACACATGAACCCCTGGTAGATTGACCGCTTTATCCTCTTAAACATGCGTATTTTGTGGTGCCCAGTACACACTGTTATGCCGATTCACGGTCCCATTAGGTTTAAATTGTGCCTCGTCACTCCACAGTACTTTCGTCACAAATTGTTCGTGATCATTTACCATTTGCTGATACTATTCGCAAAATGCATTGGACGATCTGGATCATCATCATCATTAATCGCATGCAGTAATCGTAGAATGTCAACATTCTCTTTGCAGCTTTCAGAATTCTTCGTACACTCGTACTGCTAACCCCCACTTGACGTCCACATTGCGTAACAGACTTCTATGGAGAATTAACAAATGTTTCCAACATGAAAGCTGACGAAGCAGGACTTGCAGCTGTACGCTGCCTTCCTTATTTTCCTTTTTGCGTATCACAAATCCATGCAATTCAAACTTGTCAACGACGCGTTTAATTTTTAGGCGGGTTGGCGATTCTGTTTCAAACTCCCGCCTCCACTGACGTTGCACTTCAACGGCATTATCAAACTTGAAATATCACTTCACAACACATTTTCATTGCTCAAATGTAAAGCGCTCTCCAGCCATCTTGTTTTCTCAATGTTGTGGGAAAGTACTAACATTTTTGAGCCAAAGACCATGCTACAACACACTCGTAACTCAAATCGAACGACAATATCGATATCTCGAAAGAGCCTGACAAAGAGTGTATACATTTTCTGGCAGACTCTGTATTTTCCTGTCGTGAAAAAACCACGAGAGATACGAAGGCCCTTTTAATTGAAGGCACATTTAATACAAAGCAAGAGAAATAGCCTGGTTTGCATTCATCTCCTCTCACCGTTGTGAGTTGCGTTTTGAGTCAGATCGGAACATCAACTCATACAATGATGAGCCAAAGCAGTTTGACAGCCTGTTTAGTTGCGTGTCGGCCCACACTTAGAACACATTACAGCAGCAACTGTGCACTGCCCGAATTTGACAAGTCCGTAGCAGGTTTATGGAAGTAAGTGGCACTAAACTTCTACACAGAGGACTCGAAATTTCTGTAAACTACGGGCCAGGCGAATTTGGTGACCGAGAGATCAACATGAGTTCATTACGACGCTACCCGAACCACTGCAGCACAATTATGGTGTTGTGAAACCTGTTATACTAACGGAAGATGTCATCATCGTCTAGGTAAACATCAGGCCTGGAAGAATACAGGTAGTCCATAATTATGTTCAAGTAGTACATAGGTGTCGTGATGCCTTTAATTACGAGGGTGAATCAAATGAAAATCTTAAATATTTTTTAAATATTATTTATTGTGCAGAAGTGGTACAAAGCTGTCACTTTTCAACATAATCTCCCCCACGCTCAATGCAAGTCCTCCAGCGCTTACAAAGTGGATAAATTCCTTTAGAAAAAAATTCTTTTGGTAGTCCGCACAACCACTCATGCACCGCGTGGCGTACCTCTTCATCAGAACGGAACTTCTTTCTTCCCATTGCGTCTTTGAGTGGTCTAAACATATGGAAATCACTTGGGCAAGGTCTGGTGAGTATGGTGGATGAGGAAGACACTCAAAATGCAGGTCTGTGATTGTTGCAACTATTGTACGGGCAGTGTGGGGCCTTGCATTGGGATATTGCAAAAGGACACCTATTGACAGAAATCCACGTCGCTTTCATTTGATTGCAGGCCGCAGATGATTTTTTAGGAGATCTGTGTATGATGCACTGGTGACAGTGGTCCCTCTAGGCATGTAATGCTCCAAAATGACGCCTTTTTCGTCCCAAAAGAGAGTCAGCATAACCTTCCCTGCTGATGGTTCTGTTAGAAACTTCTTTGGTTTTGGTGATGAGGAATGGCGCCATTCCATGCTCGTTCTCTTCGTTTCCGGTTGCTGGAAGTGAACCCAAGTTTCGTCCCCAGTAACGATTTATGTAAGGAAGCCATCACCTTCTCGTTCAAAGCGCCTAAGAAGTTATTCACAAGCATCAACACGTCGTTCTCCCATATCAGTAGTCAGCTGCTGTGGCACCCATCTTGCAGACACTTTGTGAAATTGGAGCACATCATGCACAATATGGTGTGCTGACCCATGACTAATCTATAAACATGCTGCAATATCATTAAGTGTCTCTCGGCGGTTTTCCTTCACCATGTCTTCAACTGCTGCAATTTTCTGTGGAGTCACAACTCGTTGTGACTGACCTGGACGAGGAGCATCTTCCACTGAAGTCACACCATTTGCGAACTTCCTACTCCATTCGTAGACTTGCTGCTGTGACAAACATGCTTCACCGTACTGAACCTTCATTCGTCGATGAATTTCGATAGGTTTCACATCTCCACTACGCAAAATCCGAATAACAGAACTCTGTTCTTCTCTGGTGCAAGTCGCAAGAGGGGCGGCCATCTTTATACTGATACTGCGACGGTATGTGTTCTTCTGAACTATGCTGCCACCTACAGGTCATTCTGCACGCTGTTTGTAGCACGCTTACCAACTTACAGGATAACGACGCGAAATTTCGATTTGTTATTACAGAATTTAAGGTTTTCATTTGACTCACCCTCGTATTACTACAGGTCCCATGGAAATCCAGGTGTATGTCTCTCATAGCATAATCCTGCCTCCACTGACCTGCATTCGTGACACATGCGTTTTTCGAGCAACTGTCTGCTGGAGACCACCATCGACCTGGTGTAACAAGACACGTAATAAATGCGACTAGGCGGCACGTTTCCGTTGATCCAGTGTCCAGTTTCCATTTTCGCGTGTCCACTGCAGTCGAATATGAGAACGTACAATGATTGTCTTCTATGATGAGTCATGTTCGAAAATGTGAGGGAACGGTGTGCTCCGAAACACTTGTATCTGCATCAGCACTTTAGTTGTTCATCACCTCTGCCATAGATCGCCGTCTATGCTGTTTTTTAGACCTCCAAATTCGGTGATGTGGTGTAGTGGTCCAATAATGTATCAACAAGTCTTGGACCGAGCGAGGTGGCGCAGTGGTTAGCTCACTGGACTCGCATTCGGGAGGACGACGGTTGAATCCCGCGTCCGGCCGTCCTGATTTAGGTTTTCTGTGATTTCCCTAAATCGCTCCAGGCAACTGCCGGGATGGTTCCTTTGAAAGGGCACGGCCGACTTCCTTCCCCACCCTTCCTTAATCCGATGAGACCGATGACCTCGCTGTGTGGTCTCTTAGCCCCCCCCCTCCCCCCCCCCCCCCCCCCGCCCCAAACAACCCAAAGCAAGTCTTGGTTTCGCTGTCCTTCTACCACTTTATACAGGGCGTTACAAAAAGGCACGGCCAAACTTTCAGGAAACATCCCTCACACACCAAGAATGAAAATATGTTATGTGGGCAAGTGTCCGGAAACGCTTACTTTCCATGTTAGAGCTAATTTTATTACTTCTCTTCAAATCACATTAACCATTTAATGGAAACACACAGCAACAGAACGTACCAGCGTGACTTCAAAGACTGTTTTACAGGAAATGTTCAAAATGTCCTCCGTTAGCGAGGATACATACATCCACCCTCAGTCGCACGTAATCCCTGATGCGCTGATGCAGTCCTGGGGAATGGCGTATTGTATCACAGCCGTCCACAATACGAGCACGAAGAGTCTCTACATTTGATACCGGGGTTGCGTAGACAAGAGCTTTCAAATGCCCCCATAAATGAAAGTCAAGAGGGTTGAGGTCAGGAGAGCGTGGACGCCATGGAATTTGTCCGCCTCTACCAATCTATCGGTCACCGAATCTGTTGTTGAGAAGCGTACGAACACTTCGACTGAAATGTGCAGGAGCTCCATCGTGCATGAACCACATGTTGTGTCGTACTTGTAAAGGCAAATGTTCTAGCAGCACAGGCAGAGTATCCCGTATGAAATCATCATATCGTGCTCCACTGAGCGTAGGTGGAAGAACATGGGGCCCGATCAAGACATCACCAACAATGCCTGTCCAAACGTTCACAGGAAACGATGACGTGATTGCACAATTGCGTGCGGATTCTCGTCAGCTCACACATGTTGATTGTGAAAATTTACAATTTGATCATGTTGGAATGAAGCCTCATCCGTAAAGAGAACATTTGCACTGAAATTAGGATTGACACATTGTTGGATGAACCATTCGCAGAAGTGTACCCGTGGTGGCCAATCAGCTGCTGATAGTGCGTGCACACGCTGTACATGGTACGGAAACAACTGGTTCTCCCGTAGCACTCTCCATACAGTGACGTGGTCAACGTTACCTTGTACAGCAGCAACTTCTCTGACGCAGACATCAAGGTTATCGTCAACTGCACGAAGAATTGCCTCATCCATTGCAGGTGTCCTCGTCGTTCTAGGTCATCCCCAGTCGCGAGTCTTAGGTTGGAATGTTTCGTGCTCCGTAAGACGCCGAACAATTTGTTCTAATGTCTTCCTGTCGGGACACCTTCGTTCTGGAAATCTGTCTCGATACAAACGTACCGCGCCACGGCTATTGCCCCGTGCTAATCCATACATCAAATGGGCATCGGCCAACTCCGCATTTGTAAACATTGCACTGACTGCAAAACCACGTTCGTGATGAACACTAACCTGTTGATGCTACGTACTGATGTGCTTGATGCTGGTACTGTAGCTCAATGAGTCGCATGTCAACACAAGCACTGAAGTCAACATTACCTTCCTTCAATTGGGCCAACTGACGGTGAGTCGAGGAAGTACAGCACATACTGACGAAACTAAAATGAGCTCTAACATGGAAATTAAGCGTTTCCGGACACATGTCCACATAACATCTTTTCTTTATTTGTGTGTGAGGAATGTTTCCGGAAAGTTTGGCCGTACCTTTTTGTATCACCCTGTAGACAATAGCACGAGAACATCCGACCTGTTTCGCCGTTTTCAATATTCTCTTTCCCAAGCGCCATAAGGTAATTTGCCCATTGTCAAAGTCAATTATATCAAAATATTTCCCCTTTCGTTCTCAATGTGCTCAATAGAATGATTCCCCATTCGTCTTTGTTCCGTTAATATACGTTCCTTATATGATCAAGGGCCCGCAACGCTACCAGAAGGCGTTCAGTCTCTCGCCTGGCATGGCTCAGAATGCTTTGACTCAACCATGTACGTTACATATGTAGTTAGTACTGCACTAAATACATATGTAACGTATTTTGAAGCAATAGGCGAAGTTAGTCTGTAGACATTCATGGATGACACAGAAACTGAAACTGATGACAGCAAATCAAAAGCAGAAATGCTGAACTTCATTTTCAAATGTTGGTTTACTAACGAAAAGACAGGAATTTTTGCCACAGTTTAATTCTCGCACCTCTACAAAGGTGAGTGGCAAAGGTACCGTAATGGAAATCATTATAAAGGCAAGGATATTTGTAGGAAAATTAACATTATCGGCTGGAATAATTGTGCGCAGTGTATATGCAATTGTATGATGTCCCGTATACTGACAAATACTGTCAAATGGTGTTGCACTTGATGTCAGTAATACCGTATATAATATCAACGATTCAGTACAAAGACCGGCCGCAGTGGCCGAGCGGTTCTAGGCACTTCAGTCCGCAACTGCTACGGTCGCAGGTTCGAATCCTGCCTAGAGTATGGATGTGTGTGATGTCTTTAGGTTAGTTAGGTGTAAGTAGTTCTAAGTTCTAGGGGCTGATGGCCTCACATGTCCCATAATGCTCAGAGCCATTTGAACCATTTGAAACAATCGGAACAAAGGCAGTCGGCTCTCTGCGGTGTTTGTGTGCGAGTAAGTGCCTTTACTGCAGATAGGAAACACAAAATTACTGGCAATGCGTGTTCTGTACATAAACGACAATTGTGACAATGCCACGCAGAAAACAGTTATCATGGGATGAAAAAGCAAAAGTTGGTGCTCACAAGGAAACGAGGCTGTACAATTGTCAAACCACCAAAATTTTGAACCTTTCAAATACAGTGATTGATAATTTACTAATACTGAGCGCACGAGGTAGGCAGAACGTAAATAAATGCCGTGTACTTATGGCGTCCCGTCGGGTAGACCGTTCGCCTGGTGCAAGTCTTTCGAGTTGACGCCACTGCGGCGACTTGGGTGTCGATGAGGATGAAATAATAATGATAAGAACAACACAACACCCAGTCCCTGAGCGGAGAAAATCTCCGACCCCGCCCAGAATCGAACCCAGGTCGTTAGGTATAACATTCCGTCGCGCTGACAACTCAGCTACCAGGGGCGGACGACAGAACATAAGATGTGGGCTAAGCAGAATATTATTTGAGACATCAGAACGGTTCCTTTTGCACAAAGCAAGTCCTACAAACCGTTGTCGTTCTCAACTTGTTGCTAATTTACAGCTGTCGGTAATTGTCAGACATGTACGAAAACTTTTGTCAAATGACAAACATCTTGCATTCAAGAAACGACTGCAGAAACCTGCACTATCACCCAGACTGAACAGCCTACATTGACGTTTGCTGAAAAAAATGTGTCATACACGTCAGAGTAGAATGAAGTGATATTCAGTGACGAGAAGATGGGCCGGATGGATTTCAATATTATTGGCATGATCGAAGAACAGAACAGCAGGTAAAACAAGCAGAAATTTTGTTGGCGAAAATGTTATGATTTGGGCAGCCTTTTGCCCTAAAGGTAAATCACGCATTGCTGGCTGAGTACTACAATCAACTATAACATGTACCCTGAGACGCTAGAGGGATCATAATTTATGAGGACCCACGGGACGAAAGTCTAATATTTCAACGAAATAATGCATTTGTGCATGTTTGTGTTACAACAAAAATGTGGTTTGAAGATAAATATGTCTATGTTTTGCCCTGGCCTGAATGTAGGCTGGATGTAAACCGTGTGAAAAACCGTTGGGGAATACTTGCAAGGTGTGTTCATCGCAGTGGAAGGAAATTTGAGGCCACATGTGAGCTGCAAACGATGGAGCAGTGTGGGGGACAATTTCACTGCAAGAAATACAACCCCTAACAAAATTAATACTAAAGAGAATTTTTGAGGCGATTAGAAAGAACGAGGGCTGGACAAAGTTCTAAAATGCAGTAACACAACAGGACAGTGAGCGCTTTCAAACCAGTTTCCCCCCAGGAGACTCAATAGCCTTATTTTGTTACTCTTGTTATGAAAGAAACTACGTAATTCTGTCATGGTTGTTTACGTCTTCTATATATCTACCACTATCATAATAAATTCAGTATAGTATGCTACAGAAAATGAACTATTACATTCGTAAGAATTATGCCTTTGTACTGAGTTCCACCACTGTACTGTCAGCGGCGTTCAAAAACAACTGGTATCACATAAACTGAACAAAGCTCCAGGGACCCTTTGAATCATAATATCCCTCTAACAAGAACCAACCAAAAGAAAACACAGGCTATACCAATCCACAGGGAGGTAGCAGAAGTGACCCACAAAACTACTATCCATTATCGTTGTATCTGAAACTTCCTGGTAGATTAAAAGTGTGTGCAGAGAATTGAAGTTGGAGTCGAATGCCTTCCAAAACGTCATCGCAAGCAGCGTCTCACATAGCTGCACGCATTCAATCGGTCAAACAACACAGAAAATGTTGTTTGGACGGTATTAGAGGGGGTAGTATCGACTGAAGAGTTGCGATTTTGCCTCTTTTCAAATTATGCAAGGACATAATTAGGGATGGAGGTGCATTTCTGAAATTTTGGTGTTGTTTTTCGTGCTATGACTCTGGGTCCACTCATTAATGTTACTGTGAATGTGAACCACGAAGTTTATTTCACCGTTATGGGTGACCAAGTGTTGCCGTTTCCCCTTTTTCTTAATGCGTATGATGTTGACACTACCGTATTCCAAGATGTTAATAGACGTGTTCACAGGGCTACACGCAAATGTTCCTGGTTTAACGAGCAATGCTGTAGCATCTCGAAAGGAACGATGAATCGTCCCATCTTAATCTCACGAAGCATGTCTGGGGCTACTTGGAACAGTGGGTGGAACGTAACGACTACCGTCTGCTATTCACTTCAAAGTAGTTTTCAGAATATGGATGTAGATGTAGATTTGTATGATTTTCGGGCGGTTTTCAGTTTGCATATGATTTGTGCATTATAAATGCGTATGTCACTCTCTCGATACTAAACTGGTAATAGCACTATTTTACTCTTCAGACACATCATATTAGCTTTGCAAATCATAGTTTAGTTTAACAAGAGCATTTCTGACCTTTTGTATTTTTTTATTTATTTAATTCCCCTGTCATTCAGTCGGCATCTAGAGAAATACGTACAATACCTAAGTCTGTAGTTTCATTGTTATTCTGTATTTCTTCCAGTTTGATACGTTAACCACATATTTATTTAGTCTTATAATTGTTTCTCAGACTTTTTTTTATTTAATTTCACCATTCGTTGTTGATTTCTGTCTGCGCTAGATGCAAACAGCACAACACAGCGGTGGTGTATTTATGCTCCATGCAGCCTGTATTCTATCCATATTTTCCCTGTTTAAGGATGTGAAAATTCCTCTATGATTGCTGAGAACAGTTGTGGTGATAGGAAATCTCCTTGACTGATGGCTCTTTCTGTTCCAAATTTCTCACTGTTCTGATGAAGCGTAATGGAGGCGATAGCATTCATATATACACACCCATTGTAGAGAATATAAATATCGTCTACAGCGTTGTATGTTATGAGACATGTTTGCAATACAATATTGTAAGTGATTATTAATGAGCTGAATGGTTATCTGTAAACAGAAATTGTGGGGTAGTTACTCAATTTGAAACCCTGCAGTCTACTGTAAGTTCCGTGTGTCACAAAATTTTGCTGGGTCGTCATCCAATTTAATTAAAATAGGGAAAATTTAATATATGAACTGAATTAATCACTGAATAGCTAAGCATAACTAACGTGTCAATATTAATAAAAAGCTCCAAGTGAATATATGGAATGAGAATATGGGAATAACTTCAGTACCTACGTTACATCAAAATTCAGAGCAAGCAAGAGCTTAAGCCTCGACAAAACGAAGCACATAATCAGACAAAAGTTTACAAATATAAGGCCTGCCTTTTGAGCTTCGGAATCGCCTGGTGCGATCTATTTAAAATAATCTCACAAAAGGGGAGGGGTTTGACTGAGAAACTGTCATCACAGTTCAATATACACTCCTGGAAATGGAAATAAGAACATCATGAATTCATTGTCCCAGGAAGGGGAAACTTTATTGACACATTCCTGGGGTCAGATACATCACATGATCACACTGACAGAACCACAGGCACATAGACACAGGCAACAGAGCATGCACAATGTCGGCACTAGTACAGTGTATATCCACCTTTCGCAGCAATGCAGGCTGCTATTCTCCCATGGAGACGATCGTAGAGATCCTGGATGTAGTCCTGTGGAACGGCTTGCCATGCCATTTCCACCTGGCGCCTCAGTTGGACCAGCGTTCGTGCTGGACGTGCAGACCGCGTGAGACGACGCTTCATCCAGTCCCAAACATGCTCAATGGGGGACAGATCCGGAGATCTTGCTGGCCAGGGTAGTTGACTTACACCTTCTAGAGCACGATGGGTGGCACGGGATACATGCGGACGTGCATTGTCCTGTTGGAACAGCAAGTTCCCTTGCCGGTCTAGGAATGGTAGAACGATGGGTTCGATGACGGTTTGGATGTACCGTGCACTATTCAGTGTCCCCTCGACGATCACCAGAGGTGTACGGCCAGTGTAGGAGATCGCTCCCCACACCATGATGCCGGGTGTTGGCCCTGTGTGCCTCGGTCGTATGCAGTCCTGATTGTGGCGCTCACCTGCACGGCGCCAAACACGCATACGACCATCATTGGCACCAAGGCAGAAGCGACTCTCATCGCTGAAGACGACACGTCTCCATTCGTCCCTCCATTCACGCCTGTCGCGACACCACTGGAGGCGGGCTGCACGATGTTGGGGCGTGAGCGGAAGACGGCCTAACGGTCCGGGACCGTAGCCCAGCTTCATGGAGACGGTTGCGAATGGTCCTCGCCGATACCCCGTGAGCAACAGTGTCCCTAATTTGCTGGGAAGTGGCGGTGCGGTCCCCTACGGCACTGCGTAGGATCCTACGGTCTTGGCGTGCATCCTTGCGTCGCTGCGGTCCGGTCCCAGGTCGACGGGCACGTGCACCTCCGCCGACCACTGGCGACAACATCGATGTACTGTGGAAATCTCACGCCCCACGTGTTGAGCAATTCGGCGGTACGTCCACCCGGCCTCCCACATGCCCACTATACGCCCTCGCTCAAAGTCCTTAAACTGCACATACGGTTCACGTCCACGCTGTCGCGGCATGCTACCAGTGTTAAAGACTGCGATGGAGCTCAGTATGCCACGGCAAACTGGCTGTCACTGACGGCGGCGGTGCACAAATGCTGCGCAGCTAGCGCCATTCGACGGCCAACACCGCGGTTCCTGGTGTGTCCGCTGTGCCGTGCGTGTGATCATTACTTGTACAGCCCTCTCGCAGTGTCCGGAGCAAGTATGGTGGGTCTGACACACCGGTGTCAATGTGTTCTTTTTTCCATTTCCAGGAGTGTAGTTTATTAAAATAAAACATCATATTAAAAATTCACAAAATAATTCTAAACTATGATCTGTCGTTGCCTGTTATGTAATTAATTAACCCACTTATATTCTGATATTGAGTGCTGTGGTACATTACGGTGATAAATGAAATCTTCGGCATGTTTGGGAAAACTTCACACAAACATACACAATTCACGCACAAGAATAGAGATAAAAAGAAGTTTACCCGACACAATAAGCCAAAGGCTATTGTGAATAAGAGTACTATAGAAGACTTTCAGACAAAGTAACTTTTCTGCATCACCTTGTATATGAAACTAAGGGACGCTGGGTAAAAACACCCGTGAATGCTGTGAATAAGCATTAACAAAGCAAAATTGCTAAGGCTCGTGAAAACGTCAAGAACACAGATGTAAACCGTGTAGACACAAATAGCAATAAAATATCACGCGAAATTAAGAATAAAACTTATTGAAGATGGTACTGATATTACACAGAGTGAAATTACCACCACGTGGTATGAAAAAAGCTACACAATCTTAAAATTGAAACGAAATGAAAAGTAGAAGTACACACGAGAAAAGTTCACACATATATTCTACTTAAAGGAGAATTCAGGCAATTGAATTTTAACCCTGTGCTGGAGTAACGAACTACCTACACCATTTGGTCTGCTAACACAAAACGAGGACCGAAAAAACTTGCTACATACAGAAAAATACACTCGTGAGTACACTCTGAAAAAGATAAGAACTCGACTACTGAACTTCAAAATGAACTAGCAAATCAAACGTGTACATCAGTTACAACAGTTACACACCATCACACATTAACACACTCACCATCGCCAAGTCGCTCTTCATAGTACCATCTTCACTCACCATAGGTCCCGTTCTGAGTGCCGAACTTCCCCACGCAGCCGGAAGAGGCCAGAGGTGTTATTTCCGCCAACAACGTAACTATTGTAGAATGGATACCGAAAGGATACATATCTCTTTCCCTCGTCTGAGAAAGCTACACTGGCTAGACTGTTGCTACCACAGCAGACAGCCAGATGCTGTGTTTGCTACGATATACATGAAAAATTCAACATACACACGCACTCACTCATCCATAACGACGATTAGAGAGGAAGGAAATTTGGGAGCGCAAAATGTAGGTATAGTACATAGGACTACCTTTCTGTTTTCTTTCTTCGCACATCGTTCCGAAAATGTTACAGTGCGACCTTGAAAACAATTGGCTTTTGCAGTTGTTCGCCTTGGAAAGATTTCTGATCGTACTATGCCATCAATATAGAAAAAAAATGAGACTGATATTCGACTTGGCTTATGTGCCTTTTTAGGGCACGGAGATTCGTTGGTTTTCCATTGGGAACTCTGAATTTTCGTCTCAGGGTGATACTCATAGATCCTAGTTTCTTCTCCAGTTACAATTTTGGACATGAAGTCCGATTCTAAATGAAGAAGATCCTTCAACTTCGTGCGAACTTGTGCACGATTTTCCTTTTGTGCATCACTCAAAAATCTAGGAACAAATTTTGCACTCATTCGTCTCACTTGCAAATCATTGGTTGAAATGCTCTGGACGGACCCGTAGGCGTTAAGTTGTTCGGTAAACTCTCGAATAGTTTATTCGTCCGTTTGAAGGAACTATTGTTGCCACTTTTTGCGCTTTGTCTTCTTATTTTCACGGTTAATGTCCTCCCCAAAGTTGCTCGTCTTCTACTAACTCATTTTCGCTTTTAAATCGCTCATGCCACTTATAAATAGTCCTCAGAGCTGTAGGACCATCGCCATACAAAAAATTCAGCATTTCATGCGTTTCTTTAGCACTTTTCTGCAACTTGAAACGGAACTTGATGTTCACGCGATGTTCGGTATTCAAACGCACGACAGACACGGTAAACATGAACTCACTCTAGCGTCTCTGGACGCTGACTGACAACTCAGAACGTGTTCCAATTAGACACTGCTTGTTTCAACGGATCAAGCTATCGGACAAATTATATCAAATGGTTGTGGCGTCAGCAGTTGCTGCTAAAAAGCAATTCACGGCATTTTTGATCACACCTCGTACAACCAAAACTTAAAGAAAGTGAAAGAAGTATCAACACACAGCGCCAGGAAAAATATCACACATGTTCTGGTAAACCATTATATTATGTAAATATTTGTTTAAAAAATCTATAACACACTGTTTAAAGTGTTTCAAAAATCAAGCGGATTCCTCCTGCCCTCTCATGACATAGGTACACAACACGTGTCGAGAAAACCATCATTTTATTCTTTGTACGCATTGAATTATATTTTCGTATACACTGGGCTTCAAATAATTAGTCCGTGTCATTTTGTTCCAGAAATAAAATAAAAATAGTCCCAATCCATCGGTTCTGACCTAGGTTTTTCCAGGTTTTCCTTGGTTGCAACGGACGTGCTGTCGAGTATTCCCAGTTAGTCGTCAATCTGCCTCACTGCCACCTCGTCTGCAATTTGATAGAGAAGTCCATGACTCTAAAGTGAGTCATTACACGACAAATCTGCTGCACATGGAGAATGACAATTAATAAAAAATATGAGAAAGGGTGTAAAAATACAAAAAAGATGGCAGAAGTTGACATAGAAATTCAATTATTCCATTCATCAAGTATAATTGAAGAAGTTTACTTGCACAGTTTTTACCCGAACTGACGTAATAGAGTTATTTACAGCTTACTTTAAATATGCGGGGGCCCATTAAACTAGGCTTAATTCACATCTGTTAAGAAGAAATAGTGTAAAACTTACCTTGGTGTTTTTCGAGGTGCACCTTCCCATTCTTGTAGTTTCTTTGGAAATATTTCTGACAATTTTAATTCATTGCTGACAGAGATGAGTCATTTGCTTACCAGTCAAATCCTGCCTCATCATGAAATTAATCCTAAAAAATATGAAGGTTCACTCTGAATTTCCGGCAGTGTATGACGTAGTTAAGGTCATAATGCGTCCAGGAAGCATCATAACTCGACTGATGGCTCCAGTCTTTGCGTAACATGGCCCGTGTTCGCCTTGCTCGTGACTGACAGGTAGAGAAAAATAGGGCACCGCTCACGACACGCGACCTCTCATTTATCCTCCTGACTCACTGGATTCTCCTGACTCACTGGATTAGTCAAAGAGGATGTTTGAGTCTAGAACATCCGGACTGTCTATACACCTCGCGTACCGGAGTATCTCATTTTAAAGTCAGTTGCTTATTTATTCCGCAGATCACGGTCATAGTGTCTCTTTATCTTTCAGAACTTCTCAATTACGTAACAAAACCGAAATGAAACCTGGAGGTACAAGATGAATCGCCTCAACTATCACTGCGAATGTTTCCGAAACGACGTGTCAATCGACGTGATGTTTTCACGGATTGTATTTACGCTCAGGAGCTGACAAGGCTATCCCGTACAGTTAATGCAGAACTGATGTCTTCAATAGAACAATGCCTATTTTTCTAAGTAATCGAGACTGCTGTCAGTTACTCAGAAGAAACAGGCATTGTTCTATTTGCTATAGATGATTCGAGTCGCTCCGGAGGTTCTGACATCGTTCTAGAGCAAATAGACCATCAGATACCATCATTACATTCCGCAAGAGCTGCCCGGCATATTAGAAACAATTGTCACTAATTAATGGTAAGCACTCCCGTTAGCTTCGTGTCGAGGAACGACTGCGCTCGCAATATACTTTAAATGAGGATATAATGAAATATTTAAGTGATAAAATATTAACGGAGAACTACTTTGACTTCTCGAAGGCGTTTGACTGTCTCAATTACAACATCCTATGAGATAAACTAAGATTTTTTGGGGGGATATGTGATTTACCACTCGGTTGGTGTAGGTCCTGTTTCGGAACAAGATTCAGATAGTTACATTAGATTGTTGTAGCAATACTAAATACCTCAGCTTACTAATTTACTAAGATATACATATACATCTAAGCTCCAAATCACTATGAAGTGTGTGATAGTGGTCAGATTTTATGACACTTTATCAGGTAACGTAGGAAGAATGACTGCTTGTACACCTATCTGCGAACTGTTGTTTGCCTACCATGTCTGCATGATTTCTGAGGGATAAATACGAAGATAGTTGAAGGATATTAGCATATTCTGCCCTGAAATATCGTTTCCCGAGCTTTTTGAGCAGGTTATCATCAGAGTAACGGCGTCTTTCTTTGAGTGTCTGCCAGTTAAAATATTTTACTATTTATGATACATACAAACAAATCTGTGAAAAATTTATACCGCCACAATGTGTATGCGCTGTATGTCCCCTGTTACCTTGCCCTGATAAACTATTTCACTTGATGTGCTAGATATATGAGACGGGCGAAGCACACTCAGACTCCAGGAATAGTTCCCATTCCAAAGAAAGCGCGTGCTGACAGCTGTAAATATTGCTGAGCTATCTCTTTGACAAGTCCTGGTTTCCAGACATGATTCGAATCATTTTAAGAAGAATGGAAAAAAGGGGTAGAATCCAACCTCGATGAAGATCCGTTTGGGTTCCGAGGCAATATTGACTCTACAACTCATCTCAGGAGACATGTTAACGAAAGAAAACTTACGTTTACAGTGTTTGTAGACTTAAAGAAAGCTTTTGACAGTGTTGACTGAAATACACTCTTCGAAATTTTTGAAGCAGCAGGGATAAAATACAAGGAACTAAAGTTTATATAGAGCTTGTACAGATAGAATGCAGTTATGAGAGACGAAGGACATGCTGGAATCAGTAGCTGAGAAGAGAGTGAGAGAGGGTTGCAGCTTATCTCCGATGTTATTCACTCTGTACAGTGAGCAAGCAGGAAAGTTTGTATAAGAAATAAAAGTCCATGGAGAAGGTGTAAAACCATTGATGTCTTACGACGATATTATAATTGTGTCGGAGACAGAAGAGGTTTTCGAGCAGCAGTAGAACGGAATGGATAGTGTCTTGAAAAGAGGCTACACGCTGAACACCAACAAAAGTGGTTCAAATGGCTCTGAGCACTATGCGACTTAACTTCTGAGGTCATCAGTCGCCTAGAACTTGGAACTACTTAAACCTAACTAGCCTAAGGACATCACACACATCCATGCCCGAGGCAGGATGCGAACCTACGATCGTAGCGGTCGCTCGGTTCCAGACTGTAGCGCCCAGAACCGGCGGCTACCAACAAAAGTGACTGAAGAGTAATGGAATGTAGTCTAATTAAATTAGGCGATGCTGAGGGAATGGTTCAAATGGTACTGAGCACTATGGGACTTAACATCTGCGGTCATCAGTACCCTAGAAGTTAGAACTACATAAACCTAACTAACCTAAGGACATCCATGCCCGAGGGAGGATTCGAACCAGCGACCGTAGCGGTCGCGCGGTTCCAGACTGAAGCGCCTAGATCCACTTGGCGACACCGGCCGGCACTGAGGGAATTATACCAGTTGAAAGTGATAGATAAGTTTTCCTTTTTGGGCAGGGAAATAACTGATGATGGGCGAAGTAGACAGGATATACAATGAAGACTAGCTACAGCAAGGAAACCATTTGTGAAAAAGATGAATTTATTAACACTGAACTTGAATTTAGGTGTTAGGAAGACTTTTATGAAGCTAGTTATCTTGAACAAAAGAGCAACTTAGATGATTAGCAGTTTAGACAAAGAGAGTACAGAAGTTTTTGAAGTGTGGTGCTATAGAAGAATTCCGAAAATTAGAGGCGTAGATCGTGTAACTAATGAAGATGCACTCAATCGCAATCGGGAGAAAAGAAAATCATAGGACAACGTGACTAAAGGAAGGGATCGGTTGATGGAACACACTCTGGCACGTCAAGGTATTGTTAGTTGGATATCGGACTGAATTGTGGGAGGATAAAAATTAAAGAGGAAGACCAGAGAATGATTACAGTAAGCAGGTTCAAATGAATGTAAGTTGCAGTAGTTACTTAGAGATGACGAGGCTTGCACAGGATACAGTGGCGTAGACAGCTGCATCAAAGACAAACAAGGGGGTAGCCAGCACGGTAGCTCAGCGTGTTCGGTCAGAGGGCTAGTAGCTGAGTTAATGGATCAACGACGAACTGAAACGGGTGTCTTGCGACGCCCGCTCTGAGCAGATGCAACGAACTAAAACGAACAAAATGAGATTTAAACAAAAAAAGGGGTCAAGCCACAACAGTATCATTGATGTCGAACATTAGAGCACTATTCCAGTATGGGCTGCACATATGATTCATATGCAGTCTGTTTTGTGGAGAAACTGCAGTCTTCCAGTAGGCTAACCTACCAGTTGTAACGGGGGCGTGTGTTACTGCAGGGTAGGAGCGCGGAATGGTTCTGGCGATGGAGCGGGCTAAGAAAGAAGCCTATCACTTGATAGAACTATTTGTTGACGGACAAGAACAGATATGCCCAGCATATCTGAGACAGACTGACTCCACCGACGAAAGGCGATCCTCAGTACCCAGAACGTCGGTGTGGACGTGCCCTTGGATGGAGGTTGGTAGCGGCTCTGCAGCGAGGCGTCGACTGTGTTTTAGCGGTGGACTCTCAGGCTGTGGTCGATGGTTCGCGGCCCAGCTGAGGCAGTGTAATAGATGCGGCGACGACTGTGCGTCATTGGACGGCTCGGCTGTGATGACTTCTAACTGGCTGGTCCTGGTCATTTAAATCTCATTTACAGGCGCTGGTAGTTGTGCAAGGCACATATATCGAGGCCGCATCAAAACGTCTGGAACGGTGTCAGTGTCCTGGCATGATGTAACTAGTAGGTCGTCGATAACACGGCGAGAGACCGCGTGACGTTCCTCTTCTCGGCACGCGTAAGCGCCGGCTGCAGAAGCTGTGTCTGCTGACGCTGCTGAGTTGGTAGGGGATTTACCGATGAACCACGGCCTGGTTTCGGTTGGTGGACTGCGGTCACGACTGCCGGTGCCTGAATCTTAGTCTGCCATTGGGTTTACCCATAACTGGGGCCGTGTGACGGCTACGCTTCATGTCTCTACACACTGTTACGAATATTTTATTACGTGACTGACTGAAGTTGTAAGTCATTAATCATGCGGCCAAAGGATGCGACGCTGTTACGTTACATGGAGCTGCAAGGGGACAACTTACAAACAGATCACGCCCGGCAAATGATGAAACCGCATGGCTACTGCCCATGAGGAGCCTGTAATTAAGTACCAGAAATGATTAATAATTATGACAAGTATCCTCTGAAATAAAAGACGGCATCCATTGACTTAATTTATTGATTTCCAGGGAATAGGAAATGACAAACAATGTTCTTCTCAATCACAAAAAAATGGTTCAGATGGCTCTGAGCAGTATGGGACTTACCATCTGAGGTCACCAGTCCCCTAGAACTTAGAGCTACTTAAACCTAACTAACCTAAGGACGTCACACACATCCATACCCAAGGCAGGATTCGAATCTGTAACCGTAGCGGTTGCGCGGTTCCAGACTGAAGCGCCTAGAACCACGCGGCCACCACGGCCGGTTCTCAATCACACTGATATTGTTGATAAATAACTTATTTCAAAGAAGCCACAGTTTGTTCACGCTGGTTTGGTAGGAATCTGATTATCAACATAGCAATGTCACCTATGAACTATTACACGCACCCCTATCCACGATAACAACGGATATTTGCACAAATCACTGAAGTCACATACGGTCTCAAATTCACAGCTTCTAACTAACCTTTATAAACAAAATAATACAGTACACGATATAAATGCTTAAACACTTCCTATCTTAACTTATAACTTTTATTTCCCACAACTCTGACACCAATTTCTAACTCAGCCGGTCTCAACTTGTAACTCCAAACCCGCTATTAACTCCTCGTGCTCGCTCCTGCAGACGGTGTCAGCGTGGATCGATAACGCTTCAGCCGTCAAACAATTGCGGTTCTAGGCGCTTCAGTCTGGAACCGCGCGACCGCTACGGTCGCAGGTTCGAATCCTGCCTCGGCAATGGATGTGTGTGATGTCCTTAGGTTAGTTAGGTTTAAGTAATTCTAAGTTCTAGGGGACTGATGACCTCATAAGTTAAGTCCCATAATGCTCAGAGCACTTTGAACGATTTTTAAAAATGGTTGAAATGGCTCTAGGCACTAAAGGACTTAACATCTCAGGTCATCAGCCCCCTAGACTTAGAACTACTTAAACCTTGCTTAAGGACATCACACACATCCATGTCCGAGGCAGGATTCGAACCTGCGACCGTAGCAGCAGCACCAATTCGGACCGAAGCGCCTAGAACCGCTCGGCCCAACCGGACAAGTGTGAACATGATTCGCATTCTGAGGGTTCTATACAAACTTAATTATTTATAAAAAATGGTTCAAATGGCTCTGAGCACTATGGGACTTAACATCTGAGGTCATCAGTCCCCTAGAGCTTAGAACTACTTATACCTAACTAACCTAAGGACATCACACAACACCCAGCAATCACGAGGCATAGAAAATCCCTGACCCCGCCGGGAATCGAACCCGGGAACCCGGGCGTGGGAAGCGAGAACGCTACCACACGACCACGAGATGCGGGAAATTATTTATACCATATAGATAGTTCATCATCTCTATATCTACATCTACATAGATACTCGTCAAGCCACCGTCTGGTGCGTGGCGGAGGGAACTCTGTACATCTCATTTCCTTTCCTGTTCCACTCGCAAACAGATGTAAGTAGGCTGTTTACGTTTTCTTATTGGTAACGCCACGTAGCGCTCTGTATGAAAAATCACTGGCTGTGCCGTGTGCAGTCTGTGGCTGGTTTGCATTGTTGTCTGCCATTGTAGTGTTGGGCAGCGGCAGCTGGATGCTAACAGCGTGTAGCGTTACGCAATTGGAGGTGAGCCGCCAGCAGTGGTGGACGTGGGAGAGAGATGGCGGAGTTTTGAAATTTGTAAGCATTGGTGTCATGAACTGCTATATATACACTCCTGGAAATGGAAAAAAGAACACATTGACACCGGTGTGTCAGACCCACCATACTTGCTCCGGACCCTGCGAGAGGGCTGTACAAGCAATGATCACACGCACGGCACAGCGGACACACCAGGAACCGAGGTGTTGGCCGTCGAATGGCGCTAGCTGCGCAGCATTTGTGCACCGCCGCCGTCAGTGACAGCCAGTTTGCCGTGGCATACTGAGCTCCATCGCAGTCTTTAACACTGGTAGCATGCCGCGACAGCGTGGACGTGAACCGTATGTGCAGTTGACGGATCTTTGAGTGGCTCGAAGACTTCTTAAATAATAGAACCCAGTATGCCGTCCTCGACGAGAGCATTGTCAGCGGTGGCCAGTGAAGCGTCATATGATCGATGTTTTCTCTACATTCATAAATGATTTGGCTGACAGGGTGGGCAGCAATCTTTCGTTGTTTGCTGATGATGCCGTGGTGTATGGTACGGTGTCGAAGTTGAGTGACCGTATGAAGACATAAGACGACTTAGACAAAATTTGTAGCTTGTGTGATGAAAGGCAGCTAGCTCTAAATTTGGGAAGATGTAAGTCAATGCGGATGAGTAGGAGGAATAAAAGTGTAATGCTCGGATGCAGTATTACTAGTGTTCTGCTTGATATAGTCAAGTCATTTAAATATCTGAGCGTAATGCGGCAACGCGGTATGAGGCGGAATGAGCATGTGAAAACTGGGAAGCGAATGGCCGACTTCAGCACGATCCATTCTTGAGTACTGCTCGAGAGTTTGGGACGATTACCAGGTCGGATTGAACGAAGATATCGAATCAATTTAGAAGTGGCCTTCTAGGTTTGTTACCGGTAGGTTCGAACCACGCATAAGTGTTACGGAGATGCTTCGGGAACTCAAATGTGAATCCCTGGGAGGAAGGCGAAGTTCTTTTTGACAAACACTATTGAGAAAAGTTAGAGAACCGGCATATGAAGCGGACTACAGAAAAATTCTGTTGCCACCAACACTCCTTGCGCGTAAGAACGACGAAGATAAGACACGAGAAATTAGGGCTCGTAGGGACGCATACATACGGTAGTTTATTCCACACTCTGTGAAACGTCCCCTTAGAAAAATTATACATGACTGTGCTTAATCTGACACACAATATTTTTAGCGCAACGCAATCTGACTTTCAATAATCCCTACAAAAGAATGGCCCTGACTAACATTAACCTATACCTTTCACAAATCACTTACCTCACAAAAAATCTTCGTTACTCGAACTACTGCAATACAGCGAGCACCACTACTGCCAGCTAAATAAAAGATTCAAACTACGGAAGGCACTAACTACTGATAGGCACAGTTAGCAAATGAAAGATTTTTATAGAGAACAAACAATGTATTTACCTTAATAGCCATAATACACTCCTGGAAATTGAAATAAGAACACCGTGAATTCATTGTCCCAGGAAGGGGAAACTTTATTGACACATTCCTGGGGTCAGATACATCACATGATCACACTGACAGAACCACAGGCACATAGACACAGGCAACAGCCCATGCACAATGTCGGCACTAGTATAGTGTATATCCACCTTTCGCAGCAATGCAGGCTGCTATTCTCCCATGGAGACGATCGTAGAGATGCTGGATGTAGTCCTGTGGAACGGCTTGCCATGCCATTTCCACCTGCCGCCTCAGTTGCACCAGCGTTCGTGCTGGACGTGCAGACCGCGTGAGACGACGCTTCATCCAGTCCCAAACATGCTCAATGGGGGACAGATCCGGAGATCTTGCTGGCCAGGGTAGTTGACTTACACCTTCTAGAGCACGATGGGTGGCACGGGATACATGCGGACGTGCATTGTCCTGTTGGAACAGCAAGTTCCCTTGCCGGTCTAGGAATGGTAGAACGATGGGTTCGATGACGGTTTGGATGTACCGTGCACTATTCAGTGTCCCCTCGACGATCACCAGAGGTGTACGGCCAGTGTAGGAGATCGCTCCCCACACCATGATGCCGGGTGTTGGCCCTGTGTGCCTCGGTCGTATGCAGTCCTGATTGTGGCGCTCACCTGCACGGCGCCAAACACGCATACGACCATCATTGGCACCAAGGCAGAAGCGACTCTCATCGCTGAAGACGACACGTCTCCATTCGTCCCTCCATTCACGCCTGTCGCGACACCACTGGAGGCGGGCTGCACGATGTTGGGGCGTGAGCGGAAGACGGCCTAACGGTGTGCGGGACCGTAGCCCAGCTTCATGGAGACGGTTGCGAATGGTCCTCGCCGATACCCCAGGAGCAACAGTGTCCCTAATTTGCTGGGAAGTGGCGGTGCGGTCCCCTACGGCACTGTGTAGGATCCTACGGTCTTGGCGTGCATCCGTGCGTCGCTGCGGTCCGGTCCCAGGTCGACGGGCACGTGCACCTTCCGCCGACCACTGGCGACAACATCGATGTACTGTGGAAACCTCACGCCCCACGTGTTGAGCAATTCGGCGGTACGTCCACCCGGCCTCCCGCATGCCCACTATACGCCCTCGCTCAAAGTCCGTCAACTGCACATACGGTTCACGTCCACGCTGTCGCGGCATGCTACCAGTGTTAAAGACTGCGATGGAGCTCCGTATGCCACGGCAAACTGGCTGACACTGACGGCGGCGGTGCACAAATGCTGCGCAGCTAGCGCCATTCGACGGCCAACACCGCGGTTCCTGTGTGTCCGCTGTGCCGTGCGTGTGATCATTGCTTGTACAGCCCTCTCGCAGTGTCCGGAGCAAGTATGGTGGGTCTGACACACCGGTGTCAATGTGTTCTTTTTTCCATTTCCAGGAGTGTAGTTGACTATTATTTATAACCCACTGAAGCTCTTTCGTGCACAGTTGCTGAAGCGCTACCATCTTTAAAATATTAACTTTCGTACTGCGACGTGACCTGTTAAAACTGTGAGCTGGGTAGTATATCACGGATGCCTGATTAATGCGGCCAGGGCACCATCAAACACGCCACGCGAGCACGACTCATGAAGCAATACAACGGTTTAACTTGTCACGGGACCCTCCCTTACCTTCCATACTCTTTTTTTCCCTTCCGAATCAAGTTGAAGTGAAAGACAGGGACCTGGGGTCGAATCCGATTTGGTACACAGTTTTAGCTTATTACATACATTCAAACACACAGATTGACAACAGCCCCATTATCCATGTTATTACTGAAAACCATTAACTGTTGTTGTTGTTGCTGTGGTCTTCAGTCCTGAGACTGGTTTGTGCAGCTCTCCATGCTACTCTATCCTGTGCAAGCTTCTTCATCTCCCAGTACTTACTGCAACCTACATCCTTCTGAATCTGCTTAGTGTATACATCTATTGGTCTCCCTCTACGATTTTTACCCTCCACACTGCCCTCCAATGCTAAATTTACGATCCCTTCTTCTAGTCAAGTTCTGCCACAAACACCTCTTCTCCCCAATTCTATTCAATACCTCCTCGTTAGTTATGTGATATACCCATCTAATATTCAGCATTCTTCTGTAGCACCACATTTCGAAAGCTTCTGTTCTCTTCTTGTCCAAACTATTTATCGTCCATGTTTCACTTCCATACATGGCTACACTCCATACAAATACTTTCAGAAACGACTTTCTGACTTTATATCTATACTCGATGTTAACAAATTTCTCTTCTTCAGAAACGCGTTCCTTGCCATTGCCTGTCTACATTTTATATCCTCTCTACTTCGACCATCATCAGTAATTTTGCTCCCCAAATAGCAAAACTCCTTTACTACTTTAAGCGTCTCATTTCGTAATCTAATTCCTTCGGCATTACTCAACTTAATTCGACTACATTCCATTATCCTCATTTTGCTTTTGTTGATGTTCATCTTATATCCTCCTTTCAAGACACTGTCAATTCCGCTCAACTGCTCTTCCAAGCCCTTTGCTGTCTCTGACAGAATTACAATGTCATCGGCGAACCTCAAAGTTTTTACTTCTTCTCCATGGATTTTAATGCCTACTACAACTTTTCTTTTGTTTCCTTTGCTGCTTGCTCAATATACAGATTGAACAACATCGGGGAGAGGCTACAACCCTGTCTCACTCCCTTCCCAACCACTGCTTCCCTTTCGCGCTACTCGACTCTTATAACTGCCATCTGGTTTCTGTACAAATTGTAAATAGCCTTTCGTTCCCTGTATTTTACCCCTGACACCTTTAGAATTTGAGAGAGAGTATTCCAGTCAACATTGTCAAAAGCTTTCTCTAAGTCTACAAATGCTAGAAACGTAGGTTTGCCTTTTCTTAATCTTTCTTCTAAGATAAGTCGTAAGGTCAGTATTGCCTCACGTGTTCCAACATTATAAGAGTATGAAACTTCCTGGCAGATTAAAACTGTGTGCCCGACCGAGACTCGAACTCGGGACTTTTGCCTTTCGCGGGCAAGTGCTCTACCAACTGAGCTACCGAAGCACGACTCACGTCCGGTACTCACAGCTTTACTTCTGCCAGTATCCGTCTCCTACCTTCCAAACTTTACAGAAGCTCTTCCGCGAACCTTGCAGAACTAGTACTCCTGAAAGAAAGGATATTGCGGAGACATGGCTTAGCCACAGCCTGGGGGATGTTTCCGGAATGAGATTTTCACTCTGCAGCGGAGTGTGCGCTGATATGAAACTTCCTGGCAGATTAAAACTGTGTGCCCGACCGAGACTCGAACTCGGGACCTTTGCCTTTTGCGGGCAAGTGCTCTACCAACTGAGCTACCGAAGCACGACTCACGTCCGGTACTCACAGCTTTACTTCTGCCAGTATCCGTCTCCTACCTTCCAAACTTTACAGAAGCTCTTCCGCGAACCTTGCAGAACTAGCACTCCTGAAAGAAAGGATATTGCGGAGACATGGCTTAGCCACAGCCTGGGGGATGTTTCCGGAATGAGATTTTCACTCTGCAGCGGAGTGTGCGCTGATATGAAACTTCCTGGCAGATTAAAACTGTGTGCCCGACCGAGACTCGAACTCGGGACCTTTGCCTTTCGCGGGCAAGGTAGGAGACGGATACTGGCAGAAGTAAAGCTGTGAGTACCGGACGTGAGTCGTGCTTCGGTAGCTCAGTTGGTAGAGCACTTGCCCGCACGGATGCACGCCAAGACCGTAGGATCCTACACAGTGCCGTAGGGGACCGCACCGCCACTTCCCAGCAAATTAGGGACACTGTTGCTCCTGGGGTATCGGCGAGGACCATTCGCAACCGTCTCCATGAAGCTGGGCTACGGTCCCGCACACCGTTAGGCCGTCTTCCGCTCACGCCCCAACATCGTGCAGCCCGCCTCCAGTGGTGTCGCGACAGGCGTGAATGGAGGGACGAATGGAGACGTGTCGTCTTCAGCGATGAGAGTCGCTTCTGCCTTGGTGCCAATGATGGTCGTATGCGTGTTTGGCGCCGTGCAGGTGAGCGCCACAATGAGGACTGCATACGACCGAGGCACACAGGGCCAACACCCGGCATCATGGTGTGGGGAACGATCTCCTACACTGGCCGTACACCTCTGGTGATCGTCGAGGGGACACTGAATAGTGCACGGTACATCCAAACCGTCATCGAACCCATCATTCTACCATTCCTAGACCGGCAAGGGAACTTGCTGTTCCAACAGGACAATGCACGTCCGCATGTATCCCGTGCCACCCAACGTGCTCTAGAAGGTGTAAGTCAACTACTCTGGCCAGCAAGATCTCCGGATCTGTCCCCCATTGAGCATGTTTGGGACTGGATGAAGCGTCGTCTCACGCGGTCTGCACGTCCAGCACGAACGCTGGTCCAACTGAGGCGCCAGGTGGAAATGGCATGGCAAGCCGTTCCACAGGACTACATCCAGCATCTCTACGATTGTCTCAATGGGAGAATAGCAGCATGGATTGCTGCGACAGGTGGATATACACTGTACTAGTGCCGACATTGTGCATGCTCTGTTGCCTGTGTGTATGTGCCTGTGGTTTTGTCAGTGTGATCATGTGATGTATCTGACCCCAGGAATGTGTCAATAAAGTTTCCCCTTCCTGGGACAATGAATTCACGGTGTTCTTATTTCAATTTCCAGGAGTGTAGTTGCAAAATGTAGGTTTATTAAACTTTGACCATGGTTTGGACATATTTAAAACTGTCTTCTTCGGGAAGTATTGTACCTATTACCAAATATTACGACCTTGTGTGTGGAACAGAGATGGTGTCATCACAATAAGTAAAATCAATGGAAATGTTTACAAATAATTTTAGTGAAGCATACTCACGTAGAATCACATGTTATCTTTGTCTGCTGTGGGAGTCGATGACCATCTAGTACATGTGCGTGTCATCCACTTACTTTTTTTTCCCTTTATTGGATTTCTATTCCCCCCGAAGTGGGCATGCTGGCAGCAGCTTATTACGCTGCTCTGCAGCCTACAGACTTTTTAAAATGTAAGGAGAAGTTAAAAAACAATAAAAGCAGGCGAAAAAACGGGGACTTAAATTGTAAAACGTTGGAAAATTGTGAAAGTTAAAGCATAAAGCAAAGGGTTGGCAAACCGAATAAAAATACACAGGATGCAGACAGGTAACAGAGTAGACAGACAATTAAAAAACATGGCGACAGTCTGGTTTCTGTTCGCAAGAGATATAAAATCACACCTAGCAACAGTATGATGGCCGTTCGCAACGATTCGGCAACATTGAACACTCACTGTAAACACTGCACTAAAATGTCGGCACAAAGAGGACACACCATAGTCTAGGGCAGGGGGGGGGGGGGAGTGGACCTGGACAGATGAGGGGGGGAAACAAGGAGGGAGGAGAGGAAAAACGGAAAGGGGAGGAACCAAAGGAGGGAGAGAACTCGTAAGGGGGGGAGGGGCAGAGCAGATGCAAGAGGGAATGGGAAAAGGCAGAGGAGGGATATGCAAAAGAACTTGGGGAAGAGAAGGGGGCAGAGAGAGGGTAGGTGGGGAAAAAAGAGGATGGAAGGGAGGGGAGAGGGAGCCCAAGAAAAGAATGGAGGAAAGGAGGGGGAGGGGTGAGGATCAGAGTTGACAGGAGGGATAAATGGAGGTAGAGATGGCATCATCCAGGATGGGGAGTTGATGGAAGCCACCTTGGGAAAGGAGATGAAGCGTGTAGAGATGGAGGGTAGGAGGGACACAACAGTGAAGACGTGGCAGGGGGCAGGGATGGGAGAGGAGAGGAGCAACCAGGGGATGAGGGGGATCAAGGCGGCAGGAGGTGTAGAGTATGCGGATATGTTCGAGGAACAGGAGCAGATGGGGGAAAGGAATGAGGTCATAGAGGATCCGCATGGGGGATGGGAGGCGTATATGGAAGGCGAGGTGGACTGCATGACGCTCAAGGATCTGGAGGGACTTATAGAATTTGGGGGCAGATATCCAGGCGGGACTGGCATTACAGAGGATGGGACGGATTAAGGATTTGTGGGTGTGGAGGATGGTAGAGGGGTGCAACCCCCATGTCCGGCCAGAGAGGTGTTTGAGGAGTCGGAGGCGATTGTGGGCTTTGAACTGGATGTAGCGGAGTTGAGGGATCCAGGTGAGGTGATGGTCAATGGTAAGGCCAAGGTAGGTGAGGGTGGGGGTGAGGCGGACAGGACGGGCACAGACAGTAAGGAAGAAGTCATCCACTTAATCATCATTTAAAATACATGACTTAGAAGTAGTAGTTCTTTACTGTAGGACATTGTGTTAAAACTTTTTACTGTAGGGTTCTGTGTTAAAACTTTTTAAAATACAGCACCTTTGACAATAAATCCAACAACGTGTAATTTGCCACGTGAAAAAATTGTATGACATTCAAATATAAAACGCCATGGGACAGTACGGGGGTAAGTATGCCACGTACAGAGCTAGTGACATGCGCCAGCTGCCTGAAGAGTAGAGGCACCAGCATTAAGTCGCCTCTGGTAGGTGGCGCTCCTGCTCGTTCTGTATGCGCGTAACTGCAATGAGCAGCATGTGCATCATTTCACAAGTACATATTCCTTGCTTGAATTAACATATTAACTAAAAAGTTGCAAAAACTTAAGAGCAGAACTTGTGCCTGAATACGCAATTGTAAAAAGCATGAGTGTCAAAGCAAAAACGCTTCAAGGAAATATTGTCAGTGTGTAAGTGGCTCACTCCTTGGCTTATTGAATAGAGCCCTGACATGACTAGGGGCTTGTTCCAGAGTGTTTTTACTACTGTGGCTGACTTTTAACGCGTTCATGTCCATTCAGTGTCTTCCTTGAGTTTTGAAGACTCGCCAGTTGTGTTTTTTAACTTTCTGGTGACTTTTTTTTTCACTGTCCTCCATGAGCGTCTCCGTGTTAGTCTACTTTTTACCTCCATTTTCTCCCATTATTCTGTTTTAAGTTCCCCTTTCTCGCCTTATGTATGTAACATTTTATTCTTATTTTAAGTTGTTATGTCACTCGGCTGAAGAGCGGCGGCTTGTGCCGCTGACAGCCCTTCTATGCCCATATGGGGAAGGGGAATGAAATTACAATAAAGAAAAAAAAGACTAGGGACAACGTACCATCGACGTCGAGGCAACTAGAGTCGCAGTACAAGCTCGAAATGGTCAATGGTGACGAGTGAAATAGGCCGTGATTAACAATGCGCTGTCTCGTGTGATCGAGGCTGTTTCCTGTGCTTGACGGCGTAGTAGCTGACCTAAAAGTTTCTGGAAACTTCTTCTTGTAGTTGGAGTTGATTCTCCGCAAATTTCACCTGTCGTTTACTTCACTTCAAGCACTCTGCACCTATATGGATGAAGGTCGAGTTAACTAGTCGCCTGTGTCCTCTTAGTACTGCGCTGCACTGAGATACAAAAAATGACAAGGCACAAACCATAACGATTAAAATCAGCTCGTCAGTGGCAAAACATGTATCCTACCGGAAACATCCGAAACCGAAGTAAGCTGATAAACACCATGTTGCATGCAGATTATCTGTACATTTCTGACAATACTGTAAAATAATCTATCGTATCAGTCAGCATATACTGGAGACATCATCACAGTCCAATGATAAAGCTTATTATTGACCATCACTGTCCAAAACCACTCCTTGCCGTAAATATTTTTCCTGAGGCCCGGGAACGGACTTCATCACATTAAACTGATAAAGCTTATTAATGATCCACTATTGCCTACAACAGCAAATACCCTCAACAACTCCTTGACCGTAAGAGTTTTCCTTGTGGCGTGGAAACGGGAACTCGTCGTGCTACTCTCCAAAGAGGACGCTGCCACGGCCCTATTACCGCCCTACTTGTACCCTTCCGACACAGTCCAAGGCCTTAAAACATGTAGGTCACTACCTGCTAACCAACTAATTAACCACAAACTATTTTCTAGATAAATGCCAATCAGACTTCTGCAAACATCGCACCAGAATATCTGATTTAATAAAAGTAACAGTAATAAATAAAATAAAAGTAACCACACGGTCAGCCAAGAGGCAACTGTCATGTGCTTCTTGGATTTTAGCAGAGCCTTGGACACTGATGACTTCGACATTTTACGGGTTGAACCTAGCAGTATAAATTATCTCCAACTGCTGTGCAATGATTTCGCTCACACTTAACATCTTGACAACATTGTTTAATGTGCAGCCCACAAACGTCGCAATGGCGACAGCTAATATCATTTGTACTCGTTCACTGTGCGTCAGTGACGTGTTATCATAAATACCACGTGTATGGTGATACCTACCAGTTAGATCTGAGTGCAAAACTAATCAGTTTTAAGAGGGCTACTGGGAGTTGCAATGCTGACCTATGTGCAGTATCAAATGGTCACAGAATGTAGGGTTACGGTTCAATCCTTTCCAAACCCCAAACTCCTCTGCTTGCTCATCCAAGGCCCAGTAGCCAGAAACATTGCGAATCCCTAAAACTTTTAATCCTAAATGGGACAAATATAAATTTCTCTCCCTCAACGAAGTGCCCAACTGTAAGAACAATAACAGATAAAAACCTAAACTTACTGAGCCTATAATGTAATGTTCTTCCATTTTGACCTGAAAATGAAACTTGTGTAAAAGCCTTTAATTCCAGTTGTCGGCAACAACGAAGTTATCCAACAAGGTCTTTCTCAGGAAAGTTCACGGCGCTTATAACTGATGATGAATGCCAGCCTGTGTAATATCTGTGGCGTTAGACATTTTCATCATATATCAGTATCTTATACTCAGCCACCCTGTCCATACGCAGATAAGAGCAGATATTTCCATACATAGTGTTTCCTCTAATGTCTTAAAAACGTCTCTCCTCGACGTCAAAGCTTTTGTGTGAGCGGCGCTGCTGGAATATTATCCCAGTGAGAGCAGAATCCTCCCTTTCCCATTCCTTAGTAGTAGGAACCTGACTCCTGGAATGGCCTCCCTCATTATATCAGAGAACTGAATAACATCTCCAACTTCAAAAGACAGTTAAGGACATATCTACTAAAACAAATACCTCTACCTTTGTTGTTGTACGCATTTTTTACTCATTACAACTAAATCACTTTCTTCCCAACCAGACTTTCTTCCTTTACTTGATGGAGAAATACATCAATGATAGAGGCAGACGACCACTCAGATTTGGGGCAACTTTGAAATATAGAAATGCCTTGATCGCACAATTCTTTATTAAGCGTTACCCATTTAAGAAAGATTCATCATCAGACTGAAGCTGTGGAATGAAGTGTGCCAGAAAATTAATGATGGAAAATATGTACGTAATAAGTTAAGTGTGCATCTATTATTTCACTATACAGAAATTTTAGATAGTACTGTATTTTCATTAAACTCAAACTTTTTCACAAAGCTCACGAAAGGGAGCACATAGACTGAATACAATACAGATCTGTATTTTATTCAGTCTATGTGCTCACTCTCGTGATCTTTGGGCTAAAGTTTGAGTTTAATGTAAGTGCGATGATAATTAAAATTTCTGTCTAGTGGAATACTTAGATGCATACTTATGTTATTGTGTACATATATGCGATCGTTACTTTTCATCTACACTTTATTCCATAGCTTCAGACTGGTGATGAAACTGTCTGATACGCGTAACGCTTTATAAAGAATTGCGTAATAGACTTTTCGACTTTTCTATATTTCAAAGTTCTGTCAGACTTTCTTCATTTCACACAGCCCTTGTATAGTGCAGTCTACCAAAACTTCACACCCTCACATTTCGTTATGTCAGATGTCACTTTTGTACGTCTGTAATAAACTTTTTATGTGCTACTACTATTATTATTATTATTATTACACTATCGTTAACGCTATTAATGTTTAGTCTTTACTGTTATTCATATTGTCATTAGACAAAGTGAAAATATTTTTAATTCCATTAATAGAATTTCTTAATTTACAGCGGTATAAGGAGTACTGTATATGTAGAATCATTCTTAACGTAAGAGAAGGCTTGAAGGCTCTAATCTGATCAGTTTAAATAAATCTATATCAATAATAAAGCTGAAACTACCGTGTCCGTATGTCTGAATTCGCTAATCTACAAAACTACTAGACACATTATCGTAGGGTTTTCACAGGTAATTTGGGCGTAGCGTAGAACAACGTTTAAGCTTTATTTCATAAAAATCCGATCACAAGAATAAAGTATCGTGATTAAAGTTTCATCTATAGCCGTCGTGCTCCTTATGTGCCTGAACACACCAATCTCCGAAACTATTAGACGAATTTTCATGGGGTTCTTACAGGTAACTTGAGCGTAGTTTGGGGCAACATGTACGTTGTAGCTTGGGGCAACATGTAGGTTTTATTCTATCAAAATCCAAACACGAAAAAAGGTATTACAATTTAAGGATTTATCTAACATCGTCTGCTCAGTTTAGTAATTCGGATGATTAATCATCATGGCGTAGTACACCAAAGAACCAATAGATGACGCTATTAGTTTCGTAGTACATCAAAGAAGCATCAGATGGAGTTGTTACCTTTTTCACACAATGACAGATGTAGTTCCGAAACTTTACGTCAGTGACAGAGTTAAGTGCCGCAGTCTTATATTTACAAAATTAATACAGACTAACAGCGAATTTACTTGACTAGGATATACTGATTTCCCTTTGTGTGTTAAAAAGTTAGCGGCATTACTTTGTTTCTTTCGATAAGTTTTCTTTATATTCTTTGCTAGGAAAAATGAATTTACTAAGTTTACTTTGTTATTCGTGCTCCTAATCATTGAATTTTGATTTCGTTTTGCTTAAGCCTAGAAAATGGTACAGACTTTCTGAATGGACTAGAGATACTAAACGACTGAGTACCATGTGGTCTCAACAATCCAATAAAGATTGTGAGCCAAGAGTTGCTGCAGTCCGAGAATATCAGACTTCAACTCACCCTTTGGGAACTCCTGCTGCAATTGAGGTGCCACGTAACTTTGACCGAGAGCATCATGAATTATCTCGCTTCTCAGAACCTTTAACTTTATGGAGACTTTAAGTTACCAATGTGATGTCATTGCAGTGGAAATATTGATAGAAAGTGGATAAAGCGAGCGAGGTTTTATATCCTAAAGCCCACTTATTCCTAATAATTTACGAATTCGCTTTAAACGTGCATAATTCCCGGTAAGATTATGTTATTCCGCGACCATAAACTAAACCCAATGCGAGATTCTGCGTGTTGCGGGAAAGGATCTTGGTGTCAGCTGCTTTTAGCAGGATCAGTTCTACGTGTCTCTCTCCCGTGTTTGTGAGGCAAATAAGCTCCTGGTTCATGTCGCCAATCATACTACTTCAGACGTAGTATACAAAGAATCTTTATAAGTCAAAAATAAATTCCGCACATGTGCAGTCTCGGACACAGCCATAAATAAATACCGAGCGACGCAGAGTCTCTCAGCTAATAAATAAATAAATAAAAATAATAAGATATCAGATGGAAATATAAGGATGTGCAGAAGGCTTCACATGCAAGTATCTCCACTTGGGGAGGAATAAGGCGCAGTCAATTGAAAACCGAAAACCCGCCACAATGGGAACATGGAATGGTCTCACTCTTGCACTTCCCTGTCCGACTGAAACCGACGTCTACACATGCCTTTCTTCGGGACGTCAAAGATGTGAGAATCACAACGTGAGCGATCCGGGGTGTACGGAGGATATTGCAGTGCAGATTGAAAGAGTACAGTTTTACAAGGAGAAGTATTGTTTAGGAACATGAAGTATAATTAAGATCCTTGTAGTCAAAAGATAAATGGAGAGGAATGGCATCGAGATATTGGCAATAAGTGAAAGGAGGTGGACAGGTATGGGAGAGTTTGCTTCGGATGACTATATGGTATACTACTCTGGAAAAGAAAATAACAGAAGAAACGGAATATCCTTCACAGTTAGTAACAGAATAAGAAAAGCTGTAATGGGTGCAACTATAGAAATGACAGTATGATGTGTCTCTGATATCAAGGTCAGCCTTTAATGTCACAGTTGTTCAAGTTTACATGTCAAACAACAAAGTTGAAGATGACCTTACTGACCAGTTCTATGAAAATTTGCAAGCATTACTGCTATTGATACCAAGAAAATGGATGTCTCCTTCAAGGTTGAGTATTGGAACTCCAAGGAGGGAAATCAAGTTGTAAATGGTGTAAAAAAGACGTCTTCGTACAAAAAATGTAGCGGGACAGAGATTCCTAGAATTGTATCAAGACAATTCGCTGGTTATTAGCAGCACTTAGCAGCACCCTGTTCTAGCTACCCAAACGACGGTTGTATGCCTGGACTTCGTCTGATGGCCAGTACCGGAATCAAATTGACTGCATATTTTGTACCTGTTTGTGGAAGAGTGCTAGTCGGTCAACTACAAAAAGACCTCCGACTATTGCGGAACAGAACAGGAGCTCTTAATTGCAACATTCCGAAACTGGAGAAAGTTGCGAGGCTATTCTGTCTTACAGATACGATCTTAAGAACGTACCTTCTGATTACACAGTAGATGCCAGAAACAGATTTAATGCACTGGAGCTGGAAGAGAAATATCCACAAGAGCTGTAGACAGAAATAGCTTATGCTGTCAAGGAAGCTGAGGAGAAAGACGGTCCAAAGAAAAAAACAACAACAAAAAAACGGAAGGGATATCGGCTGGGGCACTGTAAACACCAGACGAACGAAAGAAATCAAAAATCAAAGGGGTGGATCATGAATGTTTGAATTAAATTCAGAGTTTCGAAAATTAGCTAGAAGAGACAAGAATATCTTGTTAAATGACGACTGAAATAAGCTGACGGGAGCAACTGAAAGGGGAAGTCAGGGATCGTTACAAGATAATTAGAGATATCAAAGGAAAATTCCAGGTGAAAATTCTGATCGTAAAAGATATAAATGGTAAGGATGCAAGAGAAACAGAGAGCATTAAGGGAAGATGGCACAAAATATGTAGAAGACGTACACTGAAGAGCCTAATATCGTGTAGGTCCCCCGAAGGCACGCAGACGTGCCGCAACACGACGTGGCACGGACTCGACTAATGTCTGAAGCAGTGATGGAGGCAATTAACAGCATGAATTCTGCACGACTGTCCATAAATCCGTAAGAGTACGAGTGGGTGGAGATCTCTTCTGAATAGCACGTTGCAAATAACCCAGATATGCTCAATAATGTTCATGTCTGCGGCGTTTGGTGGCCAGCATAAGTGTTTAAACGCAGAAGATTATTCCTAGAGCCACTCTGCAGCAATTCTGTATGTGTCGGGTATCGCATTGTCCTGGTGGAACTGCCCAAGTCCGTCAGAATGCACAGTGGACATGAATGGATGAAGGTGATCAGACTGGATGCTTATGTACGTGTCACCAGCCAGAGTCGTATCTAGAAGTATCAGGGATACCGTATCAATCCAACTACGCACGTCCCACGCCGTTACAGAGCCTCCACCAGCTTGAACAGTCCCCTGCCGACATACAAGGTCCATAGATTCATGAAGTTGTCTCCCTATCAGCACACGTCCATCCGCTCGATACAATTTGAAACGAGACTCGTTCGACCGGGCAACATATTCCAGTTATCAACAGTCGTTCGCCAAAGTATAGACTCAGAGCTACCTGAAGAACAAGCTGGATTTCGTGAAGGAAGACGGCCCAGAGACTGATTATGGAGAAAGCAAGAGAATTACGGAAATATATGTATCTCGCTTTATTTATTATGCTAAAGCCTCTGTGTACTATTCAAAAACATGGGCGTACCAGTTAACCTCATTTACCTCATACATTATTTATACACTGACCAAGAATCGACGGTGGGAAACATACATGGTGGAAATAAATGGGTCAACTTTCAGAAAGGAGTAGGGCAAGGTTGTGCATTGTCACTTTATTTCATCGATCTGTTTGCGAAGCACATAATGAGGAATGCTGGGCTGAATGAATAAGAAACCGAAATTAAAACAGCACCAATCAATATAGGTTGATTCTAAAAGGACTTTACAACTTTACTGATCTACATCTGCATGTATACTGTGCAAATCACACTTAATCGTCTGCCAGAAGGTTAGTTGGACCACCTTCACAATAATTCTCTATTATTCCACTCTCGAACAGCACACTGAAAAACGAACACCTGTATCGTTCCGTGCGAGCTCTGATTTTCCTCATTTTATTAAGATCGTTTCCACCTATTTAGATCAGCTTCAACAAAATATTTTCGAATTCGGAAGAGAAAGTTGGTGATTCAAGTTTCGTGGGAAAAACGCGTTTGTTTTGATGGTGCCCATCCCAAATCCTGCATCATGTCCGCGACACTCTCTCCCCTATTTCGCAATAATACAAAACGTGTTTCTCTTCTTTGAAGTTTCTCGATGTACTCCGTTAGTACTATCTGGTAAAGATCCCAGACTTTGCAGCAGTTCTTCAAAAGAGGACCGTCAAGCATAGTGTAGGCAGTCTAGTCGTCCTGTTACATTTTCTAAGTGTTCTACCAACAAAACGCAGTCTTTGGTTCGCCATCCCACAACATTTTCTGTGTGTTCTTTCCAATTCAAATTGTTCGTAATTGTAATTCCTAGATATTTAGTTGAATTTACGGCC
Source organism: Schistocerca gregaria (assembly GCF_023897955.1). NCBI lineage: Eukaryota > Metazoa > Arthropoda > Insecta > Orthoptera > Acrididae > Schistocerca > Schistocerca gregaria. The sequence continues at coordinate 450,439,320 of NC_064924.1, forward strand.
TTTAGATTAGACAGATTTATCGTGTAACCAATGTTTAACGAATTTCTTTTAACACTCATATGGGTGACCTTGCACTTTTCATTATTTAGGGTCAATTGCAAACGACAGCATCACCTGCTAAACTGTAAACAACAGCATCACCTTCAAACAACCTAAAACGGATTTTCAGACTGTCTCCTAAATCGTGTGTATAGATAAGGAACATCAGAGGGGCTATAACACTATGTTGGGGAACGTCAGAAATCATTTCTGTTTCAATCGACGACTTTCCGGCAATTACTACGAACTGCGATCTTTCTGATAGGAAATCACGTATCCAGTCACATAACTGAGACGATATTCCACAAGCACACAGTTACACTACAAGACGCTTGTGTGGTACAGTGTTAAAAGCCTTTTGGAAATCTAGAAATACAGAATGAATTTGAAAGTGCTTGTCAATAGCACTCAACACTTCGTGTGAGCAAAGAGCTAGCAGTATTTCAGAGGAACGATGTTTTCTAATCCGTGTTGACTGCGTATCAACAGACCGTTATTTTCAAGGCAGTTCATAACGTTCGAACACAATATATGTTCCAAAATCTTGCTGCATGTCGATGTTAATCATATGGGCCTTTAATTTAGTGGCTACTTCTACTACCTTTCCTGAATATTGTTATGGCCTATGCAACTTTCCAATCTTTGGGTATGGATCTTTCTTCGAGCGAGCGGTTGTTTATGATTGTTAAGTATGGAGCTATTGCATCAGCATACTCTGAAAGGAACCTAACTGGTGTACAGTCTGGACCAGAAGACATGCTTTTATTAAGTGATTTAATTTCCCGAGAGTGCCTACTTCTAAGTTACTCATGTTGGCAGCTGTTCTTGATTCGAATTCTGGAATAGTTTCTTCGTCTTCTTTGGTGAAGGAATTTCGAAAGGCTGTGTTTAGCAACATTGCTTTCGCAGCACTGTCGTCGATAGCGTTTCCATTGCTATCGCCCAGAGAAGGAATTGACTGTGTCTTGGCGCTAGCCTAGTTTACATACGACCAGAATTTCTTTGCAGGTTTCGAGATAGATTTTCAGTGTGGCAACTATTATGTTCGCACTAAGTTTTGAGCTTCTGTAAAGTATTGCCGGTCTTGAAGATTTAGCATTCGTTTAAATACAGAAAGCTTTTTTGGTTGTTTCTGCAGCTGCGTTCTTATCCATTTTGTGTACCAAGGGGGATCAGATCCACCGTTTGTTAATGTATTTGGTATAAATCTCTCAACTGCTGTCGATACTGATTCTCTGAATTCAAGCCACACCTGATCCACACTTACATTCTTAGATTGGAACCAGTGGAGATTGTCTCTCAGGAAGGCATCAAGTGAATTTTTATGTCCTTTTTTGATTACGTATATTTTTCGATTCCATTTGGACGATTTTATGGGTTACAATATTCGGTTTCACAATGTGAAACTTATGTTTTTTAGTTATTAGCTCAGGATTATTTGTTGCTAAGAGGTTAAGTGTGTTTTCACAACCGTTCAATATTCCCGTGGGCTCGTGAACTGACTAATCGAAATAATTTTCAGAGAATGCGTTTAGCCCGATTCTGGATGATGTTTTATGCGTTCCTCCGGATTTAACATGTATTTTCGTCTGCATATCGAGGGTAAATTAAAGTCACCACCAACTATAACTGTATGAGCCGGGCACGTGTTTGAAATTAAACTCATGTTTTCTTTTGAATCTTTCAGCAATTGCACCATCTGAGTTAGGAGGTCGCTCTACTGTGGAGATGGAGGAAAATGCAAAAACTGTGTCCAATAAATTAGATTAACGGGAAAACATTGAAAAACTGAACTACCAAATCATTCAGGTGAGACTAAATAATTCGCTCCTGATTAGGAATCTGTAATACACTATGTGATCAAATGTGTCTGGCCATCTGGCTGAAAAGACTTAAAAGTTCGTGGAGCCCTCCATCGGTATTGCTGGAATTCAATATGATGTTGGCCCACGGCCTTGATGACAGCTTCCACTCTTACTCTCAGTCAGGTGCTGAACAGTTTCTAGGGGAATGGCAGCCCCTTATTCACGGAGTGCTGTGCTGAGGAGAGGTATCAATGTCGGTCGGTGAGGCCTGGCATGAAGGCAGCGTTTCAAAACATCCAGGAGGTGTTCTGTGGGATTCAGGTCAGGACTCTGTGCAGGCCTGTTCATTACAGGGATATTATAGTGGTGCAACCACTCCACCACAGATGTGCATTATGAACAGGTGCTCGATCCTGTTGAAATATGCAATCGACATCATCGAATTACTCTTCATCAGTGGGAGGCAAGAATGTACTTAAAACAATAATTTAGGCTTGTGCTGCGATAGTGCCACGCAAAACAACAAGGGGTGCAAGCCCCCTCCATGAAAAACACGACCACACCTTAACAGCACCGCCTCCGAATTTTACTTTAGGAAATACACACGCTGGCGAATGACGTGCACTGGCCATTCGTCATATCCACGCTGTGCCATCCGATCGCCACCTGGTGTACCGTGTTTCTTCACTCCACGCAACGTTTTCACACTGTCCAATTATCGAATGTTTGCGCTTCTTACACCAAGGGACGCGTCTTTTGGCATTTACCGGAGTGATGTGTGCCATACGAGCAGCAGCACGACCATGAAATCCAAGTTTTCTCACCTCCCGCCTAACTTTCATTGTACTTGCAGTGGATCCTGATGCAGTTTGGAATTCCTGTGTGACGGTCTGGATAGATGTCTGCCTTTTACACATTACGACCCTCTTCAATTGTTGGCGGTCTCTGTCCATCAACAGACGTGGTCGGCCTGTACGGTTTTGTGCTGTAGTGTTCCTTCACGTTTCCACTTCACTATCACATCGGAAACAGTGGACCTAGGGACGTTTAGGAGTATGTAAATCTAGCATACAGGCGTATGACACAAGCGACACCCAATCACCTGATCGCATTCGAAGTCCGTGAGCTCCGCGGAACGACCCATTTTGCTCTCTCACGATGTCTAATGACTACTGATGTCGATGATATGGAGTACCTGGCAGTAGGTGGCAGCACAATGCACCTAATATGACAAAACGTATGTGTTTTGGGGTGTCCGGATACTTTTGATCGCATAGTGTATGTTACAAAATCGGTTTGCCCTTCGGACGCAAATGAAAGGGCGAGAACTGTGCTTATTAAATATTAAATAAAGACGCAGAAAGTCAAGAAATAAACTACCAAAGCACGCAGATGATACTATGCGATTCGCTCCCGGTTAGGGACTCGTAAAATGGCACATAATCGGTTGCTTCCCTGTGGCTGCTTGTGTCTCGGCCGGTTGCTGCTGAGTGACGTACATATAGTATTTCATTGAGGTTTCTTATACAATTAGTAGAGGTGTCACGTTATAGGAAAATACTGCAGTTTTCAGCCTATAAATTCAGTTAACTTTAACTGATATGAAGTGTTGATTCTTCGCTAGAAACTATGTGAGGTAGCAATGTCTCATATTTCGCAGTCCGACATAAAAAGCGGTGAAGAAAATTACGTCTCATTCGCTGGACGACAGATGCGGAATCTCGTGGGAGGCCCACATTGTAGGCCCACACGTTAACCACATGATTTTCAATTTTCTGGTTTTCCTAGTGGAGAGATTCGGTACTACAACCTTAAGTGAATGAAACGTTAAGTAAACTGATACAAGATAGTACCTTAACAACGTGACTAAGTTGTCTCAACGAAATTTTGTATGTAAGTGAAGCGTAAAGTCGTTTTAGAATCAGCCTATGTAAATAAACTTAGATCTGTAGCCGGTCACCCTGATGGCAGAGAATGAAGAAGAGCTGAATATCCTCTTACGGATGGAGAAACAAGGAAGTGCAAGGGCTGGTATGGATAAAAGAAAGCACAAAGGCTGGCCTAATGCTGAACATCAACAAAACGAAAATTACGGCTACAACACCTATCACTTTATGGAATGTAAGAGGAGAAGCAACATGGCTAGTTACTCTGTTCAATTATGCCGGCCCCCAGATTTCTAGTGATGGTGACTACAGCCACGAAACCAAGAGACGTTTGTTACTTGGTAGAAAAGCAATGTCTAACCTTGAAAATGTTTTAATGAATGGAGATCAACGACAAAAATCTGTGTAATTAGGGCTACAGTCTTTCCAGTTGTGATGTACAGATGTGAGAGCTGGACGACAGAAAAGGATGAACGGCTTACAATATATTTCTATGAATTGTGGTGTTGGAGGAAACTCCTTAAAGTTCCACGGACCACAAAGAGGTCACTATTACAGCGAATAAAACCGGGCTACTCTCTGGAACTTCTGATACTGAACCAAAAACTGCCTTACTTTGGATACGTCATGAGAAGATATGAATCGCTGGAAAAGACCTTAACACTGGGGAAGGTCGAAGGCACAAGGAGAAGAGGGCGGCGTAGTTTGAAAATATTGGACGTTATCACAGAAGTAATGGATCCCAACCATGGCAGTCTTAGAGAGAGAGGTCAGGACAGAGAAAGTGTCGTGCTTTAACTCAAGAGGTCACGGAAAACAGGAATCGATAAATGGTTAGAGAAAGAGAGAGAGAAAGAGAGAGCGAGAAAGAGAGAGAGAGAGAATCATGGACTGTGGGGAAACTGGAAAAGAAGAGAATCGAAGCGTTTCAGAAGTGGTGCTATAGAAAAGTATTAGAAATTAGGTGAACTGAAGAGATATGAAATGATGAGGTTCTTTACAGAAACGGAGACTAGAGAAACATGTGGTAAACATTGACAAGAAGGGATAGAATGATAGGACACATGATGAGACGTCATAACTTCCAGTAGTATTAGGTCAGGGCAATTGCATGTGTGTGTGTGGGGGGGGGGGGGGGAGGGGAGGGGAGCGTGCAACCTACCTCTACATCTTCTGTAATCTGGAGTCTCAAATTCTTATTCATAATACAGGGTGTTCAAAAGTAAGTGTCAAATACTTTGAGAGGTGAAAATACTAATCGAAACAAGAAAAATAAGTATAATTAACATGGGCCTGGAAAGGCATAATTTCCAAAATAAACACGTGTTTGTAGAAAGGGCTGCGCGACGCTTGAATGTGGATATTAGCACAGTCGCCGCACTGACGCTTCCTCAGATTTGTCAGCAGTGTATTATGATGTCTTACTCACAGTACTCTACCTACCATTACGTGGTCTGTAGTCAGTTGTGTGGTTCGACTCGTGTTGTAGGCTACGTTAGTTTTGGCCGTATTTGTGTGCCTCGTTGTACAGTGCTGTCAACCCTGGATACGTATTGTGGTGTTTTACCTCTTCCAAACGCGGATTAACTTACGTGTTGTCCGCAGCTCGAAGTCTAGTGGCAAGTGTTGCTGCCTCTGGATCACGGGGTCCTGCGTTCGATTCCCGGCCCGGTTGGGGATTTTCTCTACCCAGCGACTGAGTTTTTGTGTTGTCCTCATCATTTCATCATCATCATCATTCATAAAAGTGGCGAAATTGGGTTGAGTAAATGTTGGGAATTTGTACGGGCGCTGATAACCGCGCAGTTGAGCGTTCCACAAACTGAACATCACCATCATCACTTATGTGTTTACTGTTATTGCGCAGTTTGTATGTAGAAATGGTACAGTACATTTACATTTTCTCTCTCCCACCAATTGTTAACAATGGAAGCCTACTATTCGACAAGTGTAATGGCGGATATGATATTCTACTATGGTTTTGCAAATGGACACAGCCTGCGAGACCGTGCCCTCTGCGCTGTAAAATATCCCCAGCGCAGAGTGCCCTCTGTAAGCTGTTTGGCTGACTTTTTCACCTTATGAGGGACGCAGGTATCCTTGCACCTCGGAAGACCCCGCACAGTCCTCACGCCTGACATGGAGGAGCAGCAGCAGAAGGCGTGCCTCACTCCCTTATTCGGGGGGTACTTCATGAACATTTTCTGCACCCATATCATCTACAGCGCGTTCAGGCACTGATGCCACAGGATCATCATGGCAGACGGCGGTTCTGTCAATGGCTGTTGCAGAAGTGTGCCGCAGATCCACTGTTCAGATCCAAAATTTTATTTACCGATGAGGCAGGATTCACAAGAGATGATGGGCATGTATGGGCTTATGTAATTCCCCAAAAAAGTCAGGAAAAAGGGCATCAAAATCGATTTTCATTCAACGTACGGACAGGCGTAACTGGCGACAGATTAATAGGGCCATACGTACTGCCACAAAGGTTAAATGGGGAGGTGTTGTCTGGACTTTCTCATTAATGTATTGCCTACCCTGCTGGAGGCTGTGTCATTCCAGCAACGAGTACGAATGTTGTTCATGGATGATGGCGCACCAGCACACTTTCGTCACAATGTGCGCGAACATCTGACGCAGACGTTTAAGGACCGTTGGATTAGTTGGCTAGGCTTTTCGTTATGGGGACTCTGCGGGAATTGGTCTACGCCACGCCAATCAACGATGACCGGACACTGCAGGGTCGCGTCTTCAATGCGTGCCAGCAGTTAAAACAAAAGCCGGGTATACTTCAAAGGGTGCGTCACAAGTTACGCCAGAGGCCAGAGGGCAGAGGGGTGCATTGTCATGAATGGACGACACGTTGAACACCTCCTGCAAACACGTGTAATACCCATATTTACTAGACTTATCTCAGAATGTATGAATTTCCGGATCGTAGCTTACTGGACTTATTTTTCTTGTTTCGATGGGCACTACCAACCCTCAAAGTATTTTTTAATACCTGTAGAATTCTTGAATAGAATGCACCACCATCAGTTTTATGGTATATAATGTCGACAATAAAATTCAGATGTTGTAGCATGACACATCTCGAAACTGACGTGCTCATTAAAAAAAATAGCAATCGGTGAGTCTTTCCCCCTCCATCCTCCCCTCCCCCTCTCCCTTCTCAATAATTCCTGCGAAAACAAATCATTTAACATTAAGAAATGTGACACGAGTAAGTAGAAATGCAGTACGTTCGAGCCAGAGGATGGAAATAAGACTGCGGTTTTCGGATTCTTTTAAATGTTTGATGTATCTCTCCTGAAGTGTACAGGACTCTTAACGATGCACTGAAAAGATACATATTTTTTATTTAGAATTTCTTTTATTAGCAGCACAACTTAGCAGTTAAAATTATTAACAGATTCCTGCAAAGGACAACAATATGGATAGGGGAGCACATAATGTCCTCCCTCAAGGGGTGACTGGGCGAACTGACCCGGAGAACAAAGCGGTGAAAGGTGACAGGCCAGTGCTTTAGAATTAAAGGTTGCAGGACAGTGGTTCAAAATTAAATTGTACAATATTTTACTGAGGAATGCGATCTGCATATTTTTTTCTATTTTATGTGTAGTAATTATTATATTTGGAATTCCACAAATCCGGTTGTCCTCTGTACACATCTGTTACGTTTTCTATTTTCTGATGACTCCACTCGAAACTCTTTCTGAGACAAAATGTAAATTAATTTACATGCCTCCTGTCGGTAAAATTACGTCTCGTAAGGCAGGACAGTGAGAACGCCCGTCAAAACTCGGCACACATGAAAGAACCATTTCCTTTGACTTCCCGACACTGAGCGAAACTAATTCGTTGTTGTTCGACAATGCACAGAGAGGCGCGGTTTACAGTTCACACCGGACGCGTTGCGGTGCGCCGGACCTCCTTTTCTTGGTTTTGGGCTGCGCGCACAAACGCACGGCGGAGAGCAGCGCAGATCGGTACAGAATGAGTGGAATGGAAAAGTTTGTTGGTAGAAGCCCACTACGGTTCCTGTGTGTCAGTAAAAATGGAAGAAAGCTCTGAAAATTTGCAAGTGTTACTTTAAAGTTATTCATCGTCGACTAAAGGCGGAAGAACGCAGAAGACTTTGTTAGTAGGTGACTCAAGTCCTGAGTCGAAAGATATATGGCTGAAATAATCTTTAAATGATTTATAAATCAGTAGTGGTCGGTAGGATATCAGTGACAAGGCTCACTAACGACATGGCTATCCTTAGTGACTGTGGGAAGACTGACAAACCCACTGAAAGGAATGAAGTCTGCTTTTCACAGAGTATGGACTGACTGAAAAATGAAGAAAGACGAAAGGAATGAAGAGTGGCAAATATGAGATTAAACAGAAAAAATAGGGATCCACGAAGTAGAAGTGAAGGAATCTTGCTAGCTTGGAAGTAAAATACGTGATGGACTAAGCAAGGAGTACACAAAAAAAAGGCTAGCACTTGCAAAAAAAGGCGTTCATGGCCGAAAGAAGCTTACCTACCAGTATCAAACGTAGGTCTTAATTTGAGGAAGAAATTTATGAGAGTGTACCGTTGGAGCATGGAAGTGAATCATGGACTGTCGAAAAACCGTAAAAGACGAGAATCGAAGGTTTTGAGATTTGGTGCTACAGAAGGATACTGGAAATTAAATGGAGTGGTAGTATAAGAAATGACAAGAACAGAAAGGAGCGGAACATACGGCATAAACTGACAAGAAGAGGGGACAAGATGATAGACATGTATTAAAATATCAGGGAATAACATTCATTATACTAGAGGAACCTGTAGAGACTAAAGACTGTACGGGAGGACAGAGATTGGAATATATCCAACAAATAATTAAGGGTATTAAGTACAAGTGCTACTCTGAGATGAAGAGGTCGGCGCAGGCGAGGAACTCGTGGTGGGCCACATCAAAGCAGTCAGAGCTGGGATGACCGGAGAAAAAGTGATGGGTAGTCTGAACATTTTTATGGCGTGTCGTCGGAACACTTCGAACGCCTGATTTCATCAGTTTGAATGCACCTATAGTACAGATTTTTATTCATCACAGAATTCTCATACACCATGGATAACCTTCAATTCTCTGGGATATAATAAGTTTTCTGTGTGACCTGTAAACTTAGTTCTTGTGGCATGACACATCTCGTAACTAACCATCTCATTTATGTAAATGATGACAATTTTAGATTCTTGCCCGTCACGGATAATTTTCTGCTGACGCGTAACACCGTACCAGTGATACAAAAGCCTGGCTCTAGTTGTAGAAATGCAGTGTGTTCTAAAGACAGAATGGCAGTAACAGTATCCTCGACATGCCTGGGTGAACAGGCGAGGTCACCTCGCCGCAAAGTTCCGCTTTTGCCTGAAGTGTGTCCTCCACGTGGCAAAAGAATATGAAGAACACAAAACTCAGTTTGTGCTAGTGAGGGTGAAGGAGAGTGGGCTTTACGTATGTGACAGCGGGTCGGCTGCTGCTCTTCTTAACACGCGTGACGGCGTTATTAACGGTGATTTATTGTCACGTCACTCATTAAGGAGATCCGTTAAGGAGACAATAGACTGCAATTACGTCGCGGATGCAGGAGTCGCTGCTTTCATAATGCATTGCATAGTTGAGTAGTTCACGGTTCTCGTTCGTCATCTCCAAAAGGAACCCTTTCTCGCTGATATTACGACGCAGTAGGTAGTAAAAGTCTACCGCAGACATAATATGACTGACAGGTTTCAGAATTTATAGAGGTTAAAAAGAGCTGCAGGCGCTATTCACAGCGTGAGCGTGTAGGCGAGAAATACAAACTGAATGTGTATTTGTACGTGTACGAACTGTGCTTAACAACCTTTCGGTTGTCCTGTTCTTACAAAATGAATCATTGGTGTCCTACTTTATCACGCTTTACCCGTTTGAGTTTTTTCACCGTTTTTTTCTTGTCATTTGATAGATTTGAGTGAAAGATACAATAAATTTTGATGCATTTTTACTTTGTATGCTACAGGTTCAGACCGTCAAATGAAGGTAGTCTGGCACGCAGTCTTCACACCCACATAAGGAGAGGTTGGGTTGGAGTTAACGTTCCATCAACGACATGATGAGCAGAGACAAGCTCTAAAGAGATAGTATAGAGAAGGAAATGTCTTTTTTGAAGGAACCTTTCCAGTATTCGCCTAAAGTGACTTAGGGAAATACGAAAAACTTAAATCTGGATGGTCAGACTGTGGCTCACCATACCAGAATGTGTGTTCGTTTTGTTCGTTTGCGTCTTTGCTCGAGGTGCGTGCTAGATGTTGGAAAATAATAATAACGAGAAAAAAAGATTTTAGGAAGCGCATTGTAGGTTTATATGGGTAAACACCGGTCCACGTTGAACTGACTAACCATAAACAATGTCAGGTCTAAACCTTGTAAAGACGCGAACGTATTACACACACTGGATGCGAGCCAGCATTGATTTAAATAAAGGGGGAAAGATGAAAATTTATGCTGGAGCAGAATCCGAACCTGGGTGTCCTGTTTACAAGGCAAATGTGCTGACCACTGCGCCATCCGGAAGCAATGGCCATTGCGTCTGTACAGAATACTCCAGCACGCCACGTCCACCCAGCCCAAACGCAACGAGGAAGGAAAAAAATGCTCAGCGTATTTGCCGAGTAAACAGGAAACCTAGGTTCTAATCCCGGTTTGGCACAAATTTTCCACTTTTCTCATTGATTTAAATCAATGCTCGCCAATGTCTGAAATAAACATTTTTGGAAGGTGACTCTCAACAGCCATCAAGTAATGTATAAAGTGGATGAATGGCCATGAGCTGTTTTTATTTTTGAACCCAAATATCAACCGGTTTCAGTCATGGATCTTCACTGATACTGTCCAAGGATACAAATAATTATATGTAGTATACAGGAAATGTCAACAGTTCTTTTTTAAAGAAGTGCAAAATATACGTGAATACCTACAAGGTTAAAATGGTTTAAGCCATTACATAACGTTTGTCATTACTTAAATAACGTGTGGAGTATGCCATGAATATTAATATACGACACAGGACTTTTGGAAGCAAACATAATAAGTGAACACAGAGCGTTACTATAGAAAAGATCAGGACTGTAAGTATTATATTGTACAAAATATTGAAGAGTTGGTCAAAGATCTATAAAATACCTCGAAGACACGTTACTTGCTGATGTAGAGGACTGGACTCGCTTTGGTGAACATCTTTGGTACAGTTTCACGATGAAAACAGAAAACGAAGTTGCTATCTCCAAACAAAGAATAACATCGATGTTACAATAAATAGCAGAAAACATTATAAACCCTAATGTTACATACTATCGTAATCATTGCATACACTTGATAAAACGTATATAAATAAACAAATGCAAATGACTGCTGAGTGACCAGTTTCTGAACACTGTATTTTAGCTTGTTTTAAAGTTACAGATGCGATTTCAATTACGTTTATGATATGATTGACGTTAGTTTATGTACATTTCAGCAAGTGCATACAATGAATATGTTACTGTGTAAAATTAGGGCTTATAATGTTTTCTACCTTGTATTGTAAAATCAGTGTTCCTTTTTGTTTGGAGATAGCATCTTCGTTTTCTGCTTTCATATGAAAATTACCATAGCGAGTCTAGTCCTCTACATTAACAAGTAACGTATCATCGAGATATGGTTCAAATGGTTCTAACACTATGGGAATTAACATCTGAGGTCATCAGTCCCCTAGACTTAGAATTTACTTAAACCTAACTAACCTAAGGACATCACACACATCCATGACGGATACAGAATTCGAACCTGCAACCGTAGCAGCAGCACGGTTCTGGGCTGCGTACACGCTCTGTGTACACTTAGTATGTTTGCTTCTAAAGGTCCTGCGTCGTATATTGATATTCATGGCATGCTCTACTTATTTTAGTAATGACAAATATTATATAATGTCTTAAACCATTTTAACCTTGTAAGTATTAGTGTATATTAAAAAAAAAGGTTCAAATGGCCCTGAGCACTATGGGACTTAACATCTGAGGTCATCAGCCCCCTAGAACTTAGAACTGCTTAAACCTAACTAACCTAAGGACATCACACACATCCATTCCCAAGGCGGGATTCGAACCTGCGATCGTAGTGGTCGAGCGGTTCCAGACTCAAGCGCCTAGAACCTCTCGGCCACAAAGGCCGGCAATATTTTGCACACCTTTGAAAATGAACTGTTAACATTTCCTGTATACTACACGTAATTATTTATATCTTTGGATAGTATGCTTGAAGATGGTCTATGACGGAAAACAGTTGATATTTCGGTTTGAAAATAAAAACAGCTGATGGTCAAACATGCATATTATACAATGTCTGTAATGCCTTTGTGTCTTAATTCATAGTGGCTGCTGGGCCACATACTTTATAAACTGTATAAGTTTCACAAAATGCTGTACGCTGTCAGTATGAAATTATAGGAGGGTAAGTGTCGAAGATCTTTCTTATTTAGTACAAAAGCAGTACTAAATTTACGGTGGAATCAATTTTCACCATAGTTATTCAGCTTCTTAGTGCACTCGATGCGTTGTTGCTGAAGCTTTCCAGTAGCCTCAGATAAAATGTTTCTCTTTGAGTAGCAGGTTACGTATGCAATACTTCCTTAACCTCTTGATAGGAAGTGAATCTACGGCCTCTTAAACTGCCAATCAGCTGGAAGTCAGGCAGGGAGAGATCAGGACTGTATTAGGATACTTCAACACCTTGAAAAGTGTATTCACCATCATTAACGTGACGGTGCAGTACCTGCTGACAGGTTCGCTCACGTTTGCGCTTAACGCTTTTCACTAAGTTGCTTTAGAAGCCACCTTGCACAGTCTTAACGGAAACTGAGCCTTTTACGGATGATTTCATATCCAGAACCGTGAGTAATGTGTATTCGGTTTGACATTTCGTCCGCAGTCACTCGTCAGTTATTGAGAATCATGTCACGGGCTTGCTCAGAGTAGGCATCAGGAGTAGATGTCACTGGACGCCTGCTCTTTCCTCGTCCTTCAATCCTGTTCGGTCATTTCTGAATTGTTCTGTCGACTGGTAAACAATTTTCCGTCGTAAAACACCGTGTTGAAATTACTATGGATTTCAAATCCCGCTACACCTTGACTCCACAAGAAACGGATTACAAAACTCTGTTCGTCATTGGCGAAACAGAAAAATGACACAGCCATGTTTACTTCGCAAGAGCACGAAGCAAGTTGATGTGACAGCGGCAGAACCTGCCATAAAGGAAAAAATGGTACCATTTATCGACTGGGAACGGGCCACGCCACGTTACCCATATATAGACGGTTAGAACGATGGCGCAGATACTTCACACCGTCTGTCCAGGGAGTTCTGAGAGTGATTTAATTTCTGTATTACAGGCGATGCTAGCGCAGTGATTATTGCGGCATCTTAACTAACAACTATAAACAACAGATGTGTATCCGACCAATCAGTTATGAGTAGGCAGTGTTATGTCTGCATTGACGCGCGTGTTAAAGCGTCGCATTTGGGACGACGAGGTGCGCCGGCCCGGGATCCAGTCCCCCCGGAGGATTAACGATGAGGGTCAGTGAGCCAGCGAGCATGGATGTGGTTTTTAGGTGGTTTCCTACTCCCCACTGGGTGAATCCTGTGATGGTACCCAAGTCCTGCCTCACTTACACGATTTGCAGAAATCGGAAAACCTTCGCTCATTTTCACATAAATAACAATACCGGCAAACACTGATGTTCCGTCCCGCGATTTAACGAGGTGGCGACAGGAGAAGTATCCGACCACCCCTTCAACTTAGCATGCAAAATCCGTTCATAGCTATGCCAACCACAGCGAGATAAACGCGGAGCAAGAAGAAAAGGATAAAGAGTGTTAAGTAGGAACGCGCGACTGTAGTGCGTCAACATTGTTGTCTCACAAATTTCAATGGAGAAACAATTCTAAATAAAGTGTTCACGACACTCTCAAGAAAACTTAGCAGAAGAGAAAAGAGTCAGCAGAGATGTGCCACAGACTTTGACTCTGTAACATAAATAACCATACGTGGGCGACTAACGTGACCTGATTATAATTCAAAATGCAGGCAACTACACTCCTGGAAATGGAAAAAAAGAACACATTGACACCGGTGTGTCAGACCCACCATACTTGCTCCGGACACTGCGAGAGGGCTGTACAACCAATGATCACACGCACGGCACAGAAGACACACCAGGAACCGTGGTGTTGGCCGTCGAATGGCGCTAGCTGCGCAGCATTTGTGCACCGCCGCCGTCAGAGTTAGCCAGTTTGCCGTGGCATACGGAGCTCCATCGCAGTCTTTAACATTGGTAGCATGCCGCGACAGCGTAGACGTGAACCGCATGTGCAGTTGACGGACTTTGAGCGAGGGCGTATAATGGGCATGCGGGAGGCCGGGTGGACGTACCGCCGAATTGCTCAACACGTGGGGCGTGAGGTCTCCACAGTACATCGATGTTGTCGCCAGTGGTCGGCGGAAAGTGCACGTGCCCGTCAACCTGGGACCGGACCACAGCGACGCACGGATGCACGCCAAGACCGTAGGATCCTACGCAGTGCCGTAGGGGACCGCACCGCCACTTCCCAGCAAATTAGGGACACTGTTGCTCCTGGGGTATCGGCGAGGACCATTCGCAACCGTCTCCATGAAGCTGGGCTACGGTCCCGCACACCGTTAGGCCGTCTTCCGCTCACGCCCCAACATCGTGCAGCCCGCCTCCAGTGGTGTCGCGACAGGCGTGAATGGAGGGACGAATGGAGACGTGTCGTCTTCAGCAATGAGAGTCGCTTCTGCTTTGGTGCCAATGATGGTCGTATGCGTGTTTGGCGCCGACCAGGTGAGCGCCACAATCAGGACTGCATACAACCGAGACACACAGGGCCAACACCCGGCATCATGGTGTGGGGAGCGATCTCCTACACTGGCTGTACACCTCTGGTGATCGTCGAGGGGACATCCAAACCGTCATCGAACCCATCGTTCTACCATTCCTAGACCGGCAAGGGAACTTGCTGTTCCAACAGGACAATGCACGTCCGCACATATCCCGTGCCACCCTAACGTGCTCTAGAAGGTGTAAGTCAACTACCCTGGCCAGCAAGATCTCCGGATCTGTCCCCCATTGAGCATGTTTGGGACTGGATGAAGCGTCGTCTCATGCGGTCTACACGTCCAGCACGAACGCTGGTCCAACTGAGGCGCCAGGTGGAAATGGCATGGCAAGCCGTTCCACAGGACTACATCCAGCATCTCTACGATCGTCTCTATGGGAGAATAGCAGCCTGCATTGCTGCGAAAGGTGGATATACACTGTACTAGTGCCGACATTGTGCATGCTCTGTTGCCTGTGTCTATGTGCCTGTGGTTCTGTCAGTGTGATCATGTGATGTATCTGACCCCAGGAATGTGTCAATAAAGTTTCCCCTTCCTGGGACAATGAATTCACGGTGTTCTTATTTCAATTTCGAGGAGTGTATTTTCTGAAAAAAAAAAAAAAACACAAGTGACGATTCTGGGTGTGGGCAACACGAACATATTGCAAAACGACAAGGTGCAGAAATTCGCACGTAATGCATTGCTTTGACAGTGTAACCAACATTCAAGCCAATCTGACGCGTGGGTTGAATAACGTCCCAAAGAAGGACTTTTCTGGTTGTTTAACATGGTTATATTGATACGTCCCTTAGGAAAATTATTACATGACTGTGCTTAAGCTGACACACAATATTTTTTTGCGCAACGCAATCTGACTTTCAATAATCCCTACAAGAGAATGGCCCTGACTAACATTAACCTATATGTTTCACAAATCACTTACCACACAAAAATCTTGGTTACTCGAACTACTGCAATACAGCGAGCGCCACTACTGCCAGCTAAATAAAAGAATCAAACTACGGAAGGCACTAACTACTGATAGGCATAGTTAGCAAATGAAAGATTTTAATAGAGAACAAACAATGTATTTTCCTTAATAGTCATAATATATATATATATATATATATATATATATATATATATATATATATATATATCAGTTCATGACACCAATTCTTACATATTTCAAAACTCCGCCATCTCTCTCCCCACATCCACCACTGCTGGCGGCTCACCTCCAATTGCGCAACGCTACGCGCTGTTAGCATCCAGCTGCCGCTGCTCAACACTACAATGGCAGACAACAATGCAAACTAAACACAGACTGCGCACAGCACAGCCAGTGATTTTCTTACAGAGCGCTATGTGGCGTTACCAATAAAAAAACGTAAACAGCCTACTTAGATAGCCCCCATGCTCCCCACAAAAAAATTTACAAATTGTTTTGGGCAGTGGCCAATACAGGTTTGAAAAATTTTTTTCATAATTACAATAACAAAGAAATGAAATGCACACACTTATCGATACAATGTTGGTCAAAAGCTAAAATTTTCTCACAGTCCATAAAGACAGTCCTGATCATTCATCAAAGTAAAATTGCAGTGTTTTTCTCAAAGTCTGAGCAGTAAAAGAAAATGCACACAGAAGTAGTGGTTTTCCATGCAGTCTTGAGGAAGTGTTGTCCTTCCAACAGAAAGGCAGTGCTGACTCTTGACATGTAGACAGGTAATGGGCCACAGCAGAGTCAGTCGACGTTGAAGACTATCGGTAGGGAGGTCATCACAGAGCAGAACCACTGTAGTCCTGGTAGAGATTACGGTATTGGTGGGCCACCAGAGGTGCAGACCCATTGCAGTCCTTGTAGAAGTAATGGTATTGGTGGGTCATCAAAGGTGTAGACCCACTGTAGTCCTTGTAGAGACGGCCAGCAGCCATCTGTTGCAACCATGCAGGTGCACAATCATCATCGAAGAGTCTTGCGGATAATATAACAAGTCCACAACCACCACTTGTGCACTCACAAAAATTGTTTTTGAAATGTTCTTACAATCAGCAATGCTGTTAACCAGTCCCTTACTAAGTTATTAACACACGTGCAAACACTATCAGTCCCTACTTCTCACATATTGTCCATATACTATGACCAACAGGAACGTGTGCAGTGAAATGTAATTTACAAGTTACTTAATTTGATGAACTGGTATCAATTACAATTTTATAACATGAGAATACAATAACAAAGGTACAAAATACATCTTTAAATAACATAACAATACAGATAACATTTGCAGTAGTATAGGCTTTACAAAAGAATCGAAATAGCAAATACATCAGTGTTACAAAAATTACGACATAAGTACATACATAAAAGATCAGAGTAACTTTTGAAACATCAACCTCACACATGAGCATTAGAACAAAACAGAATAAATAATGTGTAAACATCTTCACGAAGTAAATAACATGTTATTAACACAAATTATATTTGAGGATAACAGTATTCCTCATCATAGTGAATGTAGCTTAGTATTAGAAGAGAAAAAAATCTATGAAACAGCACACAGAGACAGGAAGAAAACAAATACACAAGGGTACACAAACACATAGTGGGATAACACAAGGAAAGGACAGGGTTTGTTTTACTGCAGTATTTTGCAAACAAAACTTTCTTTACTTCTCGGAGATCTCCCTTCGTTCTTCATTATTTCCAAAAAGTCCTATCTATACCTGATTTCTGTACTTTTTTCGTATAACTTCTCAATGCATTTCTTCCAATCCATCGCAAATCATTCTCTTATATAGGCTACCCCCTCTTAAGCTAACTTAAATCTACTGAGCTCAGATGCTTAACTAAGGGATGAGGCAATGCAGCAGCACAAAACAATTTTCACAAACAGCAATGTTAAAAAATGGAAATTGGCAAAAAAAGGCAGCAATATTACAACTAATATAAGGCAATGCGCAGCAAACAAGAAAAATAAATCAGTAATAAAATTGGCTTATCCTAGTAATACAAAGTGACATTCAGTAGCACTATGCCTGGCACATAGCAGCAGCAGCAAATGCTATAAATTATACCTAAACATGACAAAGCTCAAGCAGAAAAAATATTACACTAAAGACAACAATGCAGATAAGGGAAATGTATATTCACATATTAATGTCTATATAATTAAAATGGTGCACCACTACTTATTCAATGAAATAAATTACCAAGTACTTGAAAAGAAAATTATATATACAGTTACTGTTATTAGTCGCTTCTTATTGCTCTTTCCATTCCAAGAGCTCCTTTTTCGCAGAATGTGGATCATAAAATAATTATTTAATAGATCTGTCGACAGAAAGTGTTCACATTAGCAAATGCATTTAATTTTATAAAACCAAAGCTGCAACACAGCTGGAAAACAGATATCAAATGAAATAAGCAACTATGGACAAAACATAAAAATATCATTCAATAGTCATGTGACATTTTATAAGTTAGTAGAATTCTCTCAACTTTCGTAGAAAGACGTTTGTTATAATCAGGTGTCAGATGTAAGTATCTTTCTCAGTAATGAGCGTGTCAATAGAGAAGATAATGGCCTTTTCTTTTTTTTTACCTGTGCCTCTGAAAGGCAGACACTAATGGCTTTCTTTTGTCAGGTGGTTGTCGCGCAGCTGGGTGCCCACGACGCATTACGTGCAGGTGGTCACTTAATTGTCTTACCGAAATATTTACGACACCAGTTTCCGCTACAGTGGCAGTCTCATATAAAAAAAATTCACAGGTCAAGAATTTGCGTTACAAATCTGTAGAAATAAAATCATTTAAAAATAATAGTGTTCAAAAATTTTCGACAGCATAGTGATACATTCACGCATTTATACATAGTTTTCATAACTCTTAAAGTACGATTCCTTGTTTCCAACAACCTTTTTCACAAACCAGAGTCCCTAACCACTACTCATTATTCCTTACCTTATTCGTCGACACTTCTTCAATATTTCATCATAACAGATAAGTAGCATAACCAAATAACTCATATAGCATCAGCTTACACATACCTCAGCAGCATAATACACATCGTCGTCGTAAAAATAACATCATAACACCTCAGTCAAATTCTCAAAAACGTCATAGTTTTCTGCAATAATTTCAAAACCTAAAAAAATTCTCTGCTCATTTCAAAAGTGTCATCTACCTCAAACGTACTTTAAAAATCATGACCCCATACCAAACACATCATTCAAAGCTCTAATAGTATCACAATGGTTCCAAAAAAAATATGAACAGTTCACAAAGTACAGACAAAATACAATTTCATAGGTGTTAAATCATCCAATTGTGTAATTGCGTAAACATGTGTCACTGATGATGTAGTAAAAAAAATGTTTATCTCTCAGTTAAATGATCAGATAGCTGTGTAATTTATGTGTTAGAGAAATATGGTACCGATGTGTAAAGTTGTATAAGCAAATACCATATTAGCTAGGGCTCCTTGTGCTTGCCAAACACATGGTACACAAAGTAAGCATGTACCCCCCTGAGGATTAATGTAATTATATCCTCAGGTGTTACAGATTACAGCAATGGAATGAAATGTATCACGGAAAACTTTCTTTGTAATTCAAATATGTTGAAAAATAAATAGTTTAATGCGTGTCCTGTAGCGCTAAATGTTCGTCTTGCTGTAAGACAATCTCTGTGAAAGTGTCGTAGTTATTGTCCTCCGAAAGCTAAGTTCTGCAGAAGTCAATGTACTTACCTCATGATAAACGAAATGGAAATGTTTTGCGTATAGATATCTTAGTTATCAAGTAAGTACTGTACTGTAACGTATTGTTGTGCTACAGAAAAGGCTGTCTCATTGTAGCTATACCACAAAAGTTACTAGTAAAACATGTTTTACTTTCCAGAATTATTCAGAAAAACTGCAGATATAAAACAGATACAGCGCAAAAGCAACATTGTAAATTGTCACTCATTAGTAGCGTCGTGATATAATCGTGTAGCTGTCACATATACTAACCACTGTGTCATCTGGTATCTCACAGAAAGTACTTTAAATCCAGAATGTATTTGCAAGTAAACCAAAATGTTGCATTAAAATCTCATTAGCAGTATCAGTATATGTTCTAAGTATGTAAGTCTTATAGTCATTACGTAATTGTGCAACTAACAAGCAAGAATGTACAAATAACAACACTGTGTCGTCTGTTCACTATAACAATGCATTCGTAATTTCTGATTAAAAATGTTCCCTAGGTTCTAGACTGTATAGTTAACTTAAAATCATTGTCGCATGTTAACAGTTTCTCAGTGTGACAAAACATACTAGTAACGTGAAGTGAACAGCTTTATGGCAAAGACAAAGTTAAAAATCAGATTATATTTCAATAAACGGTTTTACTTGTGAAATGTGGTGTACACCTTTTACCCTTTATAGTACTCAGAGTTTGAACTTGAATGCAATTATCATGCGGTATACGTCGGTAAAGAATACTGCAATTTTTCTCAAGGTTAGCGTCTATGTTATTTTTCTCTGAGCCAGCCGGCGCACGCGGCTGCCTGCGGTGCGAGTCATTGTCTGTTTCTTTGTTGGCGCGCGTCGTTAATGGGATTAGGAGACCTAACTTCTACAAATTCATCTTGTCGAGAGGGCCCAGCTCTGTTTGAATCCCGCCAGTTCTGACGCAATTCCTGTCTGTCGTTACGATCATATCGTCTGTCGTCATGTCGGTAATTTCTGTAATTAATTTCTTGTCGGTCATGTGGTGGAGTATTTCTCCCTGAATCGTAACTGCGCGCTGGACCGTTGCGTCTGCAGTTATTCCGTCTCCCTTGATAATAATTATTTTGGTTCCCGTATTGTCTGTTTCTCTGATTGTGTCTGTGATATTCATTACTACGGAAATGCGATCTTTCTCTGCAACTATTACTCTGCCAGTGGTTGTCATACGGGTGGTGTCTGTTTTGGTCACGATTTGTGTTGTGAGAATAGCCTTGTCGTGTCCAGTAGTTATTTCTTTCATCGCGGAATTGCGACGGATATGACCTGTAATTGTTGTGCTTCTGTTTTTGCGTTCCGCGATTGTCAGTGTCAGTTTCTAATTCTTGTAAGAGTCCCTGAAAAGCTTCAATGTCATATTTGCAACGTCCCGCCAAAATCATATGTCGTAAATGTTCAGGCAATTTCATTAAGCAAATGTGGATGAGTTCTGTGGGGCTGTACGGGTTTGACAGGTACTGATTCTTGTGCAACATGTCTTCAAAATATTTCACAAGACTGGAAAATTCAGATTGTTCGAAATTTTTCATCATTATGATGCCATGTTTTACTCGGTCTTGTGTGGCTTGAGACCAATATGCTGAGAGGAAGGCGTGGTAAAATTCTCCTTCACTGTGGCAATCGTGAATGACCGATCGCATTCTTACAGCTGGTTCATTCTCTAAGTAGCCACACATAAATTCTAATCTGTGCTCTAGTGACCAGTTGGGAGGAAAACAATGAGAGAATTGATGGAGCCACGCTTGTGGATGAATGTCGTTGCCAGAATTCTTAAATGTTTTGAATTTACGTGTAGTAATGAACAGCTTATAGTCAAAATCATCGTGTCGGCGGGTAGCATATCGTTCATTGTTACGTCGTGTCGGCAGTTCCATCTCAAAATTCGGTGCACCTTGCCAATTTCTTTCATAATTTTCGAAGTGCCCTGTGTTATTATTTTGTGG
Organism: Schistocerca gregaria; assembly: GCF_023897955.1. Taxonomy (NCBI): domain Eukaryota; kingdom Metazoa; phylum Arthropoda; class Insecta; order Orthoptera; family Acrididae; genus Schistocerca; species Schistocerca gregaria. The sequence goes on from NC_064924.1 coordinate 450,460,721, forward strand.
CTGTTCCGTATTTCTATGTCCCTCTTCCCGTATTGGAGCGCGAGTGTCCTCTGAAATACGTAATTGTTGTATTACTTGAGCCAACTGATGTTGTACTTCCCGCATTTCTCTTTTGTACTGTGTGTTGATTTGATTTTGATTCTGTTTGAATTTACTAATTTGTTCATACTTTTCAGTGTCAGTGAAGGCTACAGGTTTTGTGTCATTCAGATCATCACCTACCTTCGTAGATAAGTTAGTGAACTGATCTGAAAGTTCGGCTACTTTATCCGACAGTGAAATTATTTCCTCTGTGTGTCTTTCTGAAGCAATTTTCAGAGTATCTACTGTGTCCTTTAAGTTCGCTTGAGTTTTTGCAAGTTGCGTAACCGAATCGGTAGATGCAACTGAGTCAATTTTAGCTTGCAAGGTCTCATGATTTTCATGAGCAATAGTTTGCAGTTCTTTTATGGCTGCTTCGTGATTCTGTAATGCATTTTCATGCCGCGAAAAAACGGGTTGGAAATGCTCACAAATTTGTGTTTTTACGTCATTACAGATTTTTTGATATTTCGATTCAATGTTATGTAACTCAGTAGTTAAATCTTCACGTGTTTGTTCAAGTGTGGTGTCTAACTTCCGAAGATTTTGTTCCATTGTGTCTAACTTTTGAAGATTCTGTCCCATTTGTTTCTGATTTTGTTCAAGCGTTGTGTCTAACTTTTGAAGATTTTGTTCCATTGTGTCTAACTTTTGAAGATTTTGTTCCATTGTGTCTAACTTTTGAAGCTTTTGTCCCATTTGTTTCTGATTTTGTTCCATTTGTTGCATTAATTGCAATAATAATGTATTAGTGTCTGGAATCTGTTTTTCTATGCTTTTTGGCAGTGCATTTTCACCGGCAACATTTACATTTTGATAGGCAGAAAATGTGTCTTGACTTATTTGAGAAAACGGTGAGGACGCAAAACCTGAATGTACAGTATTTGCAAGGTTGTATCCTGTCATTCTCGATTCCTGAGGCGAGCTGTTGCCGACCGATCGATCGATAATGCTTCCCTGTTCACTACCTGTTTCACTGTCTACACCATTATTTGACGCCCACTCCATTTCCCTATGCATAGTTACCAAATTACTACTTAGAATGTCTGTTAATTCATTACACAGTGGTGCTGGTAAGCTACGATCGTCGTCACTAGTATTTCTCAGTTTACTTTGGAGCCTAGTGTTACGTTTGTCACACGCCATTATTGTCACAATATTTCACACAACAAGACAGAAAACCACAATTTAAAAAGCCAAAATAAGAGAACACATTAACGTAGCACTGAAAATAATATCTAGTTAATTGCAAGCGCAGCTGCGAAATACTTGGTGCAAATCTACATGCATGCCACAACTGTTTTGCTGTGCAACAATGAAAGACTGCAACTACAAAGGAAATTCTCTCTATGATTACGCGCTAGCAATACACAAAGGCTACACTAACTACACAAACAACAAGAAAAAAATCAGAAGATTCCAGTGAGGTATCCTTGGCTAAGGGTCGACATATGAAACGTCCCTTAGGAAAATTATTACATGACTGTGCTTAAGCTGACACACAATATTTTTTTGCGCAACGCAATCTGACTTTCAATAATCCCTACAAGAGAATGGCCCTGACTAACATTAACCTATATGTTTCACAAATCACTTACCTCACAAAAATCTTGGTTACTCGAACTACTGCAATACAGCGAGCGCCACTACTGCCAGTTAAATAAAAGAATCAAACTACGGAAGGCACTAACTACTGATAGGCATAGTTAGCAAATGAAAGATTTTGATAGAGAACAAACAATGTATTTTCCTTAATAGTCATTATATATATATATATATATATATATATATATATATATATATATATATATATATATCAGTTCATGACACCAATTCTTACATATTTCAAAACTCCGCCATCTCTCTCCCCACGTCCACCACTGCTGGCGGCTCACCTCCAACTGCGCAACGCTACGCGCTGTTAGCATCCAGCTGCCGCTGCTCAACACTACAATGGCAGACAACAATGCAAACTAAACACAGACTGCGCACAGCACAGCCAGTGATTTTCATACAGAGCGCTACGTGGCGGCGGCGTTACCAATAAGAAAACGTAAACAGCCTACTTACAATATGAACGTTCTGCGTCTTTAGTCAATGGGGGGGGGGGGGGGGTAGAGGGGAGGGGTGAATATGCGGAATTCTAGATGCTAGAAGCGTAAAAACCACCATATTAATTTATCTTTACTGTTTTATTAATCCAGTTTCTGTGCGTTTTGGACTGTTGGGGTAAAGTCCGACAGCGGCTACTGAATGTGAAAGTACCACAGAAAGCTACATTGTGTGATCAAAAGTATCCGGACTCCCCAAAACATATACGTTTTTTATATTAGGTGCATTGTGGTCGCACTTACTGCCAGGTACTCCATATCAGCGACCTTAGTAGTAATTAGACATCGTGAGAGAGCAGAGTGGGACGCTCCGCGGAACTCACGGACTTCGAACGTGGTCAGGAAGTTTTGTGTCACTTGTGTCATACGTCTGTACGCGAGATTCTGACGCTCCTAAGGCATCCCTAGGTCCACTGTTTCCGATGTGATAGCGAAGTGGAAACGTGAATGGACACATACAGTACAAAAGCGCACAGGCCGACCTCGTCTGTTGACTGCCAGAGACCGCCGACAACTGAAGAGGGTCGTAATGTGTAATAGGCGGACATCTATGCGGACCATCACACGCGAATTACAAACTGCATCAGGATCCACTGCAAGTAGTATGACAGTTATGCCGGAGACGAGAAAACTTGGATTTCGTGGTCGAGCGGCTGCTCATAAGCCACACATCACGCAGGTAAATGCCAAGCGACGTCTCCTTTGGTGTAAGGAGCGTAAACATTGGCCGATTGAACAGCGGAAAAACGTTGCGTTGAGTGTCGAATCACGGTACACGATGTGGCGATCCGATGGCAGAGTGTAGGTATGGCGAATGCCCTGTGAACGTCATCTGCCAGCGTGTTTAGTGCCAACAGTATAATTCGGAGGCGGCGGTGTTATGGTGTGGTCGTGTAATTCATGGAGGGAGATTGCACCCGTTGTTGTTTTGCGTGGCACTATCACGTAACAGGCCTACATTGATATTTTAACAACCTTCTTGCTTCCCACTACTGAAAAGCAATTCGGCGATGGCGATTGTATCTTTCAAAACGATCGAGCACATGTTCATAATGCACGGCCTGTGGCGGAGTGATTACACGACAATAACATCCCTGTCATGGACTGGCCTGCACAGAGTCCTGACCTGAATCCTATGGAACACCTTTGGGACGGTTTGGAACGCCGACTTCGTGCCAGGCCTCACCGACCGACATCGATACCTCTCCTCAGTGCAGCGCTCCGTGAAGAATGGTCAGAAATTCCCCCAGAAACCTTCCAGCACTTGACTGAACGCATGCCCTCGAGAGTGGAAGCTGTCATCGAAGCTAATGGTGGGTCTACACCATATTGAATTCCAGATTATCGATGGTGGACGCTACGAATATTTGAGTCATTGTCAGCTGGGTGTCCGGATACTTTTGATCACATAGTGTATATTTAATTGTACTGTAAATGTATTCTCAGTTGCGAATATACACCACCTTCAGCCGTGTAATGGAATGATGACAGAGTAAATCTGTGGCGGACACGCACTCCAATACAGATTTCCCGCTTATCGCGAACTGTCGCCTTATGACCAGACTATCCTAGCAAGACTCCCGGGCAGACCTAAACGTCTGTATGTCGTCAACCGTGTGTCTACTACCAGCACCTGCACATCCGTTATGTACATTTTCGTACATCGGAGACACTTTAACTGAAAGACACTTGCCCGGTGTCGGACGATAAATACAATATTGTAGAACCTGAACAACACGGGCCGCGCAATGTCGTATCGGTTTTTTTATTATTTATAAACATGAAATTGTCATTTCCTCTCTTGCTGAACAAAGGACTGTTTTGTTTCAATCTGATTCCGTTATGTTAGTAACAGAAACTACGACATGGAAAGTCTGTTCTTGACAACTGAGTCCCATTGTTCTCGTTTGTCATGATGAACGTGTGCCTTGGTCTCTCATTTACTGCTGAAGTAATAATTTCAGGAAGCTTCCAGGAATATGCCCTGTTTTATATGTATCATCAAGGCGAACCTTGGTTGAGAGCTTCGCTCCCATTATCGTAACACCACTGTAAAGTTATCTACATCTACATCTACATCTACATGACTACTCTGCAATTCACATTTAAGTGCTTGGCAGAGGGTTCATCGAACCACACTCATACTATCTCTCTACTATTCCACTCCCGAACAGCGAGCGGGAAAAACGAACACCTAAACCTTTCTGTTCGAGCTCTGATTTCTCTTATTTTATTTTGATGATCATTCCTACCTATGTAGGTTGGGCTCAACAAAATATTTTCGTATTCGGAAGAGAAAGTTGGTGACTGAAATTTCGTAAAAAGGTCTCGCCGCGACGAAAAACGTCTATGCTGTAATGACTTCCATCCCAACTCGTGTATCATATCTGCCACACTCTCTCCCCTATAACGTGATAATACAAAACGAGCTGCCATTTTTTGCACCCTTTCGATGTCCTCCGTCAATCCCACCTGCTAAGGATCCCACACCGCGCAGCAATATTCTAACAGAGGACGAACGAGTGTAGTGTAAGCTGTCTCTTTAGTGGACTTGTTGCATCTTCTAAGTGTCCTGCCAATGAAACGCAAACCTTTGGCTCGCCTTCCCGACAATATTATCTATGTGGTCCTTCCAACTGAAGTTGTTCGTAATTTTAACACCCAGGTACTTAGTTGAATTGACAGCCTTGAGAATTGTACTATTTATCGAGTAATCGAATTCCAACGGATTTCTTTTGCAACTCATGTGGATCATCTCACACTTTTCGTTATTTAGCGTCAACTGCCACCTGACACACCATATAGCAATCTTTTCTAAATCGCTTTGCAACTGATATCGTGGTATTTGTGGAAAGATGATTACAAATAAGAAGACCACAGTTGTATTCGTTTTCGAGTAATGAGTTATTATTGATCACTCTGATTCTCGGCGTCAACTTTAAATTGTCAGAACTATTAGAACCTGCACCATCTATGTCAATCATACACTGATCAAAATAAATGTTGCATATTGCTGTACTGTAAATACTGAAAGTTGCACAGGTCACACCAATATTCAAGAAAGGTTGTAGGAGTAGTCCACTAAATTATAGACCATATCATTAACGTCGATATGCATCAGGAGTTTGTGACACATATTGTGTTCGAACATTATAAATTACGTCGAAGAGGTCGATCGATTGACACGCAGTCAACGCGAATTTAGAAAACATCGTTCTTGAGAGACACAACTAGCTCTTTACTCACGTGAAGTGTTGAGTGCTATTGACAAGGGATTTTAAACTGATTCCGTATTTCTAGATTTCCAGAAGGCTTTTGAAACTATACCAATCAAGCTGTTTGTAGTGAAATTGCGTGCTTATGGAATATTGTCTCAGTTATGTGAATGAATTCGTGATTTACGATCAGAGAGATCACATTTCGTAGTAACTGACAGAAAGTCATCGAGTAAAACAGAAGTGATTTCTGGCGGCCCCCAAGGTAGTGTTATAGGCCCTTTGCTGTTCCTTATCTATATAAATGATTTAGGAGACAACTTGAGCAGCCGTCTTAGGTTGTATGCAGATGATGCTGTTGTTAATCGACTAGTAGAGTCATCGGAAGATCAAAACATATTGCAAAACGATTTTAAAAGATATCTGTCCGGTGCAAAAATTGGCAATTGACCCTAAATAATGAAAAATGTGAGGTCATCCACATGAGCGTTAAAAGGGCTCTGTTAAACTTCGGTTACACTATATCTAATGGCTGTAAATTCAACTAAATATCTAGGAATTACAATTACGAACAGGTTAAATTGTAAGAAGACATAGAAAATGTTGTGGGGATGGTTAACCAAAAACTGCGTTTTATTGGTATGACACTTGTAAAATGTAACAGATCTACTAAAGAGACTGCCCACACTAAGCTTGTCCGTCATATTTTAGAATACTACCGCTCGGTGTGGGATCCTTACCATATAGGATTGATAGAGTACATAGACACATTTCAAAGAAGGGCAGCACGTCTTGTATTACCGCGAAATAGGGGATAGAGTGTCACTGAAATGATGCGCGATATGGGATGGACATCATTAAAACTAAGGCTTTTTTCGTTGCCGCGGCACCTTCTCACGAAATTTCAATCCGCAGCTTTCTCATTTCAATGCGAAAATATTTTGTTTACACCGACGTATATAGGGAGAAACGATTATCATAATAAAATAAGGGAAATCAGAGCTCACACGGATAGATATATGTGTTCATTTCTTTTCCGAGCGCTGCACGAGGTTGGAATAATAGAGAATTATTGTGAAGGTGGTTCGATGAACCCTCCGCCAGGCACTTAAATATGATTTGCAGAGTGTCCATGTAGATGTAGATGTAGGTAAAGAAGATAAACACGTTTCCATTTTATTAACACACAAAAAAGCCTTACAAACGATTCCACTGGAAACACTTGAGTTTCTTTTCATTTTCGTCTTGCATGAGACATTGTTTACGAACCATTTGGCCCTGCTTTTAATTGGAGACACTTTTTTTGCTGTTAGGCATATCTCTTACAAACAGCCCGGATAAGCCTGTGGGATATTGTCCCATTTCTAGACAGCGGCTTCTGTGGTGCCCTGTAAGGTCTGTGGTGGGAAAGGACGATTACACACCGCTTGTTTTAGCAGGGCTTATGCATTCTCAATGCAGTTGGGATCTGCAGAAAATGGTGGCTATTCCATTCGACTATGCCCCACAAGAGGGGGTGTTCACGGGCGTGCAAGGTTGTCCTCCCGCTACTGCATACCAGTCGTCCTCCCGTATATTAGCAGAAGAGGTGCCCTGCGGCCAGGTATGATTTCACTCCAAAACTTGAATGAACTGTCTTAGTTGCCTCCACACACGAGTATCAGTATTCAGAGGTGGAGACTGATACGAGGCTCATTAGAAAAGAGCGCTGCCTAGTTCACAAATAGTAGTTTTGTGCTCTTGTGACACGAGCCCCTCTCAGAACTTGATTTAGGGAATACAGCCTTGAGGTGTCTTCCGGCACGTAATCCCTGCTCATGGAGCCTGTTTCGCATTGCTTGTGTTGACACCTGCGATCCTTTACCTGTTTGGAACTGCGCATTTACACGTGTAGCATTGTATTGGTGGTTTCTGATTGCTGCTATAAGCAGATTCTGTCCTGCACACCAGCTGCTTTTCTTCCGCGGCCGCTTCTGTGATGCTCCTCAGCAGGTCCTGTCCCCAGAAACTTGAACCACATTCTTGAGACAATGCTTTGACTCACAGCAGGGACACGGAGCATATGATCGGACGTTATTGTTCACCGAACCATCCGTTTCCAACACAACTCGGTACAATGTTTACAGGTGGCACGGCTGCCATAGAGTGCACATACTGCACCCTCAAGGTGGAAACATGGACTGTTTCCACTAGAATTACATTATAAACAAACCGTTGCATTGATATCACTACTTATTTATGGATCACAACGTTCAATGTTAAAGTTTTAGCAATATGCAAAAATTATTTTGGCCGCTAAAGTAGACACCTGAGAGAACACTGAAATGAACACAGTAATTTGCCTATTATTCATCCCTGACACTTACACTTTTCTTGTGCTCCCAACATGATTGTTTAAAAATCGCTAATTTTTGTCAGAACTGCACACACACTCTCGGCTGTGCGCGCGTGGCACTCTGTGGAGCCTCTCCGTGCTACCTGTCTCCTCTCTGCCTCTCTCACCTTCGCCACTCTTGGACTGCAACGCTGGCGTCTCTCTCGCACAGTGTCCCTATCTGCCTGTCGTACTTCAATCACGTTAACAAGACGCAAGGATGGTTCAAATGGCTCTGAGCACTATGGGACTCAACTGCTGTGGTCATTAGTCCCCTAGAACTTAGAACTACTTAAACCTAACTAACCTAAGGACATCACACACATCCATGCCCGAGGCAGGATTCGAACCTGCGACCGTAGCAGTCCCACGGTTCCGGACTGCGCGCCTAGAACCGCGAGACCACCGCGGCCGGCAGACGCAAGGATCGAAAGTAACAATATACTGGGTGTATCGAAAAGAATCATCCGATTCGGTACATCTATATTTCTGAAACTAATAAACATACACAATGAATTTTGTTTTTCGATGAACGGAAAGCTCTAAAAGTTTTATTTCATACCTTTTCATTGGTGTTCAATATGACCTCTTGAGATGCACAGCATGTATAAATGCGGTATTCAAATTGTTCCCGCACTGACGCGAGCGTGTTTTACGTTACAGGGTCCACAGTTGCTGTTATGTGATGTCTCAGTTTATTCATTGTTGTTGGTAACGGAGGCACATAAATAGATTCTTTTATAAACCCCCACAAGAAATAATCACATACAGTCAGGTCCGGTGATCTTGGAGACCAATAATTAAAGGCCTAGTCAGTAAACACTAAGCGTTGTAGAAATCTGTCATCCTCCATCTTATCAAGAACGAAATTACAGAAAAAACATTATCAGCGATGTTATAAAATTTAACTTTAAAGAATAAAAACAGTCTTGAACGCAACTTTTAATTTTTATTGGAGTGACCGGTTTCGATTCTAGATAAGAACTATCTTCAGACTCCAGAACTGTAGTGGACTCCGTAGAGCAAGTCGCGCCGACCCTCGACGCTGGAATAACTGCAACCGCTACCTGAAAACTGTGTCTGAGTAAATGGCTCATGCCTCGCCTGATCCGTGTCACTTGTCCATCTGGCGCTCCCACTGTTGACACTTTCATTTCTGGTCAAACCCTACACTTACCATAAATTTGGGCCAAATCAATTATGACGATTAGGCATCGTCTCCATATAAGCACGTCTGCTTGTAAGTCCATCTTTGCAGAGTGACCTTTCTCCTAAGCCCCTGATGTGTAGGCTGGCCTGCACCACAGACATGTTGTGAGAGTAATATTGGCCTGCTTTTTCTAATATAATTGGCAAAACGAATATCTGGGAATTGTTGGGTTTGTCAGCCAGTATAAGTGTATATCTAAAGCAACGTATTTATGTATTTATTTAAGTTTCAAATTTCCTCCTAAACTACTCTATCGATTTGAATCAGACATGGTACACGCATCCCTTACTGAAAGGAAACAATCGCTGTTGGGGTAAGAACTAGGTACCTAGCACAGTTCAGAAGATATGATGTCATAAACACTGAGTTGTCGAAAAAACTTCCGCATTGTGCATGGCGTTTAAATTTATTATTTGTTTTGTACAATATCTAATCGCAACGCATTTTGCAGACAGTATCCCACATATGGCGCTTAATGTACCTACAAAATTATATCATTGTATGGCACAAAGATAGGACATGTAACGTCGTAAGCACTTCGCACTTTCACAGACAATACCCACATATGACACTGAATGTACCTACATAAATATATCGCCGGCCGGGGTGGCCGAGCGGTTCTAGGCGCTACAGTCTGGAACAGAGCGACCGCTACGATCGCAGGTTCGAATCCTGCCTCGGGAATGGATGTGTGTGATGTCCTTAGGTTAGTTAGGTTTAAGTAGCTCTAAGTTATAGGGGACTAATGATCTCAGTAGTTAAGTCCCATAGTGCTCACAGCCATTTGAACTATAAATATATCATAGTACAAGAAATAGTTCAAGAGACATGAAGTCATAAACACTGAGAGGGGCGAAAAATGCCACATTGTGCATAAAGTTTTAGTAAATTTATTCTTAACTACTAACTGTAAGACACTACGACAATAGAGGCAATTTAAGGAAATCCCTGACAGTTGGTAGCGCTTTTGACAGCTTTCAATTGCGAAGAGTGATGCCTGTGGGCGAAAACAATAGCCCTCTATAGAACTATGAAGAGACGTTGTCACAGAGACGCTTGCGAAATCACGTTGTAGATACGCAAGGAAACCCCATGCAGTAACTTTACGCTTCTAATAGAAAACTGACAAAATGAATACCTGGGCAATGCTGGCTGTGTTAGCTAGTATATACAAAACTCAACACATGCGTATACATGTCTAGGATCTGCTCCCAGTCCCTTGGATCCCTTTCAGCCAAATTTTTCCCACACCAACAAACTTCACGCCTGTTAGTACTTTGAGACTTACAGCCTCCTAGCTCCTATGGGACTGAAGATAGAGGCAAAAATGTGCTTTTTGAGCCGCTACCATAAAGGATGCTCTGCATGACAGGCCTCTTATGAGAGAATAGTATCAGTCTGCCTTAATCGACCGCCTTTCCAGAGCAGTCATATGTCAGGGAGGAAAAATAAAAACGGTCTTCCAGCCCTGATGTGTAGGCTATCCTGCACCACAGCAATGTTGTGGGATTGTGCTGGCCCGCTTCATCGACCTAGCACATTAGCTCACGATAACCGGCGGCCACTGTTAGAGACAATATTCAAGTGATATACAAGAGGCGTTCTATATGTGATGCATCACATTTTTCGAAATGTGGTTTAAACATTTTTTGTTCAGGATTCCAGTACACCATACTATTCCCCACTCTTTTGGCTACAACATCCTATTTTTCATTATAATTTCTGTTCATTGCAGTGGTCTTACGCCATCTTACTGAGAGGGCTTGTATGCCCGCGTAGTACCACTCTACTGGTCAACGTCAGAGCCAACGTCTGGATGCACCAATAATTTCTCTCCGCCACACACCGTCAGGTGGCTTGCGGAGTATGGATGTAGATGTAGATGTAGATGAATCTTTGTAGCGCCTCCTGCGGAAGATGAGAGGTACAGGCTATAGGATGGATGAAGAACAGTCCTATAAAGTTTTTGTGAGCACCTCTCGTATGACATACTTGTGAGAGACTTTGCGTTGTCATCGACAAGGAGAAGCTAATTTCAACTTTTGTAGCGGCGAACACGCTGAAGTCGCTTCTTCAGTTTCCTGAGAGTAGTACAATAAATTTTGGAGTTAATCGTTACGTCATGAAGGACGACACCAAAAGAAAAAATGAGAAATATATTAATATCTTCAGCTGCTGACTGGCGTTGATTACATCAACGGGGACAGGTGAAAACGTGAATCCCGACCGGGACTTGAACCCGGGAACTCCTGATTACATGGCAGTCGCTCTATCCATCTTTTTTTCTTTTGAATTTTGTTTGTTGTGTTTGGTCGTTGCGGACGTCGCAAGACATCCTGTTCAAGTTCGGTGGTTGATCCTTCCACTCAGTTTTTTATTACAGAGACCAACCGGCTCTCTGACCGAAAACGCTGAGCTACCGTGCCGGCATCCATCTGAGCCACCGAGTGCACAGAGGATAGTGCGACTGCAAGGACTATCTCGCGCACGTCTCCCGCGAGACCCACATTCGCACCTTGTATGTCCACACACGGCATTCGTAGTGTCCCACCCCAACATACTCATTACTAGTGGAAGACATTCTTACCAAGTCCCGTAAGAGTTTGTAGAATATATGTGCATCCGCACAGAAGAAGAAGGTCATGGCCGGTGTTGCCAGAACGAAATATTTATATGGATATGGTGTCTGTTCTTTCGGACATGTTAGAAAGAACAGACACCATGTACATATACGTATATAAAAAAGAATAAGACCTTCAGAGTCCCAGAAGACTGTCGCCATGGCTTTACCGGTTGATTTCAATTGTTTCTTCGGAGGACAGGCTATGTGACGCGATGTCGTGGATTGCCGTTTTGCTTCCGGTCCAAAATGAGGAATCCATGTTTCATCGCCTGTGATGGTGGTCAACAAAAGATTGTCACGCTGACAATGGTAAAGGGCATACAGATGGACCTTTGTTCCACTCTTTTGTTAGGCGGCGCCAAACCCAGTGCGCAGATACCTTTGAGAATCCTAACTGGTGGGCGACAGTGTAAGCACTACCAACAGAGATGTCCATTTGAGCAGAGATTGTGATCCGTCGATAATCTCTAAATGAGGGTGTCTGCGCGTTCCAACGTTATAACAGACATAACTTTGTGTGGCCGGCCGGCACGAGGGCGATAGGACAGGTTTGCGTGATAATGAAAGACGTCTCATCCAACGACACGGCTTGCTTTTGTTTATTGCCAGGTCTCAGTAGACACTCTGTAAGTACCTATAAATGTCTGCGAGACTCTGGTTTTTCGCCAAATTAATCTCAATGGCAACTCTCTGCTTGGAACGCCGTTTAGAAGGGCAAGTATAGCGCTGTCACAATTGGAACTTCATGAAACTATTCTGGCTGAAGTGGAAATATTGGTCGATATTCCGCAACAAATTCTGCATTTTTTTCAACCGAAATTTACCGAGAAAAAAACCTGCCACATTATTTATTGAATGCCACTCGTTTTAATGCTCACGAATAAGATGTTTCAAATGCATCGAGACAAATTAGTTAGTGGGAATGCATATCTTGTAAAATACTGCTGGGGTCGAAACTGGACAGGAGTGAGGTACTAAAGTTTAAATTTTGTGGACAAAATTAATAGCTTCTATGGCGAATACGGTAGCTTACAGTTATATTATGAATGTGGTACCTAACCTTAAATAATTGAAAATTTCATATCTGATAGTCACAAGCGAATCTCTCACCAATTATCTCGTGGCGACTGAATGCCAAAATTGAGCTGGTGGTGGGGGTACCGCCAACATTTATGCCACTGTTTGCAATACATCTCACGCTTTGGTTAGGTAGTTTCATTTCTTCATTCCATGAGATGAAGAACACCTCATACTCCTCTGAAATCCGCCTAGTAGTTTCCGTTGCGTTAGAACCTTTGCTGGAACAACGAACTGAGTTTAAAAACTTTTGCTGTTGGCTCGTCTTTCTCTCTTTAATAATTCGGAGGTGCTTCTTCTTGTCTAACAGAAAGGTTGAGGTGCTCTGTGGGTGGTGCGCACCATAGCGCTCGCTGAATGCTCTGCCAAGGAACAGACTGCCGTCAGAACTGCCTTCAAGATCCTGGAGTGAGAGCTTCAGTGGCGATATTCCTATTAACATGATTCACCCACTGCTGGGCGCATCTGATAACTGTATTCATTGAACTTCGACGAGCACATTTTTCCTTTGGGTGCTGTTCCATGTGACATTGGCGCTACATGGAAAAATTATTCCTACATTAAAATCACTCCCCACTTCCGACTGAATGCACTTTCCTCTGACTTTGTCTGCGTGCGTAGGGGAACATCTAGACTCTGCGAGGCACCTTACGATGTGTATGCTCCTTCATTCCCTGTTCAATTCGCGAATGGTGTATGGGAAGAATGTCTTTCAGAAAGCCTATATATGAGTTGGAAGTTCTCTGATTTTCCCGTTGATGTCATTTCACGAGACGAATGTTGAAGGAAGTAATACATTGCCCGACTCTTTTTGGTACCTTCTACACAAAACCTCCTCTTCATACACAAGCCTCTTTTGTAGCCCCTGCCACTGTAGTTTGTTGATCATTTCTGTAAATCTCTAGCATTTGACGAAATACGTCACTCTTTGTTGGATCTTCTCTCTCTCTCTCTCTCTCTCTCTCTCTCTCTCTCTCTCTCTCTCTCTCTACATTGCATTAAGATTCTGGCGACGAGTCCCAGTCTGTCATCTGTTTTTCCTACAATTCACTCCTGCCGGTTGTCTTAGGTATTTTTCAACTGTTATCACCCCCCTGCGATTTGCCTGTAAGTGACTGATAAACTGAAATTGTTGGTCGTATCGACAGCGTGAAAGCAACCGTTATTAGAGTTGCCGTATTTACAAAGTGTTTCCCAGAAGATGAGACAGACTTTCAGAAAATATGGAGAAGGATAAATACACTACTGTTTGTGAAAATTACAGCAGAGGTAATGGTCTGAATCACACCAAAATCTGAAGACGTGTAAAACTGTGGAATAATAGTAAGCCATTAAGACTGCGGAGAGATAGCGTGCAGGCAGTCCCAACAGCGCTCTCTTTTGTGTGACTGGACAGGTGAGTAGTAAGCCACACTCAGTTGGTGCAAAGCTGTCAAACAAAGTGGAAACGTGCAAGCATGTGCCGGTATGTCTCGTCAATGTAGAATGGTGCAGTACCAGTGTGTGACTGAGTTCAAATTGGGTAGAATGGTTGGTCTCTGGGAAATGGGTTTATCGTACTGGACACAGAGGCTCGAAGCAAGTACGCTGCTACGGCAGTAGTGTGTGCGTTGAGCCAATGGATACAAGAGCGACGTAAACAGTGACGAGCAGGCACTGGACTGCACAATGTCTCGCCGGGCGGAGTGGGCGAGCGGTTCTAGGCGCTACAGTCTGGAGCAGGTCGAATCTTGCCTCGGGCATGGATGTGTGTGATGTCCTTAGGTTGGTTAGGTTTAAGCAGTTCTAAGTTCTAGGGGACTGATGACCTCAGATGTTAAGTCCCATAGTGCTTAGAGCCATTTTTTTTTTTTTTTTTGCACAATGTGTCCAGAGCACAAGATGACCGCCATATTGTTTGCTTGGCGTTAATCGACACAAAAGCTTTGTTAACAGTGTCGGCTCGATGTTAGAATATGTTAATGTTTGTAGATATGTGTGTGCGGATGATTCGATGCCGTCTGCTGAGGGCTCGACTGGGGAAACACGAGCCATTGCGTCGTCTTCCATTGATCGGAAACCAAATTGCCTCAGCCTTCAAATGGGCACGTGGACGCCGTCATTGGCTTGATCTGTGGCAGAATGTATTGTTTTTGGAAGGTTCCCGCTTCAACTTGTCCCACAGTGAAGGTTGCGTACGTCTTACGTGCTAGCATGGTGAACGCAGTGAGACAGAGTGTATTGTTGAATGGCATATTCGACAAACTGGGAGCGTGGTGTTTGAGATGCAGCAATTAGTCTTGCCGCCTACGTACTGAGGGTAACTTGAGCAGTAAACTCTACATCAGCCTCAGCCGTTGCCCCTCCTCTAGGCAGCTCCACACGCCATGTTTCAGCAGGATAAAGCCTGGGCGTGGAATGTAGAAGCCTTCTTAGAAGAATGACGTCTACTACTTATTACACATTCGCCTGACATGTCGTACGTCAAAGAGGCCTGAGAAGTGGCCATTGAGCAACTCGCTCATTCTGGTCCTCTTGTGACCACTGTCGATGCTTTATGGATACACCTGCAAATCAAGTAGCAAGTTTGTTCTCTATCAGGATATCTAGGCCACCTTTGATTCCGTGCTACGAGACGTAGGGGATCTGACTGCAGGACTTGACAGCTTCACACTGTACTGATTTCTGACAGCCAAAGTGGATGTGCAATTCCGTAGTTCTAATAATTTGTATGTTGGCATGTCAATAATCTGTGAAAATTTACGAACAGGAGTGTATATTAATTTGAGACAGGGGACTGTGGAAGTAACTTACAAGTGGAAAGTTGTAAATGAAAACGGAAAATTTAAAATTAATGTTGATCGGGTGACAATGTAGAAAAAATGTAAACTTTTAAAAAATTTATTATCTGAAAAATTTACATTTTCACATAGCGCTACAGTCACAGCATTTGTTCAAAATTGCGTCCTGCAGACTCTATGCAGGGATGATACTGTCGCACAGAGTACTGTAAGCAAGGACGTTATTGTTCCAACACTCACAGGCAGTAAAAATTCTTAACAGGAAAATATCTCCAGTCTCCATAGGTGTCTTTCATTCTTTTGTACAAGACATTTTAACATTAAGCCACAGAAGATAGCCAATAGGATCCATAATGTGAACGAAGTAACCATAAGACAGGACAGCTTATGATACTTGCTTATATAGAAGTTGGATTTGGCCACATTCCAATTTTGGCAGCTATATGTCCATTATAAACAACGATAGGTATTCGATTGTCAGAGCTACCCACAACACATTCCTGTTTGTACTTTTTGATTTAGTTATTTCTGTACCAAGATGTCCCATTCCAAATTGACACATTTTCGTTTCTCATTTGCCCTTAAAATTAGTATTGGCATAAGAAAAACAGCCTTCATATTTCTGCCGTTAAGGAAAAGCGTTGGAGTTATTGTTTATTTAATAACTGGGTAAATAAGGGGGGAGAGCACATTTTTTATGTGTCATATGGGCGTTGCGTGTTGTTAGGCATGCGTGCTGGCATAACAGCTGAATGTAAATCAATCGAGAGTAGGCTAGTTGCACAGTGGAATGTTCCGTTAGCATAGAAAGCTACTCCAGTCTCAGCCTTCCGCCTACCGACTCACTCTTTCCTCGAAGATTACAAGTCTGTAATAAAGGTTCGTTCAAGAGGTGTTTGCTGGAAAGAAAGACAGAGAAAGCAACTTTGTGTTAGACACCGGTTGTTGCTCATATGTTCTGAACACGTGCATTTTTTGTGGCTGTGTTGGATCAATTTTATCCTTTCTGCGGCGAATAAGGCGCTTTTTATTCTCTTTATTGTTCTCTGTATTATGATGATTACTAAACGTTATAGACTTCGAACAAGTCAAGGCTTCATCATCAGGCAAACGTGTTTACCACCGACATAATATGCAACAGTAAAAGGTATTATTTCATAATCATGGGTCATTAGCAAGTATGACTAATTAACTGATGACAATTGCCGCGCGTAGTGGTCGCACGGTCTAGGCGCCACGTCACAGATTGCGCGGCCCCTCCTGCCGGAGGTTCGAGTCCTCCCTCGGGCATGGATGTGTGTGTTGTTCTTAACATAACTTAGTTTAAGTAGTGTGTAAGTCTAGGGACCGGTGACCTTATCAGTTTGGTCCCTTAGGAATTAACACACATTTGATGACAGCTCGTGATTACCAAACAATATTTTTGAGGTAACATAGCATGTCGACGATCGCAACTAGATCATTATGGCTAGGCCTTGAGCACTTTGGAATCGATAGCAATACAACAAACGACATTACATGTACCTATGTCAAGTAGGTATTATAATGAAGAGAAGAAATAGGTCATTATTCTGCACAAGTGTGTATCAGCTGATATCACCAATAAATCACATTACATGCAACTATGTCAAATGGATATATAATAAAACGAATAAATAGGTCATTATGGGAAAATCAGGAATACAGAAATACAAGTCGCTGAGGAATGAAATAAATAGGAAGTGCAGGGAAGCTAAGACGAAATGGCTGCAGGAAAAATGTGAAGACATCGAAAAAGATATGATTGTCGGAAGGACAGACTCAGCATACAGGAAAGTCAAAATAACCTTTGGTGACATTAAAAGCAACGGTGGTAACATTAAGAGTGCAACGGGATTTCCACTGTTAAATGCAGAGGAGAGAGCAGATAGGTGGAAAGAATACATTGAAAGCCTCTATGAGGGTGAAGATTTGTCTGATGTGATAGAAGAAGAAACAGGAGTCGATTTAGAAGAGATAGGGGATCCAGTATTAGAATCGGAATTTAAAAGAGCTTTGGAGGACTTACGGTCAAATAAGGCAGAAGGGATAGATAGCATCCCATCAGAATTTCTAAAATCATCAGGGGAAGTGGCAACAAAACGACTATTCACGTTGGTGTGTAGAATATATGAGTCTGGCGACATACCATCTGACTTTCGGAAAAGCATCATCCACACAATTCCGAAGACGGCAAGAGCTGATAAGTGCGAGAATTATCGCTCAATCAGCTTAACAGGTCATGCATCGAAGCTGCGTACAAGAATAATATACAGAAGAATGGAAAAGAAAATTGATAATGCGCTAGGTGACGATCAGTTTGGCTTTAGGAAAAGTAAAGGCACGAGAGAGGCAATTCTGACGTTACGGCTAATAATGGAAGCAAGGCTAAAGAAAAATCAAGACACGTTCATAGGATTTGTCGACCTGGAAAAAGCGTTCGATAATATAAAATGGTGCAAGCTGTTCGAGATACTAAAAAAAGTAGGGGTAAGCTATAGGGAGAGACGGGTCATATACAATATGTATAACAACCAAGAGGGAATAATAAGAGTGGACGATCAAGAACGAAGTGCTCGTATTAAGAAGGGTGTAAGACAAGGCTGTAGCCTTTCGCTCCTACTCTTCAATCTGTACATCGAGGAAGCAGTGACGGAAATAAAAGAAAGGTTCAGGAGTGGAATTAAAATACAAGGTGAAAGGATATCAATGATACGATTCGCTGATGACATTGCTATCCTGAGTGAAAGTGAAGAAGAATTAAATGATCTGCTGAACGGAATGAACAGTCTAATGAGTACACAGTACGGTTTGAGAGTAAATCGTAGAAAGACGAAGGTAATGAGAAGTAGTAGAAATGAGAACAGCGAGAAACTTAACATCAGAATGGATGGTCACGAAATCAGTGAAGTTAAGGAATTCTGCTACCTAGGCAGTAAAATAAACAATGACGGACGGAGCAAGGAGGACATCAAAAGCAGACTCGCTACGGCAAAAAGGCATTTCTGCCCAAGAGAAGTCTACTAATATCAAATACCGGCCTTAATTTGAGGAAGAAATTTCTGAGGATGTACGTCTGGAGTACAGCATTGTATGGTAGTGAAACATGGACTGTGGGAAAACCGGAACAGAAGAGAAACGAAGCATTTGAGATGTGGTGCTATAGACGAATGTTGAAAATTAGGTGGACTGATAAGGTAAGGAATGAGGAGGTTCTACGCAGAATCGGAGAGGAAAGGAATATGTGGAAAACACTGATAAGGAGAAGGGACAGGATGATAGGACATCTGCTAAGACATGAGGGAATGACTTCCATGGTACTAGAGGGAACAGTAGAGGGCAAAAACTGTAGAGGAAAACAGAGATTGGAATACGTCAAACAAATAATTGAGGACGTAGGTTGGAAGTGCTACTCTGAGATGAAGAGGTTAGCACAGGAAAGCACAGGAAAGGAATTCGTGGCGGGGCGCATCAAACCAGTCAGTAGACTGATGACAAAAAAAAAGTCATTATTCTCCACAAGTGTGTATTAGGTGGTATCCACAATTTCTTCCAACAAGGTGATAGGCATGAACATTTTGTCCTACTGTGGTGTTCGGAATCTTGTGGTGAACAGCTGGAGGTAATGAGTGAGGGGTAAATCGACCAGCTTGACAGATAGGCGGTTTACGTGTTGTGAGCCGGGGTAACACCACTGCCAGACAAAACGAACGTGACAGCCTCTGATTTTCATGTTCCTGTATTTCTGATGCTAATGTCTGTTCTCATCCTTCTCAGGTGGTCACGAAAGTTTTACAGTAGAGAACAGGTTTGTAATGAAACACCAAGTTCTCTGCAAACGATTGAAACGTTCATGAACAGAGTTATGGATTCCTTGTTTTCTTCGTCGCGGTTAATGACAAAATGGATTGGCTGCCTAGTTTCGTACATTCTTCTCGTTTCAAATGACATGTTATGGTGGGGGAGTGAATGAATTACCAATAACAATGTGTTGAAGGAGAGGGTCCAATTCGATGAATGAGATACCATCAGTAGCGGCTGGTGTAAAGAGCACGTGAACACCCTAACTTTGCGGATTTATCGGTTATTTTTCTTTGAACACTGTTAAAACGTAACATGAACGCTGCAGTCTGAAAGATACGGCTCTTAAATTTGCCACGCTACTGCTCCTCTAAACACCGTGAAACTTGGCATCAGGGTCGCGAGCACACCTTCAGTTGTGCACCTTTTTAAGCAGCTTCTGCGCGTGTACAACTCGTGTGACGTAATTGCCTGATGGGCCACATACAAGCGGATTTAATAAACAACGTGCACGGTTCACAACATGCACAGCCAGCCCTTGCCACGTAACTAGAAGCTTACATCAATGTCACCAGGTAGTAGCACACTGTGGCAGACTTTTATCCCTATTCGCTCGGCATAAATGCTGCTGGACGATTGCGCACTCTTCAAATATGCTTAATAATTCATTATTTAATGTTGTAAAATTATATTGGATGTTACAGTTGTACTGACAGTAAACCTGTTTCGTGGGTTTCTGAATGAGTTACAGTATATTAAGTTATGAATCCATTTAATGCGCTGAGAATCGTAACGGCTTAGGTTTATCTTTAGGTCCACACTTATGTTTGAAAATTCACAAAAAGCTGGTTTCTCTAATATTCAAATGTGGGTTCGACGGTGGTGTGGTTTATGCCCTTATGGATCTCAGTGCCTCATTCTTATTCTAGTCAAGCGACCATGTTGGTAGACATTACTACTTGAGTTTAATCATTTCCACAAGCGGCACTTTGTGTTTGGAACTGGTTGTTTAGTGTGCGGGAATCGGCTTTCGTATGCATTGTAAACACTAATTATGTTGACAGAAAAGTAAAGCTGTGATAGCAGGTGGCGAGTCATGCTTGTGTAGCCCAGTCGGTAGAGCACTTGCTTGCAAGTGGCAACGATCCCGAGTTCAAGTCTGCCGGGAAGTTTCATATCAGTGCACACTCCACTCCAGAGTGAAAATCTCATTCTCGGAACAGAAAAGTAAATTATCAGGAAACCTTTGCCGCAAAGGAACGAGGGCGTCCGAGAACAGATGTTTTGATTGAGGGAGTGACGAAATCAAACAAGAGTGACTACAAGAGAATATTTAACAAGAAAATGTACACGTAGCACAAGCTGTTATGTCGCTGCGGCGTAAGAATATCTGATTTTCGGGACGGAAATAAATTCTGGAAGCAATGCATCTGTTAGGGGTCTTGTACATTTGTACGAAAAAATGGAAAATCATGAAGACTCCTACTTATACAAAAAATGCAAAATGGAGAGTTGGGAAAGCTTACACATTATTTCTTGATTATGCTAAAGTGTACTTAATTATGTACAAAACAACAAAATGCCACAAAAGCAATTTTTCGTCAGGCAAGTAATACATCTTATTATTATTATTATTATTATTACAGTTGTTGTTATTACTGGCAGTAGCTGTAATTGTTTAGTTGATAACATAACTGTTATACAACACATAATATTAATTTCATACTCTATATGAGTCTAAAAGTTTGTGAACACCCAGAATCTATAATCACAAGCCGTCACTGATTACCATCAATACCTCGCTGAGGATCTGAGTGGGATGGATGGTTTGATAATTTCGTAATCTAATCGGATATGTCTTGAGGGGGGGGGGGGGGGGATGAGGTTCAGGACTGATTATGCGATGTGATGGATGCATTAACAACAACACTGTGTTAAGGGGTGTGTGGAGTGTTTTATTATCCAGGTATTTGAATAACAACAATGTTTGAGGAGAGAGTGGAGGGTCTGATTACTCAATCCAGTAGATGAATTGCCCCCAACACTGTGTTTGGAGGGTGGGGGGGGGGGGGCGGAGTGACCAAATAGGATTGATGATTTATCAGCAACACTATTGATTTTGCTAGCCACCAAGCGGTGTGTGGCGGAGGGCACAATTCGCGCCAAAGTCATGTTTCCACCTCCCTCCCCCTCGCCCCTGATCCACTCGAGGATCGCGTTAGGGAAAAACGACTGTCTGAACGCCTCAGTATGAGCTCTTTGAATGATGATCATTGCGCAATTTGAAAGTTGGTGGTAATAATATATGCTCTACATCCTCGGTGAAGATCGTATTTCGGAATTTAGTGAGCAGCCCCTTCTGTTTGGTGCGTCGTCTATCTGAAAACTTTCTATGAGATTTATAATGTTCTCGCGATGGCTAAATGTACCAGTCACGAATCTCGCCGCTCTGCTTTGGACCTTCTCAATCTCTTGAATCAGACCCAACTGGTGAGCGTTCCATACAGACGAACAATACTCCAAGACTGGACGAACAAACGTATTGTAACCTATTTACTTTGTTAAAGGACTGAATCGCTTCAGGATTCTACCAATAGACCGCAATCTAGACTTCCGCCTTCCATTTGAGATCATTTCGAATAGTCACACCCAGATACTTGTTACCGCTTCCAAAGACTGATCATTTAATTTGTACTCATACATTATTGGTGATTTTTGCCCTATTATACGCAGTAGGTTACACTTACTAATATTGAGAGATAACTGCCAGTCATTACACTACGCATTTATTCTCATCGATTTGTTCACAAATTTCGTGTGATATTACTTTCTTGTAGATTACAGCATCATCGGCAAACAGTCTAAAGCCGCTGTCAATACCATCATAATCATCATCATCATCAGCCAATTCCATCATCAAATGATGTGGCCTCTTCGAGTCGTGGATTCAGGTAGGCGTTCAGCAGTCTTTTCCAAGTGGAACGGTCTTGGGCAGAGAACCTGCCAGGTGTTACCAGCGATCTTCTTGATATCTTTGTCCCATCTGTCTGGTGGTCTTCCTCTGGGCCTCTGGTGCTCTCTCGGACTCCACTCCAGTACTAGTTTCGTCCATCTGATGTCTTTTCGTCTTGCGACGTGGCCAGCCCACTGCCAGTTTAAGGAACCTACCATCTCTAACATGTCGTTAACCTTCGTCAACGACCGGACGTCATCTGCCCTTTTCCTATCCTTTCTTGTATAGCCCAGCATTGATCTCTCCATGGCTCTCTGTGATGTCCTAAGTTTCCCTTTTGTAAATGAGTTCAGTATCCATGTCTCGCAGCCATACGTCATCACAGGAAGAATGCATTGATGAAATACTGCTTTCTTCAGACTTACTGTCATTTTTGATCTGAATACTGTTGAATTCTTCCCAAATGCTTGCCAGCCAAGCTTGATGCGTCGATATATTTCTGGCCTTATGTCTCCTTACATATTTATAATCTGGCCAAGGTAGACATATTCACTGACCTCTTCTAGTAGACTATCCTTGACTTTCACGTCTCCAGCTGGGACCCATTTGTTGGACATTACTTTTGTTTTGGAAAGGTTCATGTTCAAGCCAGCTGACATTCCAATGCAAGATCTGTAACTAAGTTTTGGAGCTCTGCGAAGTCTTTGGCCAGTAAGGCAATATCATCAGCAAATCTCAAGTTGGTAAGCCTTCTTCCACTAATTCTAATTCCCTTACTTCCCCTGCTCAGCTTTGATACATCCATTTCCAATACAGCAGAGAACGGTTTTGGAGATATGGGATCGCCTTGCTTGACACCCCTCATGATGCGGAATTCTTGAGTTGATTCGCTGCTGTTAACATAAGCTGAAGAATTCTAGTAGATTTTCCTGGGCACTTCAATGTATGCTGCTCCACTCCTTGCTCACTCAAAGCTTGGAGGACAGCTACGTGGCTATCGGAGTTAAATGCCTTTTCAAAGTCAACAAAGGCAATACAGAGAGGCAGTTGGTATTCATTCGCTCTGCTTATCACTTCACTAACGGTCAGAATGTGGTCAATAGTGATAAAATTGATTTGGAATCCTGCTTGTTCTATAGGTCGGGCTGAGTGTGGAGTGGAACTAATTCGGTTTAACAAGACCTTTGTGAAAATTTTGTACAAAATTCAGAGCAAGCTGATAGGACGGTAGTTTTTAATATTGAGAATACTTCCTTTGTTGTGTATCAAAATAATCATAGCCTTGTTCCACGATAGTGGGACTGAAGCATAGTGTAGGCAGGAAGTAAATAATTTTGCCAAGTGATTTATTGTTACCTCTCCTGCCAGTTTGAGGATGTCAACACTGAGCTCATCATCAACCAGATCGTATATGTAAATCGTAAAAAGCAGAGGACCTATTACGCTGCCCTGGGGCACACCTAATGTTAATCTTGTTTTTGTTGAAGTTACCTCGTTCAGGACGACATACTGCTCCCTGTCTGTTAGAAAACTTTCTATCCAACCGCATTGGATATGTGATATGTATAAGTAATAGAAGCCAGTACGTTGTCCTAGATGGTGAGTACTCGTCGGAGGTGAGGGTATCATCTAGAGTGCCTCAGGGAAGTGTGGTACGTCCACTGTTGTTTTCTCTCTACATAAATGATCTTTTGGATAGGGCGGATAGCAATGTGCGGCTGTTTGCTGATGATGCTGTGGTGTGCGTGAAGGTGTCGTCGTTGAGTGACTGCAGGAGGATACAAGATGACTTGGACAGGATTTGTAATTTATGTAATGAATGGCAGCTAACTATAAGTGTAGATAAATGTAAATTAATACAGATGAATAGGAAAAATGAATTCTGTAATGGTTGAATGCTCCATTAGTAGTGTAGCGCTTGACACAGTCACGTCGATTAAATATTTGGGCGTAACATTGCAGAGCGATATGAAGTGGGACAAGCTGTGAGAACCGGGCGTGAGTCGTGCTTCGGTAGCTCAGATGGTAGAGCACTTGCCCGCGAAAGGCAAAGATCCCGAGTTCGAGTCTCGGTCGGGCACAAAGTCTTAATCTGCCAGGAAGTTTCATATCAGCGCACACTCCGCTGCAGAGTGAAAATCTCATTCTGGATGTAATGGCAGTTGTGGGAAAGGCGGATAGTCTTCTTCGGTTCATTGGTAGAATTTTGGGCAGATGTGGTTCATCTGTAAAGGAGACCGCTTATAAAACGCTAATACGACCTATTCTTGAGTGCTGCTCGAGCGTTTGGGATTCCTATCAGGTCCGATTGAGGGAGGACATAGAAGCAATTCAGAGGCGTGCTGCTAGATTTGTTACTGGTAGGTTTGATCATCACGCGAGTGTCACGGAAATGCTTCAGGAACTCGGGTGGGAGTCTCTAGAGGAAAGGAGGTGTTCTTTTCGTGAATCGCTACTAAGGAAATTTAGAGAACCAGATTCTACATCTACATTTATACTCCACAAGCCACCCAAGGGAGTGTGGCTGAGTCTGTCATTACCTCCCTTTTCTGTTCCAGTCACGTATTTTTCGCGTGAAGAACGACGGCCGGAAAGCCTCCGTGCGCGCTCGAATCTCTCTAATTTTACATTCGTGATCTCCTCGGGAGGTATAAGTAGGGGGAGGCAATATATTCGACACCTCATCCAGAAACGCACCCTCTAGAAACCTGGACAGCAAGCTATACCGCGATGCAGAGCGCCTCTCTTGCAGAGTCTGCCACTTGAGTTTGCTAAACATCTCCGTAACGCTATCACGCTTACCAAATAACCCTGTGACGAAACGCGCCGCTCTTGTTTGGATCTCTTCTATCTCCCCCGTCAACCCGACCTGGTACGGATCCCACGCTGATGAGCAATACTCAAGTATAGGTCGAACGAGTGTTTTGTAAGCCACCTCCTTTGTTGGTGGTCTAGATTTTCTAAGGACTCTCGCAATGAATGGATTTGAGGCGGAATGCAGTACAATTTCACTGCCGCCAGCTTACATGGAAAGACCACAAATATAAGAGAGATTAGGGCTCGTACAGAGGCATATAGGCAGTTCTGTTTGGGAGTGGAACAGGAAGATGCTAGTTGTGGTAGGAGGTACCCTCCGCCAGGCACCGTATGGTGGATTGCGGAGTATGTATGTAGATGTAGATGTGGGATATGTTCCGTTAGTCTGCTCTCAGGACTTCGCTACCCTCACTGTGGCCTCAAACCGGAACCGTTGGATGTGGAGCACTGTCGCTTTTGCTAGGCCGATTGGAGCCATTGGTAGTGGTCGTAATGGCAGTAATCGGATTAGCAAGGCCGTGGCCCGTGCCGCAGGGACTCGCCAGAGTGCGGCGACGGGCCGCTCTGGTCGGCAGGCGGCGCTCGCCCCCCGCGGGCTCACCGCGCTGCTCAGATTGCGGACTGCGCGCGCCGCTAGCGAGGCGTGACGGCCCGTGCCGCGGTTATCCGTTTCGTCAGGGGGCTCTGCGGCTGCCCGGCGGCCCAGATGCGGCGGCGCGGCGCTGGAGGGGCGTCGCCAGTGACGCAAGGCGAGCGATACGGCGCGGTGCGGTGCCGCGGGACGCGCCGGGCTTTCACTGGCGGTCTGCGGCGGGGATGGTCCTCTGCGAGCGCGCATACCGCTGGCTCGTACTCTGTTCCTCGCTAACACTACGGCAGTCCAAGCGAACGCACGCTGAACGATTGCTTTTCAGCCTCGGCGTACAACGACCGCCACTGGATATTTCGAACAAAATCACGCCTAGTTTCCGGAAACATCGTTCATGAGAAAACCAACTAGTATGGGTTAACTATTTTTACAATCTGTTATGCGGTCCCAATAGACATCGTATTCAATTCTTCAACGCTGCATGAAAACAGCCGGCAATATTCACTACTGCCAATGAGAGCACTGCTGATTATAGAGGTAGTAAGAAAGGTAGTAGGAGCAATACACTGAGTTACGGGCCCATATCGTTAACGTCGATATACAGCAGTATTTTGGAACATATAATGTGTTGGAACATACACTACTGGCCATTAAAATTGCTATACCATGAGGATGACGTGCTACCGACGCGAAATGTAACCGACAGGAAGAAGATGCTGTGATATGCAAATGATTAGGTTTTCAGAGCATTCACACAAGGTTGGCGCCGGTGGCGACACCTACAACGTGCTGACATGAGGAAGCTTTCCAAACCGATTTCTTATACACAAACAGCAGTTGACCGGCGTTGCCTGGTGAAACGTTGTTGTGATGCCTCGTGTAAGGAGGAGAAATGCGTACCATCACATTTCCGACTTTGATAAAGGTCGGATTATAGCTTATCGCGATTGCGCTTCATCAAAAATGGCTCTGAGCACTATGGGACTTAACATCTATGGTCATCAGTGCCCTAGAACTTAGAACTACTTAAACCTAACTAACCTAAGGACATCACACAACACCCAGTCATCACGAGGCAGAGAAAATTCCTGACCCCACCGGAAAATCAACCCGGGAAACCGGGCGCGGGAAGCGAGAACGCTACCGCACCATTGGGCGTTATCGTATCGCGACATTGCTGTTCGCGTTGGTCGAGACTGTTAGCAGAATATGGAATTGGTCGGTTCAGGAGGGTAATACGGAACGCCGTGCTGGAGCCCAACGGCCTCGTATCACGAGCAGTCGTGATGACAGACATCTTATTCGCATGGCTGTATCGGATCGTGCAGCCACGTCTCGATCCCTGAGTCAACAGATGGAGACGTTTGCAAGGCAACAACCATTTGCAACAACAGTTCGACGACGGAGACCATGGCTGCGGTTACCCTTGACGCTGCATCACAGACAGGAGCGCCTGCGATGGTGTATTCAACGACGAAGCTGGGTCCACGAATGGAAAAACGTCATTTTTTCGGATGAATCCAGGTTCTGTTTACAGCATCACGATGGTCGTATCCGTGTTTGGCTACATTGCGCTGAACCCACATTGGAAGCGTGTATTCGTCATCGCCATACTGGCGTATCACTCAGCGTGATGGTATGGGGTGCCATTGGTTACACGTTTCGTTCACCTCTTGTTCGCATTGACGGTACTTCGAACAGTGGACGTTACATTCCAGATGTTTTACGACCCGCGGCTCTACCCTTCATTCGATCCCTGCGAAACCCTACATTTCCACAGGATAGTGTACGACCGCCGCGCGGGATTAGCCGAGCGATCTCGCGCTGAAGTCACGGACTGTGCGGCTGGTCCCGGCGGCATGGGCGTGTGTGTTTGTCCTTAGGATAATTTAGGCTAACAAGTGTGTAAGCTTAGGGACTGATGACCTTAACAGTTAGGTCCCACAGGATTTCACACACATTTGAACATTTTGCACGACCGCATGTTGCAGGTCCTGTACGGGCCTTTCTGGATACAGAAAATGTTGGACTGCTGCCCTGGCCGGCACATTCTCCAAATATCTCACCAATTGAAAATGTCTGATCAATGGTGGCCGAGCAACTGGCTCGTCACCACTCTTGATGAACTGTGGTATCCTGTTGAAGCTGCATGGGCGGCTGTACCTGTACACGCCATACAAGTTCTGTTTGTCACAATGTCCAGGCGTATCAAGGCCGTTATTACGGCGAGAGGTGGTTGTTGTGGGTACTGATTTCTCAGGATCTATGCACCTAAATTGCGTGAAAATGTAATCACATGTCACTTCTAGTATAATAAATTTGTCCAATGAATACCCGTTTATCATCTGCATTTCTTGTTGGTGTAGCAATTTTAATGTTCAGTAGTGTATGAATTACAGTAAACACGGATTTAGAAAACATCGTTCTTGTGAAACACAACCAGCTCTTTACTCGCACCAAGTCTTAAGTCCTATTGACAAGGGCTTTCAAATCCATTCTGTATTTTTAGATCTGCAGAAGGCATTTGACACTGTACGACACAAGCCGTTTGTAGTGAAATTGCTTGCTTATGATATATCATCTCAGTTTGGATTCACGATTTCCTCTCAGAGAGGTCACACACAGTTCGTAGTAACTGACGGAAAGTTATCGAATAAAACAGAAGTGACGTCTGGCGTTCCTCAAGATAGTGTTACAGGCCCTTTGCAGTTCCTTATGTACAGAAACCATTTGAGAGGCAATCTGAGCAGTCGTTATAGGTTATTTTCAGATGACGCTGTTGTTTAGCGCCTAGTACAATCATCAGAAGATCAAAACAAACTGCAAAAATTGACAATTGACCCCAAGTAAGGAAAAGTGTGAGGTCATCGACTAAAACGGATCCGTTAAACTTGGATTACAACATAAATCAATGAAATCTAAACTCCGTAAATTCAATTAAACGCTTTGGAGTTACAATTACAAACAACTTAAATTGGAAGGATGATGATGATGATGAAATCCCATACTCCGTGACAGACCGTAGTGGAACGATGTGGGAGACCCGCACCGCCGTACTAGGCAAGGTCCTACTGGAGGAGGTTTGCCATTGCCTTCCTCCGACCGTAATGGGGATGAATGATGATGACGAAGACGACACAACAACACCCAGTCATCTCGAGGCAGGGAAAAATCCCTGACCCCGCCGGGAATCGAACCCGGGACCCCGTGCTAGGGATACGAGAGCGCTACCGCGAGACCACGAGCAGCGGACAACACATAGAAAAACGTTGTGTGGAAGGCTAACCAAAGACTGCTTCTTACTGGCAGGGCACTTAGAAAATGTAACAGATCTATTAGAGAGACTGTCTGGACTGCGTTTGTCCGTCCTCTTTTAGAATACTGCTTGACGGTGTGGGGAGTATAGCGAGAAAGTTCAGAAAAGGGCATCACGTCTTGCATTATTAATACATAGGGGAGAAAGTGTCACTGGAATGTTACACGATCTGGGGTGGACATCATCAAAACAAAGGCGTTGTTCGTTGCGGCGCAATCTTCTCACGAAATTTCAATCACTAATTTTCTCCTCCGAATGCGAAAATAGTTTGTTGACGCCGACCTACTTAGGGAGAAACAATCATCATCATGAAATAACGGATACCAGAGCTCGCATGGAAAGATGTAGGGGTTCTTGTTTCCGCGCGCTGTACGAGATTGGAATAACAGAGAATTATTGTGAAGGCAGTTCGATGAACTCTCTGCCAAGCACTTAAATGTGACTTGCAGAATATCCATGTAGATGTAGATATTACTTCTTTTCCTCTTGTATTAATATGCCCTTAGATACCTGTTATTTCAGCAGCCTTGGGCGTTTTCTTTAGCTGGCTCATGACAGAGAAGTTAACTTAGAACGACCGGAGTGTCGTAAAGTTGTTTGGTGCCGAAATCTGTCTCCAAGCAGTGTCATCACAGCAGGAGCGTAGGAGATGGGAAAGAGATAGGAAGGAAATAATGACTTCCAACCACACACCGCACTGCAGATGTGCAACGACGAGAGTTGTCAGTTTGGGCCGGATTGTGATTCGAATCCGGATGTTTCTCTTTCCTAGAGCGGTTAACTTAACTGTTCTTTCGTTTTTTGAGTCATTGCTAAGAGGGGTCGGGGGCAAAGTGGACTGGGCTCACAGCCCAAGGCGTCGCTGCGATGTCCCTTCCTCCCTTTCAGAACTAAAAAGGGTGGAGGGCATTGGATCCAAGAGAGCCAAAATGCAACAAGGAATAGGCTGAAAATTTTTTTATTTTATTTTAGCTTTTTATTTTTTTATTTTTTATTTCTTATATATACGTTTCTTATTTGTTATTTGTTTGTACCATCACCAATGTTTTCAAGAGCTCATGCTTTGGCATGCCTCATAATAGTAAATGACAGCCGGTCCTTGTCGGCTACTAAACAGGAAGAAAAACAAAAGAGGCCATCTCGTTACGACGTGAGGACGCTCCATGGTGCTCTCGCTGCGGAATTATCGACGCATGTCTTCTCGTATCGACGTGCTTGCCCTTGGTAGTTTAGCCAAAAAAAAAATTATGATTCAACTTCTCCTATCATGAATAATCCAACTGCGAAGACCGAGCGAGGTGGCGCAGTGGTTAGCACACTGGACTCGCATTCGGGAGGACGACGGTTCAATCCCGTCTCCGGCCATCCTGATTTAGGTTTTCCGTGATTTCCCTAAATCGCTTCAGGCAAATGCCGGGATGGTTCCTTTGAAAGGGCACGGCCGATTTCCTTCCCAATCCTTCCCTAACCCGAGCTTGCGCTCCGTCTCTAATGACCTCGTTGCCGACGGGACGTTAAACACTAACCACCACCACCAACTGCGAAGTAGGTTATGGAACGTGTTCCAGAGAAGATATGAGAAGCATTGGTGTTACTCGGGGTTCCGTACGATCGCACACTGTTGTTCGTTTAATTTGTGCAAAAATCGAGGACTATCTTTCTCACTATTGCCAAACAAGTAGT
This sequence comes from Schistocerca gregaria, assembly GCF_023897955.1. NCBI lineage: Eukaryota > Metazoa > Arthropoda > Insecta > Orthoptera > Acrididae > Schistocerca > Schistocerca gregaria. The sequence continues at coordinate 450,491,369 of NC_064924.1, forward strand.
GGACGGCGTTGCCACGTATCCCTGTCATAGAATTCGTGTTTAATTTCGGAAAATACACTTAATAAGTGAAAAGTGGCGATTGTGCACTTATCCACTCAAGAGTCACACGTATGACAAAAGCTAGCATCTGGCGTACCAAATGCCAAACATCATTTGCTGACCCGCAATCAAGGCGATAGTCATCCATATCCATTACTTCGCAGGTGACACACAACGGAGAGTCTACGAGGTGAATTTTATGTATGCGAGACTGGCACACCTGCTTCCCGTTAACCGTTATGTACGAAGCGGACTGAACATCCGTATCAAGAGCGGTGACGCTCAACGCCTGCCACAGAACATACCACTCTGCATGGGGATCCTTCCTTTCAGTCATATTCGAAGCCCTACTCATTTGCAGGTTGGTGTGTATCGCTCTCGCCAATATAAAATGTGTCGGCAATAGTGCAGTGTGGATGTAACTTAGTTCAAGGAATGATTGTCCAATGTAGAAGCTGGGATGTTCAATAACAGCACCGGTAGAGAGAGGGAGATCGGTACTAATGTGTGGGGCCATTCCAATTACACTTAATAAGGGGTATTAAATGAATGCAAGAAAGAGCAGCATGAATGATTACAGGTTTAATTGGATCACTGAAATTCAGAAGAGTCCAGACGGCCAGAAGCTTGAAGATAGATAACTATCTTACAGAAGCCAACTAGCAAACTTTCAAGAACCAGTGTTAGGAATCTAAGAATGTAGAACGGCCCCCTACATATCGAGAAGACTAATTGAGACTAATGAGCGCGTGCACAGTACTCATTCATACCACGCTACATATGCAAATGGAACACGAAGAAACACTATCATTTACAGTTGTTTGCAGTCTAGAGATGTAGATGAAAATAAATTTAGGAATGTTGCAGTGTCACTATAGGAAATACGAACTTAATTGCCAGACATTTTTTGTTGTTGTTGTAACGGCAATGATACACTGAGGCACGTTAAGGTACTAAAAGTCAGTGGTTTCGCTACCACGTGCTACATGACCAACTAACATAGTTCTTATATCAGATGTTATTCGGCAGACGCTGTCTCCAGTGCTTAATTTCTAAAATTTTAGGTGCTGGATCGCAATCCTTGAACCATGCACCCCCCCCCCCCCTCCCCATCACCATTAGCCATAAAAGTCAGGAGTTTCGAATTTTGAAAACATTTGATAAAATTTACAATGAGAAACATATTTTTATGAAAAATAAACTACTAATCTTCTTCCGAACAAGTCATGAAGGACCAACGGTACCGATCGGCAGCCGTTTTGTCCTCAGCCCACAGGCGTCACTGGATGCAGATATGGAGAGGCATGCGGTCAGCACACCGCTTTCCCTCCCGTATGTCAGTTTCCGAGACCGGAGCCGCTGCTTCTTAGTCAGGTAGCTCTTCAGTTTGCCTCACAAGGGCTGAGTGGACCACGGTTGCCAACAGCGCTCGGAAGACTGGATGATCACCCAGTCAAGTGCTAGCCCAGCCCGCCAGCGCTTAACTTCGGTGATCTGACGAGAACCGGTTTGCAGTTTTTATGAAAAATCTCTATGAAACTTAATTTTTAAAATATCTTGTGGTTAAAACAATTAACCACAAAATTTAATATAAACAACCGGTGCTACCGTTCGTCACTTCGCTCCCTAATTCTGCTCGATACATATCGGCAGAAGTCGCTAGTCTAGTAAGCGAGTAAGACGTAATGTTTTCAACTGCTGCCAGCAGTGTTCAAAACAGTTGCACTGGAGCTACTCCGTGAACGTGTGTCCAGTATCATTTAATTTTAGAGGGTGACGATGAAGATATTCCTGGCTCACCGCGTTCACATACTATTCCGACTTCCCGAAGAGTCAGGAAAAACAGAACACTATGTGGCATGAGACAAGGAGTTGGATGTTTAGTAAATGCTTTAAATGTCATTTGTCTACTACTCATTGTTACAACTAGACTGATTTAAACTCATATTTGTTACTACAAGTAAGCAACAGATTTGAACACGAACGTTTCTGTAATACGTCTTCAACAAACGTTGTCCGCCCATGGTAGATGAGTGGTCAGCTCGACGGAATGTAGCACCTCACGTCCCGGTTTCGATTCCCGGCTGGGTCGGAGATCTTCTCCGCTCAGGGACTAGGTGTTTTGTTGTCCTTATCATCGTTATTTCATCTCCATCGACACGCAAGTCGCCGAAGTGGCGTCAACTCGAAATACTTGCAGCAGGCGAACGATGTATCCGACGAAAGGCCCTAGCCAGACAGCATTTCCAACAAACGTTGATTCTTTGTGTCATTTGTACCATAGCAGGTGATCGGCAGCAGTAAACGAAATACAGTCGACAAAATGGTTAACGATTTGTACCGATCACAACTTCGGAATAAACTTGTACTTATCTTGTGTATACTTTACACACACACACACTTCCACACCCACCCACCCACCCACACACACGCACACACCATCTATCTTGGGTATACTGTACACACACACACACACACACACACACACACACACACACACACACACACACACCATCTCGCCCCGTGTTCTTGCCCATCACATTACGTTGGTCATCCACTGACACTTTCACTGGTGTCGCCGCAAAGGGAAATTTTAATTACGTTGGGATTTAATACACGTGTACCAATCTTCGGTGCCGACTTGTTCCAGTGAGTTAAAATTAAAATCCTTAAGAGGCGCCGGAACCTCGTTCCGGCCAGAAAAAAGTTCTAGCTTTCTCTATCCGTTTGTCTCGCACACGGGGTCTTGTCGTTCCTATGCACTGTGAAAATTTTTTAAGTTACATAGTGTTTCGCGCGAAAAATCCATTTAAGAGGCGAGAACTGCATTGCCCTTGATACTCGTATTTTTGAGAGCTTTCTGGACAAGACTTGCCCTCAACATATACAAATGTAACGTGCTGCGCATAAACAGGCAGAATGGCCAGTTGTTGTATGATTGCACGATGGAAGAACAATCATTAAAAGTAGTCACAGCCATAAAATATCTAGGAGTATACGTGCGAAGCGATTTAAAGTGGTACGACCTCATAAAAGTAATCGTAAGGCAGATGCCAAACTGAGAGTCATTAATAGAATCCTCAGAAGGTATAGACCACGTAAAAAGCAGGTAGCTCACAAAACCCTCATTGGGCTAATGCTTGAATATTGGTCGTAAATCTGAAATCTGCACCAGATATGATTGACAGAAGAAACAGAGAAGACCCGAAGAAGAGCAGCAAATTTCGTTCCAGGTTCATTTAGTAAGCGCGAAAGCATCACGAAGATGCTCAGTCAACTCCATAGGCAGACACTGCAAAAGAGGCGCTCTGCATCATGGTGTGTTTTACTCTCAAAATTGTGAAAGCGTACGTTCCTGGCAGAGTCAACCAGTGTGTTGCTTCCTCATATGTTTATCACGCGAAAAACGGAAAATTAGAGAGATTGGAGCTGACACAGAGGCTACCCGCGAAGTGGCAATGCTGGCAAAGTCTCCACTGTCATACAGCGTAAGGTGGATTGCGAAATATAGCTGTAGATAGTAACAATAATAATAATTTCATGTGGCGCAATGACCTGGTGCAAATCTTAAATTAGGATGCACTTCGGCGGCTTACGCGTCCCTAATCTACCCCAGGTAGGTAAAAGAGGAAAGAAATTCACACGCACATGAAATTTGACGTTTTATTGTTCGTCGCGGATATCAGAGAATGACGGGTAGCGCATTTCAGCTGCGGTTAAAGTGTGATCGTGAGATGATGAACAAGCTGTGGGGCTACAGCAAAAACGTAACCCTTACAATAATACAGCGACAGTAGTCGACAGGTCTATGCGCGGAAGTCAGACTCTCCTACGCGTTCGATTCAAATTTGTTTAGGTTTTTATGTTGGTAACTCCATGCTCCATAGACAGGAGGATACAGTGGCGTAACATCAAACGCGGAAGAATACGTGGTATGCTGTTTATGTGCATTCAGGATGGGCTGAGGATACTTAGCGAGGTCAATGGGGCGACTCTGTTAAGTGTAGGCGGGATTACTCTCTCTTCCTGAACGATTGAAGGGCGTTTGAAATGCACCACATCTACGGCTGTCGGAGCATTGTGGGTCTCCTGACAGGAAAGGGCTGTTATCCTACTCAACTTGAACGATACAAGCTTGAGCAGAGAGGCTTTTTGAGAATATTCAGACAATGGAACTACAGAAGACATCGTTTTCGATTCACATTATTTGACACATTTCATGTACAACACTCCGCCTGCAACCGGTCTAGCCGGCCGAGGTGGCCGAGCGGTTCTGGGCGCTACAGTCTGGAACCGCGCGACCGCTACGGTCGCAGGTTCGAATCCTGCCTCGGGCATGGATGTGTGTGATGTCCTTAGGTTAATTAGGTTTAAGTAGTTCTGACTTCTAGGGGACTGATGACCTCAGAAGTTAAGTCCCATAGCGCTCAGAGCCATTTGAACCATTTGAACCAAACGGTCAATGCGTGGAAGTCAGACTCTCCTAAGCGTTCGCTTCCAATTTGTTTAGGTTTTTATGTTGGTAACGCCATGTAGCGCTCTATATGAAAATCGCTGACTGTGCTGTGTGCAGTCTGTGGCTGGTTTGCATTGTTGGAATTTGCTATTGTAGTGTTGGTCAGTTGGCTGTTAACAGCGCGTAGCGTTGCGCAGTTGTAGGTGAGCCGCCAGCAGTGGTGGATGTGGGGAGAAAGATGGCGGAGTTTTCAGAGAGGATGATCTGGATGTGTGTCCATCAGAGACAGTAAATTTGTAAAAATGGATTTCATGAACTGATATATATATATATATATATATATATATATATATATATATATATATATATATATATAATTACTTTTGAACACTATTAAGGTAAATACATTGTTTGTTCTCTATCAAAATCTTTCATTTGCTATCTATGCCTATCAGTAGTTAGTGCCTTCAGTAGTTTGAACCTTTTATTTAGCTGGCAGTATTGGCACTCGCTGCACTGCAGTACTTCGAGTAATGAAGATTTTTGTGAGGTAAGTGATTCATGAAAGATATAGATTATTGTTGATCAGGGCCATTCTTTTATAGGGATTGTTGAAAGTGAGATTGCGTTACGCTAAAAATATTGTGTGTCAGTTTAGTGTTGATCAGAATAGGTAAAGAGCGAAATGCGAAATGTCTGAGTACGTTCAGTTCTGCTCAGCTGTTTGAAAATCAAATAATGTAAGAGGTTTATCAGCACAGTAATTCATAAATTTTTTAAGGGAATGTTTCAAAATGAAACCTACAGTAGGATAGTGGAAAAGCTGCCGTGGTGAGGTTGTTAGAGATTGTGGGTATAAAATATGCTGTAGCATCCTACAATGACTGCGCGTGAAAACGAGAGTCAAGTAGTGAGAATAAAGTGATAAATGAATACATTACTCGTTTGCGGCTCATAGCCTATGGCGCTACCGGAAAAACAGAAAAAAGTTGTGCTGATCCACGTCTGACGCATGCTAAACTCTTAGGCTTAAACAACTGCTAAAATTAGGTTAGTGTTATAGCTATACAACAAAAGTACAGGATATTATCGTAGTAAAACACTATTGTGATTTTATCAAGTACTGTAATGTTCTTCAGTCAGTAAAGAGAAGAATGTTAAACACCTTGCAGGAAACCATCTGTGGGCTGTAGACGCATAGCGCGACAACCAGCGGTGACTGCGCTGAGAACCTAACATACTCGTTCATCTCCCACTATTATCTATTCTTTTTTCTCCAGCTACATATTAGTTAAATTTCATGATTTTATCAAAATGAGTACTATATATAACTTTCTGTGGAATTCTAACATTATCATATTATGTTCACCAAAAATTTTTCTATTTTGCTTGTATTTTACCTGATTAAGTAGTAATAGATTAAGTAGTAATAAATTGACTGAGAACCGGAAATTCGTAAAGAGAGCTATTATTATTCAAATTATTATTGTTCATTGTATATTCAAACTGCAACTGTATGTCATTAAGATGTATTACATTATTATTGAAGTAATGGCATATACGAACTGAACGAGCACCTAAGCAACGAACCATAAGGTTCTTCAAGCAAATAAATAATAATAACCACGCACTTGTCATAAGAGTAAAGTGACAAAATTCACTGTTATTTTCCTAAGCTTTTCCTTCCATCCAATTACTTAAAATTTCATTCTTCTACCTCGAGTCATATCGTCGCACTGCCTGAACACATTGTGTCACAGTACCAGAAACGCTTGTGAGGGACTACATGCGGTCTGTGATCAGCCTGACGCTGCACACTCCAAATTGTTCTCTGAATTAGTCTTTTCCAGTAATTATCTTTTTATCAGTAAGATGCATTCAATTTAGGATCCCTATATTTCATTTCACAAATTAATTTGACACAATATGAACAGTACACTAACGCCATCGGTGATTCGCTAATATTGGAAACAAGAAAGAAGCAATGAGTAATGATAATGGTGCAGATAGGAATAAGATTTAGGCTTCTCGTAATATCAAGAAACGATCGAGGTATGAAGAGAGAAATATTCTTATTCTGCCACGTCAAGAAAGATTATCAGTGATTTAGCAGCCTCTTTTCTCTTCTTAGTTACAAACGTGTTAGCGTAAAATACGACTACAGAACCGATGACAGTGTTGCTAGTCAAAGCTGCATTAGTTATCGATTTATAGACGCATCGCTTGTCTGAATCTCAGCTTCCATTTTCTTACATGATATCTTCCTAACTATGGATCAAAGGCAACAGGCAGGTTCCATATTGCTAAACTTCCGAAAAGCATATGACACGGTGCCCCACTGCTGAGTGTTAACGATGGTTCGAGAATACGGAACAGGCTTCATGATAGGTGACTGTCTCCAAGACTTTTTAAGTAATCGATCCCAATACCAGCAGTCTGTTGCTCTTTGTTGATGGTGCTGTGGTGTACGAGAAGGTGTTGACGTTGAGTCACTGTAGGAGGAGACAAGATTACATGGACAAAATTTCTACTTGGTGCGATGAATGACAGCTTGCTTTAAATGTAGAAGAAGTATGAGTTCATGCAGATGAGTAAGAGAAACAAATCCTTAATATTCGAATAAAGCATTAGCAGCATGCTACTTGACACAGTCACGTAGAATGAATAGCTAGGCGTAATGATGCAAGGCGGTATTAAATGGAACGAACATTTAAGGATTGTAGTAGGGAAGGCGTGTATGGTCGAGTTCCGTTTATTGGTAGAGTTGTAAGAAAAGTGTGGTTCATCCGTAAAGGCTCTGAGCACTATGGGACTTAACATCTATGGTCATCAGTCTCCTAGAACTTAGAACTACTTAAACCTAACTAACCTAAGGACATCTCACAACACCCAGCCATCACGAGGCAGAGAAAATCCCTGACCCCGCCGGGAATAGAAACCGGGAACCCGGGCGTGGGAAGCGAGAACGCTACCGCACGACCACGAGATGCGGGCCATCCATAAAGGAGATCACGTACAGAACACTAGAGTACTGAGAACTGCTCGAGTGTTTGAGGCCATCACCACGTCAGATTAAAGGAAAACATCGAAGCAGTTCAGAGGCGGACTGACAGATTTGTTACCAGGAGGTTCGATCAACACGAAGGTATTACGGAGATGCTCTAGAAACTCGAATTCGTATCCCTGGAACGAAGGCGCCTTTTTTTTTCGAGGAACACTATAGAAAAAAATTTAAAGAACAGGCCTTTGAAGATGGCTGCCGAGCGATTCTACTGCTAGCAACGTACATTTCAGGTAAGAACGAAGAAGATAAGAGAAATTAGGTCTCGTACGGACGCATATAGACAGTCGTTTGTCCTTCTTTCTATTTCCGAGTGGAAAGGAAAACGAAATGAAATGGCTAGTAATGGTACGAAGTACCCTCCGTCACGCAACATGCGGTGATTTGAGGGATATGTATGTAGATATAGATGTAGATGGAGCCAACTGAACTAACTGTCTCTGCATGTTGGTTCGCGTTTCCCGATTTTAAAGTGAGATGAGGCACAGTGCGCTTTCTGCTAGGCGAAAATGTTGGGATGAATATGAGACTACAATTTTTAGGCGTACTCTTTACAGTAAAACATATCACAGCCTAATTCCACAAACAGGTGAAGAAATTGGCTACTTTTAACATTTGAAATTTCGGCGCCACTTGGATCCCACCAAGTACGATTTATAGAGAAGCAACTTTCCTGTCCCATTATTTGGAAAATTGACTTAGATTCTTGAATGACTCGTCATTTTGTATGATTAGAGAATGAACTGACTGTCCTTCGTTCATTTGAGGACTTCATTCAGAAATAACAGAAATTGTGCGCTCTTGTACGTGAACTTTAAACTTGTCAGTACTTGCATCTTTACAAACCAGTACGGCTTGTCAGAATAAGCCTCCTTTCGTTTTAAACAGGGTGGAAACATTCAGGCATCCATCCAGGATCAATAATGCGGTCCACGTTTGCTACTTCAGCTCATGGATTTCCAGCTGTCCCTCTCCCTCCCGCAATCTGGAATAGATGGCCAGCCACCACCGTCATCGTCGTTCAGACGATGTAAAGCATAAGAGAATTTACAGTGTGACGCAACTGCGCCATATTTGGCGAGGTAAACAGAGAGTACCCGGCACAACCTTCCACACTCCTTTATTTGCGGAATCTGTATGCATTACTAAATAAAGTCTCCCTGTTTTTCCTGTCTGTATATGAACATTAAACTCAGGAACTACAGTTGAGATTTGATACGATTCTCACTAACAGATAGACTGTTCACAAGATATTTTTGTGTACATAATTCATTACTGCTGCGCCAGGTTATTCTTCCGGCCGTAAATACTTAGTGCTATATGTGGGCAGCGAGTTACTAAATGAAAGTAGTCAGCCCGGCTTTGACCCGCTAGCCAAGGTTAAATAGTTATAACAACTACTCTACTGACATGAAACCTGCAGCACGATGACTGCTATTCATTAAAAAAACACAGACCACTAGGTCAGAAAATAAAATGCCTCTTACCTTCTCTACTTAACCGCCCACTGTTGTTACACAGCCTTGGAAATCTGGGAAGGAATTATGTGGATAATAATTAACAGATATGAGAGTGAAACTGTCAATTAAAATTAGACAGTTTACTTTCCACTAAAACAACACCATTTTTAGTGTCATGTGCCACAATACATCGTCGGTGTGTAGGCTTCTGATAATGAAATTAGAAAGAACAATACAGGATAAAAAGGGGTTTGATCTCGTTTAGGATCAGGAAAGCGAAAGGAACAAGAGATACTTAGGGTGCCTGAGGTTGATACGACAAATAGTGCTAGAAGGTAATAGGGATAGGTTCATTTATTTATTGATTGGGAAAAAGTGTTTGACACAGTCTACTGGAGTACCTCCTGAAGAGTTTGAAATTGTTTAGTGCAGACTGAAGGACAGAGAACTGGAACAGAAACTGCACACAAGACAAAATGTGGCAGTAAGAATTGATCATTACGAAGCACATGAAACGGGTACTGGTAGAGGTATTAGACAAGGGTGTAGTCTGTCACCGACAGTTCCCATTACTTATGCTAAAAAGCTAACAGAGGAAGCGTTAGTAAAAAAAATGGTTCAAAATGTCTGTAAGTACTATGGGACTTAACATCTGAGGTCATCAGTCCCCTAGACTTAGAACTACTTAAACTTAAGTAATCTAAGGACATCACATACATCGATGCCCTAGGCAGGATTCTAACCTGCCACCGTAGCAGCAGTGCGGTTCCGGACTGAAGCGCGTAGAACCGCTCGGCCACAGCAGCCGGCGTCATTAGTAGAAGCAAGAGGTATGGTACTAGGAGGAGAATAGATTAAGACAGTTAACTACGCAGATGGCGAAGCAATGTTGGCAGAAGAACTACATTTAATGATGAAAACAGTCGTAAAGTTGGGAAAACAGTACGAAATGAGGATAAATACAGGAAAGACATCAGTGGTAAGAATAAACAATCATCGAGGCTGCGTCAAGGTACCAGTGGAACGAAACACAATCGAACAAGTAAAATATGTTACGGACTTTGTTTGATGACAGAAAATGGAACCTGTATAGAGAAAATGAGAAGAAGACTATCTACAGGTAAAACATCTCTTGAATTGATGTAAGATTTGTTGACTGTAAGAAAAACTGCGGTGGAACTAACAAAGAGGTTCTCCAAGTGTTTGGTCTCAAGTATAATATTACAGTATGTGACCCGAATTAACGACAGGCAAAAGGAAGAGAAGAACTATTTTAAATGTTATGAAATCTGATTGTGGAGAAAAAATATTATGGGCCCATGGAAGAAGAAATGAAGAAACACTTCATTGAGTTGAAGAAGAAAGAAAAGAGAAGTGGAAAAGAAAGCCTCTGCACTTGGACATGGAAGTACACTTCTTGATCAAATTTATCCAGACACCTATTAATGGGCTATGGGGTACGCCGACCATTCATCTTTGTGACAGCTTGAGCTCTGCCGAGGACACTTTTAGTCAGTTGTCTGGATGTCTGTGAAAGAATGGCAGCCTGTTCTTCCTCAACTGTAACCTGAGAAGATAGTAATGATGATGATGGACCCTGTGGTCTGGAGCGAAATCGAAATTTGACTGATCCCAAAGATGTTACATTGGCTTCAAGTTGGGACTGTGGGCAGAACTGTCGATTTCAGGAATGTTATTGCCCACAAACCATTGCTATCCAAATACTGGTTAACGAAAGGGTACATTGTCGTGCTGACACAAACAATCGTCACCTGTGAACTGTTCCGCCACTGTGTGCAGTACACAATGTTCTAAAATGTGTTCATATCCTTCCGCATTTAGCGTCGTACTAAGCGTAGTAGGGGAATCACAACCCTCCCCACGAAACACACTCCCATACTATAACACCACAACCTCCATACTTTCCTACTGATACTGCATATGATGGGAAGTAATGTTCTCCATGCATTATCCAAATCCAGACACTTTCTTCGCATTGCCGCAGGGTATTGCATGATCCGTCACCTCATTTCACTCATTTCCAGTGATACACTCTCCAGTGGCGTTGCATTTTACATCTCTTCAAGCTTCGCTTATCACTGACTATAAAACTTCAGACTAATGAGGGGCTGCTCGCCCATTGTACCCAATTCGTTTTAGCTCGCTGCCAACAGTCATTGTGCTGCCTGAACTGATGGCAGCAATTTGGAACTCACTCCACTCGCTTTCATGTTAGTTTTTACAACCACCATTCCTCAATGCTCAGCTGATCGTGTGCGACAATGTATGAGGTCTTCTTGGTTTTGGTTTGGTTGTGGCAGTTTCTTCGCGTTTCCACTTCACAAGCACATCATCACCAGTCGACTCTGGCAACTTTAGAAAGGTTGAAATATCCCTGAAGGACTTGGTACTCGAATGACTAACCCACATTCGAAGTCACAGAGCTGTCCTGCCCTACCTTCCTGGAACTGTAAGCTCTTTTTGGTAATTCTCTCTTCGCCTACCCGGAGTGAATGAACCGTTTTAGTTCGTTAGAAACTTTTGTAACTTGTTTCGTTAGCTGAAACCAGCTGTCGGCAACTATTTTACATGCTGCAGTGAAGGAAGTCTTCGATATACACTCCTGGAAATGGAAAAAAGAACACATTGACACCGGTGTGTCAGACCCGCCATACTTGCTCCGGACACTGCGAGAGGGCTGTACAAGCAATGATCACACGCACGGCACAGCGGACACACCAGGAACCGCGGTGTTGACCGTCGAATGGCGCTAGCTGCGCAGCATTTGTGCACCGCCGCCGTCAGTGTCAGCCAGTTTGCCGTGGCATACGGAGCTCCATCGCAGTCTTTAACATTGGTAGCATGCCGCGACAGCGTGGACGTGAACCGTATGTGCAGTTGACGGACTTTGAGCGAGGGCGTATAGTGGGCATGCGGGAGGCCGGGTGGACGTACCGCCGAATTGCTCAACACGTGGGGCGTGAGGTCTCCACAGTACATCGATGTGGTCGCCAGTGGTCGGCGGAAGGTGCACGTGCCCGTCGACCTGGGACCGGACCGCAGCGACGCACGGATGCACGCCAAGACCGTAGGATCCTACGCAGTGCCGTAGGGGACCGCACCGCCACTTCCCAGCAAATTAGGGACACTGTTGCTCCTGGGGTATCGGCGAGGACCATTGGCAACCGTCTCCATGAAGCTGGGCTACGGTCCCGCACACCGTTAGGCCGTCTTCCGCTCACGCCCCAACATCGTGCAGCCCGCCACCAGTGGCGTCGCGACAGGCGTGAATGGAGGGACGAATGGAGACGTGTCGTCTTCAGCGATGAGAGCCGCTTCTGCCTTGGTGCCAATGATGGTCGTATGTGTGTTTGGCGCAGTGCAGGTGAGCGCCACAATCAGGACTGCATACGACCGAGGCATACAGGGCCAACACCCGGCATCATGGTGTGGGGAGCGATCTCCTACACTGGCCGTACACCTCTGGTGATCGTCGAGGGGACACTGAATAGTGCACGGTACATCCAAACCGTCATCGAACCCATCGTTCTACCATTCCTAGACCGGCAAGGGAACTTGCTGTTCCAACAGGACAATGCACGTCCGCATGTATCCCGTGCCACCCAACGTGCTCTAGAAGGTGTAAGTCAACTACCCTGGCCAGCGAGATCTCCGGATCTGTCCCCCATTGAGCATGTTTGGGACTGTATGAAGCATCGTCTCACGCGGTCTGCACGTCCAGCACGAACGCTGGTCCAACTGGGGCGCCAGGTGGAAATGGCATGGCAAGCCGTTCCACAGGACTACATCCAGCATCTCTACGATCGTCTCCATGGGAGAATAGGAGCCTGCATTGCTGCGAAAGGTGGATATACACTGTACTAGTGCCGACATTGTGCATGCTCTGTTGCCTGTGTCTATGTGCCTGTGGTTCTGTCAGTGTGATCATGTGATGTATCTGACCCCAGGAATGTGTCAATAAAGTTTCCCCTTCCTGGGACAATGAATTCACGGTGTTCTTATTTCAATTTCCAGGAGTGTATATTAAAAAACTCCTACTACCATTTTTTCATTTTATCCCAAGTAATTACATTGGATATACTGGTAATATTGTAATGAACTAATACAAAACCATTAATTTCAGGTGTTAAACGTAACAATCATCATTCTATTATCATAAATGGTCCACTGACGAAAACAAACAAACAATTTAAATTGGGCTCATATTGACCAGGAAAACAGTTAATAAATTTTTATGTGCTTTAAATATAAAAATAAACAAAACATCATTGGATACTACTGACTCAGAGGTAAAAAGTCACACATTTTAAAAGTAATAGTTCTGAAAATAAGAAAATATATGTTTTTAATGTGCTTATGGGCTCTATTGGCGCCATTGATACTGGGAGTGTTAGTGGGTGCAACTCTTCAGTTACTATTGAAATTGACTTACATTGATTTATGAATTTCATCCTAGTGGCCAAATGGTCCTGATCTGAGCATGTTGCGTCCTGTTAACACCCTGGTTTTGGCATAGGTTTCTGAAAGATTTAACCTGTTAATGATACAAGGAAGATCTATCTTAAATTGATGTTGTTAACGTGTTGTGATGTCCTGTGTCTAGCAGTGAACTGTTTCAAGTAAACTTATGCGTATGGGTAATGTTGATGTAAATTACATGGTTGAATAGTGATTAGTTACTCTGCAGAGGCTAAGATGTACCGAGTCCAAGTGTGTAATATTACTTGATGGACGTTTAATAGCAGCTACAATAGAGCTATACTGTCTGCGATCGAAACCTGGAACCTTCAAAGTTCATAAGAGAAGGAAAGCTTCCTGTCTCAAAAGTATGATATGTGATTGGTTATATTATTTTCAACTTACTCAGTTTTCGGAAATTCTGTATTAAATATTGGTTTTACTATCACTAAGGTCGTCTCAACAACTTTCTGAAGAGATGAATGCTTGACGTAAAGCGAATCCAGGAATTGGAGCGTTATTCTTGGCATGGCAGCCGATACTTCAAGTTGCACACATTGTGAATTGCACCACAAAACTTCCCCGTTACATGACAGTGATCTCTACAGGGAGGTTCTACATCTCTCCCCAATGTCAGCCCACAAATATGACATTCAACTGCCCTCCTGTACAATGAATTGTGCTCCTGCGGGGATGGCCATGGTGACATTGTCCCCATTAATGTAATCAACTTCCCAAGTTTATCAAGCTTAGCGTGCAAATAATCTAGCAGTATTATCCCCGATATGAGATTCGAATTTATTGTGGCTAGAGTAATAGAAGCATAGAACTTGATATACACCCACACACGGTAGTGCCAGTCTATGTATGTGGTATGGGAGGCAGAGCGGTTATCTCCACTCCATGCTACAGGAGCGAAGGAACATTGCTCTTGGTGGTGGGTGTTCTTAAACTTTAAGAAGTTTTTACCTTCGGTAGTCACTTCCAAAAACATTGGTTCCTGGTTCAAGCAGTTAGCAAGTGTCTTTCAAGATACTTATTCATGGCAAATGAATTGAGACACCTGTGGTATTGTATTTACACATTTCGGCAGAAAGTATGTATAGGTAGGACATGCATTTAATCCAAACATAGTGTTGCTTCTCACCATTGAAGATTAGCAACAATTCTACATGTTAGGTGTGATTATTGGCTACTTTGTAAAAGTAGAAGGGTTCACCTACTTTCTGCCTGACTTCTTTGTTATGTATTGTTTGTTCATGGTCATCTTCATCTTTTGGTTTATCAGCTCCTAGATGTTCTGCCTCTCGAATTTTGGAATGTCCAGGAGTTCCTTGGGTAATGAGATGCCTTGGAAATTGTAATACCTGCGGGCATCTGAGGTTTCGCATGTACTTCGAAACACTAGAAACCACAAGTCGTGGTGTTGGGGTAGCATTTTTGATTAGGTATCAAAACGTTCTCGGTCAAGGGTTTGACAGCCCCCACCCCTTTAATTTTAATTAATAGTCAGCAATCGTGGCCAAAGACTTCGGGCGTAAGGAGTCTCCCTCTTTCTGCCAACAGCCTTTTCAAAGAGGGCGGAGGAGCGGAAAGAGGTTTAGGGCACTCTCTTGTCGTTGGGGTGTGAAACTGCCCCTAAAGGCGGAAGAATCAGCAATGATCGACGGCATGAGGATGCAGAAAGCAAATGGAAACCACTGCAATAAAGACATGTAATGTGTGTCCACATGACATGTGGCCTGGAGTAGAAAATGTGTCGTGATTGTTTCTCCGCTGACAAAAGATTCTGGAATAGTCCTCCATTCGAATCTCCGGGAGGGGACTGCCGAGGGGGAGGTTACCATGAGAAAAAGACTGAATAACCAATGAAAGGATAGCGTTCTACGAGTCGGGACAGGGAATGTCAGAAGCTTGAACGTGATAGGGAAACTAGAAAATCTGAAAAGGGATATGCAGACTCAACACTGAAGCGAAATGAAATAAATATGAGGATTTCTGGTCAGATGAGTACAGGGTAATATCAACAACAGCGGAAAACCAACACCGACAACGATAGTTTAGGTATACATGTCGATGTCGCAAACTGAAGATGAAGAGATAGAGAAAGTATATGAGGATACTGAAAGGGTATACAGTATGTATAGGGAGATGAAAAATCTAATAGTCATGAAGGACTAGAATGCAGTTGTAGGTGAGGAGCAGAAGAAAAGGTTACAGAAGAATATAGGCTTGGGACAAGGAATGAGAGAGGAGAAAGAATAATTGAGTTCCGCAACAAATCTCAGCAGGTAATAGAAAATATTCTGTTAAAGAATCACAAGAGAAGGAGATATAGTTGGAAAAGGGCCGGTGACAAGGGAAGATTTCAGTTAGATTACATCATGGTCATATACAGATTCCGAAATCAGATCCCGGATTATAAGGTGTACCCAGGAGCAGATACTCAGATCACAATGTAGTAGTGATGAAGAGTAGGCTGAAGTTTAAGAGAATAGTCCGGAAGAATCAGTACACAAAGAAGTGAGACACGCAAGAATTAAGGCAGGATGAGATACTCTTGAAGTTCTCCAAGGCTACAGATACAGCATTAGGGAACAGATGAGTAGGCAGTACAGTCGAAGAGGAATGGACGTCTCTAAAAAGTGTAATCACAGAAGTTGGACAGAGAAACATAGGTACAAAAAACGTAACCGCGAAAAAACCATGGGTAACAGAAGAAATACTTCAGTTGATAGATGAAAGAAGCAAGTATAAAAACTTTCAGGGAAATTCAGTAACACAGAAACACAAGTCACTCAGGAATGAAATAAACGGGAAGTACAAGGAAGATAAGACCAAATGGCTGAGTGGAAAACGTGAAGAACTGACTCGTCATATAGGTAGGTCAAAACAACCTTCCGTGAAACAAAAATCAAGAGTGGTATGATTAAGAGTGCAACGGGAATTCCGCTGTTAAATGCAGAGGAGAGAGCTTTTAGGTGGAGCGAGTACATTGAAGGTCTCTGTGAGGAGAAGCACTTGTCTGATGTGATAGAAGAAGAAACAGGATTCGATTTAGAAGAGATAGGTGATTCAGTATTAGAATCAGAATTTAATAGAGTCTTGGAGGACTTAGGATCAAATAAGGCAGAAGGGATAGATAACATTTCACCAGAGTTTCTAAAATCTTTGGGGGAAGAGGCAACAAAACGACTATTTACGCTGATGTGGCGACATACCATCTGACTTACGGAAAAATATCATAACACAATTCCGAAGACTGCAAGAATAATACACAGAAGAATGGAAAAAAATTGATGATTTGTTAGATGATAATCAGTTTGGCTTAAGGAAAGGTAAAGGCACCAGAGAGTCAATTCTTAAGTTCCGATTGATAATGGAACCAAGACTAAACAAAAATCAAGAGAAGTTTATAGGATTTGTCGACCTGGAAAAAGCGTTCAACAATGTAGAACTGTGGAAGATGTTCGAAATTCTGAGAAAAGCACTGGTAAACTATAGGGAAAGACGGGTAACGTACAATATATAGAAGAGCCAAGAGGGAATAATAAGAGTGAACGACCAAGAAAGAAGTGCTCGGATTAAACAGGGTGTAAACAGGGATGTAGTCTTTCGCCCCTACAGTTCAATCCGTACGTCGAAGAATCGACGATGGAAATAAAAGGAAGCTTCATGAGTGGAATTAAAACTCAAGGTCAAGGGATATCAGTTATATGACTCGCTGTTGACATTGATATTCGCAGTGAAAATCAAAAAGGATTACAGGATCTGCTGAATGGAATGAACACTCTAATGAATACGGAATATGGATTGAGAGTAAATCGAAGAAAGACGAAAGTAATGAGAAGCAGCAGAAATGAGAATAGCGAGAAACTGAACATCAGCATTGATGGGCACGAAGTTGATGAAGTTAAGGAATTCTACTACCTAGGCAGGAAAATAACTAATGACGGAGAGAGCAAGGTGGACATCAGAAGCACACTGGCAATAAGGGCTTTCCTGGTCAAGAGAAGTCTATTAGTATCAAGCATATGTCTTAATTTGAGGAAGAAAATTCTGAGAATATACGTTTGGAGAACATCATTGTATGGTAGTGAAATATGGACTGTGCGAAAACCGGGATAGACGAGAATCGAAGCATTTGAGATGTGGTGCTATAAACGAATGTTGAAAATTAGATGGACTAATAACGTAATAAATGAGGAGCTTCTGCGCACAATCGGAGGAGAAAGTGAATATGTGGAAAACACTGAGAAGGGACATAATGATAGGACGTCTGTTAAGACATCAGAGAATGACTTTCATGGTACTATAGGGAGTTGTAGAGCGCAAAAACTGTAGAGGAAGACAGAGATTGGAATACATCCAGCAAGTAATTGAGGAAGATTGGAATACGTGCAGAAAATAATTTAGGAGGTAGGTTGCAAGTGCTACTCTAAGATGAAGAGGTTGGCACTGAAGAAGACTAATGCCCCCCCCCCCCCAAAAAAAAAAAAAGAAAGCCAGGAGCGATCATGCAGAGCAATATAAGTGCTACACCTATCTCATCAGTATTCTGATCATTAATACAACTGTGTTTAAAACCGTTATCTTTCAGAAGAGGGTTGTAACAGGACTCCGCAGGAAGTGGGTCGAAGATGTGGGTATGTATCGACAAGGAGTACTTAACCGCGTCTCCCGTCGGAGGTTCGAGTCCTCCCTTAGGCATGAGTGTGTGTGTTGTACTTAGCGTAAGTTAGTTTAAGTAGTGTGTAAGTCTAGGGACAGATGACGTCAGCAGTTTGGCCCCTTAGGAATTCACACACATTTCAACATGACTGTGCGCCTTGCCGGACCTCTTTCTCGCATCTTCGAAAAATAGCCCAATATGAAACTCTCGGTAAAAGTTCTGAACCTCTCTGCAATCGACTCGGCTTCCCTCCTCCCCCTTCCCTCAAATCTGACGATGCTCTTCTTTTCAATAACACAGTCCTGTTGCGGGTGTGCACCATTTCACAGTACAGAACTGCCTTGCATTTAATGGCGAGACATTGCTAGTTGTTGACGTAACTGGGGAGCTTCATTTCTAGAACTGTCTGAAAAGCGTTAATGAAAGTCGCAGAATCCCAGTAGCCTGCGTTATCGACTTGAGCAAGACAGATCCTGTCTCCAAATGCGTCAGAGATAACTGAGTGGTCCAGTTCGACTACATCTACCTGTGAACCCGTATCTATGGCCCTCTGAGTCTCGTGGACAAATAGTGCGAGCTGGGTTTCACACGACCGTCTTTTTCGAAACCCATGCTGATTCCTACAGAGTAGATTTCTAGTCTCCAGGAAAGTCATTATACTCGAACATAATACGTGTTCCAAAATTCTACAACTGATCGACATTAGAGATATAGGTTTATAGTTCTGCACATCTGTTCGACGTACCTTCTTGAAAACGGGGATGACCTGTGCCCTTTTCCAATCCTTTGGAACGCTTCGCTCTTCTAGAGACCTACGGTACACCGCTTGCTATTGAACACTACCTCTCCCAATGCCCGATGTATTCCATACCAACAACCTCCTGCTTAGTTACCATGACGAACTATATCCTCACCCACAATTACTTCTCCTTTGAAGGCATTACCTACAAACAAATCCGAAGTATGGCTATTGGTACCCACATGGCGCCATCCTATGCCAACCCATTCATGGGCCATCTAGAGGAATTCTTCCTAACAACTCAGAATCCTATTGCCCTCACCTGATTAAAATTCACTGATGATATCTTTGTGATCTGGATCGAGGCTGAGAACACCATATCAACATTATTCCCGATACTCAACTTGACCTATTTGCTTCACTTGGTCCTACTCAACCCAACGAGCCATCTTCCTAGATGTTGGCCTGCACCTTGAAGGTGGCTACATCAGTACCTCCGTCCATATCAAACCTACTAACCAGCAGCAGTACATCCACTTTGACAGCTGCAACCCATTCCATACCAAGATATCGCTGCCATACAGCCTACCCACTGGTCGTCATCGCATCTACAGTGATGAGCAGTTCCTTTCGAAATATACCGAGTCTCTCATTGAAGCCTTTTCAGACCATAATTACCCTCCCAACCTTGTACACAAACATATCTCGCATGCCTTATCTTTCCAGTCTCCCACCACCTCCCAAAGTCTCACTGTCAGGCCACAGAGGAACATTCCCCTCATAACTCAGTACCATCCAGGACTGGAGCAACTGAATTACATTCTCTGCCAGAGTTTCAACAACCTCTCGTTGTGCCCTGAAATGAGAAATGTCCTGCCCACTATCCTTCCCACCCCTCCCACAGTGGTATTCTGCTGTCCATTGAAACTATAGAATATACTTGTCCATTCTTACAACCCATGCTCCCAACACGTTACCTCATTGCTCATTCCCCTGTAATAGACTTAGATGCAAGACCTTTTCATTTATTTAGTTTTTTTCCCGTGGAGTCCTCAATATGATGGCTTTTGTCGAGTACAGTTACAAACATAAAATACATTTAGATCTTAGTCTTACAGGTTGTAATTAAACAGTGAATTGATGCTTGTGAAAATACACTCCTGGAAATGGAAAAAAGAACACATTGACACCGGTGTGTCAGACCCACCATACTTGCTCCGGACACTGCGAGAGGGCTGTACAAGCAATGATCACACGCACGGCACAGCGGGCACACCAGGAACCGCGGTGCATTTGTGCACCGCCGCCGTCAGTGGCAGCCAGTTTGCCGTGGCATACGGAGCTCCATCGCAGTCTTTAACACTGGTAGCATGCCGCGACAGCGTGGACGTGAACCGTATGTGCAGTTGACAGACTTTGAGCGAGGGCGTATAGTGGGCATGCGGGAGGCCGGGTGGACGTGCCGCCGAATTGCTCAACACGTGGGGCGTGAGGTCTCCACAGTAAATCGATGTTGTCACCAGTGGTCGGCGGAAGGTGCACGTGCCCGTCGACCTGGGACCAGACCGCAGCGACGCACGGATGCACGCCAAGACCGTAGGATCCTACGCACTGCCGTAGGGGACCGCACCGCCACTTCCCAGCAAATTAGGGACACTATTGCTCCTGGGGTATTGGCGAGGACCATTCGCAACCGTCTCCATGAAGCTGGGCTACGGTCCCGCACACCGTTAGGCCGTCTTCCGCTCACGCCCCAACATCGTGCAGCCCGCCTCCAGTGGTGTTGCGACAGCCGTGAATGGAGGGACGAATGGAGACGTGTCGTCTTCAGCGATGAGAGTCGCTTCTGCCTTGGTGCCAATGATGGTCGTATGCGTGTTTGGCGCAGTGCAGGTGAGCGCCACAATCAGGACTGCATACGACCGAGGCACACAGGGCCAACACCCGGCATCATGGTGTGGGGAGCGATCTCCTACACTGGCCGTACACCTCTGGTGATCGTCGAGGGGACACTGAATAGTGCACGGTACATCCAAACCGTCATCGAACCCATCGTTCTACCATTCCTAGACCGGCAAGGGAACTTGCTGTTCCAACAGGACAATGCACGTCCGCATGTATCCCGTGCCACCCAACGTGCTCTAGAAGGTGTAAGTCAACTACCCTGGCCAGCCAGATCTCCGGATCTGTCCCCCATTGAGCATATTTGGGACTGGATGAAGCGTCGTCTCACGCGGTCTGCACGTCCAGCACGAACGCTGGTCCAACTGGGGCGCCAGGTGGAAATGGCATGGCAAGCCGTTCCACAGGACTACATCCAGCATCTCTACGATCGTCTCCATGGGAGAATAGCAGCCTGCATTGTTGCGAAAGGTGGATATACACTGTACTAGTGCCGACATTGTGCATGCTCTGTTGCCTGTGTCTATGTGCCTGTGGTTCTGTCAGTGTGATCATGTGATGTATCTGACCCCAGGAATGTGTCAATAAAGTTTCCCCTTCCTGGGACATTGAATTCACGGTGTTCTTATTTCAATATCCAGGAGTGTACATTACGTCTTACACATATTAATACAGCCAAGGCATTCTGTTTTTTCATGGGTGATCCATAATAGCTCAGTTGGAGTTACTACTGCTGCTAGACTCAATGCGATTTTGTAGTGATCTTGGGTGACTCTCGTGAAACGGACCAGGACTCCGAGAGCACTGCGCAGATCATGGCAAATGGTCCTGAGTTGTGATGCCGTCCCACGTACTGCTCTGAGATGTCAATGGCCTGGGCTGCACCACAGATGTCAATCAACTCTGCTGCTGCTGCTTCATGATCTACCAAGGGTACAGCATCTCTGATGATGATGGGCTAGGCTGCTGATGCATGTGTGGCATCTTGTCCTCCATGTCACCTGTACAAGCAGAAGAGGAAAAAATATTAAGTATCATGTGTAACTTTAAAACATTAAAGATACATGTAAGTGTCAACAGTGCTTTCAACAACGTTCAAAACTCATTGCATCAGAATCAGTCAACGGGATCCTATTTTTTCTCGCGTAACCGCAAGCGCTGGAACGAAGATGAAGAACGCTTGAGAAGAGAAGGCAGTGAGACGAAGTCGGCCAATGGTGCGCTATTAGGACCGCACCACGATAGGAGCGTCCTCTACATGAGGACAACATAAGCGCCACTCCTGCCAGCCTCGGTCGCTCAGTATTAGGACAGTATACGCACAGGCCTAGCAAAGGACGCTACGAAAGCAGTTATTAGTGATACAAAAACTGTGTGTCAAACTTGCGTGAACATTGTATATAGCATAGGATGTCACCCATCGATTGCGACACCATTGTAAATTCGAAGTTAAGTGTTGTCAATCTTCTTATTTGTAATAAAACTATTCAATCCGAGAACGCACCATCTTTTAGGCACACTATACGAGACGAGTCGGCAGGACCCACTATCTCCAGTAGTAGTCAGTCCACCTCGACCTGTGCATCGAGTGCATCTAGAAGGTGTAAGTGGGCTATCTTAGCGGGCTGCTTCTGTGTTGACGGCGCTGTGTAGCGCTTTGCATTGGATCTCTGATTGCACTTTCTTTGTAAGAGACTCTGCGGCTGGTCGGACTCGTTGTTGGAAGTTAATCGCCGGTAGTGTGGAGCAGTTGGAAATTAGTCGCCAGCAGTGATGGAAGTACTATTCGGCAGATGGAGGTGAACGGCCTGCAGTGATGGATGTTAGATGTCAGAAGTTAGCATTGATGGTGGGTAGAGGTATAGTGGTATAGTATGGCTGAAAAGTGGCGGCACAGTATTGCTGAACGACACCACGCTCACCAAATCCGGAAGCCCATATGTGGACTACTGCTGCTGCTGAGGAACTGTGACCAGTAGTATGTGCATGTCCTCAGCCAGCAGTTCCACTACCAGTCATCAGGGGTGTGTTGTGCTGCTGGAAAAATAACAAAAACCATAAGTATATATTCGAATATATATTTTTTAATAACAATAGTAATAATTATATTATCAGACAATTACTTTCAAATATGTATTTATCCTCTTCTGCCTGTGGGACACCCCCCGCTACTCCTCCCCAACCCCTAGGATGAAGATATTAAAGGAGCTTGTGGATATGTTACAACAATGAGTAATTCGGCCTTCCAGATATCCTTACGGTGAGCCACTTTTTCTAGCCCCAAAATCTAATGGCACTTATTGGTCAGTGGTGAGCACTGGGAACTGAAAAAATGTTACCGTCTGATCCACTGCTTCATTTGCACTCTTAATTTGTATGATTTAAGGTCTAGCTTTCCAGGTTTGTTCTTGTTATTGTAATTGTTGTAAAGCTGAGTAATTTTTGTGTAAGCTTTACGTTTAAACTTCCAATTGTGCAACACTTCAGTGTAATACTCCCATTGCGTAATGTTGCAGCATTATACTACAAATGTAGAATGGAAGGTTGTAATTGTGACTGCTGTCTAATCTTTAAGCTGCGTAGTCTGTGTACCACGACAAGAACTTAATATTATTGCAATTTTCAGAATTTGAAATGTACCTTTGCAACACAATGAAAGTAGAATGGGACAGAATTTTCTAAAAGCAATCTTGTAAATGTCCCAATAAGTTTGACCTAGCTTCTATGGATGATGACCTTTCAACAATAAGGGCTCTGATATTGAGTGATGTATAGGCAACTATACACAGTTAGCGATACAAATCTGAATCTATATAAAAATGTGTAATTTCTCTCCCTCAACATGCTTAATAATAATCCTTACCTACGCAACAAGATAACAAACCTCAGTCCTGCTCCGCCATCCTACCTGTAATGTAACACTCTGCTGCACGTTGACTTGAAATAAATCTGGCTGCTTTTGCCTAAAGCACTGTTAAGCCACTCCCTATTAAATATACCTTGGAAAGGGCAGTGCATATGTGCATGGTTGCACTCAGTAGGCTTTTTAAAAGTCACACGCAGATTTGAAATTTCAAGATAAGGGCTATCAAATCCTGTTTCAGATTAAATTTGAAGTGTAACTAGGTAAACAAAAACCTTCAGTTTTTCAGTTACATTTGAATGAAGGCAGCGGCCTGCATTTAGACAGTGTTAGTAACAATCCCCGAATATGAACATGAGACAGAAAGCTCATGTATTAAACACTTTTAGCAAAATAGTATTCCTGCAATCAGTACACTGCAAAGAGATGGTACTAATGCATAGTAATCGTGAAGTAGGTACTCAGACAATGTCATGTTAACAAGGAATTGAAGTTTTTCAATCTTGTGAAATTAAACATCATCCACCTTTGTATAGGTCAAACATTTACGACCGCAAATGCTCAGGCAGAAGTTACCTTATCTAGCGTAGCACAAAATAAAAAAATAAAAAAAACGGCACCCTAAAAGCAAGTCTCCACACTATCACTGCCAACAGTACTCTCCTAAGCAAAAATTCGAGTCCAACAAGAAGCAAGATAGCTAGCAAGTGACGTCACCTACCATAACAACACTACCGCTGGAGGCTCAAATAGATCTCCTCCATACATGTCCTCAGTAATAAAGATCCCTGTGGCAAAGGTTACAAAACTTACTGCCACTTCTCATACAGGTGCTTTACATCATCCCTGACCAACTGAGAAAGAATATGACAGTACGTTTCCTGGTAAAAGGGACAGCAAGAGATGTTCAAGCAATCCTTTTTCATTCGTGTTCAAAACGTTTGAGATATGAGTAGATGCCACACGAAGGCACACAAAGTTATATATTCAAATCGTGAAAGAAGATAAATAAGCACTGTGTATCAAAGTAAATGGTATGTTAGTTATAATGAATAAGGGTAGCTTTCAGAGTTGGAAGTGTAATAAACAAAATGAACTCCAATTGGAAGCAAAATAAGATCATTTGTTAGCAATGTAACACTGAAAAGTAGTGATCGAAAGAGCCTATCAATATTTATTAAATACTATAGGTTGGTTTGAAAATGTGATGCATAGGGCCAAATTCAAAAGGTCATACTCAAAGTACAAAGAAATGTATGGTATGATAGAATCAGTGAATGACATTTTTATCAGTGACACAGAAGACGTATTGGAGAAAACAGAAATACTGAAGAAATACGGAAAAGTGACATTATGAGGTTATTCTTCAAGAAGCCAAAGTGTTACATATGAAGTTACCTGACCTTAAAGCAAAAACACTAATCACAGTAACGTGATTTACAAAACTAGTGCATCATATTTAAAGGCTAATTTAAAAGGGAATAAAATGTACTAGAAATATGAATAAAATATACTAGAGTAAGCCATGACTGCATAATATTACCACAATAAATGCATAGGCAGAGAGAAACGATAAATATCGAAAAAAGGAGAATCAACGAACCAATTAACTGTAGTGACAATACGACAACAACAAAGGTAATGAAATGCAACAAAAATGTAAATACTTCTGATGATAAAATACAGCGAAGAGAAAAAGATACTGGTACACCTTCCTAATATCGTGTAGGGACCCCGTAAGTATGCAGATGTGCCGCAACACGACGTGGCATGGATTCAACTAATGTCTGAAGTATTGCAGGAGGAAATTGAAACTATTAATCCTGCAGTGATATCCATAAATCCGTAAGAGTACGAGGGGGTGGACACATCTTCTGCACAACACGTTGTAAGACATCCAAGATATGCTCAATAACATTCATGTTTGCGGAGTTTGGCGACCAGCGGAAGTGTTTAAACTCACTCAGAAGAGTGTTCCTGGAGCCACTCTATAGCAATTCTGGACGTGTGGGATGTCGCATTGTCCTGCTGGAATTGCACATGTCTGTTGGAATGCACAATAGACATGGATGGATGCAGGTGATCAGGCACGATGTTTACGTACATGCTCCCTGTCAGAGTCATGTCTACATTAGATTAGATTAGTACTTGTTCCATAGACCATGAATACGACACTTTCCAATGATGTGGAACGTGTCAGGTTAAAAAAAAGGTGTCTATAGAAGATATTACATTAAACAAAATATTACATGACACCTAATATTTTTAATTTTGTTTAATGAGGGTTGGGTAAATTACCTACTTACTATATCCAAAAATTCATCTAATGAGTGGAAGGAGTTGCCATTAAGATATTCTTTTAATTTCCTTTTAAATGTTATATGGCTATCTGCTGACTTTTGATGCTATTAGGTAAGTAACGAAACACTTTTGTGGCAGCGTAATTTACCCCCTTCTGAGCCGAAGTCAGATTTGACCCTGAGTAGTGAAGATCATCCATTCTCCTAATGTTGTAGCCATGTACACTGCTATTACTTTTAAATTCGTTCGGATTGTTAATAACAAATTTCATAAGTGAATATATATATATATATATATATATATTGTGAGGCTACAGAGAAGATCCCTAGCTCTTTAAATAAGTGTCTGCAGGATGATCTTGGATCAGCTCCAGCAATTATTCTGATTACACGTTTTTGTGCAATGGACACTCTTTTACTCAATGATGAGTTACCACAGAATATGATGCCATACCAAAGCAGACAATGAAAATAGGCATGGAAAGCTAATTTACTGAGATGTATATCGTCAAAATTTGCAATGACCCTAATAGCATAAGTAACAGAACTCAAACGTTTCAGCAGATCTTCAGTGTGTTTTTCCAGTTCAACCCTTCATCAGTGTATACACCTGGAAATTTTGAATATTCTACCTTAGCTACCGATTTCTGATCGAGGTCTATATTTATTGATGGTGTCATTCCATTTACTGTGCGGAACTGTATGTACTGTGTTTTGTCAATGTTTAATGGGAGCCCATTTGCAGAGAACCACTTAATGATTTTCTGAAAACTATCGTTTACAATTTCACCAGTTAATTCTTGTCTGTTGGGTGTGATAGCTACACTTGTATCATCGGCAAAAAGTACCAGCTTTGCATCTTCGTGAATATAGAATGGCAAGTCATTAATATATATTAAGAACAGTAGAGGACCCAAGACCGAATCTTGCTTCACCCCACTCTTGATTGTTCCCCAGTTTGAGAAATCACCAGTTTTTTGCATATTATGTGAACCGGTTATTTCAACTTTGTGCACTCTTCCAGTAGGTATGATAGAACCATTTGAGGGCTGTCCCATTCATACCACAGTACTTGAACTCATTTAGAAGCATTCCATGATTTACACAATCAAAAGCCTTTGTAAGATCAGGGGACCCATATCACTCCCAACTGCACACGCCCCACACCATTACAGGGCCTCCACCAGCTTACAGCCCTTGATGACATGCAGGGTCCATTGATTCAAGAGGTTGTCGCCATACCCGTACACGTCTATCTGCTCGATACAATCTTAAACGAGACTCGTCCGACCAGGCAACATGTTTCCTGTCGTCAACAGTCCAATGTCGATGTTGACGGGCCAAGGCGAGGAGTAAAGCTCCGTGTCGTGCAGTCATCAAGGGTAGACGAATGGGCCTTCGGCTCCGAAAGCCCATATCGACGATGTTTCATTGAGTTGTTCGGTCGTTGCCACATGTTGATGGCCCAGCATTGAAATCTGCAACAGTTTGCGGAAGGGTTTCACTTCTATCACGTTGAATGATTGTCTTCAGTCGTCGTTGCCCCGTTCTTGCAGGATCTTTTTCCGGCTGCAGCGATGTCGGAAATTTGATATTTTATCGGTATCTTGGTATTCACTTTACAAATGGTTCAAATGGCTCTAAGCACTATGGGACTTAACATGTGAGGTCATCAGTCTCCTAGACTAAGAACTACATAAACCTAACTAACCTAAGGACATGACACACATCCATGCCTGAGGCAGGATTCGAATCTGCGACCGTACCAGCTGCGCGGTTCAGGACTGAAGCGCCTGAAACCGCACGGCGACAGCTGCCGGCTATTCACAGTACACTCGTGAAATGATCACATGGGAGAATCCCCACTTCATCGCTACCTCTGAGATGCTTTGTCGCCGGCCGCGGTGGTCTTGCGGTTCTAGGCGCTGCAATCCGGAACCGTGGGACTGCTACGGTCGCAGGTTCGAATCCTGCCTCGGGCATGGATGTGTGTGATGTCCTTAGGTTAGTTAGGTTTAAGTAGTTCTAAGTTCTAGGCGACTGATGACCTGCGATGTTAAGTCCCATAGTGCTCAGAGCCATTTGAACTATTTTAGATGCTTTGTCCGATGGCTCATGTGGCGACTATTAATACCACGATCAAACTCACTTAAATCTTGATAACCTGCCACTGTAGCAGCAGTAACCGATCCGACAATTGCGCCAGACACTTCTTGTCTTATACAGGGTGAAAAGTATTTAAACCGACAAAATCTGGGAGGTTGTAGGGGACATCAAAACAAACATTTCTCCCTAATGTCATTGTTTCCTATGAGTAGTATTTAAACCGGTAGAGAAAGATTTCTCTGGCGGTAAATTAATTAAACCAACAAACATTTTTGCATTTATTATGACCACAAGACAACACATTAACACAACCCAATTTCAATTACAGTAGATTTTCAAATATTCCTTCATTGACACGTAAACAAAGGTTACACCGTCGAATCGTGTTGTCTGACACTGGTAAAAACCCCAGGAGTATCCTGAATTGTTCCTGTTGTTGCTACTATCCGGGCAACCAGATCCTCTTTTGACGCGACAGGAGTTGCGTAAACAAGTTTGTGCACCTCTCCCCACACAAAAAAGTCCAGAGGGGAGATATCTAGGGCCATATCGAGGAGGCCATGGTACAGGACCACCTCTGCCAGTCCACGTTTCTGAGAACCGTCGGTCCAGGAGTCGACGCTCACGACGACTGAAATGTGCCGGCGCCGCGTTATGTTGGAACCACATGCGTTGTCTTGTAGGGAGCGGGACGTCTTCCAGCAATTCCGGCAATGCTCTATCGAGAAAATTGTAATAGTGTCTGACATTTAATGGTCTAGGTAGCAGATACGGTCCAATTAAACAGTCCCCAACAACACCGACCGACACACTAACGAAGAACCGCACTTGATGAGCGCTAGTAACTGTGACATGTGGGTTATCTTCACTCCAAACATGCGAATTGGCATGTTGAAGACTCCATCACGCCCGAACGTTGCTTCATCGGTAATCAACACAGAGGATGGAAATGTAGGATGCATTTCACACTGTTCCAGGTACCACTGAGAAAACTGTGATCTGGGTGGATAATCAACTGGTTTCAGGTTGTGGACACGCTGTAAGTGAAATGGACGTAACAATTGCTCTCGAAGGACTGTTCTTACATTCGTCTGATTCGTCGCCATGTTACGTGCAATTGCACAAGTGCTGACTGAAGGATCCAGTTCCACATGCTACAAGACAGCTTCCTCAAACTGCAGCGTTCTTACCGTGCGACGGCGTCCGTGTCCAGGTAATCTGCTAAATGATCCGGTCTCAAGCATACGTTGGTACACAGCAGAAAAGGTCGTATGATGCGGGATACGGCGATTAGGATATTGTTGTTGATAAAGCCGCTGTGCAGCTCGTCCGTTGTGATGCGCTACGCACCAACCACATCAGTGTACTCACTCCAGGTGTATCGCTCCATTAGTAAACAGAGACAAATGCACTACTACACTGGTGGACAGCAGTTGCCTTCAACTGAAGAGCGTAATACGCCCTCTAACAATTGAAGATCGTAATACAGCCTCTAACAACTGAAGAGCGTAATACGGCCTCCACTGGTTCAAACAATCCTCATAGGAAAAAATAACATTAGGGAAAAATATTTGTTTTGATGTCCCCTACAACCTTCCAGAGTTTGTCGGCTTAAATACTTTTCACCCTGTGTAGGCGTTACGGCCGCAGCACCGTATTCTGCCAGTTTGTACATATCCACATTTGAATACGAATGCCTATATCTTTTTCTTTGACGCTTTAGTGTAAATGTCACAGAGATACGCAACTCTAATGATTTATATAGCCACTGACGATGTGTTCATGTGGGAAGTTGTGTTGACATCTGGCCATGTATTCTGGATGTATCGCTTTTTTTTGGTCAGACAATGTAGTTTACTAAAAGTATTCCAGACCATTTTCACTGTTTTTCTCCAAATGTTGTCCTCTTTTGTTGTCCTAGATATAAAAGCTCATCGAGTAGTAGTACTATCACTTCAGTTTAATTTCTACAATTTTTTGCGTATTGATTACCTCCTGTTTTAACTAATTACACTTGATTTTCACGTCGACCTTCAAACATGCGTCCTATATTAGTTGTTTATGTTTTGTCTGAAATAGCCGCAAATACTACATCTTATTAAAACAAAAATATTTTTGATACGGTTTACTCGAATTCATTAACATTTTTCTGGGTTAGGGATCTGTGAAGTTTCTCCAGACCAGCTGAGAGCATGTTTGTTGTGGTACCTCCTACCAGAGCTTCTTTTCGCTTAAGAGTGTTCCACTTCCTCGAAGAAGTGTAATGGTAGTTGTTGAAATTGCTCTGAACACTATGGGACTTAACTGCTGAGGTCATCAGCCCCTAGTACGTATAACTACTTAAAGTTCACTATCCTAAGGATGTCACACACATCCATGCCAGGGTAGGAATCGAACCTGCGACCGTAGCGGTCGCGCGGTTCCATTCTGTAGCGCCTAGAACCTCTCGGCCACCTCGGCCGGCTAACGGTAGTTGTGTCTTTGACGTAAGTATTCATCATCAGTCCTACACGGGACATGTGTGCTTTGAGTGAATTTGTTACTGAGGGGCTAGTAGTAGAGAGTTTGGTGAACAGTGTAAAAAGGTGTTTTAAAGTCTACGAATAACAGGCAGAGTAATAATTGATACACACTGCTCCGTTAGATATATTCGCTTACAGCCTTGCGTTGATCCATTGCTTTATGACAGCAACGGTGTTGCTAATTTTTGGAGTCACTGGAGATAGAATGTGCAGATAATAGTCCTGTTGAAACTTTATCTGCCTTTTATGTTGCTGGAAGTGTACTTGGGCTGACTGCAATACTTGTTTCGTCAGCAGGGAGGCGTGGTTCAGCTGGTATAAAATAAGATAGAGGAGAAAGTTGTTGCATCTGAGTGCAGGTAATGACGAGTCTCGGCCACCAGGTCACGTGTCGGGCTCTCCCCCTGAAAGTACGCACTCACGGAAGCGCTATTGGAAGCGCCCCGGTTACGTTTAACGACCAGCCCGAGGCGGCCGGCCGCGTGATTAACCAGTTAGGCGACGAGCCGCAGCGAAGCGTGGGCGGCCCGCGTCACGACCGAGCGCTCAGTGGTCGAGGCTCCGCCAGCTGAGGGAGCCCGGCCGCGAAGGCGCGGGTGCCCCGTAATTAATTACAAGCGCGTTTCTCTTCCCTGTTAGCGCATACCTAGGCTCATTCACCATCCGGTAAACGGTCTGCTCAGAAGTGACGAACTGCCACACAGTGATCGTCATGTATATGTGCTGGGTACTACTGACAAGGGATTTCATATGGATTCCGTATTTCGGGGTTTCCTGAAGGCCTTTGACACTATACCACACAAGGGGCCTTTAGTGAAATTGCGTGGTTATGGAATATCATCTCAGTTACGGTACTGGATTCGTGATTTCCTGTCACAGAGGTCACAGTTCGTAGTAATTGACGGAAAGTCATCGAGTAAAAGAGAAGAGATTTATGGCGTTCCCCAAGATAGTGTTATAGGCCCTCTAGATGTACATCTTCATCCATACTCCACAAGCCACCTGACTGTGTGTCGCGGGGGGCACCTGGAGTACCTCTATCGGGTCTCCCTTCTATTCCAGTCTCGCATTGTTTGTGGAAAGAATGATTGTCGCTATGCATCTGTGTGGTCTCTAATTTCTCTCATTTTATTCTCATGGTCTCTACGTATGCGTAGGAGGGAACAATATACTGCTTGACTCCTCGGTGAAGGTATGTTCTCGAAACTTTAACAAAAGCCCTTACCGAGCTACTGAACGTCTCTCCTGCAGAGTCTTCCACTGAAGTTTATCTATCATCTCCGTAACGCTTTCGCGATTACTAAATGATCCTGTAACGAAGCGCGCTGCTCTCCGTTGGATCTTCCCTATCACTTCTATCAACCCTATCTGGTACGGATCCCACACAGGTGCGCAGTATTCAAGCAGTGGGCGAACAAGTGTACTGTAATCTACCTCCATTGTTTTCGGACAGCAATTCCTTAGGATTCTTCCAATGAATCTGTCTGGCATGTGCATTACCGACGATTAATTTTATATGCTCATTCCATTTTAAATCGCTCCTAATGCCTACTCCCATATAATTTACAGAATTAACTGCTTCCATTTTCTGACGTGCTATATTGTAGCTAAATGATAAAGGATCTTTCTTTCTATGTATTCGCAGCACATTACAATTGTCTACATTGAGATTCAATTGCCATTCCCTGCACCATGCATCAATTCGTTACAGATCCTCCTGCATTTCAGTACAATTTTCCACTGTTACAACCTCTCGATATACTACAGCATCATCCGCAGATAGACTCAGTGAACTTCCGATGTTATGCACAAGATCATTTATGTATATTGTGAATAGCAACGGTCCTACGACACTCCCCTGCGGCACACCTGAAATCACTCTTCCTTCGGAAGACTTCTCTCCATTGAGAATGACATGCTGCGTTCTGTTATCTAGGAACTCTAATCATACAATTGGTCTGATAGTCCATATACTCTTACTTTGTTCATTAAACGACTGTGGGGAACTCCCTTTAATGTTCCTTATTTATATAAACGATTTACGAGACAACCTGAGCAGACGTGTTAGGTTGTTTGCAGATGACGCTGTAGATCCAAACAAATAGCAAAACAATTTAGAAAAGATATCTGTATGGTGAAAAAATTAGCAATTGACCCTAAATAGCGAAAAATGTGAGGTCATCCAAATCAGTGCTAAAAGGAATCCATTAAACTTCGGTTACACGATAAATCAGTCAAATCTAAAGGCTGTAAACTCAACTAAATACTTAGGAATTTCAATTACGAACAACTGAAATTCGAAGGAACACATAGAAAATGTTTTGGGGAAGGCTAACCAAAGAATGCGTTTTATTGGCAGAACAACTATAAAATGTAACAGATCTGTTTAAGATACTGTCTACTGTACGCTTGTCCGTCCTCTTTTAGAATACTTCTGCGCGGTGTGGGATCCTTACCAGATAGGATTGACGGAGTACATCGGAAAAGTTCAAAGAAGGGCAGCACGTATTGTTTTATCGCGAAATAGGGGGGATAGTGTCACTGAAATGATGCAGGATTTGGAGTGGACAAGGCGGTTTTGTAGCTGCACTTTTATATTTATTCTGAGTGCTTTCGATCAATTTTAAATTTCAACATAGCTGCAGAATTTCCCATGATGGTCAGCGACAGCGATAATTGTATACCATCTTTCTTTCCAAGTCAATATTTACGAATCTATCGCTACACTTCTGTAGCTCACAAACGACAACTAAGGAGAACATAAAAGTTGAGAGTCTACATCTACGTCTTCATTTACATATACACGCCTCGGGACACTTTGCGGCGTGTGGCGGAGGGTATTTTGTGTACCAATGTCACTCTCTCCCTTTCCTTTTCCAGTCGCGAATGTTTCACGGGAACGATTGCCGGTAAGCCTGCGTGTGGACTAGAATCTCTCTGATTTTATTTTCACTGTAGTTTCGTGAGAGATACGTAGGAGGAAACAATATATTTGTTGACTCTTCCACGAACGTACGCTCTCGGAATTTTAACAGTAAATCACATCGTGTTGCAGAATGCATCTTTTGCAGCGCTTGCCACTGGTCTCGGTTGATCAACCAATACTATCTTGTACTTACTAAAAGAACTCGTTGTACACAACAGATTTGGATTTAAAAATCCAAGATCCAATAATAGAAAAACACAAAATAAATGGCCAAACAGGCATTAGCATCCAAACTCTTATTTGAACTAATAAAAGATATAGTTGGTAAAGAACAACCTCCCTAGACAACACAAAAATAATATCATATATACTAGGCAATGTATCCATAATAGATCACCCACTACTATACCATAATGTAATAAGGTACTGTCTGCAAAACCCTAAGACACAGATGTGGAAGAACGTAAGAATGGCGTGAGGAACAAGAAAAAACCGTGAGTAACGATAGTAATTTTATACTGTTTAAGCGTGAGAAATTCTTCTTATGATCCTAGCAAACATGAAGGAAAAAAAAAACTCTTACAGTGACCACTGAAGATGCTTTACAATCAAGCAAACGCATTACTTTTAATAAAGCTTTTATTACAGTCGAAAACGACGGTATTAGTCTATATAAATCTTATATAAATCTATCTATAACTTGTAATCTGAAATCTATTTCGTGTCGCTCTTACTAAGCAGAAGGATCTTCCTCCCTTTTTTGCTATGCTATTGTTATTTACAGTCGTTTTCAGTGATCAAGTAAAGGCCTTATGATCACTGATACCCTGTTCTACACTGAATCGAAAATCTCGATTTTTTTGTCGCAATCGTATCTAAGATGTTGCCTTGGCGAGTGGGTCCTCTGATTAACTGCACAAGGTTATTTTCGTGTAAGGCATCCAAAATACTTCCATACGATTCCCTATCCCTTCTACCTGCCCTAAGCACTTGAGTCCTCCAGTATGTAGCTGGTATGTTGAAATCTTCACCTAACAGTACAACATGACCATAAAATTGACGTGAAACGTTCTCGAAGTTTCCCTCCAAAAACTTCGCCACTACTGCTGCTGAGACAGGAGGTCCATAAAAGCATCATGTGACCATGTTTGATCCACCTTTCACCTTGTCTTCACCCGAATTATTTCGCTTTCGGAATCTGTAGTAATTAACTAGACATTATCGTATTTTCTATGGTTATGAACACACCTCCGCCACTACTGTTCACCCCACCTTTGCGATAAATGTTCTAATTTTAATTTAGAATTTCCTTGCTACTGGCCTCTGGTTTAAGTCATCTTTTTGTCTCTAGTGCTATGTGGACATAATTACCGTTTATAAGTGAGATTAGCTCTGTGTCCTTCCCATACACGCTGCTGCAGTTAACTAATGCTATATTAACATTTTCTTTCTCCGAACTACCTTGAAGAATGATGCCCTGTTTGAAATCAGAACACATCTTATCGGACCTGCGGAAGGAGTACGTGTCCACAAGGAGGGCACAATTTTCATCACACAGCAGATCCTATTTGTTTTAGGATTTCACTCCTACAACTTCCAGCCGCCAAAGAAACAGCCGATTATAGAATTTGTGTGTATGGCACTAGGTTTCGCGAAGAGGTCTTCGTAATGCAAAAAACACTCGTGATGCAGCGTTATGCAGGTGCTTAAACGAAGTAAAACAAATCAAAATATGAAGCGCACACTGTTTGCTCTGATGGCTCTTGCAGCTCACCACACGACGAGTAATCGCCTTGAATGAAAATGCGGTTTCACTGGATACCATAGTGTCGGTCTGCCTGTGTAAAATTCACTTAATTTATAATTAATATTATTTAGTTATTCAACCTTAACAAGGTGCAACCTTTTTTACATTAAACTAGCAAATACAATTTCAGTAGCTGTTCTCATGCTTCTCTATCTCCTGCAGTCTTCCGCCAGCAACGTTCTTCACTTTTTTATCCCAGCGGTCGGGTGGTCTGCCTCATGTCTTCGTTTTTGTCTGGGACTCCACTCTAGTACCACTTTGCCCAGCTTCCATTATTTCTTCGTGCGATATGACCTGACCATTTCCTTTTTAAAGTCTTTAACTTTTCACAACCTTCCGGACAGGTGCTTTTGTTCTTATGTCTTCTTTTCTTCTTTCTTAGTGAGACGAAGGAGTGGCGTTTTCATAGCTTCCTCAGTTGTTCGTAGTTTCCTTTTGAAAAAACCTTTAAATCATTGAGGTATAATAAGTGTTACATAGTATGTTTATGTACTTTGTTTCCGCACCTTCGTCGGTCAGTGCCTGTAAAACTGCAATGTGACTGAGACTGTCAATAACCTTTCCATAGACTGTAGGACATATGCACAGTGGCAGTTCATATTACTGGTCCGCCTCTTCGTATTTAAGCAGTAAAGATTTTTGTCAGATGTTTCTCTGTAACTTCACCGATAAGCATAAGTATTTTAGTCGTCAAACCATCATGAGCCCCTGCTTTATCATTCTACATTTCATGTATAGATTTTCTTAATTTTTAGGGAGGATTTCTGGGATTTCATCATTGTCATTTGCATATGGTGTTCTTAGTTTGGTGTAGGAATTCCTTGTATGATCTAGAATTTGTTTCTTATCTGTTATGCGTCTTTATTATTATTGCTGTTATTTATCTTTTACCAGTCATAAGCTTTCGTTTAACGTTCTTGCTACTCCTGTTCTCTAGAGCCCTTTCTTAACACTTATATAATTCTGAGTATTCTATTTTGTCAATAGTTGGTCTAGTTTTCATTTCACGTCTCTTTGTCATAAGGCCCTGGTTCCAGAAATTCGTACTCCTGGTTTTAAGCAAATTTAATGATCCCCTTTTCCTTTTGCAGTTTTCGTTACTGTTTTCGCTAGTTTTTCCGCTATTGAATGTTCTAATCTCACCCGAAATGTTCTCTAGAACTCTCTTTTCTTCTCACTTAATATGTCCGTGTTAATAGTTTCTCCTTTCACTGATTTTAGTTTCCTTCTTGATTATTGTATGTTTGTATCTACTTTTACTTGCCAGTCTGTGGTCCCCCCCCCCACCCCCTCAGTATTAAATTAGTTCAAAACTGTAACATCTTTAAGTATTTTGGTTCGGTTTACTATAATAAAATGTACGTTTAAGGTTAGAGCCTTGTTGACAAAGCCTTCAGTTAATGCGTATAGTGGATGACTTTATGTCATACAAGGTCCACATTTTATGTTTCTACAGAAGTATTTTTTTGTGCAAATTATTTTATGGTTTTATCGAAAATTTATACACCTTTGCATCCATTCATACCAGTCGCACTGTGGTGTTAGTACCTTGAAAACGTAATTTTTGAACGATCGACATTACAAAAGAGATAAATGGTAATTTCATTGGAAATGCTTCACGATCGAGAGTTTTGATTTTGTTCATCGTAGAGCATGCTGTCGGATGATTGCTGACTAATTTGCGGCTCCCACGAATATATGAAAGTTTCGTCTGTTGTTCGATGTTGTATACCTAGTTCACAATTCGTCGGTAGATTTCATTGTTCGTCCTTAAGTCTTCGATATATTTAAGTATGCCTCTATTCCACAATAAGTCACATGCCGGATCTCTTCAATCATGCAGCGCGCAGCATCAATGGGACTTGAAACAAAAACTGATTTTCGATAGCTTTCATGAAATTTATTACCAAAAGACGAATTGAGTCGAGACACTGTTGTTGGTCTACATGTCGAAGGAAAAATTACGCTATTCGTCTCCTTTGACCAGTGACGTAATGGTAATGGCTCCTGTGACGTCACTTCCTGTTGAGAAATTTCGATTACATCCATCTATAAAGCTGTTTCACATATTACCATTGGTTCTAGAGATATATTATCAATCTCTGCTGTTTGTGATAAACAAAATACTGTCTGTTCTGTTTCATGGGGAATTATGATATACAGACGATCTATCAGTATTTTTTTCTTTGCTATGTACTTTTTTATTTCGGATCGTTTGTCGTGGTACTCATACAGATATAGCGTTTTTTTACGACTCTTGATACTTATTCTTTTCGGTAAGCAGTTAAAGTTTTCTTGTGATAGGTATTTCGACTTATTTCTGGGAAGTATACAGGGTGGTCCATTAATAGTGACCGGCCCAAATATCTCACGAAATAAGCATCAAACGAAAAAACTACAAAGAAAAAAATCGTCTAGCTTGAACGTAAAGAAATATGAATGTTTTAGTTGGACCACTTTTTTCGCTTTGTCATAGATGGCGCTGTAATAGTCACTAAAGTATAAGTACGTGGTATCACGTAACATTCCGCCAGTGCGGACGGTATTTGCTTCATGATACATAATCCGTGTTAAAATGAACCGTTTACCAATTGCCGTTCCTAACAGGTGTGTGCTTATGTATGCTGCCCGGTATCCTGGACGACATCATCCAAGTGTTCGGACCGTTCGCCGGATAGTTGCGTTATTTAAGGAACCACGAACTGCAACAAATGATGATGCCCAAGTAGGAGTTTTAGCTGCTGTGGCGGCTAATCCGCACATCAGTAGCAGACAAGTTGCACGAAAATCGCGAATCTCAGAAACGTCGGTGTTGAGAATGCTACATCAACATCGATTGCACCCGTACCATATTTCTATGCACCAGGAATTGCATGGCGACGACTTTGAACGTAGTGTACAGTTCTGCCACTGGGCAAAAGAGAAATTACGGGACGATGACAGATTTTTGCACGCGTTCTATTTAGTGACGAAGCGTCATTCACCAATAGCGGTAACGTAAATATGCATTACTGGGCAACGGTAAATACACGATGGCTGCGAAAAGTGGAACATCAGCGACCTTGGCGGGTTAATGTATGGTGTGGCATTATGGGAGGAAGGATAATTGGCCCCCATTTTATCGATGGCAATCTACATGGTGCAATGTATGTTGATTTCTTAAGTAATGTTCTACCAATGTTACGACAACATGTTTCACTGCATGACAGTATGGCGATGTACTTCCCATATGATGGATGCCCGGCACATAGCTCGCATGCGTTTGAAGTGGTATTGAATAGCATATTTCATGGCAGGTGGATTGGTCGTCGAAGCACCATGGCCCGCACGTTCATCGGATCTGACGTCCCCGGATTTCTTTCTGTGGGGAAAGTTGAGGGATATTTGCTATCGTGATCCACAGACAACGCCTGTCAACATGCGTCAGCGCATTGTCAATTCATGTGCGAACATTAAGGAAGGCGAACTACTCGCTGTTGAAAGGTTATGTCGTTACAAGTATTGCCAAATGCACCGAGGTCGACGGACATCATTTTGAGCATTTATTGCTTTAATGTGGTATTTACAGGTAATCACACTGTAACAGCATGCGTTCTCAGAAATGGTAAGTTCACAAAGGTACATGTATCACACTGGAACAACGGAAATAAAATGTTCAAACGTACCTACATTCTGTATTTGAATTCAAAAAACCTACCTGTTACCAACTGTTCGTCTATAATTATGAGCGAGATGTTTGTGACTATTACAGAGCCATCTATCACAAAGCGAAAAAAGTGGTCCAACTAAAAATTCATATTTCCTTACGTTCTGCACGAATATGTAGTAAAAATGGGGGTTCCTATTAAAAAAAAAAAAACGCAGTTGATATCCGTTTGACCTATGGCAGCGCCATCTAGCGAGCCAACTATAGCGCCATCTGGTTTTCCCCCTTCAAGCTAGACAAGTTTCGTTCATTGTAGTTTTTTCGTTTGACGCTTATTTCGTGAGATATTTGGCCGGGTCACGATCAGTGGACCACCCTGATATCTTCTGAATTGCGTATCATTGTCTCCATTTGAACTATACGACTAAAGTGTATTTTCGGGTTTATTATTTCCAGTGTAGTCACGTCGGGATACTTAGGCAACTACTTGGATCAGAAGATGATCGAGTGTTGTCGAAACTGGCCGTGCTGAAAAAAAAATGTTCAGCTTGGATTAAAAAAAAAGACGTAATTTTCTCAAAAATATCAACTTAGTTGTTGAATTCTCTCACGACGTGTATGCCGGCTATAATGGAGATGGCTTTCTGATTAAGATGACTGCACCACTAGCGGACATCTAAGTCAACAATCCATAAGTCATTTACGCCTGTTGTTTCAAGGATTACACAACAAACATGTTTACATTTGAAAGGCAATTAATTTTTCTATAACGTAGGCAATGTAACAACAAGGTGGATGGGATGGTGTTCCTGACACAGGTAAACAGATGAATTACGACCACTGAAATCTGAACAGACACCCGCTGCTGCTGGGACTATCAATCGCCTGCGGAAGTGTATTTTCGGCTGGATGAGAGGCGTCAGAGAGCGGTGTGGGAGTAACGAGCCACGACGTGCTGACACTGTGAGTCCGGCGGCGATGCCGCCCACCACGCACCTCCCACCGCCCCACGCCTGCGCTAGCATCCATCATCCGGTGATGCGCGCCGCCTCCCTCACCGGTTATTCCAAAGGCTGTCTGTCCCCGTGGCAGCCGCTTACGAAGGGGACTTCACATCGCATGAGAGTTTGCCACCGACGTCTAAAGACAAGGGAATGTCGCAACGAAGACTCGCGTCGTCGATCAGGATACTATCTTTTCAGCATTTACGTAGAGAGTCACTAATTTCTATAGGGATACATTGTAGCTCCATCTTCATATGTACGAACGGTTTAACATCTCTGATTAGAGGCTTAGCACTTTCTCGATTATGAGAAGGATGTGGAAGAAAGGACCGAGTTCTTTCTTTTGGAGACGGCCAGTGTGGCCGAGCGGTTCTAAGCTCTACTGTCTGGAACAGCGCGACCGCTACGGTCGCAGTTTCGAATCTTGCCTCGGGCATGGATGTGTGAGATGTCCTTAGGTTAGTTAGGTTTAATTAGTTCTATGTTCTAGGGGACTGACGACCTCAGAAATTAAGCCTCATGGTGCTCATAGCCATTTGAACCATTTTTCCTTAGGAACTGTCTCTGTATTTACCTTAAACGATGTACGGAAACCACAGAAAGGCTAAATGTGGCTCGCTATACAGGACTTTAACCGTCTTAAACCTATCTAAGGACATCACATATATCCATGCCCGAGGCAGGAGTCGAACCTGTGACCGTAGCTGTCGCGCGGTTCCAGACTGAAGCGCCTAGAACCGCTCGACCACAACGGCCGGCAGGTCACTTATCGGCACGTTTGCTACTTAGTGTTATTTGTCGCTGTTGAATCGCGATTTGCAAATTCGCAAAAAATAGGAATGATCTTAATGTAGAATTTGTCTCCTTGTCTAGTGTTTAGCGTAGAATTGCATACTTATGTGCTAAAGCCTTTAACAAGTTCCATCTACAATAAAAAGAATGAAACTGTGAATCTCTACCAATTCAAAATAAATTGTAAACATCTTCTCCCACATATACAAGAAAATGACTATATTGCAATTCACATAAAAGCCTTAACTGTAATCGCTATTTAGACTGACTTTAGTAACTTCGTGGAGACGTTTTACAGACCAAAAGCAAAGACCATCTGAAACTGATTTATTTCCACGCTTCTCTAAACTGGTGTTAAGGAATCAATAAGAGAAAGCTTCTGTCTATGACATATCAATCTTTATTAAAAGGAAAACATAATCTCGACAACAATAAAGACTCTTACATTAACATTGGCCTCTTAATAAGGTTTTGAAATTAACTTGAAAAACAAAGAAAACCTGCTTCAGACATGCTGAGAAACATGTTTTGAGAACATATAATAATCTCTTAACTAAACTGAAAAGAACAATTAAACAATGACTTTTAATAACAAAGTGGCACTTGGTACATGAAAGAATCAAGTAAGCACTTATTTCACTTATTTTTCTGTCGTCAGAATCAAGACATACCTTTTTGTCGAATGAAATGCATTTTATGCAGGTATTCTTGTGTCTTAAGGCAGCTTGACACACTTGCTTTTTTTATTCATTTTTTTCTACAGACTCTGTCCCGATTGTACTTGCACTGCAGATACGTAGACCCTGGTATCTTTTTCAAAATTTTTACAAAGGGCTTCGTCTATTGTAGTCTCCAAGTCCCTAGAAGCATTTCTGGAATTCATTTCCCCCTCTTTGATATTTGCATTGAACAGTGCCATGCCGACTTGTTTTATAAAATCTCGATGCATCATCTCGCTATTCTTATTTACAACGTTTTTTCCATAAAAATAACCAAACTATCTTACAATTTCTTGATTTCCTTTGCTAACGTTGTCCGGTTCTGCCTATTCATCGTCCTCTGTTTCACTGTTAGTTTCATGATCAGATAGTTCTGTTTCACTGTCACAAAACTCTTGCAAAGGATCCGGTGTATCCAAGAAGTCAGGAGTCTACATTCACTAACAATAACTCCAAATTTGATCGTGGTTTAAACGTCGCTCCATTCTGTCTAGGGCAATTAAAAACAATTTGTGATGACAAATAAGAAAAGTATCGTTTGTAGTTTCATGCATTAGATTTCGACCAGCGTAAATAATGGTCGCTGGTTAGTACGCGCCTGCGTGGTCTTCAGTACAGAGACTGGTTTGATGCAGCTCTCCATGCTTCTCTACCCTGTGGAAACTTCTTCACCGCCCAGTACCTACTGCGACCTACATTCTTCTGAATCTACTTAGTATATTCATCTCTCGGTCTCCCTCTACGAGTTTTACCCTCCACGCTGCCCTCCAATACTAAATTGGTGATGCCTTGATGCCTCAGAACATACCCTACCAACCGATCCCTTCTTCTAGTCAAGTTGCGCCAAAAATTTCTCTTCAATTCTATTCAATATGAGATCTGCCCATCTAATCTCTAGCATTCTTCTGTAGCACCACATTTCGAAAGCTACTATTCTCTTCTTGTCTAAACTATTTATCGTCCACGTTTCACTTCCATAGATTGCTACACTCCAGACAAATACTTTCAGAAATGACTTCCTGACACTTAAATCTATACTCGATGTTAACAAATTTTTCGTCTTCAGAAACACTTTCCTTGCCATTGCTGGTCTACATTTTATATCCTCTCTACTTCGACCATCATAAGTTATTTTGCTCCCCAAATAGCAAAACTCCTTTACTACTTTAAGTGTCTCGTTTCCTAATCTAATGTAGAAGCGGAGTTGCAACATTGCTATAGTAAGGGAACTGTAACCAAAAGAGTTGCTAAGGGTTAAGTGCTTGGTAGAGGTTTCAGAAAACCATGTTCTACTTATCGATCGTTCCACTCTCGAATAGCACATGGCCAAAAAGAACACCTAAATTTTTGAGTGCAGTCTCTTATTTCTGTATTTTGTTACGATGGTCATTTCTCCCTATGTCCGCGCCTCTGCTACGGTTGCAGTTTCGAATCCTGCCTCGGACATGGATGTGTGTGTTGTCCTTAGGTTAGTTAGGTTTAAGTAGTTCTAAGTTCTAGGGGACTGATGACCACAGATGTTAAGTCCCATAGTGCTTTTTTGAACATTCCTATGTAGGTTAGAGTCAAAAACACATTCGTCAGAGAAAGTATGTAATAACGATTTCTTGAACAATCTCGCCACAACGAAAAACGCCTTTGTTTTAAGGATTGTCATTGCCTATCATATCTGTGACTATGAACTGTTACCTTTCTACAGGGAATTACGCGTCCAGACGCCCGACTGACATGACACTCCATAGGTACACAACCCCGAAGCCGTTTGTGAGGAACGGTTTCAAAAGCCTTCTGGAAATCTATAAATATGGAATAATTCTTAGATTCCCTGCTGATAGGATTCATTACTTCGTGTGGATGAAGAGCCACTGGTGTTTCACAGGAACTGTATTTTCTCAATCCACGCTGGTTATGTGTTAATAGATTGTTCTCTTCATAGAGTCCAAACACAACATACTCCTATGTTCCCAAATTCTACTGAAAATCGATTGAAATCGTATGGGTCTATAATTCATCGGATTACTTCTGTTTCTTTTCTTGTGTCTTTGTGTCACCTGAGCAACTTTTCAGTCGGCAGCTATAGATCTTTTGGTGAGCGAGCGGTTGCATATGATTATTAAAAATTAAGTTAAATCATCGATGAGCTATAAAAAGAAAGTAACTGGTAAATAAACTTGATAGGAAGACTTGTCTTTAGTAATCTACTTAAACTACTTCGCTAAACGGAGGATATCTACCTTTAAATTACTCATGTTGACAG
The DNA here is from genome assembly GCF_023897955.1 of Schistocerca gregaria. NCBI lineage: Eukaryota > Metazoa > Arthropoda > Insecta > Orthoptera > Acrididae > Schistocerca > Schistocerca gregaria. The sequence continues at coordinate 450,535,119 of NC_064924.1, forward strand.
CTTTTCTTGATTCGAATCCTGAAGTACTTACCACAGCTACTTTGGTGAAGGGATCTTGGAAAACAGTTTTTAGTAACTCCGCTTGAATTGTGCTGTTATCGGTAACATTATCATTGCTATTGCACAGTGAAGGTGTTGATTGTGGCTTGCTGCTGTTACACGTCAGGAACGGACAAGATATTTTTGTTAGATTTCGAGACAGAGTATCGTTGTGGAAACTATTAAAATTATATCGCTAGAAGTTCATGCTAAGTTTCGAGCTTCAGCAAAACATCGTCATTCTTGGACATTTCACTGTATAGCCACTCGTTCCACCAATTATCTGATTATGTAGATTCAAGGATCGAAAATTGCATTAGTTGCAGTATGCGGCAAGGAATAATGTTAATGGCAAAACTGCATTACAAGTGCTAATATTTGCCTTAAGTGATTTAGCGGAATCGCAGGAAAACTAAATAAGACAGCCAGACGGACATTACACTCAGCTTCCACCGAATGCAAGTCCCTTGCCCAAATCAGAGTGCCACCTCGTTCGATGCACATTCCGACTTACCCATTTTTGCCGCTTTTCCCCTGTTCTGAGAGAAAACACGGGGATTTCGCGTATCGTGTTGGTCGGTTTGTGCGAGGATGCCAAACAGGGAGGTCATCGGTCCCATCGAATTGGGAAAGGACGGGGAAGTGGTCCGTGCCCTTTCAAAGAAACCATCCCTGCATTTGCCTGAAGCAATTTAGGAGAATCACGAAAAACGTGAATCAGGATGACCGACTAGGGTTTGAACCGTCGTCCTCCCGAATTGCTGTCAAGGTCGCGTCTAGGTCGCGTGTTACCTGCGCACTGGATGTAGGCAAACTGTAGTCGCTGTCAACTCGGAGCCCCTAGCAGTACGGCATCCCGCGGTGCATGCTAGCCCCGGCTAGGTAATGAGACATTCCAAAGCGGCAGCACGCCATCATTGAATTCGCTTGGGCGGTAGTCGCGACAGCTGAGGTCACGTCAGCCGGCACTCTTGGTGGTTCATTAACCGCAGGATCAGCACTCCTCCGCGAGCGAAGCGAAGCTGAGAGCATCGCGTCATTTGCATGATAAATGATTGAAGACTTGTCTTTAATTACTTATAATACAGGCCTACCACCTCTGACAGCGTTATGAGAGTTCGAGCACCTCGTGTTGCCGTTAGGTAACCGGATTATCACAGCTGCGTTTTCTGTAGGGAGTCAACAGTATAACTGATTATTCCACCTTTTTGAAGGCACTCAGACACTTACGTTATACTTTTCTCTGGCAATCCAGTTCATCATATTGCTTCAGGCTGCGGGATAATATTTCTGTATTTTGAAACTAGTGCCTTGAGGAGAAAGTATTGTAGATGGACCTATAAGAGAAATAGTGTTTAGCTGGAGACGGAAGCAGAAAATTAGTTATTTGTTTAACTGAACACATAAACTGCAATGTTATTCTCGTAAATAAACCCAAAATACAAATTTTTCTGCGTAACTTTTGGTAGTTACTTCTGTTGACATTGATCCCTTTATCGTTATCGTATTTTTCACATACAGGTATCAAAGATTCTTTCTCAGTTTTTCAGAATGATGTTTTCAAAATAATCAGTCTATCTGTCCCCGATCTCTAAAAAGTCACCGTCCACCTATTTTTGAAACACTGATCAGCCAGAAAATTATGTCAATCTTTGGCAAGAATAACTGCTGCAACAGGTCATGACATGGAAGCAATTGTGTTGGTATGTCGCTGGAATGAACTGGAACCATGCAAGTCACCTAATTACCGTAAGAGCCCCGTAGGGAGGGGGGAGGGCGTCACCGACAGGATCAGTCACCAGTTGAGTTCAGTCGGGTTCACATCTGGCAAGCTGGGAAGCCAGCACATACATTGGAACCCAGGGTTATTGTGCAGTTCGACCCCCAGTGGACGTCCCCTTCCCCCCCCCCCCCCCCCTTCCCTCTCCCCCCACCACCACCCAGGGACGTCTCACACCAAACGAGTGTGACCCCAATGTTTGCGTGGTAGAGTAATTATGCTGTACGCGTACGTGAAGAAAGTGTTTGCGCAACAATCGCCGACATGGTGTAACTGAGATCGAATAAGGGGAACCAGCCCGCATTCGGCGAAGCAGATGGAAAACCGCCTTAAAAAGCAACAACAGGCTGGCCAGCATACCGGACCTCGACACGAATCCGCCGGGCGGATTTGTGCCGAGGACCGGCACGCCTTCCCGCTCCGAAAGCAGTGCGTTAGACCGTAGCAAATCGTTGCTGTGCTATCGTATCCATTCGTTTGCAGTAATTGCGCTACAGCCAACTGTCAGCATCATCTGTCGGTACGAAGCTCCCATATCCCTAGCGCCAATTATTTGACCTTCCTCTGTCTCCTAATCATGGCGGTGAACTGGACACGGACGTCCTTTGCAAATGGAGTGCTACGATATTTAGCTTACTGTAACTTTAGACGCACGCAATAGGTGACATGTATCGGAATTGTATTTTTCCGCGCAATATTAAAAAATAACTTCGCATAAGGATGGAATTTTGATAATGGCCCCTCGGGCAAGGAAATACTGGTGTATCAATTGGGTAGCGCTCGGTCAAGTTGTTTGGGGTCTAACAATTTTCATTTCCGTCAGCGTGCAATACAGTGTGATAAGCAATGAGACACCATCTTCTCTCTGCTTTTGAATAATATCACATTAGCCTTTCTACATATTGACCTTCTGTGACTAGTAGAATGATACCTTTATTGTTTTCATTTATGGTTGGTAACCGCTTTGAGTCCTTATCTTGGGAGCCTATAATGCAGACCAGTGTCATATGGTGAGACGGCTACCTTCTATGAAAACATCTTATTGTTGTACGTTCTGTGAAATGATTCTGTATGCCAGATAACTTCAGAGTTTATTTCGATGAAGAAGGAATAAAAGTTAATTTAATAATTAATCTTCCCTAGAAGTCGAATTCGTTAGATGGGGCACATAAACTGACATATCTACCATTTCCTAGAAAAGGAATCCGTCCAACAGTACCTTTATTTATCGAGGACAACCTCAGAAAACGCATATTTGGACAGTTGGACGGAGGTTAGAAGCCCAAACCCCCGTAGGGAGGGGGGGGGGAGGGCGTCACCGACAGGATCAGTCACATCAGTTGAGTTCAGTCGGGTTCACATCTGGCAAGCTGGGGAGCCAGCACATGCATTGGAACCCGCCATTGTGGCCGGCCTCGAATCACTCCATCGCACTCCTGGCCTTTGGCATGGGGCATAATCTTCCTGAAAAATGCCACTGCCGTAGGGAAATATGATTGTCATGAGGGAGCGTACGTGGTCTGCAACCAGTGTACGATACTCCTTGACCGTCATGGTACCTTGCACGAGCTCCGCTTTACCCATGGATGCCCACGTGTATGTTACCCAGAGCATAATGGAGCTGCCGCCAGCTTGTTTCCATTACGCAGTACAGGTTCCAAGGAGCTGTTCTCCAGGAAGACGATGGATTCGCGCTCTCCCATCGGCATGATGAAGAAGGTGTCAGGATTCATCAGACTATGAAACCCTCTGCCGTTGCGCCCACGTCCAGTGCTGATGGTCACGTGCCCATTTCAGTCGTAGTTGTCGATGTCGTGGTGTTAACGTTGGCGCAAGCATGAGTCGTCGGCTGCGGAGGCCCATCGTTAGGAGTGTTCGGTGCACTGTGTGTTCTGAAACACTTGTACTCTGGCCAGCATTTAAATCTGATGTTAGTTCTGCCACAGTGCACGGTCTGTCCTGTTTTACTGGTGTGCCTCCCCGACATCTGTAATGAGCGGTGGCCACGCAACCCCACGACGTCTGCACGTGGTTTCACCTTGATTTCGCCATGTGTCGAATATTCTCATCACACCACACCTGAAACACCCTAGTCGTGCAGTTTCCGAAATGCTCGTGCCGAGCCTCTGGGCCATCTCAATCTGCCCTCAGTCAAACTCCCCTTTCCACACATTGATAGCACGCTTACTGATACCTCATGCACGTTGCGTGTGTCTAACTAGCAGTCATTCCTCGTCAGGTGATGTTGGTATCGCCTGGACGGGTTTATGTCGACAGTAGATCGGTAGTCATCATTTTCAGGCTGATCAATGTACATATTTTTAGAAAAATATTCACTGCACCTGTGTCGTTAATGCAAAGAGCCCGCTCTCCACTGAGAAATTACTTTTGACGTAGTTCGCATTTATTGTCTCTTTCTACTGGGTTGCCGTCTGTTTAATTAAATAACTGTTTGCTATATTATGGACCGCGTGGCGCTCACGGAGCGCACCTGCTTCCCCTGGGAGCAATTTTTTACTTTGCACAGTCCGTGACATAAAGCGAACCGAGAAAGAAAAAACCCGTAGAATCTTAATTGCGCCTCCGGACACATTCATTACTCACTTCCCTAATAGGACAAGAAATTAAAGGAAGAAACTGTTTATGTAACTTCAGGGCAAAACACGACCTGACAAATGAATTGCCAGCCTATCCAGAAGGAGTACACTGCTTGCTGCACTGATTAAAGCAAGAGGGCCAGGACGCAGTGATAGTATTACGATTACGGTCCCCAAATCTCAAACATTATTCAAGAAAATAGGGAGAGAATGCAGCCTCAGAAGTTGCCATAATTCCGGGCTGTGTTTCCTTCATCAGTATTAAATGGCCTGTCACAGTCGGCCCCGCTCGTTCGCTTGAAACTGTTTAATTATTCCCTGCAAATTAATAATTAATTCGTGAGACTCAGTCAACTGTAAAACAAATGTGCTTCACAGGCACATAGTTAGACACAAATCCACATCCAGTTATTTAACCGAACGGAAACGAAGTACTTCTAATACAATTATTAGGCTTGTATAGTGGTTACAGTTCATTTCAAACCCAGAATATTATCTGCTTTTCACAAAATACATTACAATATAAAATTTTTTACTTCAGATTTTTAAGTTCACATTACAGCTAGCTCAAAAACCAATTTGGAGAGTTCCTTATTTACCACAACGTTCTGTAAGGAAATTTGTCCCTCATGCTTGTAGTGTAAAATCAAAGAATTTCATTTACATGTTTTTAAAAGAGTAAAGAAAACGTACAAATTATGCTGTAGGTTTTACAAATACCCAGTACTACTAAGTTAGTAGTAGTCGTCATTATTCACGGTTCAGTTACATTAACGTGACCGCTCCCTATATTCGACGCGAACATGCAATAACCACTCAGGAAGGTAGGCGGCAACACTAGCGGTGGAGGGAATATATAGCGTGTGGGGGGTGAGGGGGGGGGGGGGGGCGGGGGACTGAGGGTGGGCGGGGGAACTGACGGGGATGACAGTGCAATCGTTGCTGTAATGTGGAAACGGAGAGATTTATCTGATGTTCAAACGGGCATCATCATTGGCTTTCTAGCTATGGATGGAAACTTCACCGAGACTGTTGAATGTGTAAAGTGGTCGCATGCCGCCGCGGTGAAAGTCTAACGTGCAATTCAACATTTCGCTTTCCAAAATTGGCACCGAGGCAACTCTGGTGTACCACAGGCCGTAGATGACAGGAGTGAACGACGGCTAGGGAGATCTGTGCGAGTGAATAGACGTGCAACTGACCACCCACGTGAACCAAGAGACTATGAACAGAGTCTTCTCAGCGACCATTCAGCGAACACTGTTGCATGTGGTCATCCACAGCAGACGCCTGGTTCATGTACCCTTGCTGACTGCTGTTCATCAGGGACAAAGACTGGAATTTGTACGCCAGGACCGCAAATGGACTTCCACTAACTGGTGGCAGGTGGCTTTCTCAGATGAATCACTTTTCATGCTGCTTAGGACAGATGGCCTTTGGCGTGTACAGCGTGAAACAGCTGAAAGCAAACACGCTGCAACAATCGTCGGAGATTTATGGTCTGGGGAACGTTTTCGTGGCACTCCAAGAGAGATCTCGTCGTTCTTGAAGGTACAGTAGGTCAACAAAAGTGTGCATCTACCCTTGGGGATCATGTCCACTCGTACATGCCGTTCGTTTTTCCTCGGCGCGACAGCACGTACAAGCAGGACAGTGTAATGTGTTACACAGCTCACAGTGACCCGGATTTACACCCAGTCGGGAATCCGTGGGAACACCTCGAATGGGCTGTTCGCACCATGGATCCTCAAGCGAGAAACATTGCTCAGTTGGCCGCGGCACTTGAGTCGGCATGGCTGTAGAACCCTGTTGCTACCTTCCAGAATCAGTGACCCTCTTCATGCATGTTTGGGCTGCAAAATGTGGTTATTCAGGCTTTTGACAGGTGGTCACATTAATGTGATTAGGCGGTGTAATACCCCGTTATTTTCCCGAACTATCCTACGCTCTTCTCGTGGTGCACTCCTTCTGGAAGGATCCACGCCTATTCTTTTTGGCATACCGTTGTACTGTATTGTATTGTATGGAAGTGGGGACCTAGAAACGACGGAGGGGGTTTGTTCCCGCCGAAGCCCTTAGTGGTTCACAACTCCACAAGTTACAGCAGTTCACTGACCCCACCGCCGCTCCACACCTAACCTAGGGTTATTGTGCGGTTCGACCCCCAGTGGACGTACCCCTCCCCCCCCCTCCCCCCTTCCCTCTGCCCCCCCCCCCCACCACCACCCAGGGACGTCTCACACCAGACGAGTGTGAGCCCAATGTTTGCGTGGTAGAGTAATTATGCTGTACGCGTACGTGAAGAAAGTGTTTGCGCAACAATCGCCGACATGGTGTAACTGAGATCGAATAAGGGGAACCAGCCCGCATTCGGCGAAGCAGATGGAAAACGGCCTTAAAAGCCATCAACAGGCTGGCCAGCATACCGGACCTCGACACGAATCCGCCGGGCGGATTTGTGCCGAGGACCGGCACGCCTTCCCGCTCCGAAAGCAGTGCGTTAGACCGTAGCAAATCGTTGCTGTGCTATCGTATCCATTCGTTTGCAGTAATTGCGCTACAGCCAACTGTCAGCATCATCTGTCGGTACGAAGCTCCCATATCCCTAGCGCCAATTATTTGACCTTCCTCTGTCTCCTAATCATGGCGGTGAACTGGACACGAACGTCCTTTGCAAATGGAGTGCTACGATCTTTAGCTTATTGTAACTTTAGACGCACCCAATAGGTGACATGTATCGGAATTGTATTTTTCCGCGCAATATTAAAAAATAACTTAGCATAAGGATGGAATTTTGATAATGGCCCCTCGGGCAAGGAAATACTGGTGTATCAATTGGGTAGCGCTTGGTCAAGTTGTTTGGGGTCTAACAATTTTCATTTCCGTCAGCGTGCAATACAGTGTGATAAGCAATATATATATATATATATATATATATATATATATATATATATATATATATATATATAATGAGACACCATCTCTCTGCTTTTGAATAATATCACATTACCCTTTCTACATATTGACCTTCTGTGACTAGTAGAATGATACCTTTATTGTTTTCATTTATGGTTGGCAACCGCTTTGAGTCCTTATCTTGGGAGCCTATAATGCAGACCACTGTCATATGGTGAGAGGGCTACCTTCTATGAAAACATCTTATTGTTGTACGTTCTGTGAAATGATTCTGTATGCCAGATAACTTCAGAATTTATTTCGATGAAGAAGGAATGAAAGTTAATTTAATAATTAATCTTCCCTAGAAGTCGAATTCGTTAGATAGGCCACATAAACTGACATATCTACCATTTCCTAGAAAAGGAATCCGTCCAACAGTACCTTAATTTATCGGGGACAACCTCAGAAAACGCATATTTCGACAGTTGGACGGAGGTTAGAAACCCAAACCTTCCCAACGGGATTCCATTGCGCCAACCACTGTGCCAAATGGATCGGTTTGTTTATATATACTACATGAAATGTGTAGGACCTCAGAACTTCTCTCCGTCTTGCTATTAAAATTATATTTGGAGAGCACTAGAAAAAGGAGAAATATCATTTATGAGTTTTTATTGGTGTTGTTCAGAAAACTCATATTTCAGAGTTTACCGGGTAGCTGAAGATTCCATTTCTCTGAACAATTTTGACTACTGATGTAGTTATCATTGTATTTTTGGAAGGTGTAACCTTGGACGTGTTCGCTGCCTCGTCACCAGGCAAATTGTCAGGTACTGTCAGCTAACTTCAGCCCTGGAAGCATGTCAAAACGTTGGGCCACAGCAACAGACGTAGGAAGTAAGAACAATTGCCTGTGTATCATTTAGAGCCACGGAAGCTACAACCATGCTGTATGTCAAATGTTTAAGGCGAGTTGGAACGCCCTATCCGGACAATGTTGGCTTCCCTGTAATTCTGAACCACTGTAGCCATTGACATGAAACTTTTACAGGACATTAAACTGTATGTTCTGATTCTACTGAACTACAATAATTGCATTTCAGGTACCTTTTTCGGAAATACCACTTTTTAAGTACACGGTTAAAATTTTGTGTACTTTTCTGTACATTATCCTAAATAATTACAATTATACATAATATTATGTTCTTCTTCCAGTTCAGTTGAGTCAGGATATGTATGTTATTACTCACTGAAAATCTGTATGCTCTACTTGAAGTGGTTTCTGAAACTTAGGGAAAAATGCAACAGAGAATGTAAATTTTCAGGAACGGCTTGTAAAGTTTCAAAAGACTCTAACTCACTTAATTTATGCTTAATTTTTTATTTTTAGTCACTCAGAAGCACCCTCTTGATCTTTTCCCAAGTTTTTTCTTCTTTTCTTATTTATGGGCACCTTAGTGGTCAACTGTGCTGCGTACTCTGCTTTATCAATGCGAACCGTGTCCATCCGTTCAAGTTCACTGAGACAGTTTGCTCCAGGATCAATTCCCATATGCCGTAGTAGTTTCACCCTACCAATGTTGCCAGTTTTAAAACTAATAACTGAACTCCACTTTAGTGTCTTCATTCCAACAAAAACAATTTTTGGTAAGCGAGTCCATGTAAGATTATTGAACTACTCATCGGGATTTTGAGTCTGACCGTGGAGACACTTCTTCAGTAATTCAGGATTTGCCACTTCTCTGTAAATGGGTTTTATGATATCCACGACTGCTGCTCGGATGGAATGCTTATCGCTGTATGAACTGTTTGAGAACTGAGCATTGCGGTAATGCCACCATGAATCAGGTCCTGGAGGGCAAAGGTGGTGTACCGATGTTTCATTAGTTGACTGTGGAAGAAGGTAGTCCATACTGCCTGCTTCATTTTCAACAAATCCTCAGAATTATTTCTAATGGCCATCCCATAATGCTGCTGCAGTTTATCAATCATTTTGTCTGTCAGCCTGCCTCTAATGGTTTTACCATCAGAAAGTTTATTGTCTCTCAAACTTTGTTTCAGCTTCCCCAACCTGGTGCCCATACAAACACGTCGTTTAACCTTTATAACACAGCAGTACACAGCCTTATATACAAAAAATTACCGATTTTATTAGATCTCCAAGTAACGTACGTAAAAAATATTAACAAATTCAACCATGTAGATTATATTTATAAAAATAAAATAAAATACATACCATGTGAGTTTATAAGTGATATATAAATCATTTTATTCGGAAAATTGCAAATTTTATAATGAGATAAAAATACGAAAATGTGGAAAAAAAATTTCCGTTCTAACTCCCCTTAAACCAGAAATCGTATATTCAAACATGAGCAGCACTACGTATAAGGATAAGACTGATGCTTCGCTGATACGATGATAAGAGCTTAAAATAAATTCATATTCTGATAAAAACTGCTGTTGCGTAACCATGTTGAGTCGAATGAACACCTTACCATTCAGCATCGTTATGTAGGGCATATTTATATGTATTGTATGGTATTTTTATCTAGTTGAGTAGTGTCCGAAAGCATGCTTATGCATTTGATTCAGACGTGAGTTGTTCGCTGACCAATTCCATTCATCTGGGATTATAATCCTGCTCGGCAGGGTATTTATGACAATGTGTTTCTACCTTGCAACATCGGTTTAGTAAATATGCCAGTGCCATGGCCGGCTCTTTGTAGGCCTGCCACTGTGGCATTCCAGAACTGAGCTCCTGCTATGGTCGCAGCTTCGAATCCTGCCTCGAGCATGAATGTGTGTGGTGTCCGTAGGTTAGTTAGGTATAAGTAATTGTAAGTCTAGGGGACTGATGACTTCAGATGTTAAGTCCCATAGTGCTTAACGCCATTTGAACATTTTTTTGGCTCTTTGTAGACCGAACCCAGTGTTGTTAGTGATAGAAAGAGTGCTACGAGCCCTTCCAAGAAATGGTGGGTGGTGAAACATGTAGAATATCATAATATCACGATACGGGAAGAACAGACCAGTAACTACCTGCTGCGCTAGTATTAGTCCTAGTTGAAGGAAAAGGAAATTTTGTCAAAATTCAACGAAGGTACAGTTGGGCGATGAAATCTGGGGCCGCTCGCAGTGTGTGGTAACAGTCAACAGGCAGCGGGCCAGGCAAGGTAAGCATGTCACTAACGGGCGCGGAGATGCGACGGCAGTATTGCACACACAATTTGTTTCGAGTGGAGCAACAATGAGACAGAAAACTGTCTAGTTGCTTTGAGTTATTGCAATGTATGAGGTGGGGCACTAGGCCAGAGCCTAGACTGGAAATTTGTAAGTAGCTGCCGTTGTGGGAATTTATCCCTGCCATAGTTTCTGTCTCTCTCTGGCACTACCTCAGAAGCTAGGGAAAAATTGATGTAAGTATACGGACAATTTTAGCTTTGGAAGGAGTGTGCCAGGTCAGTCAAGCTTTGAGACGGACCTGTACTGGTCTTCACTTACAGGGGCCAGTTTGGCAGCAATGTTATAAGTATTCTGTACAAACTAGTATTCTGTTTCTATGTACTTGTTCACGCTACATTCCGCCTCCAGGGACACAACACTGGGGCAGAATGGAATGGCAATCTGGAACTCGGAGATTGCATGATCTGCCCGAAGGAGGGCAGTGACACCGGTGTGTGCAGTGGGACCAGGAAGGGCACGGTTCCACTCGAGTATATGGGCCACGTTTGCTTCCCACCTGGCAACTGGGGTCCGGGTGAGGCGTAAGCTGCAGGAGGTGCAGCAGCACTGCGACAGTGCCAAAGACAGCGGCAGATGTTGCTATCCGGCAAGTACCACTAGCGGCAAGTTGCGGTACAGAATCCAGGATGGCATGGTTCGAGTCTGGTCCTGTCCTGGGAGCATCGGGGGCCCAAGGGCCATGGGAAACCACGGTCCTTCGTCCTATGGTCTGACAGAGCAGGCCAAATGGGGTGGAGGGTGCTGAGATCCAGGGCCTGTAGCAGTCTCCGGAATCGCGGGCAGTGGAGCTGCGCCAGTCGCAATGCTGCAGTGAGCGGCGATCAGAAGAGCGTGGCCGACTTCCATTCGCGTGTGATCTTGATGACGGCAGCAGCTGCGTCGGCACACCAGGAGTTTGCTGAGCCGGCTGGACTCACGGGACAGCGCACGGGCAGGGTGCTGACATTACAGTTCACCATCGAGTACTCTAAATAATCGGAATAAAGAAATGTTACCGAATACCGCTGTATCACTCTCAACTCCCCTGTACGCTCTTGATCTTGCTCGGCCTCGTGACAAAATATGGGGCGGTGGGTTCCGCCTTCAGCTCGGCCATCTGGAGTCCCGGGTTTGATCCTCCGACTCTAAAACATACCTATACAACCTTGGATGTCTCTGGCTTAACACAAAGGATAGTCTTGTAACTTACATTTGGGACAAATTAATTAACTAAATACCACGGAAGAAGAGGAGGAAACGAAAAAAAAACTTCACTTGTTGAGACGCTATGTCACGTTACTTTAGTTATATCAAAAGCAGGTCAAATTTATGAGGATCTTGGTAACATGGGGCTGCTTATCAGTATGATGTTGCACCCCATTGCATTCTGGCAGCGGAGAGACATGTTCTAACGCGAACAGATTTGGGGACTCTGCTGGCCATAGGAGTATCTCAGCAACACGCAAGCAATTTATAAAGTTGTAACACATGAGAACGCAGGATGTTTGAGATGTACTGTTGTGCCTTCAGAGCTCCCTCAGTCACTACCACCCATGTCACGAACCCATAACCGATGGCTTCGCACATCATGACACCAGGAATAACACTGAGATGCTTCTCCAAAACATTGGAAGAATGGGATTTTTCTGCAGGTTGCCACCAGTCTCATTGACGATGGTCTTGCGAGATAGTGCAGAGCCGCGATTCATCGCTGAACGCAGTTCGACGCCATTCATCACGTCTTCCCGCTCACGGTACCCCTCCAAAGGTAGCTTACGCTTGGGGCAGTAATTCTCTAGTCTGACACCTGCTAGCCTCTGACCAGTGGTGGGGGATGACGCAGAATGCTGCAGTGTCTCCATTACTTGTTCTCGGATGGCAGGCGCAGTGTTCGTGGTGCACAATATGGCGATTCTCATTTGTGATGGTGAGGCGTGGTCTTTCGGAACACTGACGACGAGTTTGCCTGCCCTGACGCTCCCACACAGTCCAACAGCGGGCGACCGTCACATTCGGGCGCTCCACAAATCTGGATACTGCACGATTCGGCAGCCGGCCAAGTGGAGATCCGTAACGAGGCCTCTTCCAAACTCTGTCAGGTGCTGACAACTTTGTCTCAGTCAAATACTGAAACCCGGTAGTTAAGGGAGGCAGGATTCGGTTACGGTTGTGGGCAGGGTCGTAATCAGTTACTATTGGTTCCCTTTTGCAATTACATACATTTATTTTAAAACTATAATTCCAGACTTAGCAATAAATCAAGATATCACACGTTATTAAAGAAAGAATAAACAACTGTGTAATTAATAGTGCTTTCAGTGCATTACGATTTACCAAATGAGCATAAAATACAGACACAGCAAATAATGTTTTAAAAACAAGGCAATGTGATCCCAGTTAGAATTGTAAGGCAAGTAACCACAGTCACTGCTGAAGCCCTTTAACGCCACGAACGGCAATTATAAAAAAAATTTAACAAACACACTGTAAAACAGCAATGCTACAGCAAAGGTTAATTTAGAAAGACAGGCAACTGATCACCAAATGGGTGAGACAAAATGGTGGTAAACTTAGTAGCACAACCCTTTAAACCTGCCGTAACCCCAAGAATGGCAAATACACTCCTGGAAATGGAAAAAAGAACACATTGACACCGGTGTGTCAGACCCACCATACTTGCTCCGGACACTGCGAGAGGGCTGTACAAGCAATGATCACACGCACGGCACAGCGGACACACCAGGAACCGCGGTGTTGGCCGTCGAATGGCGCTAGCTGCGCAGCATTTGTGCACCGCCGCCGTCAGTGTCAGCCAGTTTGCCGTGGCATACGGAGCTCCATCGCAGTCTTTAACACTGGTAGCATGCCGCGACAGCGTGGACGTGAACCGTATGTGCAGTTGACGGACTTTGAGCGAGGGCGTAAAGTGGGCATGCGGGAGGCCGGGTGGACGTACCGCCGAATTGCTCAACACGTGGGGCGTGAGGTCTCCACAGTACATCGATGTTGTCGCCAGTGGTCGGCGGAAGGTGCACGTGCCCGTCGACCTGGGATCGGACCGCAGCGACGCACGGATGCACGCCAAGACCGTAGTATCCTACGCAGTGCCGTAGGGGACCGCACCGCCACTTCCCAGCAAATTGGGGACACTGTTGCTCCTGGGGTATCGGCGAGGACCATTCGCAACCGTCTCCATGAAGCTGGGCTACGGTCCCGCACACCGTTAGGCCGTCTTCCGCTCACGCCCCAACATCGTGCAGCCCGCCTCCAGTGGTGTCACGACAGGCGTGAATGGAGGGACGAATGGAGACGTGTCGTCTTCAGCGATGAGAGTCGCTTCTGCCTTGGTGCCAATGATGGTCGTATGCGTGTTTGGCGCCGTGCAGGTGAGCGCCACAATCAGGACTGCATACGACCGAGGCACACAGGGCCAACACCCGGCATCATGGTGTGGGGAGCGATCTCCTACACTGGCCGTACACCTCTGGTGATCGTCGAGAGGACACTGAATAGTGCACGGTACATCCAAACCGTCATCTAACCCATCGTTCTACCATTCCTAGACCGACAAGGGAACTTGCTGTTCCAACAGGACAATGCACGTCCGCATGTATCCCGTGCCACCCAACGTGCTCTAGAAGGTGTAAGTCAACTACCCTGGCCAGCAAGATCTCCGGATCTGTCCCCCATTGAGCATGCTTGGGACTGGATGAAGCGTCGTCTCACGCGGTTTGCACGTCCAGCACGAACGCTGGTCCAACTGAGGAGCCAGTTGGAAATGGCATGGCAAGCCGTTCCACAGGACTACATCCAGCATCTCTACGATCGTCTCCATGGGAGAATAGCAGCCTGCATTGCTGCGAAAGGTGGATATACACTGTACTAGTGCCGACATTGTGCATGCTCTGTTGCCTGTGTCTATGTGCCTGTGGTTCTGTCAGTGTGATCATGTGATGTATCTGACCCCAGGAATGTGTCAATGAAGTTTCCCCTTCCTGGGACAATGAATTCACGGTGTTCTTATTTCAATTTCCAGGAGTGTATATAAAAATTTTAGAATCATGCAATAAAACAGCAAATACAAAGGCCAGTCACAAACGGTGCACAGGAATCGACCTCTGATTAGGTCCAGCAAAAAACGCTTTCGTGAGCGATGAGGTAAGCAGTCAAGAGTTGCATTCAGTTCACAAGATGGTAACTCAGACTAGTGGCAGTCTAACGAATGACTAATGATAATCATGCTGAGGCTACCTGGCATCCAATAAACCAAATGCAAAGACGTAAAAATACGCCAAAGCCGGAACCGGCGGTCTGGACTCCGTCTGCAGAATACTGTCCTTAGAGCGCCCAGAACGAGGAAGGAATCACTACCACCACAGTAGAAGAATCACCAACCAACCTACAATCAAGGAATCTGTCAAAACTACGAGCCTCGCCGGACAGCAGCAGCAAGGCGAGGAAACGTACACTGCTGTTACGTACATTAACCCTCAGGGCACGTTACAGGGACATTAGCGGCCACGAGGCAGGAAAACTATCGCTGACTGAACTTAATAAATAGCAACAAACTGAAAGCAATAAATAGTATTTAGAAGTCCAGGAAAGCTAATCAGATCCGAGTTCCCCAATCACTCTACTCACAGCTCTTCGAGCCGGTAACACTAGAAGCAGCAGCAATTCGCTGGAGAATCGCGAGATCTCACAATGATGGAGGTTTGTCTACTTGAATCCAAATGCAAACTTGAAGCTCCCAGAATCCGGTTTACGGCGTGGTCGTGCACCCTCGTGACCACAGCCCTTCGATCCGGCAGTCCAGCGGTGCTGGCGCATTGGCGCACTGCGCGGACCACGCTCCTCCTGAGTCCCCAATCAAACTGCACACTCACTCGCCCAGAAGAACCACGACATCGCTCCAAAGATAGGGCCTCAGTTACTACATATCGGTATCCGCCGCTGCTGCCACTAGCGGACAGGCAACGCTTCCGAAACCAACTGTCCATCGTTGTCTAACGCATGACTTATCATGAAACGTGAACTCTTGAATTTTAATAGTTCTACTATGTCTGATGCTAAAAATCTCGCTTGTGGCGTCTACCATTTGAGTAATATCTGTTGTTTCGACATAGCAATCAATAGTTCTTTTGTATCTGTATTTCAACCGTGCTACACTTGAATGAGATTTTCACTCTGCAGCGGAGTGTGCGCTGATATGAAACTTTGGAAGGTAGGAGACAAGGTACTGTCAGAAGTAAAGCTGTGAGTACTGGCCGTGAGTTGTGCTTCGGTAGCTCAGTTGGTAGAGCACTTGCCCGCGAAAGGCAAAGGTCCCGAGTTCGAGTCTCGGTCGGGCACACAGTTTTAATCTGCCAGTAAGTTTCATATCAGCGCACACTCCGCTGCAGAGTGAAAATCTCATTCTGGAAACATCCCCAAGGCTGTGGCTAAGCCATGTCTCCGCAATACCCTTTCTTTCAGGAGTGCTAGTTCTGCAAGGTTCGCAGGAGAGCTTCTGTAAAGTTTGGAAGGTAGGAGACGAGGTACTGTCAGAAGTAAAGCTGTGAGTACCGGGCCTGAGTCGTGCTTCGGTAGCTCAGTTGGTAGAGCACTTGCCCGCGAAAGGCAAAGGTCCCGAGTTCGAGTCTCGGTCGGGCACACAGTTTTAATCTGCCAGGAAGTTTCATGCTACACTTGTTTTTTCTATATTTCAGGCAATTTTTACAGCCTAAACTGCGTAGCAATTAATGATAAATAGAACAATGATTTTAATCCATCAAAGGACAGCTAGTATGTCAGAATGTTGGCATTATAGAGCGTAACTATTGTCGTTAGCTACTGACTCGATGACTATGGATTCAGTTTCTAGTGCCCCTGAGCCGTGGCGCCTTATATCGCTCCTATCTAGAGCCTGTGAATCGGAGAATGCCTCATGCGTGCACATTGACAGATGGTCTGAAGCGGGTTCAGTCGACTACGTAGTTCTAATTTTCATCTGTTAGAGGACAGTAGTGCACAGCGACATTCAAGAAACAGGTCAAGAGAATGTTTTTGTGAATTATTCTGTTAATTTCTCGAAGACTTTTTTGTTTATTTATGTTTCCACAATTTTATATGCGTTTAGTGAATGATACGTGAATGTGGTCTAAAGTAAAAATGTAGATCACTGTCGTACTGATGAACGCTATGCGAACTAATGTGAGGAAGTTTTAAAAAATGGTTCAAATCGCTCTGAGCACTATGGGACTTAACATCTGTAGTCATCAGTCCCCTAGAACTTAGAACTGCTTAAACCTAACTAACCTAAGGACATCACACACATCCATGCCCGAGGCAGGGTTCGAACCTGCGACCGTAGCAGTCGCGCGGTTCCGGACTGAGCGCCTAGAACCGCTAGACCAGCGCGTCCGGCAGGAATTTGAAGACAGTGTGAATGCAGACGATGAGGAATTTTGTATCATAATATGTTAAGTGAGTTTATGGTAAAAGGAAGGCTAATTCGAGTGCAAATGAAAATAGTTAATAACGTAAAGTATAAACAAAATATCAGAATGTTAAATATTTATTCGGGAAAAAGTGCAGTTCGATAGTGTGTTATTTTTTGATTGGTTAGTCATGAAAAGCGCAGACTAACGAGGGAGAATAATGGTTTTCTAGTGATCTGACCAATCCGAAAGGAGTATTCTTCGCGCATCTTCTCTCTTGGGGATACAGAATGCTTACAACAATATAAAGTAGTCGGAGACCAGCCTTCAAATGATACGGCCGTGTGTTGTATGAGCTCCGAAGGAAGTTATAATTATCCGGTTTTAGTTGTGCTACATGTTTCAAAAGTGCAATGGACGGTGAAGCTTTGGCAATGCCAGCCACTCGTGCTGGCAAAACGTCAGAAAAATCATTACATGAACTGCCAATAGGCAGTTTGTCAACAAGTGGTCACGAAAGCCTTAACAATTTTGTACAACCGACTTTGCTTTACAATTGTGTATTTATTTTAATGGAGAAATTTTAAATAGTACGGCAATCGTAATTAGATTATAAACCATGCACTAAGGCATGCGAGCTGTTTGAATTCCGACCAACTGCTGAATCATGGTCTTTTTAGCCAAATGTCGAGCGAGTTGGTCATAGTGCAGAACGGGGCATGGGAACTATTTTTAATTTCATTTCGGTACAATATGTCCCAGATAAAAATATAAAAGCCTACTGCATTTGTACTACACTTGAATGTTTTGTACAACAGAGTAACGCAGATAACTCCACAAGCGCAGTCTACCCGTGAAACTGCAGACTGCAGACGTTGAGACCGGCGACGACTAGCGATCCTGGCGATATGTCTCTGCCAAATCGTAAACATAGCGGTAATTACTAGAGGTGTTCAGTTAGTGATGCAACACATTTTTTTCTCAGGCGGTTTCCATTGAAAAAAAAATGCAGAATCTGCTGTGGGACATCGTGGAATGCTCCCACCTCAGCCCATACAGTTTCATGAAGTTTCGGCGCTATACGTAGCTTTCAAAATAACATCTGTAACGGAGATGCGTTCCAAGCAGAGAACTTTTATTGAGTTTCTTTTGGTGGAAAACCAGAGCATCGTAGATATTGCACCACTGGCCATTAAAATTGGTACACCACGAAGATGACGTGCTACAGACGCGAAATTTAACCGACAAGAAGAAGATGCTGTGATATACAAATGATCAGCTTTCCAGAGCATTCACACAAGGTTGGCGCCGGTGGCGACACCTACAACGTGCTGACATGAGGAAAGTTTCCAACCGATTTCTCATACACAAACAGCAGTTGATCGGTGTTGCCTGGTGAAACGTTGTTGTGATGCCTCGTGTAAGGAGGAGAAATGCGTACCATCACGTTTTGATAAAGGTCTGATTGTAGCCTATAAAGGTCTGATTGTAGCCTATCGCGATTGCGGTTTATCGTATCACGACATTGCTGCTCGCGTTGGTAGAGATCCATTGACTGTTAGCAGAATATGGAATCGGTGGGTTCAGGAGGGTAATACGGAACGTCGTGCAGGATTCCGACGGCCTCGTATCACGAGCAGTCGAGATGACAGGAATCTTTATCCGCATGCCTGTAACGAATCGTGCAGCCACGTCTCAATCGCTGAGTCAACAGATGGGGACGTTTACAAGACAAGAACCATCTGTACGAACAGTTCATGGCTGCGGTTACCCTTGACGCTGCATCACAGACAGGAGCGCCTGCTATGGTGTACTCAACGATGAACCTGGGTGCGCGAATGGCAAAACGTCATTTTTTCGGATGAATCCAGGTTCTGTTTACAGCATCATTACGATCGCGCGGTGAACGCACATTGGAAGCGTGTATTCGTCATCGCCATACTGGCGTATCACCTGGCGTGATGGTATGGGTTGCATCGCTTACACGTCTCGATCACCTCTTGTTCGCATTGACGGCACTTTGAACAGTGGACGCTACATTTAAGATGTGTTACGTCCCATGGCTCTACCCTTCTTTCGATCCCTACGAAACCCTACATTTCAGCAGGATAATGCACGACCGCATGTTGCAGGTCCTGTACGGGCCTTTCTGGATACAGAAAGTGTTCGACTGCTGCCCTGGCCAGCACATTCTCCAGATCTATCACCAACTGAAAACGTCTGGTCAATGGTGGCCGAGCAACAGGCTCGTCACAATACGCCAGTCACTACTCTTGATGAACTGTGGTATCGTGTTGAAGTTGCATGGGCCGCTGTACCTGTACACGCCATCCAACCTCTGTTTGACTCAATGCCCAGGCGTATGAAGGCCGTTATTGCGGTCAGAGGTAATTGTTCTGGGTACTGATTTCTCACCCAAATTGCGTGAGAATGTAATCACATGTCAGTTCTAGTATAATATATTTGTCCAATGAATATCCGTTTACCATCTGCATTTTTCTTTGTGTAGAAATTTTAATGGCTTGTAGTGTAATAGGCGCTTGCAGAATCTTGGGCGAGGCGTATGTCATCATCGCAACAAGGCCACGCATACCTGTTTCCATCTTCCTCGTGCCGCCAAGCCGCACACGGCTGTGTCTTCTGCAATATTGGAACGTGCGGACACTCTCATTCGAGGTAATAGACGGATCGCAGTCAAACAACTCGCCGCACAACTGGTTGTGCTGACACACCAATCCAGCAGCTGCGGTATTGAATGGTGTGTGCCCGCTGGGTTCTTCGCCGCCTAACAACAGATAATAAAGAGCAACGATGGACCAGTTCTGTGTAATTGCTTGAGTGTTATGAGGCTGATCGTGACAATTCTTTGTCGAACATTGTCACAGGTTGTGAAATAATGGTTCATCATTTGGAACCAGAAAAAAACGGCCATCTATGAAGTTGCGCCACACCACCTCTTCTACGAAGAAAACGTTCATAGCCTCAACCTCAGCCGCGAAAGTCATGGCGACGGGGTTTTTGGAATCTGAAGGGATGATGCTGTTTGATGTTCTCCGTCGTGATGTAAATATCAACTCCCAGGTGTCTTGTGGTACTCTCAGGAAACTGAATAAACGACTTCCACGTGTTCGTCGTCACAAAAATTCAGACGAACTTCCCCTCCATGACAACGCAAGCCTCACACAAGTATGCGTACCGGAGAGGACCTCACAGAACTTCATTGGACTGTTCCTCATCCATCTGACAGAATCTGACGGATCTCGCAACTTCCGACTTCCATCTGTTTGGCCCAATGAAGGGTGCACTCCGCGGGAAGGAGTAGGTGGATAATGGGGAGGATACTGATGCAACAAGACGTTGGCTCCTACGTCGAAGAATAGAGTGGTACCAGGGGGGCAGACAGGCTCGCTCAGTAAGGTGGTGTAAGGTCGTCGCTTTGAACGGAGATTATGTTGTAAGTAGGATTTTGTAGCTAAAAGGTTGCGGAATAATATGGTGTACTGGAATCCTGAATAAAACCAATGTTTCAGAAAAAAATTGTTTCATTACTTATAGAACGCCGCTCGTACTAGTTTGTGTCGTAAGAGCAACTGATGCTACTCACCGTGTATATTTTCTGGTGCCGACAAATGTTTTGGAAGCGCAGAAGGTGGTGCGTAACATTTGCGGATGTACAGGAAAAAAATTGGGTAGGATTATAGAAAAATAAATGGTTTACGTCGAAGTATTTGCATTTATTCGTATCATTTGGCACAAAAAATTACGTACAAATAACATTGTATGAGTTACTGAACATGTCCTTTGAGAAGCCGCATGACATATCTTACTGTGGCACCTCATAGGAGTTTTAGATCGATGGCATATTCGGTACTGAGAAACTGCTCCATTATCCTCTGACGGAGATATTTGTTAACGCAATCTGGTGGTGAAACACTTCTCAAGGCTTGTGTTCTTGTGTCGTGCAGCGACAGCGTCGTCGTGCAAAGCAAGTCGCTGCAGCGGTAACTGTTTTCGTCAGCCGTGGCGGTGAGTGAGGAACTGGCGGTGGTGTTCTGTTGTGCAGCTGCTGGTGACGTATCTCCTCCGGCTGGCCGGCTGGCGGTAGAGCGGCTTGGAGCTACTGGTAGGACACCTCCGGCCTAAAGCCGGTCTCGTCGGCTCTGTACGAGACGACCTGCTGCCGGCCGTCGGGGAGCAGCACGCGGTACTGGCCCTTGATGCCCTCCTGTTGCGCAGATTCCTCGTGGGCGAAATCTGAGGCGGAGGCGGCGTCCTGGACCGCGTAACTGAACTGGTAGTTGGCTGGTGTCTGCAATTCAGGGAAATACATCGAAACTGACCGGTTGATACATGAAACTACATTAGAAACAAAGAAAGAATGCTAAAACGTTGTTGGCCGGGTATGCCAGACTTATGTTGTATAGATCAATGAAAAGCGAATACAGAGCTGTCATAGATACCACGAAGAAATGGCACTGGAAGCGAAGATAGCTAAGAACAGGTGCATGGAGTACTCCTAAAAAACAGAAACAAGAAAGTAAAAACACCAGCTGTGTTACCTACAGTGTATAAACATGATGGGAGGTTGGAGGGACTACAGTGAATACTTGCTGAAGTGGCTTCTTCAAGAAAATAACAGCGACACTCGTGATCAAAGAGATTCTCGAAGAAGTACGCACACTCCATATGAAAGCCCGAATGTCATTCTACCATTTGCGTAAGAATAAGCTGCAGCTGCTATCACTCAGGCAAAGAATGGAAAAGCGTCCCGCCCTGATTACATTAAAAAAAAAGAACTGGAAACAGCAAAGAACAACATTGTTCATGTCTTCACATACTGAATGAATCAGTAAGATTCCTATGGTCCGCAAGTCTGTGCAATCCTTATTAGTCCAGAAGAGTAATGGTTCCTAAGACCTACAGACCAAACTGCCTTATTAGCATCCTGAATAAAGAGCAGGAACGCTTGTTGTGCAACAGACTGAAGTTCCACTGTGAGCGACGGGGTCTCGACCAGAGCCAGTTCGACTTCAGAAAGGGCAGATCTATAGACTATGTAATTAACAGTGCCCTCAGCATTTTGGTATACTGCAGTAGCAAATATGTAATAGGAGTCATGGTTGACATCTCGGGCGCCTTTGACAACCTGTGGTGCCCGCAAAGTTTTCTGCTTACGGCAATTGGAGGATCCAAAATGTTCGTACCATAACTTCCTAGCTTACTGTGGAGGGCAAATTGTAGAGTACAACGTCCAGTAAAGTAGTCTGGCGAATTACTAAGGGCTGTCAAAAGAGATATGTGGACTAATTTTCTGAGACCTTACTCTTGAGCCTTTGCCAACAACTGCAAACGAAAACGCTGAAGTGTCGACGGTAATAACCTATGCTGGCGACACACTGGTTGTGGTGGCAGAGAACTAAGAGCCAGGCTGGAAAGAAAAGCATGTTATCTACTTGCCCAGGTGAAAACGTGGCACTCAGATAACAAATTAGAAATCGCAGCAAATAAGACTACCTGCTGCTCAAAGGGAGCCTCTCCCTCTCGCGGAATCCCATTCTCAAAATTTGGATTGGGATTGGTGGCGCGGGGGGTGGGAGACTCCGGTGCGATGCAGTGAGATATTTAGGGGTACACAAGGACGAGAAGGGTAACCTTCACACTCATACATCTCACACAGGTCAGAAAACTAACAAAGATATGCACAAGTTGGAAACACTGGATGCAAATGACTTAAAGATCCCTTTGCCACAACTTCGACTCTATCATGACACAGTACTCATTGATGCCGTGGGATTTGCCGCCAGCGTGGTGGCACTCAGGCCGTGATACAGTCGAAACAATTTAATTCTACGACGTACACCGAAAAGTGTGTTGCTAAGTCTCACTGGCATATGGAACAGCATTGACGGAGGCACTATAAGTCATAAGAGGCATGTGCCAAATGCATATTACTGTCAGATATAGAGGGAATCTTCACAAGATGAGAGAAATTATGGGTCACGAAATAATAACGAAACGTGAGTTAAAATTATGGAAAGTGTAAGAGTGGCAAAGAGAATAGCACAAAATGACAATATCTAATGTATTCGCATTTGCGGATATGGACAACCGTCAGTTGTATAATGGAATAACGACATTGAAAATTCGTGCGGGAACGCGACTCGACACTGGATTTCCCCGCTTGTCGCGAGCGGTTGCCTTAAGCACTTCGACTATACGAGCACTGTTCATGGTTAGACCCAAATTTTCATATGTCGTGGTCCTTGTCTGTACAACCTGCACTCGTACATTCATTGTGCATATTCCTGAACTGGAGAGACATTTTAATTGAAAGTCGCTATCCTTGTATCGGCGGATAAATATGATACTGCAGTGCACGTACGTTCGAAGAAGCAACACTGCAGGGACTACAGTTGTTATGAAATACAAGAAATGTATTCGCAGTTTCGCATATCTACAAATTTTAGCTGTATAATGGAATGACGAAATTGAAAATTTGTGCCGGGCTGGTATCTGGTACTCGAGCCCGAATTTCCAGCTTGTCGCGAGCAATCTCCTTAACCATTCGGCTATCCAGCCATGCTCTACGGCCAGACACAAACTCGTTGTCTTTGGTTAGTAGCGGGTAAATTCCTAGATCATGCAGTGCTAGTTGGAGGCGGCTTTAACTTACCAAGTATGGCCTGGAATGTCTATATATTCACTGTAGGGAGTAGAGACAGGCAGTCATGCGAGGTACGTTTGAACAAGTTTTCTGAAAACTGTCTTGAGCAGCTAGTTCAGCAGTCCACACGAAATGGAAATATCTTAGCTCTTGTAGCTACAAATAGCCAGACCTTATGGGCAACGCAAGTATCGAAAAGAGGACTAACGATGATGATATCATTATAGGAACTATGATTACGAAAGTTAATAGATTAGTCAAGAAGGCTATGAGAGTGTTTCTGCTAGAAACAGCCGATAATCAGTTGTTAGCTTCTCACTTAGACAATGATCGACATCACTTGCTCCAGTAAGACGGACGGGGAGTAATTATGGACAAAGTTTAAGCAGGCTGTAAAACGTGGTCTAGAGAATTGTGTGAATAGTGAGTGAATTAAGGACGGAAAGGACCCACCATGATTTAATAACGAGATTCGGAAAATGCTGAGCAAGTAGAGCCTGTTGCAGCCTCGGTTCAAAAGAAAACGCGCAAATGAAGACAAGTCATTGTTAGTAGAGAATCGCACGTCTGTGAAAAGATAATTGCATGGTCGTGAAACATCGACTGCGGGAAAACCGGAACAGAAGATAATCGAGGCATTTGAGACGTGGTGCTACAGAATAATGCTGGAAGTTAGGTGGACTGATAAACTAAGGAATGAGGATGATCTCTGCAGGATTGGCGAGGTAAGGAATATATGGAAAATACTGCTAAGAAGAACGGACAGGATGATGGGACGTCGGTAAACACACCAGGGAATAACTTCCTTGGTCCTGGAGGGAGCCGCAGAGGGTAAAAACTGTATAGGAAGACAGAGATCGCAATACATCTAGCAGAGAACTGAGGACATAGGTTGCAGCTGGTACTATGAGATGGAAAGGCGGGCACAAAAAGGGGCGCGTCAAACCAGTCAAACCACTACACGAATGCTGGAAAGTCTCTCTGTGTAAATATACTTTGAATATTACGCCTTGAACAAAAAATTATTTGGTTGTCTCTATTTACTCATGCATTCACATTCATCTCGCCTCTTCTGTTAAATTGATTTTTTTTTCCTGTAAGAAATACCAGCAATATCACACACGCAGAGAGCAAAATAAATAACCGAATGAGGTAATACGTAAAGCCTTATATGTTTTGGAAAAGACAACATTTTTCACCTTGTCTTATTAAATGTATTTAGTCATGTTCGCGATTTCAGCTGTTGTGCCGTTATGTAGTTTCAGATCAGAATGACGTATACCAGAGCATATAGTTCCTTTTGACATTGTCCTCGTTATGATCATCTACATTACTAAACGGCTAAAACACTTAATTTGTCATCCAGTCCCAGTCACATTTGCCTGTCTAACGGCTTTCAGGAGCAACAAAAATTTGTTTTTCTGTTATTCATATAATAATTATGGACCAAATTTAAAAATTTAAAATGCTGTCCGAATCTAGTACGATGTAAAATCCTACGTTAGAGGTTTAACACAATAAATCATACATGTGCTTCAGTTAAATCGCAGGGACCGCCCTCTATGTTCGAAGTCAACGTGCAGTACTCACACACAGATTCAGGTGGCAGCACTAGCCGTGGAGGGTACACAGAGCGAGTCGGGCGGACGTGGATAACAATGCAGTCGTTGTCCTAGTACGGCAACGCAGCGATTTATCTGATGTCGAAAAGGGCATCATCATTGACTTTCGGGCCAAGTATAGAAACATTTCCAATATTGCTAAGTTTGTAAGCTGTTCGTGTGTCGCCGTCGTCATGCTTAACTGTGCATGCCACAGTGGCGCTATTCAAAATCGGCGCCGAGGCAACTGTAGGGTACCAGGGTCCATAGATGACAGGGATGAACCACAGCTGCGGTGACATGCACGGACGAGTAGACGTGCAACTGTTGAGCGACTGATCGCTCAGATGAACCAAGGGGCTACCAACAGAGTCACCCAGTGTTTCCTGACCAACCGCTGAGCGAAAGTTGCTGTATATTGGCCTCCGCAACTGGCTATTGGTTCACGTACCCATGCTGACTGCTGCTCGTCGTCGTCGAAGGCCGGAATTTCATGACAGTAGCGAAAGTGCACCTCCACGGAATGGCGACAGGTGACCTTTTAAGATGAATCACGCTTCAGGTTCCAATGTGCTGATGGCCGTTGTCGTGTACAGCGTGAAACATCTGAAAGCAAACACCCTTCAACCAGGAGGGAGTCTTGAGGTCTAGGGAATGTTTCC
This sequence comes from Schistocerca gregaria, assembly GCF_023897955.1. Lineage (NCBI taxonomy): Eukaryota > Metazoa > Arthropoda > Insecta > Orthoptera > Acrididae > Schistocerca > Schistocerca gregaria. Next base: position 450,561,004 of record NC_064924.1, read on the forward strand.
GTGGTTTTCCCTGGGTAACATTGTCAGTCTGGAACGCCCTAAGGATCAACGCAAGTATGCATCTATCCTTGGATACCATGTGCGCCCCTAAGTGCTGTTCATTTTTCCTCAGCACGATGGCATATACCACCAGGACATTGCAAAGTGTCATACAGCTCGCAATATACGAGCATGTTTCAAATAGCACCAGGGTGATTTTATCATTCTCCTCTGGCCGCCAAACGACCCGGATTTAAACCCAATAGAGAATGTGTAGGACCACCTTGATCGGATAGTTCGCGGTACGGATCCTCAATCAAGAAACCTAGCTCATCTGGCCACGGCACTGGAGTTACCATACCTCTCCGTCCCTGTCGGTACCTTCTAGAACCTCATTAACACTCTCCCTCCACATCGCGTGCCGCAAAAGGTGGTTATTCAGGTTTTTAACATGTGGTCACATTTACGTGACTCGACTGCGTATTAAAGTTATAAATAATGTTTGTGTCTTCAGGCAGTGGATCTTACTTCGCGCAGATTATGCAGATTATTTTCAACCAGTATTTAATAATGAGAACACTTGCCGAATTCCAAGAAACATTACAGACAATTTCAAACCTTCTCGAAAGTTCTTATCGCCCCATAAAATAAAGAAATAAATAAAAGTTAAAAGTTTTTTTTTTTTTTACAGTTTCGCTGTTCATGCAGTAAAGCTTCGGCGTCAGACATGACGTTTCAGTTAAGACTTCTTTAGGCTACTACTAGCTCTGTTAGAAACATGTTTTGCGTACAGTATCCACATACACCACTGAATGTAACGGCAAAATTATATCGTGGTACGACACATATTTCTAAAGGCATTACGCCACAAATATCGAGACGTCTGAAAAACTGACTTTTCCTCAAACGGATTGCAAGCTTTCCAGAAACATATATAACTTCTCAAAATCGGAAACTTTGTTGGCGAGTAGTTCTTAAATGACTACTATATATATGGCCTACGAGAAATTAGGGCAAAATGCTGCTCGTATTTTCGATGTGAGCCTGCAGGATGTGATAAAAGTTATTTGTACAAAACAAATGAAACCAACGTCATTTGGAGTTTTTGTCTCCAACCATAAAGGTTTTACATGCTCAACGGAAAATACTTAATACGTTAACTCATTCGTAAAATTATCAAATGTCTGAAGCCTTTTTACACATGGGAGTTCAATTATTTACAGAATAAGGACGGGGCTTTAGAGTGTTTACATTTTTCATGTGTATAATAAGAGATGCGTCTTCGTCACCTATACAGGGTGGTCAGAAACAGCATAAAACGTGTAAGAGTGTTGCAGGGGAGATTGTGCTGAGAAAAAAATTGTTAAGAAAAAAATTAGTTATGTTACTGCGCTTCCTAGTTGTTTAGCATTGAAGTTAGCCAGTGAGGTCGTCATGCGCTATAATTCAAGCAGCCCGACAGCTGCGTGTCGCCAAACCTGTTCTTCGTTTGGTTTCCACAAATCGAAAAAACGTGGCTTTTCTCACCGAGCTTAAATTTATCACTTCCAAAAAAGACACATCTTTATCTGGTAATGAGCATCTGAACACGTAATAACCTACGAACCCATAGATGTCTGCCATTACCACATTTTAGCGCATGCAAGTGCTTGATTTCGCGCGCGCGATGACCTGATTGGCTAAATCCAATGCTATATATCTCAGAAACGGAGTAACGTATCGAATTTTTTGCTTAACAAAACAACCTATCCTGCAGCACTCATAAGAGCTTTTTAGACTGTTTCTGATCACCCAGAATAGTTGAACGTGGCACTTAACATAATATAAATTGTATTAACCAGTATTAAACAAATAGTTATTGTATCGGAAGCTCTTGGTTATTTTCAAGTGTAAATGTTTTTGAAAGTGAAACCCACAGGTGATTGTCTAACATAACAAAAAACGTAAGGGTGCACAAAAAATATACAAAGAAATTATGTGTTGCTCCATATGGAATCCTTAAAATATATATATTTCTCAAGCAGGCCTGGAAGAAAATAGTGTAGACTATAGGCAAAGGTGCTGGATGCAAAGCTTTCTTCTATTCGTCGACTTCCGCGTAGTCGGAACTGTCGGTTACAGAGTGACCAAAATAAAACTAGCTTGGAATATTTTTATAAGCCTGAATAGAAATGAGTCACGTTACTTAAAAAACAGGAGAACTGCTCTTAAGAGGAGGTGTTGTGAATGTACCTCAGCAGACCGAAACCCGATGTACAGAACAAGGTGGCACGTACGTTTTACCATTGTTAGTTCTACCTTTTCCTTTTCCACTCGAAAATGGAGCGAGGGATAAGAGGTGACCTACATGCAGTAATATCTCTTATTTTGTCCATAAGGTCCTTAAGCTTAATAAACATGAGAGGTAATAATAACTTTTGGCAGTCGCTAGTAAATTATGTTACTAATAGCGTTTAGCGAAAACTTATACTTCTCTAGATCACAATTTATTTCCTAAGCACTCTTGAATTTGATGCTTCGTTGGGTACACTGTATCACACAGTTATGACGAAATGCAGCACTAACGTCTCGGGCGGGTTTTCTTTTGCCTCCCTACATACAGGGAACATCTCCGTCAATAATAGCATCAAGAGGGGGCATCATCTACACTAACTGTACCCTATGATGTTTTTTAAAGGACAAAGAGAATGTAAAACCATCACCCAGAAAGTCATCCAGTCGATTATGCCACCAACTCGACAACGTCAGATAAATAGATTCTTCCTGTAAAATAATTCCCATGTACTGTTCACAATGTGCTCTGCAAGAGACGTTCGTCAACGCCATTGGAAGTATGATCACCGGATCCGCCTTTTACATCAGAATTACTTCAGTTTTTCAAGAGCTTTGCTGAAAAATACACACACAGACACACACACACACACGTTTAGAGAGAGGGAGAAAGAAGGAGAGGGAGAGAAAGAGGGGGAGAGAGAGGGAGGGAGAAGAGAGAGAGAGAGAGAGAGAGAGAGAGAGAGAGAGAGAGAGAGAGAGAGAGAGAGATATAACTTGGTTGCGGGTTTGTTGTTATTACTTATTTATCAAAGACGCATTTCGCCTGATTCAAGAATCTTCAGATTGGTCTACACAAAATATGTAAACTTCATTGGAAGTATCATAATTCCATTATTCAAAATTAGAGTTACTGGCAGGAAACTGTAGCACGACTTACTGATAACAGATAATGTTTGGCACACGGGACACCAAGCACACAAAATGTCCAAGCAAATAATTGTCTCTTCAAATACAAAACTGAATAGAACGGAATGTAGCCGAAATATAATCAAACCCGGTGACGGGTTTTATCATAAAAATATAGTACACAGTTTGAAAAAAGAAGAAATAGAAAAACAACGGATTAACTTCTTGAGTCATGAACCAAAGTCCAATGAGTACAAAACAGTATCAGGCCTACGTAGATCTGTCACCAAGTAAACATGTTGGATGTGCAATTGCTCATATTCTGGCTACGCAAATAGTACTGGGCATGGACACAAGAAGCCGAGTGTCTCCAGCTAACAGCAGGTGGCGTCAGTGAACTGACAGTTGCCATGTATTATATACTTGCCAAATATAGGCAAGGATGAAATAGCAAAACATGAGAGGTATCACGAACAACACAGATATAAATCTAATCGTATTAAACATTGTGGGTAATCTGTTTACAAACATGGGCCAGAAAAACAAGATAAAAATTAATGAATAAAATTTGTTGCTGTAACGCATGAAGGACTCTCAAATGGTAATGACAATCGTCAAAGATGAATGCAGGAGGTAACTGGTTATACATTACAGGCCCATATAGAAGTTGAAAAGATTACACTTGACATAAAACTGGAGCATTAATCAGTAGAGCCTAAAATACTGCGGATAAGAGATGCACAAAAATCAAATGGTCCTCCAGGCCTCCATAGGGAACAAATACAGAAACACTTCCCAATATCACTTCCTTTTTCTCTGTGATAGACTGCATGGAGCCAAGAGCCAGCAGTAGCGCGCGCCCATAATCTCGAAAGTATGGAGCAAAATCTATGGTTAATAAATAATGTATACAAGTGAATCTATACAGAGAGAGAAACAAGCCACAGCATTATATCGTGTCATACTGTGACCACTTGCCACAGAAACCTTAGGTATTATCAGTACCACATGCAGATTCTATGTGGGGGTGATAACCAACATGCAGTATAGAATGCGGTGCCTATACCAAATAAGAAGCAACAATTAAAAGATGAAGGCTAAAAATTACAATTTAAAAAGTAATCAACGTTTTGGCAAATACAAGGTAGCTCAGACTAAACTGTACTGTACTTTCACTGTGCAACATGTCTAAACTACCTCGTATTTGTTACCTTTCAAACTGCAGTTTTTAGTCTTTCTGTTTTGGTTATAGCATCATTACTTAGTATGCGCTTTGTGATCTGTACAGTTCAAAATGTTCAAATGTGTGTGAAATCTTATGGGACTTAACTGCTAAGGTCATCAGTCCTTAAGCTTACACACTAGTTAACCTAAATTATTCTAAGGTAAAAACACACACACCTATGCCTGAGGGAGGACTCGAACCTCCGTCGGGACCAGCCGAACAGTCCATGACTGCAGCGCCTGAGACCGCTTGGCTAATCCCGCACCGCGTTCTGTACAGTACGTTGGTTATCACACATACATAGAGACCTTACGTTTTACCTTGTTAGATTACCCACAATTTTTAATACGATTAGTTTCAGTTCAGTTTTACGTATGACTCGTAATAGCTCATGTTTCGCTATACATGCCTTGCCTATATTTGGCAATTAAATAATACTGACAGCTCACTGACGCCATCTGCTGTGAGCTGCGGACACTCGGCGCTCGCTTCTCTTGTATTCCACTGCTCACTCCCTAGTGCTATTTGCGTAGCCCGGATATGAGGCACTTCACCTACAACATGTTAACATGATGACAGATTTATGTAGGCCTGATACTGTTTTGTACTCATTGGACTACGATGCATCCCTCAACAGGGTAATCTGTTGTTTTCCTTTCTTCTTTTTTCACACTGCGATATTTTTATTTATAGGGCACCGGGAAATGTTTCCGAATATTTGACGAGGGCATTTATTTCCTGGGTTGTTTTGCATGCTCGATATCCCGTATTCCTAACACCATCCAATATCAGTAAGCCGTGTTACAGTTTCTCGCTAATACTCCAATTTTCAAAATGGGTTCAAAAATGGTTCAAATGACTGTGGACACTATGGGACTTAACATCTGAGGTCATCAGTCCCCTAGAACTTAGAACTATTTTAACGTAACTAACCTAACGACATCATATACTTCCATGCCCGAGGCAGGATTCGAACCTGCAAACGTAGCAGTCGCGCGGTTCCGGACTGAAGCGCCTAGAACTGCTCGGCCACCGCGGCCGGCTTCAAAATGGGATCAAGCTACTTCTAACGAAATTTGTATTTTTTGAGTAGGCCCATTCGTAGGTGTTTGAAACAGGAGAAACTCGTCAATGGTAAATAAATAATAATTACATGCCTGCAACCAAGACAGTTTCTCTCTGCAGCAGATACATATATCAATATACGTATGTAAACGTTATTAAGAATTCCTACCTCTTTTCCAGCAGATATTTCGTTTGAGATTGCTGGGAAGCTGCACGGATTCTCTGGTGTGCAGAGAGCCCTGTTTGAAATCGATACTCTCTGTGGTGAAGAAAACGCTTCAGGCCTGGAGACCAGCTGCGATGAAGAAGCACCCGTGGAAGGTGCGAAACGAGAAGCGCCAGAGCTGGACACCACTTGCGATGGAGCTGCAGTGTTGGAGATTGACGGGAGAGGAGCTTCTGATCTGGGGAAGAGCTGCGTTGGCGATGCGCCATTCGGAAGTGGCAGCTGAGGAGCATTTGGTCTGAACACAACCCTCGCTGGAGGTGCATTGTTGGGAAATGACAGCCGTGGGACGTCAGAGCCCATCTGTGTTTGAGGTGCACTGTTAGGAAGCGCCACCCTGGAAGTGTCAGATCTGAAGATGGGTTGAGCTGGAGGTAAAGTATTTGTAAATGACAAGCGAGGAGCGTCAGATCTGGAGACCAATTGCGTAAGCGGTACGTTGTTGGAAAATGAAAGCGGAGGGACGTCAGATCTCGAGGTCAGCTGCGCAGGGGGAGCGTTGTTAGAAAACTGAGGAGAAGTGCGAAATGAGACTGTAGCAGGCGAAACATTAGGACGCGCCTCCATCAGAGTCTCTGAGGGTGCCTGATTCTGGAACGTTCCAGTCGACGGGAGAGGCGATACCGAGTTCACAGGGGAGCGGGAAAATTCTGGTGGTGCGGGGAAGTTGGCGAAACTCTGCACGCGAGGTACGGCGTCGGATGGTGCTGCGGTAGGGAATGCTCTGAAGAAGTTGTTGGGGTTGGGGAACGATGTCACCTGCAGGGGATCAGGGCACGAGCCGGAGTCCCTGCAGTTGGCAGCACGCGCCGTGAGGCCATCGAGGTCAGAGAGTGGCGGGTTGTCACCCAGCCTGAAGAAGACTCGCCGAGTGGGGACCAGGTCGCCGGACGGCTGCCCTGCCGGCGGCGGAGGCGGGCGCGCGGGGAACCCCCTGGGCGCGCCGGCGCTCTGCAGGAAGCGCGCGTCCACTGGCGGGCCCTGCGGCTGCGGAAGCGACTCGCCGGCCTGCCGGAAGTCGCTGGTGAAGGCGTCGGCGGGCGGCGCCGCCAGCAGCTCCGACACGTCCGCCTCGGCGCGCAGCGGCCAGCAGGCGACCAATAGCAGCGCGGCAGTTATCGTCTGCAACCAGGACACGGCACTTGAGCCTGAAGTCGCAACAAGGGCAGTCTCGCAGGGACGCCCCAAAAGCACGCTCACTCCCTCAGTACTGCCTTCCGTGAACTTTATCATGAAGTAGAGCCTTCGGGGACGTGGAACGAATCAAAATACTCTACTGGCCATTAAAATTGCTACACCAAGAAGAAATGCAGATGATAAACGGGTATTCATTGGACAAATATATTATACTAGAACTGACATGTGATTACATTTTGTCCGCAGCTCGTGGTCGTGCGGTAGCGTTCTCGCTTCCTACGCCCGGGTTCCTGGGTTAGATTCCCGGCGGGGTCAGGGATATTCTCTGCCTCGTGATGACTGGGTGTTGTGTGCTGTCCTTAGGTTAGTTAGGTTTAAGTAGTTCTAAGTTCAAGGGGACTGATGAACGTAGATGTTAAGTCCCATAGTGCTCAGAGCCATTTGAACCATTTTTGATTACATTTGCAAGCAATTTGGGTGCATAGATCCTAAGAAATCAGTAACCAAAACAACCACCTCTGGCCGTAATAACGGCCTTGATACGCCTGGGCATTGAGTCAAACAGGGGTTGAATGCCGTGTAAAGGTACAGCTGCCCATGCAGCTTCAACACGATACCACAGTTCATCAAGAGTAATGACTGGCGTATTGTGACGAGCCAGTTGCTCGGTCACCATTGACCAGACGCTTTCAATTGGTGAGAGATCTGGAGAATGTGCCAGCCAGGGCGGCAGTCGAACATTTTCTGTATCCAGAAAGGCCCGTACAGGACCTGCAACATGCGGTCGTGCATTATCATGTTGAAATGTAGGGTTTCGCAGGGATCGAAATAAGGTTAGAGCCACGGGTCCTAACACATCTAAAATGTAACGTCCACTGTTCAAGAGGTGACCGAGACGTGGAGCCAATGGCACCCCAGACCATCACGCCGGGGGATACGCCATTATGGCGATGTCGAATGTGAGTTCACAGCGATGTCGCCAAAAACGGAAGCGACCATCATGATTCTGTAAACAGAACCTGGATTAATCCGAAAAAATGACGTTTTGCCATTCGTGCAGCCAGGTTCGTCGTTGAGTACACCATAGCAGGCGATCCTGTCTGTGATGTAGCGTCAAGGGTAACTGCAGCCATGGTCTCCGAGCTGATAGTCCACACTGCTGCAAACGTCGTCGAACTGTTCGTGCAGATGATTGTTGTCTTACAAACATCCCCATCTGTTAACTCAGGGATCGAGACGCGGCTGCACGATCCGTTACAGTTATGCGGTTAAGATGCCTGTTATCCCGACTGCTAGCGTTATGAGGCCGTTGGGATCCAGCACGGCGTTCCGTATTACCCTCCTGAACCCACCGATTCCATATTCTGCTAACACTCATTGGATCTCGAGCAAAGTGAGCAGAAATGTGGCGATACGATAAATCGCAATCCCGGTAGGCTACAATCCAACCTTTATTAAAGTCTGAAACGTGATGTCACGCATTCTCCTCCTTACACGAGACATCACTACAACGTTTCACCAGTCAACGCCTGTCAACTGCTGTTTGTGTATGAGAAATCGGTTGGAAACTTTCCTCATGTCAGCAAGTTGTAGTTGTCGTCACCGGGGCCAACCTTGTGTGAATGCTCTGAAAAGCTAATCATTTGCATATCACAGCATCTTCTTCCTGTCGTTTAAATTTCGCATCTGTTGCAAGTCATCTTCGTGGTGTAATAATTTTAATGGCAAGTAGTGTATTAGGGGGACCAGAAAATACAGTGCATTCGTAAAGTCATGGCTTAGCTGTGAACGCTTCTAGTGGCTGACAGAATGGAAAAGGAGGGTTGATGGCAAAGAGTTCCTGTAGAATAATGTTCCGTGGCGTCCACTTGCTGGTGATGATGCAACACAACGAACTGGGTAGCAGCAGTCCATCCACGAGGCGTGGACGATATAGAGGAAAGTTCATTGTAGTGTGTGGCTTTCTAAACTTGAATTCGTATATAGCGAAGAGCCACCACTTTAGCAATAGCATTAATCAATGGTTTAGAACATTGTTATTATTATGCAGCCGTATATTAGTTTCAATATAAGATTAAACTGCCAACCGGCTGCACATAATCGTTAGCTACATTGACCTACGTTTCGGCACCTACTAGGGGTGTGTTCACCACGATGAACAGTTGCTAAATAGTAAAATAACTCTACGTCTGATGATGTTCCCATCTGGGCACATGTAGCAAAAGCTACAACGTTTTTATTACTTTTGACTTGAGCATGTTGTTTGTTGTTGTGGTCTTCAGTCCAGAGACTGGTTTGATGCAGCTCTCCATGCTACTCTATCCTGTGCAAGCTTCTTCATCTCCCAGTACGTACTGCAGTCTACATCCTTCTGAATCTGTTTATTGTATTCATCTCTTGGTCTCCCTCTACGACTTTTATCCTTCACGCTGCCCTCCAATACTAAATTGAACATTCCTTGATGGCTCAGAACATGTCCTACCAACCGATCCCTTCTTCTAGTCAAGTTGTGCCACATATTTCTCTTCTCTTCAGTTCTATTCAATACCTCCTCATTAGTTACGTGATCTACCCATCTAATCTTCAGCATTCTTCTGTAGCACCACATTTCGAAAGCTTCTATTCACTTTTTGTCTAAACTATTTATCGTCCACGTTTCACTTCCATACATGGCTACACTCCTTAAACGACTTCCTGACGCTTAAATTATACTTTGTCTTCTTCAGAAACGCTCTTCTTGCTATTGCCAGTCTACATTTTATATCCTCTCTACTTCGACCATCATCGGTTATTTTGCTCCCCAAATAGCAAAACTCCTTTACTACTTTAAGCGTCTCATTTCCTAATCTAATTCCCGCAGCATCACCCAATTTAATTCCGTTATCCTCGTTTTACTTTTGTTGATGTTCTTGTTATATCCTCCTTTAAAGACACTGTCCGTTCCGTTAAACTGTTCTTCCAGGTCCTTTGCTGTCTCTGACAGAATGAAAATGTCATCGGTGAACCTCAAAGTTTTTATTTCTTTTTCATGGATTTTAATTCCTACTCCGAATTTTTCTTTTGTTTCTTTTACTGCATGCTCAATATACAGATTGAATAACATCGGGGTAGGCTACAACCCTGTCTCACTCCCTTTCCAACCACTGTTTACCTTTCATGCTCCTCGACTCTTATAACTGCAATCTGGTTTCTGTACAAATTGTAAATAGCCTTTCGATCCCTGTATTTTACCCCTGACACCTTCATAATTTGAAAGAGTGTATTCCAGTGAACATTGTCAAAAGCTTTCTCTAAGTCTACAAATGCTAGAAACGTAGGTTTGCCTTTGCTTAATCTATTTTCTAAGATAAGTCGTAGGGTCAGTATTCTCTCACGTCTTCCAACATTTCATAGCGGCTCAAAATTCCGACTATTGCTTTTTAACAACGTTATTTTGTGATTTAGCAGCTGTTCATTCTCATGAAGACACCCCTAGTAGGTGCTGAAACCTAGGTCAATGTAGCTAACGTTTATGTGCTACCGGTTGGATGTTTAATCTTATATTGAAATTAATCAGTGGACTATGCAATTGAAGGATACCAGCAGTTTGTTGAAGAAACCCCTTTCTGGTAGGCCTTCGGTAAATGACGAGTCTGTAGAAGCTATACAGAATAGCTACAAAAGAAGCGCAAAAAAAAGTAAGTACGGGCACTCGCTCGAGAATTAGACGTAAAAAGAAAGAACAGTTCGTAACCTTTTAAAGACAATTCTCCATTTTTCGGGTTACAAATTACTGTTGTTGCACGCTATCAAACCGACTGATAGGTTTACACGATTCGAGTTTGGTACAGATACGCTTAATGAGGTGGACTTTGATGAACTTTTTATGAAGAAGATTGTGTTTAGCGATGAGTCTACAATCCCTACTTGTGGTCACGTTCATCGCTGTAATGTCAGAATGTGGGTTTCTGAAAATCCTCGCGCCTACACTGAGTATGTAAAGCAATATGTGTACCGTGACCATACCAACGACATTAATCATTTAAAACACACAACTACAGACGCTGTTCACTCTGTTACATCAGATGTCTTCATACGTGCGTGGGAAGAACTAGAATATCGTTTAGATTTGTGTAATGCAATAAATGGAAGCCACATCGAACTGCGCTCAACAGGTAAACACACTTGGGTAGTTTTTCTTTCTGTCTATATTGTTTTACATTTCTGTCTTGTTTCACTTTTGTTCTGTGACCGCTTAAAAATGATCCATAACTTAAAGGACACATTGTAATGTCATTTTTACAATAAATTCAAACATTAATTGTAAACAAGCCGTTATTAACAACATTTTGCTATTTAATGTGAGAAGTTTCAATGACAGATCGATAAAAATCAATTAGTTTTTGAGCAAAATATTTGGAGATTGTATTCTGGTCGTCATTTTCACATTGATGGAAATGAAATGGCGCAATGTCAGGCGAGTGTGGTGGGTGAGGCAATACGTACTACTTAAGTTCAATTGTACGGCTTCTCGTCCATTGCAGACGGCCGCGCCGTAAATCAAGTGCATCTGAGCTATTTCGCTGTACGTTTTGGAAACCATGTTACCTCCCAACTCTTCCACGGTGTGAATGGTCCTTGCGCTCCGCCCGTGTTTGTATAGAAACGCTGTCTTGTGAGTGTAGCGCCTTGTTGTAAATGTAACACCCATTCGTTGTGTTTGTGACTCCCGGTTCCTCTGATTACTAATCCCTGTTGTATGCCCCATGTTCATTGTCATTTTGTAGAAGTTTTTTCATCACCCTGTATATTTACTTTACAGAGCAGTTTCAAAGAAGGTAGTGAGAAACAGTTTGAAGAGCTTGTAAGGGTGTTTGCAGGTTAGGTTGTGCTGAGAAATAATTGTTAACCAAAAATTCTGTATGCTGCACCGTCTCTGAGTTAATTGGCACTGAAGTTAGCCAATAACGCCGTTACGCGCGCAAATTCATGTGGGGGGGGGGGGGGGGGGGGGAGGGGGGGCAGAAAACATGTCCTTCGTTTGGTTTTCAAAAACCGCAGAAGAGGACCATACAAAAAACTGGACATGGCGCAATGCTAAGGATCGAACCAGAGTCAAATGATGAGCAGTCTCGTGAGTTATTGTCTGCACTGTGGGGACAACAGACACTAATTGTATCAGACGAGGAGCTTAAATGTATTATTGCAACGACCTGACTGGGCTACTTCAATGCTAATGAACCCGCAAATGGTGCAACATGTCGAATTTTTTCCTTAACAGTTATTTCTCACCACAGCCTATCCTGCAAAAACCTTACAATCTTTTCAGACAGTTTCTAATCAAAACTGATAACCCTGTATATCTTCATTTCCAGTGTAACTGAAAGTGATTTAAGGGTGAAGACGGAACAGACACAGGCAAGGTCAGATTACTGTCCTGATGACTCATTGAAACAGTGCAAACATCCTTTTAACCCTCGTGTTCCGTTCACATTACACACTGACGTCGTATGGGGCAAGAATTCAGCATTTGTCCTACAATATCTCATTTGAAGGGCGTTCACTCTACTTATCGCAACAACTCCGACGTCGACCTATTAGCTAAGACGCGAATTTTCCATTAGCTTAACATCTTGCATCGCGAAATCACAATTGCTACGCAGGTAAAATTATGTCCCGAATGCGCTACCCGCCGCATTGCATTGCGCTGCGGTTGTCTACCCAGACTACGCAACGCCATTTAAAATAGCGTTTCTCTTGAGTGAAAGTGCAGTAGACTTAATATGTGGTTTTACGATATCTCGGACAAGGGTATTGTATATACAGCTCATTTACGTTAGGAGCTCTCAAATGACAAACTCTTTTTCAAGTTGTGATCGACACTTGTTATAGGAACTTGGGAGGACTACGTATCACTATACAGTGTGATACCAAAGTCATACCCCATAGGACAGAGTCTACATTGTTGATTCAATAGACTTGGCCCACTATAGAAACCCGTATTCATGGATATGACAGGAAAGATGATGCCACGTAAAAAATGTGTAGTAAACATGGGCTCTAAAATGCATACCTTAACAGCAGTCTGCGTCTACGTATATACTCCGCAAGCCATCGTGCGGTGCGTGCCGGAGGGTACCCTGTAGTACTACTACATGTCACTTCCTTCCTGTTCGGCTCCCAAATACAGCGAGGGAAGAACGACTGTCTGTATGCCTCTGAATGAGCCCTAATTTCTAGAACCTTATCTTCATGGCCCTCAAGCGGCAGTAGAATCGTTTGGCAGTCAGTTTCAAATGCCGATTCTCTAAATTTTCTCAGCAATGTTTCTCGAAAAGAAACGCCTTCCCTCCAGGATTCCTGGTTGCGTTCCCGAAACATCTCCGTAACACTTACGTGTTGTTCCAACCTACCGGTAACAAATGTAGCAGTCCGCCTCTGCATTGCTTCTATGTCTTCCTTCAATCCGACCTCGTACCGATCCCAAACACTCGACCAGAACTCAAGAATATTTCGCACCAGTGTCCCATATGCAGTCTCATTTACAAGTGAACCAATCTTCTCTAAAATTCTCCCAATAAACCGAAGACGACCATTTGCCTTTCCTACTACATTTCTCATATGGTCGTTCCATTTCATATCGCTTTGCAACATCACGCACAGATATTTAAACGACTTGACTGTCTTAAATAGGACACTGTAAGCGAACATTAAAAAGTTTGTTCTTCCTACTCATCCGCATTAACTTACATTTTCCCACATTTAGACCTAGCTGCCATTCATCACACAAACTACAAATTTTGTATAGGTTGTCTTGTATCTTCCCACAGTCTCTCAGCTACGACCCCTTACCGTACATCACAGCATCGTCAGCAAACAACCGCAGATCGCTGCCCACCCTGTCTGCCAAATCACTTACGTACAGTATATAGGGAACAACAGCGGTCCTATCAACTTCCCTGGGGCACTCCTGACACTCTGCGGGACACTCGCCGTCGAGAACAACATACGGGGTTCCATTACTTATGATGTCTTCAGCCACTCGCATACTTGTGAACTTACTCCATATGCTCGTATCTTCGTTAACAACCTGCAATGGGAGACCTTGTCAAATGCTTTCCGGAAATCTAGGAATATGGAATCTGTCTGTGGCCTTTCATCCAAGCTTAGCTTTGCAAGAGTGATGCTTTCTAAAACCACGCTGATTCATTAATATAAGCTTCTCCGTCTCAAGAAAGTTAATTCTATTCGACCAGGGAATCTGTTCGAGGATTCTGAAGCAAACCGAAGTTATGGTGGTGGTGGTTAGTGTTTAACGTCCCGTCGACAACGAGGTCATTAGAGACGGAGCGCAAGCTCGGGTTAGGGAAGGATTGGGAAGGAAATCGGCCGTGCCCTTTCGAAGGAACCATCCCGGCATTTGCTTGAAACGATTTAGGGAAATCACGGAAAACCTAAATCAGGATGGCTGGAGACGGGATTGAACCGTCGTCCTCCCGAATGCGAGTCCAGTGTGCTAACCACTGCGCCACCTCGCTCGGTAAACTGAAGTTAGGGGTATTGGTCTGTAATTCTGCGGGCCAGTTCTTTTACTTTCTTATATACTGGTGTCACCTCCGCTTCCTTCCATTCACTGGGACTTTCTGTTGGGCGAGAGATTCACGATAAATGCAAGCTAGGTAAGCGGCCAGTGCCGTAGAGTACTCTCTGTGCCGGACTGAGATTCCATCCGGATCTGGTGATTTGTTTGCTTTCAAATCTTTCAGTTGTTTCTCTGCACCAGGGATGCTCATTACTAGGCCGTCCACACGGAAGTCTGTCCGATGGTCAAATGACGGTATGTTGGTACGATTCTTCTGTGTCAACGACTTCTTGAACGTGAAATTTAAAACTTCGGATTTCGTTTTGCTATTTCTTACTGCCACACCAGACTGGTCAACAAGGGACTCGATGGAAGCCTTAGACCCGCTTAGCGATTTTCATAGGACCAGAGCACTTCGACACTGTGAAACGACTCTCTTCTGCTGCAAGCTCTTTGCCTTCCATATTTTGAGAAATGTCGGTATGGACTAAAACAAGAAAAAATGTCCAGTAAACTTGGGCTCTAAAGTGAGTACTTGAAAACCTAAGAGCACTTGTTCATCTTCGCTATTGTAAATCACATTTCTTTTAGTGAACAAGTGCTCTTAGCTCTTAAGGTATGCGTATTAGAGCCTATATTTACTAAACTTTCTGTTTTCCAAAGATCCTGTCATATCCCTGAATATGACTCTGTCCTGTGGGCCAAGACTACTGAATTACCAATGCAGACTTTATCGAATGGAACATGACTTCTGAATCTCCCAATACTCCTTCATAATCTGGTACTGATTGAACCTTGAGTGAAATTAATTGCTGAAAGAAATAAAGGGAAACCGGAAAGATGTTACCAAAAATGACAGCTAGCTGGGCAATCGACGCTGAGCAAATTTCAAAGATGTGTATTTTAAAAAATCACTACTGATAGAGATGTGAATTGAAATAATGGAAGAGATAAAATACTGGAAGGGATATCTTCAACTGCGGTTCATTTACAAAAAACTGATGACGTTTATCCTACGCTCGACGCAGGGCTTTACGTAACATGTCGAATTCTTTTATCGATGTTATATTTACATACAAAGATCGTATTAGAAAAAAGGTCGTTTCAGAAAGTGTTAATTAAAGAATGTCATTTATCATAGTTTCTTTTTAATTTGTCTGTTAGTGAGGAATTAAAAAAGTTAAATAAATTTCATAAGAATACTATGAAAGGACGTCAGTAACTGGTTACGACTTAGATCTGTTAAATGACAGCGAAAAACCACTTAGAGCTTTACACAAACGGCGTAATGTGGAAGACATATATTTTCATCAAATATTTCGGTCAGATTAAGAAAAATAAGTTACTATTACTGCTTTCTTTCGGCTTCGTCATTACTTAAATGTGAGGCGTGGATAGTGCGGCAGTGGAAAAACCGGAAGAGATGAAACTGGAAGAATTTAAGATGAAAGGCTACCGCTACAGAAACATTATAGAGATCAGTTTGACAGTTAGATAGTTAAAGCAGACATGATACAAACATAGGAGAAAATAAATGTGCCTAGTATTGCACACAGCAAAATACGTTTTGCATCACCCAGGTTCCGAGAACTTGTGAAGATAGACGCGGACTGTGGATATTGTATCACAGACACAGTCCCTTTGACTGTTCAGAGATGTCACTAAACACGCCCAAAAATGTGAACAACCTTGCGTGAGTAGCGCCTATTAGACGGGGGGGGGGGGGGGGGGGCAGGCAGGGGTCCGACAGCCGATCAGATCCACAGATGCAGTCATTCCACCAGGAAGGAGGTAAACGGCTCGTGCTTTCTGTAGTTCAATCACTCCCAGACATTCAGTACCGTGGTTCGATTGCGTCCGCATCGTTACTTTGTGCCAGGAAACGCCCCCTGAAGTGTCCAGGCGTCTCGGAGTGAACTAAAACGATGTTGTTTGGACATGGAGGAGATACAGAGAGACAGGAACTTTCGATAACATGCCTCGCTCAGGACGCCTAAAGGCTAATACTGCAGTGGATGACTGCTACCTACGGATTATGGATAGAAGGAACCCTGACAGCAATGCCACCGTGTTAAATAATGCTTTTCGTGCAGCCACAGGACGTCGTGTTACGACTCAAACTGTGCGTAATAGGCTGCATGATGCGCAGCTTCACTCCCGACGTCCATGGGGAGGTTCGTCTTTGCAACCACGACACCATGCAGCGCGGTACAGATGGGCCCAACAACGTTCCAAATGGACCGCTCAAGATTGGCATCACAATCTCTTCACCGATGAGCGTCGCGTATGCCTTCAACCAGACAATCGTCGGAGACTTATTTGGAGGCAACCAGGTGAGGTTCAACGCCTTAGACACATTATACAGCGAGTGCAGCAATCTGGAGGTTCCCTGCTGATTTGGAGGGGCTTTATGTGGGGCCGACGTACGCCTCTAGTGGTCATGGAAGGCGCCGTATTGGCTATACTATTCGTGAATGCCATCTTCAGACCGATATTGCAAACATATCGGCAGCATATTGAAGATCACAATTCTCACCCCCATCGCGCACATCTTGTGAATGATTTCCTTCAGGATAACGACATCACTTGACTTGAGTGGCCAGCATGTTCTCCAGACATGAACCCGAACGAACATGCCGGAGATATATTGAAAAGGGTTGTTTATGGACGACGTGACCCATCAACTACTCTGAGGAATCCACTCCGAATCGCCGTTGAGGAGTGGGACAATCTGGACCAACAGTGCCTTGATGGACTTGTGGATAGTATGCCACTACGAATGCAAGCATGCATCACATGAAGAAGATGTGCTGCTGGGTATTAGAGGTACCGGTGTGTACATAAACCTGGCCCACCATTTCTGAAGATCTCGCTGTATGATGGTACAACATTTAATGTGTGGTTTTCATGGGCAATAAAAAGGGCAGGAATGATGTTTATGTTGATCTCTATTCAAATTTTCTTTACAGGTTACGGAACTCTCGAAACCAAGGTAGTGCAAAACTTTGTTTTGCTGTGTGTAGTTCATCTGTCGAATACGACAGCAGAAGTACGGGAAGTTGGTGGAATGCTTGTAAAGGCACCCAAGACAAGTTAATTTTGCAATGGAGAGAAAGAAAGAAGCTTAAAGTCGTAACGGTCATCAGGAATAGAAAAATGAAGACATTGGCGAAATACAAAAGGTTTGCTGTATGTGACCAGCCAGGAGACAACTATGAAATACGAGAACAATTAAGTGCTTATCTAGATAGGGCCCTTCATTAAGAGTACATATTTGTATACTGTTAGCAGTTTTAAACATTTTCATCTGTTATCAATGCTTCATGAATAATTAATAAATGAAAAAGTTCAGAACAAGAGCTACACTATTTGTAAACATATACCAACCACATTATTTCCATCTTAACGACGGATTAGCGAAAATTATGTTACGGGATTTTGTTTGGTTTTGTAATTTGCGAGCGTTCCAATGACTCTTCAGAGTCAATACAGTACAATTTCAAAAGTATATGTTCTTATTACACTTATCTCTCCATGTGACGGGTGCCAATGTAGCTGAAAATAGTGTAAATAAAGTGAAATTTAAAATTTCTAGAACGACGACTGTAGAATTCTTATGTAAGCGTCTGTTGATATTTATAAAATAGAAGCAATGGGGTATCTGATTATCTGTGAGTAGCGATAAGAAAACGCCACAGGGCTAAGAAAGGCGCTGCCACAAATTTAAAACAGCACCACGATGTCACATTGCATTATGAACACAAATCTAGGACGGTAAGACAGTGGTGGAGGATAACATGGGGCCATGAACCTAGTATGTCCCGTGTAGTTCGATGCGTTTCCCGTGCTAAGAAAAGAAAGAACAACTGAAAGGTGGAAGGAATATATAGATGGGTTTCATAACGGAAACGAACTTGTAGACAACACCATGGAAAGGAAAGAGAAAGTAGATGAAGAGGAGATGGGATATATGGTACTATGCGGATGACAAAGAACTGAAAGACCTAAATCGTAACAAGGTACCTGGAGCAAATGAAATTATCTCAGAATACTCGAGGTCGTTTGATGAACATACCGTGACAAAGCTATTCCACCTGGTATTCAAAGTATATGGGACTGGTGACGTATCATCAGACTTCAAGAAGAATATAATAACAACAGTCTCAAACAATGAACTTGTCGACAATTATATATTGCTGTACCATCAGTTTAATGAGAGACGGTGACAAAGCAAAAGGATTTTTTTTTTAAAAGAATCTGGTCCTGATAGTACAGTGTAGGTTCCGAAGATACGTGGTAGCACAGCAGGTAAAAGTGACTTTACGATTCATCTTAAAAGATAAATTGTAGAAAGTAAACCTACGATTAAGGCAAAGGCCCAAGGAATTAAAGACATTAGAGGCCACTGATATAAATCAGTGGGGAAAGTTGAAAATTTATGCTGGATCAAGAATCGAGCCCAGGCCTCCTGCTTACTGGGCAGATGCGCTGCCCACTATACCAACCAGAGACAGTGATCATCACAATCGCTTGGACTACCCTAGCATGCCTCCCATAAAACCCAAATTCTCATCTCATATACACTACTAATTCATTGCTCCTGATCATTGTAGTCATTAATCACGGCATCTTGCCAATTCCTATAAGAGTTCTTGCTTGTTGTCCATCTGCACTGAAGGCTCAAAAATGGTTCAAATGGCTCTGAGCACTATGCGACTTAACTTCTGAGGTCATCAGTCGCCTAGAACTTAGAACTAATTAAACATAACTATTCTAAGGACATCACACACATCCATGGCCGGGACAGGATTCGAACCTGCAACCGTAGCGGTCTCTCGGCTCCAGACTGTAGCGCCTAGAACCGTACGGCCTCTCCGTTGGGCCTGCACTGAAGGGATCATTGGCCGTCATCGCCGTAATTATATATTCCACTACGAATTAACTTGTCCCATTGATATAAATCAATAACCACTGACAGCTAACTTCTTTAATTCCTTTGTGTCTTCATTCATAGTGGCTGCAGGATCAAAATCGTATCCAAAACAACAGAAACATATACAATTAATTTTAAAGCATTGAAGCTTTGTAGGTTTAGAGAAAGGTTCTGGCAATAGTGAATGGAATCCACTCTTCCGAAAGTAGAAGGAGATAAAATACAAGGATATAAAGATTATCTACGATTTTCAGAGAATCCAGAGTAGACGAACATGAAAGGAAAGCAGTAGTCAAGAAGAAAGTGGGACGGAGTTGTAGCCTGTCTCCGATGTAATTCCAAATATACACTGAGCTCGTAATAAAAAAAAAAATGGAAATGGAATTAAATTTCATGGAGAAGATACAAAAATTTTGAGATTTGCCAATGAAAGTGTAATTCTATCAGAGACGAAGGAGGTTCAAATGGCTCTAAGCACTATGGGACTTAACATCGGATTGGAATCAGCCCCCTAGACTAGAACTACTTAAACCTAACTAACCTAAGGACATCACATACATCCATGCCCGAGGCAGGAGTCGAACCTGCGACCGTAGCAGCAGCGCGGACCCGGACTGAAGCGCCTAGAACCGCTTGGTCACAGCGGCCGGCGACGAAGGAGGACTTCGAAGATTAATTGAACCGAATGGACAACAGTATACCATTATCGCATAATCCATTGAGCTGTTTTATTGGTGGCATGGTGTTCATAAGTTGTGATTCGAAATTACACAGTCTTCAGACGTACTTGTGTCAGTCCAACTCAACATCGAAGATCATAGACTGATCCGAGACGTAACTACGTCTAAAATCAATAGACTTACTGAAAGCGTAAAGTATGCCAGGACCCAAAAATATACAGTAGCCGAAGCGGACTGAGACATGCGGGATGTACAACTTGCATGAATGATCGAGTCCTTACAGTGTGGACTAGACAGGGCTCAGTAACGAAATGTGAAAACAGATAAAAGCATTGTCACGCGAAGGCATAGCCATCATGCTGCTGAGCACAGCGTCTGGAAGAAGAAATGCGGGAACGAGTAGTCGGAAAGGTCACCCACCGCAGCGCCACAGAGAGAACAGCTACGTACTGGAGACGCCACACGCCGGTGTTTACCTGCGGTAACATGGTGGCTGGTTGCAGTCGGCGCACTCACTGGTTGCTGCGGAGGGCTTTCCGTATTTAAGACGTGCGCCGCAGCGCAGACCGCAGGGCCGCGCGGGGCCGCGAACCGCGACCGCCTGCCGCCGACCCCTCTCGCGCCCCCCTCAGTGCGCAGGCGACCGTTTTTGCTCCTCCTCGTGGGATTCGTCCGCGGGCTGACAAAGTGGCACGCCGTTAATAAGGAGAATTAGCTCTCGGCGCAATAGCTATCCAGTTTCTGGGCTCAGCGCGGTGATTTCAATTCTCCACGCTTTTTGTTGACGGTACTACGGGACCTCCCAGCCTATACTAATGGATAGCCTCGCTACAGTATGAACCGATTTCTTGATGAAAATGTCTAAATTGTATACCTTGCAGCGGCCACAGTGACCTTAGCTGAACACGATTCTGAGCGCTCGGTTCACTGGCTGATTCACCGAGCCAGGAGAATGAGGAAGATTGTGGTTCGGTTCCGTAACTCCCTGTGACGACGAGGTCATTAGAAGTGGAGCGCAAGCCTGTGTGAGAGGATGTCTTTGGATTCATCAAGGACTAATTGCGCAGGAAAGACTACCAGCTGATGAAAAATTGTTAAACAAAAAAATATTACTTTGGATACCGCCTAGAGATAAATTCGAGAGGCCTTTGGAGGAAAGAGAAGCAGCCGTATAGATATCAAGAAATCGTGGCGATGTAGAAGGAATACATAGAGGGTCTACCAATGCGCGATGAGCTTCAAGGAAATATTATAGAACTGGAAGAACGTAGGTTATGATAAAACGAGACATATGATACTGCGAGAAGAATTTTACACAGCGCTGAAAAAGTAAGTCAAAACAAGGCACCAGGAGTATAAGACATTCTTCCAGAACTACTGATAGCTTTGAAAAAGCCAGCAATGACAAAACACTTCCATCTGGTGTGCAAGATGTATGACACAGGAGACATTTCCGAAGACTTCAAGAAAAAGAAGGAGGCAGGTGCTGACCGGTCCGAATATTAAAGAACTTTAAGTTTAATACGTCAAGTTTACAAAATACTAGCACGAATTATTTACAGAAGACTGGAAAAACTAGTAGAAACCGACCTTGGGGAAGTTCAGTTTGGGTTCAGTAGAAATGCAGGAACACGCGAAACAATATTGATCCTACGACTTATCTTAGAAGATAGCTTAAGGAAAGGCAAAGCTAGGTTTATAGTAATTGTAGATTTACAGAAAACGTTTGACAGTGTTGACTTTAGGACCCTCCTTGAAATTCTAAAGGTAGCAGGGGTAAAACACAGGGAGTGTAAGGTTGTTTACAACTTGTACAGAAACCAGACGGCAGTTATAAGTGTTGAGGGGCATTGAAGGCAAGCAATACTTGACAAGGGAGTGACGCAGGGTTGATGCCTATCCCCGACGTTATTCAGTCTGTAGATTGAGCAAACAGTAAAGAAAATCAGACAGAAATTCTGAGTAGGAATTAAAGTCCAGTGGGAGGAAGTAAAAACTTTAAGGTTTGCTGATGACATTGTAATTCTGTCAGAGACAACAAAGGATTTGAACGGAATGAACAGTATCTTGAAAGGAGGATATAACATGAACAACAACTAAAGAGAAACAAGGATAATGGAATGTATTCGAATTGAATTAAGTGATGCTGAGGAAATTATGTTAGGAAACGAGATACTTAAAGTAGTAGATGAATTTTATTATTTGGGCAGCAAAATAACTGATGATGGCCGAAGCAGAGAAGATAAGAGAAACAGCGTTCCTATAGAAGAGAATTTGTTAATATTGATTATAAATTTAATTGTTATGGAGTCTTTTCTGGAAGTATTTGTTTGAAGTGTAGTGTTCGCTCTAAAAAGACCCCTTTTTGGTGTTCGAAACAGTGTCTGCATTGCGTTCCCTGTTGATGACTGTGTTCATAGCTTCCATCATTTGGATTACGAAGACTGGTGTCATTCCTTATCAGCTCTCCCAATTAATAATTGCCGAAAGCGGAACCTAGCTTTGTCCCAGGTAGCAGTTCTTAAAGGACGTCATCACTTTCGCAATCATCCAGCAGAAGTTGTTTACTCGAATCGAAAAAAATAGTTCAAATGGCTCTGAGCACTATGGGAGTCAACATCTATGGTCATCAGTCCCCTAGAACTTAGAACTACTTAAACCTAAGTAACCTAAAGACATCACACAACACCCAGTCATCACGAGGCAGAGAAAATCCCTGAGCCCGCCGGGAATCGAACCCGGGGACCCAGGCGCGGAAAGCGAAAACGCTACCGCACGACCACGTGCTGCGGACTCGAATTGACAGGAATCTGCCGTCGATGAGTCCACCTCGCAGACACTTTGCGAAAATGAAACATAATATACACAGTGTGGTGAGCTGCCCGTTGATTAAAGGTTACAGTTTGTGCAGCGTAGCGTCACTGGGTGGGTTATCTGTAACGTTGGCTAAAACAGCTGCAGCGCCGCACCGTTAGCGAACTTCTATCTCCTTTCAACGGTTCTGTATCCTTCTCTACGAAGAAACCGAATAAAAAACCGCTATTAGAACCTTGTACAAGTTGCTAATAGGGCGGCCATGTTAAATGTGTTCCTGTGTTCGTTTTTGTGCATATTCACAGTTATATTATCTATTGAAGATCTAGTACACCCTTCACCAACTTATAAGTCGGTTCAGTATTGTACTTTCTTATTAGGTGTTTACCGTTTTCATTTTATTTATTCTCGCTACACCCTCCTTCCTCGCATTGGTTAAATGAATGATGGAATGTCGGAAGAAAGAGATATTTATTAAAACACTGATACATTTTCTTACAGTAACTGCCGTCGGCTCCAAGATAATTTCAGATGAAAGATGGTGTTTACGTCTGGAGCCGTCTGAAAATTAGGAAATCCATGATATAACAACGGTCACCAAAAATGCTTTCGTAACTTGCTCACCGTCTGACATGTGAAGGAACAGGAAACACATCCGCAAAGTTACGGCTTTCTGGAATTTCGTGCCTGAATTTGACCACCAGTCTAAAGGTATGGCAACTCACATTACACTTATACAGTCTACTATAACACTAATAGCAATGTTATAGTTAATTATTTAACTGCTCTTCGTGTTTCGTGCCAACCTATTATGTAGGCCGATTCTCGTTGTGATGTGGAATGGGTAAAGTGATTTATCAGAAATGAAAATGCAATACTCATTGAATTTGTTGAGAATATGTATACAGTTTTAAGTTACGTGCTAAACTTGTTATGAAGGTACTTAAAT
Organism: Schistocerca gregaria; assembly: GCF_023897955.1. Lineage (NCBI taxonomy): Eukaryota > Metazoa > Arthropoda > Insecta > Orthoptera > Acrididae > Schistocerca > Schistocerca gregaria. The sequence goes on from NC_064924.1 coordinate 450,584,753, forward strand.
GAAAACACCCACAAACCCGTACATCCATGATGTACTGAAAATCTCCTTGTGTGAAATAAATAGTGTTACTAAATAACAATTAATTCGTTTTTAAAACAGTTATATCTATATATATTATTATTAATTTATTGTGAAAGTATTCGAATATGTTCTTGGCCACATACTTTTCTTCTTTCTGAGAAAGCGTCAGGCGAAGTTATGAAAACTGGGATCAATGTGTTTGTATGTGTTCTATTCAAGAACGTAGCTTTTTTTATTAGATTATAATCATTTAGTTACGCACATCCACATTTATACTCCATGGGCCACTTTCCAGCGAGTAGTAAGGCACGGTTCATTCACCTGTTATCATTTGTTCCGTTTCTTGTTCCATTTGTAACTAGCTGAAGTGAAGAAAGAGTTTTGTTAAGTCTTCATATTGTTGTCAAGCGTCTCCTCACTGGTGTGATACGGGCTGCTACGAATTCTTTTCGAGTGTCAACCTCTTCGTCTTAGGGTGGCACTTACACGCAAAATCCTCGAATAGTTGTTAGATACGTTCCAATCTCTGTCTTCTTCCACAATTTGTACCATCTACAGCTGCTTCAAGTAACATGGAAGTTATTTCTTGATACCTTACCACATATTCTGTCTTGTCCGTGCCTCCATAAAAGTTCGAATTTTTCTCATTCTGCCACCGTAGTCACTTCGCGAGATATGTGTGGTATGTAATGTGCTGTCCTACGGACCTTGCAGCGCACGCTCCGGAAATTTTAACAATAAATTCCTGCGCGATCCACAACGCCTGTCTTGAATGACGTTTGAATAGCACCGTATCGGTACATGTGAAGTAACCAGTGGCGAAATACGACGCCTTCCTTCGTGTCGGTCTATCTCTTCTAATGATTCTGCCAAATAATCATGAGAAACAACACGTAATAATCGACGGAACGAAGGTTTTGCAAACTAACTCATGCGTGAGTGATTAACATTTCTTTTTATTCTAATAAAACTCAGTTGCTGTTGGTCTTTTCAATAGCCAGCTTTAAGTGGACAAAACTATTTAGATCGCTCGAAACTCCTAAACCCAGATATCTAACTTTCCCAGTGATTTTGCCGGCCGGAGTGACCGAGCGGTTCTAGGCACTACAGTCTGGAACCGCGCGAACGCTACGGTCGCAGGTTCGAATCCTGCCTCGGGCATGGATGTGTATGATGTCCTTAGTTAGGTTTAAGTAGTTCTAAGTTCTAGGGGACTGATGACCTCAGAAGTTAAGTCCCATAGTGCTCAGAGCCTTATGAACCCAGTGATTTTTTCCTACTGTATGATAAATTAACAATAAGTATCTCAGCCAATGTATGTCCAATACGTCAAATTTATTTAATTCAAGGAAGAGGTTACGTTCCCTGTGAAATAGCTGATCCTCTACAGGTATTCAGCATTTCACTATAATTTTATGGCATTTTTTCTTTATGTCTGAGAGTACCATTCGTTAACAGCCTCCGACGCTTCCAAAATACTAAATATTCTTCATTGTGGGTATCACAGTCTTAAATTTACTAACTTAAAGGCCACTTTTCCACTTAGGCTATTAAGATTTGAATTTGTTTGACACATATTGACTTTTTCTGAGCCTCTGCACCGCATCCTCTTCATAATTTTATGTTTATTTAATCTGTATTAGCCCTTTCTTCTTTGGGTGTAGCCGTGGATATACATAAATAGGTCTTTGAAATTATTAGATAGTCCTCACTTTTATTCTTTGGTCAGTGTCATACATCTGCAGATTTCCTCCATAGTGTACACCAATGATCTGTCATAGTGCCAATAATAGTGAAGTTTGTAATCCAAAACGGAAGCATATAACATGAATAAGTTGTCATTTTAAAACGTGTAGCACGTTTTTCTTGGTAAGGGTCTTATCTATAATTTACATTCAGACAACTGTGTTCCTTCGCAGTGATGATACAGTGTGCTTTTACTACACAGCTAAAATGGAAAAATGACTTAGCTGGATCCTATATGATACCACCACATCCTTATATTGCTTTCCATCTGTTTGTAAAGGTGTTTCCTGTATTTTATGAACTTCTGGTTACCTGAATCCTCAAACTTCATCATCTCGTTCTCCTTATAGCTCTACCTTTATGATCAAATTACCTCATGATGTCATATGTCTTCTGGCTCTCTCTTTATGTTCGGTTTACTCTTTTCCCCAGACTCAGTTCCTCCTGCTAGTAGTGTTCAAGGTCGTTAAAAATGGCATCCACTGTAAAGTCACCTTATTCGCGATAATTTACTACCTGTTTTTTCCCGCTTACTTTGCCTCTTTTACCGACGATTCTTCAAAGTCTGTGTGTCAACTCATTTCACAAGTTTCACTGCACACTGGGCCTCCATACATGTTGTCGGACGTAGGGCTTGTATTTAGTTTAAATTTCTCGGTTTTTGTCCTAATAATCGTACTTACTGACCAGTTTGCAACAAGGGCCTGTAAACTACCGAGGTAGGTAAACCTAAAATGGTGTATAGACGATTTACCGGCAGTGTGTATTCCAGGTGGCTAGATTTTCAGCTCTCCAAAGCTAGAAAAAAATTCTGTAAGGTCTTGAAAAAGTAGCTACTGTAATCATTTAAGCAATGTTTCTGGGAAAAAATTAATGTGATCAAATTTTCCCCGTATCACGAAGTTTCTGCTGAGTTGTTTCCTCTCCTCAGAATCCAAGTCCAATTCACAGTTCTACAAATTCTGCCTCCATCTCGCATCGGCCACATTAATCAAAGATGTTTTATTTCACCTGAAAGTGGAAAGTTTAATGCTCCCCTCCCCCCACGGATTTTAATACAAGCGGTACATGAAAACTAGCTGAACCGAAGCGGATGAGGTAAATATTTGCCTAATATTCACGCGGAATTTGAATTCCATACAATGCGAATCAAGTGAAACCAAAGTGTCTGTCTCAGGATAACTTAAACTTCTGTCACATATAGCCATTCTAGACCCCCGCTCATGTTGTAACAACCGTCACAAGTGAACGAATGCACTGCGAGGCTTCGATATAGTGACACTTACTCCCTGACACATTGACTCTGCATTCTCCGCTGGCGCTGCTTTTAGATAGCAATAGTGCAGACAGCAGACAAAATACTCGCCTTGTCGCCGTATCACGTTATTAATAACCCTACCAATCAGGATGTATATAGTTATTGTTATACAATAGATTAATTGTTACAGAACATCCCATTTAAATTTTCTCTTCTATTCCAGTACTACAATTTTTTGGAAAAGCGATTAATTTTTTATATAATTTGTCTAAGAGTATGAAATAAATTAGATTAGAGAAACATTTGACTCGCCATTGAATAATGTTCAAAATTACATAAAGCAAATGAGAATGCATTTTCTTATCCTGGTATTTGAAGGATTTTCGATAAAGTTTCGAGGCTGAAAAATTGTTGGAAATTGTTTTTGTACTTTCGGGCATATATAATAGAAATAATGAAAGGTGGCAGTCAGTATACCTTTAATACAAATTTGTGGTTCTATCAAAGTCTGCAGCCCGTATTTTCTTAGCTTGTGGCTTCTCAAATTTTTCCGTGCCAGAGAGGAAGGTCACGATGGGAACCGAAGTTGAGTGCGTTTTATTTTAATTTCTTATTACATTTGGTACTAGGCACACGATGTATATGTAACCACCTGCCCTAAACAGGGATTATATCTGGATCAAATGAATGTGGATGTAATTGTAAATGCAAGCACCTGAGTAAGTTCATGTTGTCTTTCTTGACTTTACGTGTGAGCGTACGTGCGTCCATTTTACCCTCTTTACTCAATCTAGTCCCTGCTGCCACTTAAACTTAAAAGTAGATATCCTCGGAGTAGTGAAGCAACTTAAATCACTTAATAGAAACAAGTCTTACGGTCCAAGCTGTATACCAACTAGTTTCCTTTCTGAGTATGCTGACACAGTAGCTTCATACTTAACAGTCCATATCAGTAACATCAATATGCAGTAAGCTTTTGGAACGTATATTACGTTCAAACATTATACACTCCTGGAAATGGAAAAAAGAACACATTGACACCGGTGTGTCAGACCCACCATACTAGCTCCGGACACTGCGAGAGGGCTGTACAAGCAATGATCACACGCACGGCAAAGCGGACACACCAGGAACCGCAGCATTTGTGCACCGCCGCCGTCAGTGTCAGCCAGTTTGCCGTGGCATACGGAGCTCCATCGCAGTCTTTAACACTGGTAGCATGCCGCGACAGCGTGGACGTGAGCCGTATGTGCAGTTGACGGACTTTGAGCGAGGGCGTATAGTGGGCATGCGGGAGGCCGGGTGGACGTACCTCCGAATTGCTCAACACGTGGGGCGTGAGGTCTCCACACTAAATCGATGTTGTCGCCAGTGGTCGGCGGAAGGTGCACGTGCCCGTCGACCTGGGACCGGACCGCAGCGACGCACGGATGCACGCCAAGACCGTAGGATCCTACGCAGTGCCGTAGGGGACCGCACCGCCACTTCCCAGCAAATTAGGGACACTGTTGCTCCTGAGGTATCGGCGAGGACCATTCGCAACCGTCTCCATGAAGCTGGGCGACGGTCCCGCACACCGTTAGGCCGCCTTCCGCACACGCCCCAACATCGTGCAGCCCGCCTCCAGTGGTGTCGCGACAGGCGTGATTGGAGGGACGAATGGAGACGTGTCGTCTTCAGCGATGAGAGTCGCTTCTGCCTTGGTGCCAATGATGGTCGTATGCGTGTTTGGCGCCGTGCAGGTGAGCGCCACAATCAGGACTGCATACGACCGAGGCACACAGGGCCAACACCCGGCATCGTGGTGTGGGGAGCGATCTCCTACACTGGCCATACACCTCTGGTGATCGTCGAGGGGACACTGAATAGTGCACGGTACATCCAAACCGTCATCGAACTCATCGTTCTACCATTCCTAGACCGGCAAGGGAACTTGCTGTTCCAACAGGACAATGCACGTCCGCATGTATCCCGTGCCACCCAACGTGCTCTAGAAGGTGTAAGTCAACTACCCTGGCCAGCAAGATCTCCGGATCTGTCCCGCATTGAGCATGTTTGGGACTGGGTGAAGCGTCGTCTCACGCGGTCTGCAGGTCCAGCACGAATGCTGGTCCAACTGAGGCGCCAGGTGGAAATGGCATGGCAAGCCGTTCCACAGGACTACATCCAGCATCTCTACGATCGTCTCCATGGGAGAATAGCAGCCTGCATTGCTGCGAAAGGTGGATATACACTGTACTAGTGCCGACATTGTGCATGCTCTGTTGCCTGTGTCTATGTGCCTGTGGTTCTGTCAGTGTGATCATGTGATGTATCTGATCCCAGGAATGTGTCAATAAAGTTTCCCCTTCCTGGGACAATGAATTCACGGTGTTCTTATTTCAATTTCCAGGAGTGTACATTACTTCGAAGAGAACCGTCTTTTGACACATAGTCAACACGTATTTAGAAAACACCATTCGTGTGAAACTTAACTAGCTCTTTACTCACACTAAGTGCTGAGTGCTATTGACAAGGGATTTCAATTTGATTCCGTATTTGTAGACTCACAGAAGGCTTTTGATACTGTACCACACAAGTGGCTTGTAGTGAAACTGCGTGTTTGTGGAATATCGTTTCAGTTATGTGACTGGATTCGTGATTTTCTGTCAGAAAGGTCACAGTGCGTAGTAACTGACGGAAAGTCATCGGGTGAAACAGAAGTGACTTCTGGCGTTCCGCAAGGTAGTGTTACAAACCCTCTGCTATTCCTTATCTGTATAAACGATTTAGGAGACAATCAGAACAGCCGTCTTGGGTTGTTTGCATTTGATGATGTCGTTTATCGTTTACTTGAGTCATCAGAACATAATACAAATTACAAATATATTTAGAAAAGCTATCTGTATGGTGCAGAAATGGGCAATTCCTCGTAAATAATGAAAAGTGTGAGGTCATCCAAATAAGTGCTGAAAGGAATCCGTTAAACTTCGGTTATACGATAAAACAGTCATATCTGGAGGCTGTAAATTCACCTAAATATCTAGGAATTACAATTACGGACAGCTTGAATTGGAAAGAACACATAGAAAGGCAAACTAAAACCTCGTTTCATTGGCAGACCACTTAGAAAATGTAACATATGTACTACAGAGACTGCCTACACTACGGTTGTCCGTACTCTTTTGGGGTACTGCTGCGCGGTCTGGGGTCCTTAGCAGATTAGATTAACGGACTACACCGAGAAAAATCCACGAAGAGCAGCACTTTTTGCACTATCGCGAAACAGGGAAAAGAGTGTGACGGACATTATACAGGATTTGAGATGGACATAATTAAAACAAAGGCGTTATTCGTTGCGACGGAATCCTCTCATCAATTTTTAATCACCAATATTCTCCTCCAAATGCGAAAATATTTTGTTGACGCCGACCTAAATACCGAGAGACGATCATCATAATAAAACAAGCGAAATTAGGTCTCGCACGGAAAGATATAGGTGATCGTTTATTCCGCGTATTGTTCGGAATTTGAATAATAGAGAAATACTGTGAAGTTAGTTCAATGAACCCACTGCCAGGCACTTAAGTGTGATTTGCAGAGTGTAGATATAGACAGTTGGAACGACACTAGCGCTCCAGAATGAAAGAAAGCCCACCGTAAAATTAATGTGTGTTTTTAATTGTTTTCCTACTTAATTAACGAAAGTTGTCATATTTTTGCGTTCCAAGCATTAGCATATTATCGAGAGACATGAATGATCGTGAAATAAATGTAAAATGTGACAGCTTCAGTGACATAAGCTGCAACTTATTCACGAACAGATACTTTCGAGTACGTGTATAACTGCAGCTTACTCCGCTGAAAGCAATGGAAAATGAACACAAATTTCACGCATAAGAAGCATGTATTTCTGCTGTTTTCTCTTCTTATTATGATAGGCATTTCCCTTAACATGCAATAATTTTATGTGGAGTGTAATGATTCGGACTTTCTTGCAGTTCACTTGCCTTTCTAACACACGAATATTTTTTATAAATGTTAGGAAACCATTTTGTTGCTTTTGACGTTTTACTACCTCATCAGTGTGCTTTTCATTCAGCTACACTAGTTTAGTAATTTAAATAACGTAGACACTGCTTTCCAATGATGGTTCCTACGTTTCACATAAACTGATTTGAATGGAAGTAAAGTGACGAAAACTTGAGCTTCGTGAGCAGATATACGACGCCATTCTGCAAAAGGTCAGATCTTTTGCTGTTTACTGGCCATTTTTTTGTTCACAAAAGAAAACGACATTCTTCAGTAAATATCTGTAGTCATAAGAGAATCATAAATAAAACGATAGAATAATAAATCGGCTTGAGCTGCCAGTAATTTCTTATTTATTGAACGATTGGTTTCGAAGCCCAAAGCTTCATCTTAATGCGCCACCAAGTAATTATGGAAGCATAAATGCGTGGTGATCGGGACAGTCAGTCAGGGTCGGTCACATCCATGTCAGACAAACGCATGGGAGCGTAGAACAGCAACCGCGGCGCCCGCCTTGACAGCCCGACACGGAAGTGGCTAGTGCAGCGTGCCAGGAGACTAGCTGTCCAATGGGCGCCGCGACTGCTGGTCCTGTGGTCCATGCGTTTGTCTGACGTAAATATGACCGACCATGACTGACTGGTTCGAGGCCTCCACAAATTCAAGTCTCGATAATTGTATGGCGACACTTGAAGATGATGTTTTAGTCTACGAAACCGCTCATGGCATACATAACAAATTACTGGTAGCTGCAGCCGATTTTTAATTCTAGCAATACATTCCTCATTTAACATAAAAGGTTTCTGAGTATCGTACAGCGTCATAAGACAGAAAACTACGTTGGACAAACCAACGTTTCGACCACGGTTACAGTGGCTTTGTTCTGGGTCTAATAGCCGGCCGCTGTGGCCGAGCGGTTCTAGGAGCTTCAGTCCGGAACCGCGCTGCTGCTACGGTCGCAGGTTCGAATCCTGCCTCGGGCATGAATGTGTGTGATGCCATTAGGTTAGTTAGGTTTAAGTAGTTCTCAAAGGCTAGGGGACTGATGATCTCAGATGTTATGTCCAATAGTGCTTAGAGCCATTTGAACCATTCTGGGAGTAATGTTGAGATTTAGCTGTGTGGAATCGCTTAAATTATTTCATTGATGCTCACTGAGCATAACCTTACGTCGCAGTTTTAAAAAGGTCGGTGTTATCATTGGTCAGCTGAGGTCAAATGAGCGTACCGGGTTGCTACGCTGGAGACAGTGGAGATCTGCTATCAACTACTGATTCTGGCGCTGTTTGCTATGATTGCTGCTCATTAGCGAATATGTTTTGGGCAACAGCTTTTCTGCTGCTGGACACAGGATTCTCGCAGACAGTTACTCGCTAGTAGCGCTAGTGTCATATCTTGTTTGTGTGCCCTGTTAGACTCTGAGGGCTGGCAGCCGGGATGGGGCAAGCCTGCATCCGTGCTCTGTGTTCACGTTATAAGAGTGCTTCATTTTTTATAGGGATTCTGAGATATCGCGTTTCTTCAAAGCTGGCTGCTTGGCCAGAATGCAGGGTTCGTTAAATTTAATTTCCTTGCTGAATCTTGCGGTGTTTCACCATTGTGCTGCCTCAGACGAATTTAGGGCTCGTGTTCTCGTATCAGCGTTGCTATCGGCTTGCCGGTCTCAGTAATTTATACTTTTCAACACCGACATTCCACCTTGTATCCAGAATGAAATTTTCACTCTGCAGCGGAGTGTGCACTGATATGAAAGTTCCTGTTAGATAAAAACCTTGTGCCGGGCCGACGCTCGAAATCGGGACCTTTGCTTTTCGCGGTCAAGAGGTCTACCGACTGATCTACGGTGTAAGACTGAGAGGTAGTCTCTCGCCCCTGCAGTACGAAGTTCAGTTGAAGAGTGGGAAGGTGAAAAGATATCAGTGTCAAGATTCGCTGATGACATTGCTATTCTGAGTGGAAGGGAAGAAGTATTACAGGTCCTGTTGACTGGAATGAATAGTCTGAATACAGAATATGGATTGAGAGTAAATCGTAGAAAGATGAAAGTAACGAGATGTAGAGGAAATGAGCACGAGAAATTTACCACCATAATTGATGGCCACGATGCAGACGAACTTAAGGAATTCTGCTACCTTGCCAGTGAAATAGCCAATGGCGGACGGAGCAAGGAGGACGTCAAATGCAGACCAGCACTGGCAGAATGGGCACTCCTGGACACGAGATGTCTATTAAAATAACATAGGTCTTCATTTTAGGAAGAAATTTCTGAGAATGTACGTTTTCAAAACATCAGTGTGTGGCAGTGAGACATGGACGAACGTTGATAATTAGACGGATTGATAATATAAAGAATGAGCAAGTTCTACGGAGAATCGGAGAGGAAAGGAATATGTGGAAAACCCTGACAAGGAGAAGGGACAGAATGATACAACATCTTTTAAAAGATCAGGTAATGATTTCCACGCTGCTAGACGGAGCTGCAGATGGCAAAAACTGTGCAGGACAGAGGCTGGAATACACAAAGCAAACAACTGAGGACGTAGCAGGTTGCGCCGGCCAGTGTGCCCCAGCGGTTCTAGCTCCTGGTCTCATACATCAGCAACGAAATCCTGTTCAACAATAAATACCATCAGCACTGTTCTTAAAAATGCAGTCTGATTCGATTAATTTTTTTCTTTTATAAATTGAGTTCAGTACAACCGGTGCACATTTATTTCTTACACATCGGAATATTGTTTGCAGTTTCAAGTAATTTAAATTTGCCTCAGAGATAAAAGTTAAGATGGCGGCCAACAAAAGATAGACGATTTCTTTTTTAATTAAGATTTTCCTTTGCTCAATAAATAATTAATCATTTAAATTGATGCCACCAATAAAAGAATTATTAAATTGTTTTCCAAATTAGTTTAACACAAACCCTTGCTATTTTCAACTAGAAGTACAGACGAAGTTGCTATATAATCGCAACTAACAATGGCTGCGCTTCTTGCAGCTATGATAAAACAATTAATACAAAATTGTAATTAAGAGAAAGTGATTTTGCAATAATTAATCATAAATAGTTTTAACGCATTTGGCTCTATTTGTTTTTTTTACCAGCAAATGAACATAAAAGTACAATAATTTTACATTAAATGTTTTTCATTCAACAGACCTCAAATCGATTTGCGTCTGCGTCAGCGACGTACATAAGAAGACGACAACAAAAGCGTACAAAACAAAAGAAAAGAATGACATAGATTATCTAAGAGTGTGAGACAAATATTGTCTCTGTTTTACATAATTATCATCTTTTTAAGAAATAATTACATAATTGAATGAATATTACTGACTTACATAATTTTCCACACGTTCATATTTCACTGTAATAAAAAATATATATATCGTGGATGTTATAAACTCTCTGCATATGGCGTTATGCCACGTGAAAGTATGCAATCGTATTTCTAAATGAATGAGAATCGTTTAACCGAGGCTGGACCGGGGTACCATCCAGGTATTCACCTTGTGGGATGTGGGAGACCGCCTAAAAACCACATCCAGTTCGGCTGGCACACCGGCCCGCATCGTTAATTCGCCGGGCGGATAAGATCTCTAGCTGACGCTCTTCCCCAAATCTCAGAAGCAGCGTGCTAACTCGTGCGCTATCCGGGCGGGACTTCTTGCAGAAGAACAACTAAAAAATCAGTCACTGTCAGTGCAAATTTCTAGGATGTCTCAGCAAACTAAGGCAAAAGTTTTTCACATAGGAAGGTTACAGCAGTTTCCTTTTTTATAAGTTTGAAATAAGGTTTATAACCGGATTTAAAAATTGGAGACAAAATTTTTATATAGTTGGACTTGGGTAAACGGCCGCTGTTACGGGTCTAATATAAAAAAATCCCATGAAAATATTAATTAACCAACAGAAAAATCAAAACTACGGCCCTAGATTATGAATCTGTGAATAACGTTCCGCCAACTCCGAAGAATAATAATTGTTAAACTATGAAATAAATAATGTTATAATGCAACACAGTAATTACTAACAAAACGTGCACACAATTAAAAATGAGGTACTGTAACTTTAGGTTTGTAAAGAACAATAGGTTTGTGAAGAAAACAATGATGTACTGAGAACAATTACAATCAAATATTCTTTGAAAAAAAATTACGAGCACTGCATCGCGTAACGTTGATTGTTTCTTTTAAATCAATGTTGTAATGATAGCCGAAGCCCTTGTCTGTCAGAACTAAAAATATGTCATTTCAAAACTAGTATTGGCCCAACTTTTAGTCATCATTCTTCAGAAAAAAGCGAATGGTTATAGTCGCGGTGTGTCTTTTTCCATGGCCATTGTTCCATGTCGTCCGCAGGTCGTGGTCTAGTGATTAGCAGTGCTGTCACTGGATCTACAGAGTCCCGGGTTCGATTCCCGGCCGGGTCGGCGATTTTCTCCGCCTGGACACTGGATATTCGTGTTGTCCTCATTATTTCATCATTCAGGAAAGTGCTGACACCGAACTGTGAAAAGACTGGGAATTTGTACGGACGCTGATAACCATGTCGTTGCGCGCCCCACGAACCAAATATCATCATCATCTTCCGTGTCTCCACCACATTAGTCCATATCCCGGAATGCGAAACTTGGGTGCCGAGTAGGAAGTTCTCATTTGCGAATATGAAACAGATTTTGTTCACAAATATTAATAAAAAGAATTTTCTCCAATTCCTTTTCATTTAGCATCATTCATCAAAAACTAGAAATTAATGTTTTTACATTTGAAATTAATACTTCACCAGGGAGTAAACACAAATGTGTGTAACTATATCGTTACAAGTTAATATACATCGCTCCTTTCGGGATTCCTGAGGGTAGATCGTAACCACAAAACCAATTTTTCCCACCCTCCGCTCACGAATGTGTGTTGTAATCCAAAGTACCTTACGTCACGCATTTGACAGTACTGTGTCTAGAAAGAACGGTGGTTACCTTGAGTCGTGAGCAGGACTCTTACATTTCACTGAAATCCCGTCTTGCGAATCCAAACATTGTTTTCAGCCCCTTTCCACAAATATTAAGATGTGGCAAGGCTTTCACACCAGTGGATATCAACTTTGTCGCTCATGAAGATGTAAAATGAAGCGGCACTCTGAAAATTTTTCAAGCTTAGTTAGTAATTTTCCATTGCTCACGATGGGAAAAAGTTTTAGGTTGACATAGTTTTCACGTTGTTAAATGCCTTCACTACTCACTTCAACCCTCGTATCTTGGTTTCTGGTCAGAAATAAGAAATTATTGAAATACTCGAATTAAGAAAGGTGACGCTATTTCACATTTATAGCTCCTCTCGACTACGGTGTGTGGCGACAGGGTTAATGTGTAAGTAGGCTGTTTAGGTTTTCTTATTGGTAACGCCACATAGCGCTCTGTATGAAAAATCACTGGCTGTGCTGTGCGCAGTCTGTGGCTAGTTTGCATTGTTGTCTGCCATTGTAGTGTCGGGCAGCGGCAGCTGGATGCTAACAGCGCGTAGCGTTGGGTAGTTGGAGGTGAGCCACCAGCAGTGGTGGACGTGGGGAGAGAGATGGCGGAGTTTTGTAATTTGTAAGACTGGATGTCATGAACTACCATATATATTATGACTAATAAGGTAAATACATTGTTTGTTCTCTATTAAAATCTTTCATTTGCTAACTATACCTATCAGTAGTTAGTGCCTTCCGTAGTTTGAATCTTTTATTTAGCTGGCAGTAGTGGTGCTCGCTGTATTGCAGTAGCTTGAGTAACGAAGATTTTTGTGAGGTAAGTGATTTGTGAAACGTATAGATTAATGCTAGTCAGGGCCATTCTTTCGTAGGGATTTTTGGAAGTCAGATTGCGTTGCGCTAAAAAATATTGTGTGTCAGTATAAGCACAGTCGTGTATAAATTTTTGTAAGGGGACGTTTCATACGTCGATCCATAGCCGAGGATACCTCACTGGAATCTTCTGATTTTTTTCTTGTAGTTTGTGTAATTAGTGTAGATTTTGTTTATTGCTAGCGCGTAATTGTAGAGAGAATCTCCTTTGTAGTTGCAGTATTTCATTGTTGTACAGTAAAACAGGTGTGGCACGCATGTAAATTTGCACCAAGTATTTCGCAGCTGCGCTTGCAATTAACTAGTTGTTATTTTCAGTGCTACGTTAATGTGTTTTCTTATTTTGCTCTTCAAATTGTGCTTTTCTGTGTTGTCGTGTGAAATATTGTGACTATAATGGAGTGTGAAAAACGTAATACTAAGCTCCAAAGTAAACTGAGAAATGACAGTGAAGACGAAAGCAGTGTGTTAGCGCCACCGAGTAATGAATTAACTAATGTTCAAAGTAGTAATTTGGTAATTGTACATAGGGAAATGGAGTGGGCTGCAAACAATGGTGTAGACAGTGAAACAGTTAGTGAACAGGGAAGCATTATCGATCGACCGGTCGGCAACAGCTCGCGTCAGGAATCCGAAATGATAGGACACAATCTTGCAAATACTGTAGATTCAGGTTTTGCGTCCTCACCGTTTTCTCAAATAAGTCAAGACACTTTTTTTGCTTGTCAAAATGTGAATGTTGCCGGTGCAAATGCACTGCCGAAAAGCATAGAGGAACAGATTCCAGACACTAATACATTATTACTGCAATTAATGCAACAAATGAAACAAAATCAGAGACAAACACAGCAAAATCTTCGAAAGTTAGACACAATGGAACAACACCAGAGACAAACACAGCAACAGTTGGACACAATGGAACATAATCTTCAAAAGGTAGACACAGTGGAACAAAATCTTCAGAAGTTAGACACCACACTTGAACAAACACGTGAAGATTTAACTACTGAGTTACATAACATTGAATCGAAATGTCAAAAAATCTGTAATGACGTAAAAACACAAATTTGTGAGCATTTCCAACCTATTTTTTCGCGGCATGAAAACGCGTTACAGAATCACGAAGCAGCCTTAAAAGAATTGCAAACTATTGTTCGTGAAAATCACGACACCTTGCAAGCTAAAATGGACTCAGTTGCATCCACCGATTCGGTTACGCAATTTGCAAGAACTCAAGAAAACTTACAGGACACAGTAGATTCGATTTCAACACAAATGGACACTATGATCCTGTTCACTATCGGAGAAAGTAGCCGAACTTTCGGATCAGTTCACTAATTTATCTACGAAGGTAGATGATGATCTGAATGACACAAGACCTGTAGCCATCACTGACACAGAAGAGTATGAACAAATTAAGAAATTCAAACAAAATCAGAATCAAATTAATACGCAATACAAAAGAGAAATTCGGAAAGTACAAGATCAGTTGACGCAGGTAATACAAAAATTACATATTTCAGAGGACACTTGCGCTCCAACTCGGGAAGAGGAACTTAGAAATACGGAAAAACCACAAAATAATAACACAGGGCATTTCGAAAATCATGAAAGAAATTGGCAAGGTGCACCGAATTTTGAGATGGAACAGCCGACACGACGTAACAATGACCGATATGCTACTCGCCGACACGATGATTTTGACTATAAGCTGTTCATTACTGCACGTAAATTCAAATCATTTAAGAATTCTGGCAACGACATTCATCCACAAGCGTGGCTCCATCAATTCTCTCATTGTTTTCCTCCCAACTGGTCATTAGAGCACAGATTAGAATTTATGTGTGGCTACTTGGAGAATGAGCCAGCGGTAAGAATGCGATCGGTCATTCACGATTGTCACAGTGAAGGAGAATTTTATCATGCATTCCTATCAGCATATTGGTTTTAAGCTACACAAGACCGAGTAAAACATAGCATCATGATGATGAAACACTTTGAACAATCTGAATTTTCCAGTCTCGTCAAATATTTTGAAGACATGTTGCATAAGAATCAATATCTTTCAAACCCATAAAGCCCTTCAGAACTCATCCGCATTTGTATAATGAAATTTCCTGAACATTTAAGGAATATTATTTTGTCAGGGCGTTGCAAAGACGACATTGAAACTTTTCATGGACTCTTACAAGAATTAGAAATTGACACAGACAGTCGTGGGATGCGAAAACAGGAAAACAATCAGTACAGTTCACATCCGTCACAATTCCGTGACGACAGAAACAATAACTGGACACGACAAGTCTATTCTTACAACGCATATCGTGACCAAAACAGACACCACCCATATGACAACCACTGGCAGAGTAATAGTTACAGAGAAAGATCGCATTTCCGTAGTAATGAATATCACAGAGACAATCAGAGAAACAGACAATACGGGAACCAAAACAATTATTATCAAGGGAGACGGAATAACTTCAGACGCAACAGTCCAGCGCGCAATTACGATTCAGGGAGAAATTCTCCACCACGTGACCGACAAGAAATTAATTACAGAAATTACCGACATGACGACAGACGATATGATCGTGACGGCAGACCTGAATTGCATCAGAACTGGCGGGATTCAAACAGAGCAAGGCCCTCTCGGCAAGGTGAATTTGTAGAAGTTAGGTCTCCTAATCCCAATAACGACGGGCGCCAACAAAGAGTCAATGACTCACACCGCAGGCAGCCGCGTGCGCCGGCTGGCTCAGAGAAAAATAACACAGACGCTAACCTTGAGAAAAGATTTAGCATTCCTTACCGACGTATAAAACATAATTGCTTTTCAGTTGACAGTCTGCGTACTAGGAAGAGTAAAGATTTACACCACATTTCACATGTAAAACCGTTTATTGAAAGATAATCTGCTTTTTAACTTAGTCTTTGCCATAAAATTTTTCACTTCACGTTACTAGTATGCTTTGTCAGACTTATAATCTGTTAACATGCAACAATGTTTGAAGTTAAATATCCAATCAAGAACCAAGAGAACTTATTTAAACAGAAATTACGAATGCATTGTTATAGTGAACAGACGACACATTCTTGTTATTTGTACAATCTTGCTTGTTAGTTGCACGATTATGTAACGGCTATAAGGCTTACATACTTAGAACACATACTGTTATTAAATGAAACAATAAGATTACCAGTGACTGGTAACAGTAAACTTATTGTTTCATTTAATGTCAATAACAGTCACGGTAAAGCCTAACCTAAAAATGTTCGCATTTAAACATATACTGTTAATGAGATTTTAATGCAACATTTTGGTTTAGTTGAAAAGACATTCTGGATTTAAAGTACTTTCTGTGAGATACCAGATGAGACAGTGGTTAGTATATGTGACAGATACACGATTATATCACGACGCTACTAATGAGTGACAATTTACAATGTTGCTTTCGCGGTGTATCTGTTTTATATCTGCACAGTTTTTCTGAATTCTTCTGGAAAGGAAAACATGTTTTAGTAGTAACTTTGTGGTATAGCTACAATGAGACAGCCTTTTCTGTAGCACAACAATACGTTACAGTATAGTACTTACTTCATCACGGCAATAAGCGTAGTAACTACGATATCTATACGCAAAGCATTTCACTTTTGTTTATCATGAGGTAAGTACATTGACTTCTGTAGAACTTAGCTTTCGGAGGACGATAACTACGACACTTCCACAGAGATTATCTTACAACACGACGCACAGTTTAGCGCTACAATACGCGCATTTGAGTGCCTAATTTTGTACTTAAAACGTTTATGGTTAAAGATATTTGGAATACAATGATACAAAGGTTTTCCGTGATACATTTCATTCCATTGCTGTAACCTGTAACATCTGAGGATATAATTACATTAATCCTCAGGGGGTACACGCTTACTTTGTGTACCATGTGTTTGGCAAGCACAAGGAGCCCTAGCTAATATGGTATTTACTTATACAACTTTACACATCGGTACCATATTTCTCTAAAACATAAATTACACAGCTATCTGGTCATTTAACTGAGAGAGACAAACGTTTATTTTACTTCATCAGTGACAGATGTTTACGTAATTACACAGTTGGATAACGTCACACTTATGAAATTGTATTTGTCTGTACTTTGTGAACTGTTCATATTTTTTCGGAACCATTGTTATACTATGAGAGCTTTGAATGATGTATTTGGTATGGGATTATGATTTTTAAAGTACGTTTGAGGTAGTTGACACTTTTGACATGAGCATAGAATTTTTTTTAGGTTTTTAAATTATTGGAGGAAGCTACGACGATTTAGAGAGTTGACTGACGTGTTATGATGTTATTATTACGATGACGATGTGTATTACGCTGTTGTGGCGTGTTTATGATCAATAAGCTGATGCTATATGAGGAATTTGATTATGCTACGTATCTGTTATGATGAAATATTGAAGAAGTGTCGACGAATATGTATATGTGTAATAAGGTAAGGAATAATGAGTAGTGGTTAGGGACTCTGGTTTGTGAAAAAGGTTGTTAGAAACCAAGAATCGTACTTTAAGAGTTATGAAATGTATGTAAATGCGTGAATGTATTACAATGCCGACGATAATTTTTTGGACACTGTTATATCAATAGGATTTTGTTTCTACAGATGAATAACGCAAATTCTTGACCTGTGAAATTTTTTTCATATGAGACTGCCACTGTAGCAGAAACTGGTGTCGTAAATATTTCGATAAGACAGTTAAGTGACAACCTGCACGTAATGCGTCGTGGGCACCCAGCTGGGTGACAGCCACATGGAAACAAGCCATTAGTGTGTGCCTTTCAGAGGCACAAGTAAAAAAAGGGAGGCCATTATCCTCGCTATTGACATTCCTTTGTAGAAAGCATCGCAAAAACGACACGCTCATTACTTGGAAAAGATACTTATTTACTTCTGCACACCTGATAATTTCTACGAGAGTTGAGAGAATTTGTACTAACTTATGAAATGTCACATGACTATTGAATGATATTTTTATGCTTTGCCTTTCATAGTTGCTTATTTCATTTGATATCTGGTTTCCAGCTGTGCTGCAGCATTGGTTTTATAAAATAAAATTAAATGCATTTGCTAATGTGAACACTTTCTATAAACAAATCTATTAAGTAATTATTTTATGATCCACATTCTTCGAAAAAGGAGCTCTTGGAATGGAAAGAGCAATAAGAAGCTACTAATAACAGTAACTGCATACATAATTTTCTTTTCATGTACTTGGTAATTTTTATGGTAGAATAAGTTGTGGTACACCACTTTAATTATATAAACATTAAGATGTGAATCGACATCTCCCTTTTCTGCATTGTTGTCTTTACTGTAATATCTTTTCTGCTTGAGCTTTGTCGTGTTTAGTTATAAGCTGTTGCATTTGCTACTGCTGTGTGCCAGGCATAGTGCTACTGAATTTCACTTTGTATTACTCTGTTAAGCTAGTTTTATTACGGATTTATTTTTCTTGTTTGCTGTGCATTGCCTTATATTAGTTTTAATATTGCTGCTTCTTTGACACCTTTCATTTTATTTCATTGCTGTTTGTATTAATTGTTTTGTGCTGCTGCATTGCCTCGTCCCTTAGTTAAGAATCTGACCTCTGTAGATTTAAGTTAGCTTAAGAGGGGGTAACCTATATAAGAGAATGAGTTGCGATGGATTTGAAGAAATGCACTGAGAGGTTATATGAGAAAAGTACAGAAAGCAGGTATAGATAGGACTTTTTGGAAATAATGAAGAACGAAGCTGGATCTCTGAGAAGTAAAGAAAGTTTTGTTTGCAAAATACTGCAGTAAAACAAACCCTGCCCTTTCCTTGTGTTATCCCACTATGTGTTTGTGTACTCTTATGTATTTATGTTCTTCCTGTCTTTATATGTTTATCTGATAAGACTTATGTTGCAGAATTTTTCTAATACTAAGCTACATTCACTATGATTAGGAATACTGTTATCCTCAAATATAATTTGCATTAATAACATGTTATTTACTTTGTAAAGATGTTTACACATTATTTATTCTGTTTTGTTCTAATGCTCATGTGTGAAGTTGATGTTTCAAAAGTTATTCTGATCTTTTATGTATGTACTTATGTCGTAATTTTTGTAACACTGATGTATTTGCTATTTCGATTCATTTGTAAAGCCTGTACTACTACAAATGTTATCTGTATTGTTATGTTCTTTAATGATATATTTTGTACCTTTGTTATTGTATTCTTATGTTATAAAATTGTAATTGACACCAGTTCATCAAATTAAGTAACTTGTAAATTACATTTCACTGCACACGTTTCTGTTGGTCATAGTATATGGACAATATGTGAGAAGTAGGGACTGATAGTGTTTGCACGTGTGTTAATAATTCAGTAAGGGACTGGATAACAGCATTGCTGGTTGTAAGGACATTTCAAAAACAATTTTTGTGAGTGCACAAGTGATGGTTATGGACTTGCTATATTATCCGCAAGACTCTTCAATGGTAATTGTGCGCCTGCACAGTCGCAACAGATGGCTGCTGGCTATCTTTACAAGGACTACAGTGGGTCTACACCTTTGATGACCCACCAATACCATTATTTCTACAAGGACTGCAGTGGGTCTGCACCTCTGGTGGCCCACCAATAGTAATCTCTACCAGGACTACAGCGGGTCTGCTCTGTGATGACCTACCTACCGATAGTCTTCAACGTCGACTGACTCTGCTGTGGCCCATTACCTGTCTGCATGTCAAGAGTCAGCACTGTCTTTCGTTGGAAGGACAACACTACTTCTTCAAGACTGCTTAGAAATCCACTACTTCCAAGTGCAATTTCTTTTATTGCTCAGACTTTGAAAAACAAAACACTGCAATTTTACTGTGATGAACGATCGGGACTGTCTTTATGGACTATGAGAAAATTTTTGCTTCTGACCAACCTTGTATCAATAATTGTGTGCATTTGATATCTTTCTTATAGTAATTATGAAAAATTTTATCAAATCATTATTGGCCACTGCCCAAAACAATTTGTAAAAATTTTTTGTGGGGAGCATGGTGGCTATGTAAGTAGGCTGTTTAGGTTTTCTTATTGGTAACGCCACATAGCCCTCTGTATGAAAAATCACTGGCTGTGCTGTGCGCAGTCTGTGGCTAGTTTGCATTGTTGTCTGCCATTGTAGTGTCGGGCAGCGGCAGCTGGATGCTAACAGCGCGTAGCGTTGGGTAGTTGGAGGTGAGCCGCCAGCAGTGGTGGACGTGGGGAGAGAGATGGCGGAGTTTTGTAATTTGTAAGACTGGATGTCATGAACTACCATATATATTATGACTATTAAGGTAAATACATTGTTTGTTCTCTATTAAAATCTTTAATTTGCTAACTATACCTATCAGTAGTTAGTGCCTTCCGTAGTTTGAATCGTTTTTTTAGCTGGCAGTAGTGGCGCTCGCTGTATTGCAGTAGCTTGAGTAACGAAGATTTTTGTGAGGTAAGTGATTTGTGAAACGTATAGGTTATTGCTAGTCAGGGCCATTCTTTCGTAGGTATTTTTGGAAGTCAGATTGCGTTGCGCTAAAAAATATTGTGTGTCAGTTTAAGCACAGTCGTGTATAAATTTTTCTAAGGGGACGTTTCAAATGGTGTACCGATGACTTGCTCTTCCCTTCATATTACATTCGTGATTGGTAAGAGTAAGAAATACTGTCAGTATTCTTCGGCATGGGCCAGAATAACCCTAGTTATAGCGTTACGGTTGTTGTGTAAGGTACATAATTGAGGAAATAATATCTCTCTTTACTCATTTTGGAATATGAGCTCTTGGAATTTTCAGATTCATAAGGATGGAGGCTGCAGTAGATACTGGGACATAAAGAGCTTGCACAGCATAGAGTAGCATGGAGATCTACATAAAACCAGTGTCCTGGACTGAAGAGCACAACAGCAACAACAACACATCTGCATTTTGTAACAGGTATCTAAATCTCCTGTACAGAACTGTGTCGCCTGCAAAGAGATTCACAGAACTACGGAAATTATGCGCCAAATCATGTACATTAAAGTATTTGACATGATATGCAATATATGCTTGGTTTTTGAGTGTTCAGTTATTATTGCATGTGTATGTTCCTTTACGAATTTTGAAGAGTCTTTTGCCAGGTGTGAATGTTGAACTGTTCCTACTATTTAGATTCTAGATTTAAAAGAAAGATCTGTATTGTTTATTTATTGTATGAATGTTGAGAGCGTAACAACTAACGAATACAAGCGAGTTTAGCAATAAAAGTCAAATGCATAGATGAAATCCCGAAGTCTTATGAAATTAAAACAGATATGAGGCAAAGTAATGGAGTATTTTCATTCCTTTTCAGTACTGTAATGGATAAAAGCATCAAAATGTGATGAGGAAATACCTGGAGTAAACATGTAACAAAACGTAAAAGAATCGTTACAAAACGTCTTGTCTGTACTATTACAGAACCCAGACCCACCCTAAAGAAGGTTAATCACATGGCTGCCAAATGTGAACTCCAAATCTCTTACGAGAAGACACAGTGCACCGACTCCTAAACACCCAGACCTGGGATCTGTCACGAAGGAATATGGCAACATGAATGAGCTTCAAAACTTGAAGTGCTTATGTAAATGGCAAATGACAAAGTGGACAATAAAAGTCACGGGAAAAGATGAGTAAACTCGAGACAATTGCCTAGGGTATGCGTAACAAGAAATCCAGTTCCAGCAAAGACCAACCACGCCACTACCAAATACTCGTCCTCGCGTAAGCTCTGTACGGAGATGAGACATCATTAACCATGAATGACAATGTCATCGAGAAAATGCAGTGACAGATACTGCTGAAAATATTCAGGTGCTCCATCCAAATCGATATCTGGATGCCCAAAAGTTCAGGTGAACAGTAGTCCGTGACAGAACAGTTTAGTTTCATTGCATAGAATAGACCTGCGAAATTTCGTGGGCATAAAACACGAATGGAGGAGTTGTGATTAACGAAGTAAATTTTCACCATCATAAAATGGACCCGAAAATGAAAAGCACGATTGCTGACTGCCACCCAGAGGTACCTCAAGGAAGTCGTCGTTGACTCACTGGCAGCTTCACTGTCAACATAAAGACAGGAAACCGACTTTCAGAATTTCACTCCCAAACAACTTACACAAGCCTGAAAATAAAAATAAAATATCCCTTGACAGTGGAAGGAAGGTAGGATGAAGAAGTTATGGGAAGGTGCGAAGAAAAAGAAGCCTTAAGTGCACTAGTGGTTTTAGGTGGTCTTTAAAGGGTCAAACAAAATGACAAGAATGGTGCATCAGGCTGGTGAAATAACATCATATGCCAAAAACCTAGGCACAAGAGAAAAAGAAAGGATGTATTTGTTTAACAAGCTACAGCTTAGCCACATCCAAAATGTACTCTCTCTCTCTGTCTCTCTTGCGACTTTCACACGTACACAAACACACACACACACACACACACACACACACACACACACACACACACACACCCTTACTAAATAAATTTAATTTGATCTGATTTAATCAACTAGACAAATATTTCTTGGTTTCTATCCCTGCCATTCTGTTGAAGACAAACAATTCCCTTGAGGAGTAATAGAAGACCCTTTACAAAGTGTTTGTTTTGCACAGTGATCCAAATATTTTGTGTCTTTTGGCCTGCAGTGCTTCGCATTTGATGATTAAATGTGGTACGGTTTCATCCCCCACATCACATAGTCTGTACTTAAGGGCTTCTTTCTCTATGGTCACCGCTTACAGTTTTTTCCTAAAGTTCTCATGGACAATTTAATCTGCCTCCTGTTCAAGCCCATCCTGCAGAACTTCTCTTAAAACATGGTTTCGGCATCATTAGTTTGCCATGTTTTCGATGTTACCCCAATATTCTAAGTGGTATCTTCTGATCAAGATCCGTAGTTTAGATTTTATCATCGTCTTAGTGATGCTTAATGTTATCCCGTTGCTTTCCCCTCACCAGGCATTCATGACATTCTGCGACGATATTGCAGAGACTGACAGAGATTTCAGAGCTGCTTTGCTGTGTGAATGACTGTAGATGTCAGGATCCTTGGGGTACCTGCGTAGATTTTCCCCCGTGCACGTTCTGTTAGAGAGTATCTCAGCATGGTATATCGAAGCCAGATTTCCTAGAGAGATTTCGGTCTCTACTCTAGGTTGCACCACGTATACCCCGGCCTCTGCATATTCGTCTGCTTCCAATTCGTCAGTAAACAGACTATGTCTTCTGAACGGTATCGTGGTCTATCCTTCCACAGCTTCTACTTTCAATTGTTGTTACGTTGAAGGGTATTGTAAGCAGCTGGAAACTACTCCACAGTCAGCGGGCAATTCTCCAACCATTCCTATATCGACCGCATTCATTACATTAGAGTGGGATTCTGCATATGCTAAACGTTTCCATTTTTTAAAGCTTTTAACGTGCATGCCGCTGCCACTGTGTCCATTGTTGTTGTTGTTGTGGTCTTCAGTCCTGAGACTGGTTTGATGCAGCTCTCCATGCTACTCTATCCTGTGCAAACTTCACCTACTGCAACCCACATCCTTCTGAATCTGCTTAGTGTATTCATCTCTTGGTCTCCCTCTACGAATTTTACCCTCCACGCTGCCCTCCAATACTAAATTGGTAATCCCATGATGCCTCAGAACATGTCCTACCAACCAATCCCTTCTTCTAGTCAAGTTGTGCCACAAACTCCCCTTCTCCCCAATTGTATTCAATACCACTTCATTAGTTACGTAATCTACCCATCTAACCTTCAACATTCTTCTCTAGTGCCACACTTCGAAAGCTTCTATTCTCTTCTTGTCCACGATATTTAACGTCCATGCTTCACTTCCATACATGGCTACACTCCACACAAATACTTTCAGAAACGACTTCCTGACCTTAAGTCTATACTCGATCTTAACAAATTTCTGTTCTTCAGAAATGCTTTCCTTGCCATTGCCAGTCTGTGCACATTATAAACATAAAATGTAGTGAGGACATGTTGACCATGGTTTTCAAACTAACAGCGTGTGTGCTGATAATCCCATCTGTTATGGCTGGGTAGGCCAATTTCTGCGACTTTCTCAAGCTCCTTAGCAGCCACATTCTGCTCTAATTTAGTCCACTATACTGTCGCCCCCCAACAAATGTGATAGGTCTTCTTACAGAAGTGTGTTTTGAGTACATGGTCTTGGGACTTCATAAATAAACTCAATATT
Organism: Schistocerca gregaria; assembly: GCF_023897955.1. Classification (NCBI taxonomy): domain Eukaryota; kingdom Metazoa; phylum Arthropoda; class Insecta; order Orthoptera; family Acrididae; genus Schistocerca; species Schistocerca gregaria. The sequence continues at coordinate 450,608,921 of NC_064924.1, forward strand.
ATAACAATTTGAGTCTTGCAGAAAATCCCTCTGATGGAAACTAGGTCCGGCCGCTGTGGCTTATCGGTCCTAGGCGCTTCAGTCTGGAACCGCGCGACTGCAGGTTCCTATCCTACCTCGGGCATGGATGTGTGTGATGTCCTTAGGTTAGTTAGGTTTAAGTAGTTCTAAGTCTAGGGGACTGATGACCTCAGAAGTTAAGTCCCATACTGCTCAGAGGCATTTGAACCATTTTGATGGAAACTAGTATTTTAAAATGATGTTTCCTTTTGTTTGTTCCTAATACCCTATCTTCGCTCAGTTCATTGTGTAGCTACTGCACGTGACGTACTCACGATCGGAGTAGGAGACCCTAACCGCTGCAAGATACTTACATTTACATTATTGTTCACGTATGCAATCAAAAACGCCAACAACTTAGAGCCGTGTGCTAAAGTGATGTGTTAGTTTTTATCCTGTGGTGCCAGATAATGTCACAGGTTACCCAAAAGTTGTACGCACCATAAACACATGCCTTGCTAATTAACACAAATCCTCCTGATGCTGAAGGTATAAACGTCCGAAACTCGCAGTGGAAATAATAATTAATTTTGCCTGGCTAGAATAATTTGTATTTTCAACGGTCAAGGTCAAGCTCAACATAAAACATTTGCATCTCACGAGGTTATTTACATTGGACTGCAGCACCCCTATATATTGCGGTAATTATGAGTCATGAACTAGCGATGGATATTTGGCCGAAACTAATGTCCTCTCAACGAAGGCGATTTGTCAAGAGGCTTTGCGCGCACCTGTCTAACTGAGCCGAAGTCTGTGCAGTAGACTTAGGGAGAAGAATTAATACTATGAGGTAACACTGACATCTTCATTTTTGCCGACTACAGACATAAACAGAATGTCGTATGTCACAATTACGCTGAGTACTTAAGTGCTGTAGTAGCCCTACAGGCTTGTCTATCATAAAGCGCTTTCATTACCGCACGTCAGGGCTGGGCGGTGTCGAATGATGCTCTCGCATCACGACTGCTTGTGGGGGCCGAGAAACAAAATGAAACTGATGTCGATGTGAGGACGTTGATAGTCCGCAGGACGATACAGAAAAAGTATTTAATATTCCCCAAGTAATAAGACGCCGTCATTAACTAGCAAAACTCTGCGACAGTTTTTGACTGCAAGGCTATGCATAGATCTTAAAATCCACCTAGTTTTAATGTACTGCAAATCTTTCTGCCCATGTTCACTACAGAAACACTATAATTATTGTTACACAAGGTTAATACTCCTTCCCATCTGCGATACGCATTCATTCTGAAATTTCATTTCGTACTTATTTTTTTGTATTCCAAAGCTTTTCTGTAATGTTACGAGCATTGATGAGTCAGTAAAAAGATAAAGATATTTCAACGGAAGTGCAATTTGACCAAGTTATTGCCAACAATTTAGAATACCTATCATCTCAACAGTAGCCACTTCTTTGAATGGAAGAAAGTAATGCTTTTATATATTGTAATTCATCGATACTGTGACGTTCCCAGGCACGCAGCACGTTAAACAGTGTAAGAAAACTGCTGCAAAGTTTAGAAACTCAGGCACAGAGTGTAAATTTTCCGTTTCTCAAACGACGGCCACTGTGGTAGAGCTGTTGTACTTGCTTCAGTCTGGAACCGCGCGACCGCTACGGTCAAACCACCCACATTCACAAAAGCAAGCAGCACTACGACCCAAAGCCGGCCGAGGTGGCCGAGCGGTTCTAGGCGCTACAGTCTGGAACCGCGCAATCACTACGGTCGCAGGCTCGAATCCTGCCTCGTGCATAGATGTGTGTGATGTCCTTAGGTTCGATAGGTTTAAGTACACTACTGGCCATTAAAATTGCTACATAGAGAAGAAATGTAGATGATAAACGGGTATTCATTTGACAAATATATTACACTAGAACTGACATGTGATTACATTTTCACGCAATTTGGGTGCATAGATCCTGAGAAATCAGTACCTAGAACAACCACGCCTGAGCATTGAGTGAAACAAAGCTTGGATGTCGTGTACAGGTACAGCTGCCCATGAAGCTTCAACACGGTACCACAGTTCATCAAGAGTAGTGATTGGCGTATTGTGACGATCTGGTTGCACGGCCACCATTCACCAGACGTTTTCGGTTGGTGAGAGATCTGGAGAATGTGCGGTCCAGGGCAGCAGTCGAACATTTTCTGTATCCAGAAAGGCCCGTACAGGACCTGCGACATGCGGTAGTGCATTGTCCTGCTGAAATGTAGGGTTTCGCAGGGATCGAATGAAGGGTAGAGCCACGGGTCGTAAAACATCTGAAATGTAACGTCCCCTGTTCAAAGATCAGTCAATTCGAACAAGAGGTGACAGACGTGTATCCAATGGCACCCCATACCATCGCGCCAGGTGATACGCCAGTATGGCGATGACTAATACACGCTTACAATGTGCGTTCACCGCCATATCGCCAAACCCGGATACGACCATCATGATGTAAACAGAACCTGTATATATCCGAAAAACTTAAGTGTTGTCATTCGTGCAGCCAGGTTCAAAGTTGAGTACCCCATCGCAGGCGCTCCTGTCTGTGATGTAGCGTCAAGGGTAACCGCAGCCATAGCCTCCGAGCTGATAGTCCATGCCGGTGCAAACGTCGTCGAACTGTCGTGCAGATGGTTGTTGTCTTGCTAACGTCCCCATCTGTTGACTCAAGGATCGAGACGTGGCTGCACGATCCGTTACAGCCTTGTGGATAAGATGACTGTCATTCGACTGCTAGTGATACGAGGCCGTTGGGATCCAGCATGGCGTTCCGTATTACCCTACTGAACCCACCGATTCAATGTTCTTCTAACAGTCATTGGATCTGGACGAACGTGAGCAGCAATGTCGCGATATGATAAACTGCAATCGCGATAGGCTACAATTCGACTTTAACAAAGTCGGAAACGTGATGGTACGCATTTCTCCTCCTTACACGAGGCATCAGAACAAAGTTTCACCAGGCAACGCCGATCAACTGCTGTTTGTGTATGAGAAAACGGTTGGAAACTTTGGTTCAAATGGTTCAAATGGCTCTGAGCACTATGGGTCTTAACATCTGAGGACGTCTGTCCCCTAGAACTTAGAACTACTTAAACCTAACTAACCTAAGGACATCACACACATCCATGCCCGAGGCAGGATTCGAACCAGCGACGGTAGCGGTAATGCGGTTCCACACTAAAGCACTATCGCTCGGCTGGAATCTTTCCTCATGTCAGCAGGTTGTAGGTGTCGCCACCGGCGCCAACCTTGTGTGAATGCTCTGAAAAACTAATCATTTGCATATCACAAAACAGCATCTTCTTCCTGACGGTTAAATTTCGCGTCTGTAGCACGTCATCTTCGTGGTGTAGCAATTTCAGTGACCAGTAGTGTAGTTCTAAGTTCTAGGTGACTGATGACCTCTGATGTTAAGTCACATAGTGCTCATAGCCATTTGAACCATTTGGACCGTTTCTCAATCCTGTGCAAGCGACGTTAAAACTGGCAGTAGGTAATCCACAGGAGAATTTATCTGCCTCACTTTCCTCAGCGAAAGCCTTATTTTAAAGCCTAAAGTTGTGAAACAGCGTTTCTTCCGTCCGTTCCGTTCTGAGTTCACTATTTCTAAAGTACAATTTTTGAATAAAATCTTACAGAGAGTTTCATTCATTTATGCTGTATTATTTTTCAAGGGTACATTGTACGAGTTCTTTCAAGTATGCTCGGTATTCAGTACAATAATCTGAGCAATGGCCAGGACCATTTATATCCTCACTACGATTCTGTCTAAATAAAACTAATAATTAGTGTGACTTGCCGGAAAACATTAATTTTTCTTTCATGAGGTGTGCCTAGATAAGGAAATTGTTTGTTTTCGTCATGCAAATGACACTTCGCTTTTTTGTGGCGACCATGGGGAATGTACACTGAACAGCCAAAGAAACTGGAACACTTGCTGATATCATGTAGGGCCCAGCCGCAACACGGCATGGACTCGACTAATGTCTCAAGTAGTTCTGGAGGGAACTGACGCTATGAATCCTGCAGGATTACCCATAAATCCGTAAGAGTACGAGAGGATGGTCTTCCTGTTCTGGGTTCACAGGGAGCACTCCGCGCCTTGTACACGTCCACCACGGCACTCTAGGGCCACAGCACCAAGTTACGGCACCTGAAGATGGGCGTATAAAAGCCCGAAACCGGTCGTGCAATAATAAAAGAACTTTACAACTCAAGCGGTTTTTTTAACTCCTGGCTTTACAGAGAGAGTGAATATCTTTGATTCCTCCTTTGTTTAACGTTGTTGTGCGGATGTTTCCTTGAGAGACGTTGTATTTCCATATAAGACACACACGACAAATAATATTTTGTGTGGGATAACCATCGGTACCGGCATTAATGCCGCGATTTACAACTGCTTCTGACTCAGGAATAAAATTTGTGAGACCAGTCTAGTGTCCTTTCCATTTCTCTTTTGCTCTCAAGCATGTGGCCCTATGTGCTTTAAGCATGTTACAGTAGTTGTCGTGAGGAACATCATCTGTTGATGTCGCTCAGATGTTTTTACGAGTTTATATGTGCAGAAGTATTAGACATTTGCTCAATTTCCTCTACATCACATCTTTACACTGTGAAGCGCATGGCAGAGGCTACGTCCCATTGTACGTTTTTAGCGCTTACTCCCGTTCCATTTACGTATGGAGCGCGGGGAGAATGATTTGTTGGATGCTTTTGTGCTTGCTATAATTATTCTAGTCTTATCCGCAAGATACCTATGTGGACGATACGTAGGGACAGTAACATATTCTCACAGTCATCATTTAAAGCCAATCATTGAAACTATGTTCTTGGGATAGCTTACGCCTATCTTCGAGAGCCTGCCAGTTCAGTTTCTTCAGCATTTCTGTGACACTTTCCCATGCACCAAACAAACTGTGACCATTCGGGCTGCCCCTCCTCTGTATGGTTCAATAGCCCGTGTTAGCCTTCTTTCGTACAAGTCCCAAACACTTGTGCAATATCCCAGAAGCGGTATCACGTGTGATTTGCGAGCAATCTCCTTTGTGCAGGGAATGCAGTTTCAAAGTATTCTACCAATAAACTGAACTCTACCATTTGGTTTACCTACGACTGAACCTATATGATTATTCCATTTCATGTTCCTACAAAGTGTTAGACCCAAATATTTGTATGAGTGGGCCAATTCCAGCTGTGACTCGTCGATATAATGTTCGTTGGATATTATGCTCTTTCGTTTTGTGAAGTGCATAATTTTGCCTTTCTGAACGCTTACAGCAAGTTGCCAGTCTTTACACCACTTTGGAATCTTATCAAATTCTGACTAAGTATTTATGTATCTTCTTTCAGACAGTACTTCATTGTACGTAACTGCATCACCAGTAAAAAGTCTGAGGTTACTATTAATATTGCCTGCAAGGTCGTTAATGTACAATATGAATAGCAAGGGTCCCAACACACTTCCGTGGGATACACGCGAAGTTACTCCTACATCTGACTATGAATTTTCATCAAATGGTTCAAATGGCTCTGAGCACTATGCGACTTTTGAGGTCATCAGTCGCCTAGAACTTAGAACTATTTAAACCTAACTAACCTAAAGACATCACACACATCCATGCCCAAGGCACGATTCGGACCTGCGACCGTAGCGGTCGCTCGGCTCCAGACTGTAGCGCCTAGAACCGCAAGGCCACTCCGGCCGGCCTGACTTTCCATCCAAGATAGCATGCTGTGTCCTCGCTACCAAAAAGTCCTCAGTCCAGTCAGAAATTTCGTACCTCATATGATCGTAAGTTTGACAATAAGTATAGGTGTGGTACTGAAACCCTTTTCGGAAATCAAGAAGTCTTGTATCTACCTGATTGCCTCGATTCAAAGATTTCAATATCTCATGTGAGAAAAGTGTGAACTGAGTTTCACATGATCGATGTTTTCGGAATCCTTGCATGTTGGCATGGAAGAGGTCATACTGTTCGAGATGTCTCTCACTATGTTTGAGATCAAAATACATTCTAAGATTCTGCAACAAATCAACATCAGGGATACAGGACAGACCTTTTGTGGATCACTTCTACTATTATATTTTTTAATTTTTCAGTCACGTATTTTCTGGCCTACCTCAGGCTATGCGTACAATGATGGGAACATGAATGTTAACAAGGTATAGAGAACGCAGCATCTATCAGTTTCTTCTATATATCTCAAACCGTAAGAACGCAATCGGTACTGATAAGAAAATCAATAGACTGATTGCTTTAAGCCCTACAACTTCATCACTTAACATTTTTCGATAGGAGCTACAGTTTTTTACTTTCGTGTTTCGCAATCTCGCGGATTATTTTGGTCATGTTCCCCATCTTGGATCCAATTTCATAAAAAAGAAATTCTGTTTATAATTTAATTTTCTACACCTTTAATTTTTTTTCTCAGGTAATAATTTTATAAGGTTAATATGAAGATAATTGTTTAACGAGTTATGTAGTGGGATTTAGTGTGGGAACATTTCGAAAAAGTATGGATGTGGAAAAAGGAGATTTTTGTAGAATAGATTTGTAAAGTAAGATTATGGTAAAGGGAAAGTTAATTCAGGTATAAATAATAATAGTCAATAACTTAACGCATAAACAAAACATCAGCATATTAGATAATTACGTCGGTAAAAAGTGCAGTCGTTATGTTTACTATTTTGCGATTGGTTATTGATGAAAAGCGAGGACTGACGCGGGAGAATGTTGTTTTGCTCTAGGCTGTTGAGTAAACTGACTAATGGTGAAGCAATATTCTTCGCGCGCCTCTCTCTCTGCTGGTAGTGAAGACATAGAGTATTCTAGAGAGGAGTCGGAGCCTAGCCATGAAACAGTTCGGACGTGTGTAGTAGTAGTTCCGATGGAAATGATAAGTTGCCGGATCTAGCAGTGTTTCATACATCAAAAGTGTTGTAAAGTGACGGCATAATTATTCCGATGGGTGAGTAGAAATTCCGGAATTTTTAAGTGGATTTTGTGACGAGAAAAGACATAAATTCCGCGTGGTGTATTGAGCAGGTCGGTGGCTAAAAACTGTGACGGCATTAGGTACCGACAGACTTAATATTTGTCGAGCATTCTCAATCAAAACCAATCCGTATTTTTGTAGCTATTACGTTTTCGGGAAATGCAACACCATAAACTTGTTAACGTGAGTGAAAGGTATTGTGAGTGACTGCGTTAAGACTAGCACGGGCTTGTCAGTGATACTTGTTCACCTAAGTTTCAGAAAATATAAATTAAGGACAAAATTTCCAACCTTTCATTTCGTGTGAAAATTTTCTCCCGAAACGTAGATTAGTGCCTTCAATTGCAGTCTGGTTCACGTCGAAGTACAGTAGGTTTCGCTCGGCTTCCCTACTGTTCCCTACTGATGATCTGCTGAGACAATGTTCACAGGTAGAAGCAGGTTCGTTACAAAGGGGCGGAAGGAACTACGCCGCCGCACTATCTTTGGATAGAACTGTATGTTGTGTGGTATGTTTATGCCCTCTCATTTGAAAATATTGGTGATTTTATGGATGAGTTAGTGTTTGTATGTCATTGTGTACCATCTTTTCTTTTATATTATTCTGTGTAGTTGTCATGGTACTGTGTGCTTGTGTTTGTATTTGGTTCTGTTGTGTTGTTGTCCATGGCTTTGTCTTTTCTGCTTTAATTTTACTTTTAATTTTGTTGTTTAGCTTTGTGACTATGTTACTAATGTAACTGTTGTTTTGAACTATCTATTTTGTTATCTCAAGTTCTTTTTCTTTGTTGAGTGGTACTGTGTTGAGTCTGTGGAATATGTGTCGTAGTTCAAATGGCTGTGAGCACTATGGGACTTAACATCTGAGGTCATCAGTCCCCTAGAACTTAGAGCTACTTAAACCTAACTAACCTAAGGACATCACACACATCCATGCCCGAGGCAGGATTCGAACCTGCGACCGTAGTGGTTGCGCGGTTCCAGACTGTAGCGCCTAGAACCGCTCGGCCACCTCGGCCGGCTTTGTGTCGTAGTGCTGCTTGCTTTTGTGAATGTGGGTGGTTTGAGGATTGAGGAGTGATAATGTCAGTTGCTGAGGGTTTACAGTAAATAACAAAGACTGATTACTGTATTGTTTTTGTTTGTTATATCCATAAATTTAATATGGTTATTATGTTATCTTTCAATTGTGAATTTTATATTTTTATGTACCTCACTGATGTCATTATATAGTTTTTCAATGTTTGTTAGTGGTTTGTCTATTAAGTGGAGGTTGTCATCCATGTACCTGATCCAATATAATATATTGTATTCTTTTGTTTTCTTTTGCGGAAATGATCTGTTTTCGTTTATAAAAATATGTATTGGGAGCCCATTTGTAATCCATCTTTTTGTAAATACAGTTTATTATTGAAATGGAAGTAATTTGTTCTGTTATTAGCTTCATTAATGTATTTCATTAATTTGTTCATCAGGGAGTTGACGGTGTGTTTTCGTGTATTTATTTATATGTATACTGTTTCTGCTAATGCTTTCTCTATCAGCAGAGAGGATTGTTGCTGTGTATGGGATTTTTATAACGTTTATTTGTTGTATTAGTTGTCTAGTATTTTATTGGTTCTGTCTTCTTGTGCTTTGATATTTTCCGATACTAAGTTTATCATGTACCCTGCAATCTTGTAAGTGGGGTATTTCCTGAAATCCAGTATCAGCCTCACAGAGAGATTAGGTTTGTGTGCCTTTGGTTGACTTTGGACGACATGTTCAGAGTGATTAATCTGTGTCAACTTTCTTTTATCCATGTAACCCATTAAACTGTCTATACTTTCAAGAGAGATTTTTATTTTTTCTGGGATCTGTTTGCTGCATCTGATTATTATTTTGTAATGTTATTTTGTGAGATGAATCCTTGTGTTTATTCCATGTATTGTTCTATGTCTATAAGTACTACTGTGCTCAAACTATCTACTTTTAAAATTGTGACATTTTGATTTTGAAGTTTTTTCCAAATTATTCTGAGTGTTACAGATTCAGGGTTTGTGTTGTTGTGTTTTTATGTTGGTTATTGTACTACAGATTTATTTTTTTACTAGTTCTCTAGTTAACCCAGTGCTGACATTGCTCTTTTCTATTTTACCTTGCCAATACATTTTCTGCTTCTATAATTAGATTTTCTATGTTACCTTCATGTATATCAGAACTTACATTGTATTTTAATCCTCTCTCCAATAGTTGTCTTTCGTTACTGTTTATATGGGTGTTTGTAAGGTTCACTAAATTTAGGTAGAATTTGTAAGTTTGTGTTTTTTTGTTGGGTTTGTTTAGAGTTATAGTGCTGTGATTGGAGTTTTTTGAGGTGACTAATCAGCCTTATATGAATTATTTACATTCTTTATACGGTCATTTTTGTGAGAATTTGAACCTTGTTGAACAGACGGGAGAAAAGTTACATATTATTAATGGTGTTCGCTAGCTCTAAATGTGCCTTATTTGACTAACAATTAAGCTATTTTTTTGTAGAGTGTAGTGATCTGACTACGAACTTTAACCACATTTTCTGAGTAGCATTCATTGCTTTTTGAGCATTGGGTAAAATGTTTTTATCTTTACATTGATATGTTTAGGTACAAGATCATTACATTTGCATATGGTGCAGACTTTTTTGGTTTTAAGAGCGTTTTATGAACTTTTGGGGGAAGCCTCCAGGACTTATGGTATAGGTCCCATGGAAACGCCAGGAATGTCGAGAATAACATGTCAGTATGTGGGACCATCACCTATAGCAAGCACAAATAAATTTCGTTTTCCGAATAAAAATAATAAATAGACAATAAAAATAAAAAGAAACAATAAATGAAAATAGTAAAAACCACCTCCTAACTCCGCAAAAAATTACTACAAATAGAAAAGCAAAGCAGAAAAAAACCCTGTTGAATGATCTAGTAACGTGACAACACGACTCACCTGAGTACAAATGATAGTTCCGCCAATGCACTGCGCTTTAATACCTTGTGTGCGCGCCATCTGTAAATGTGCAAATCGCTATCCCATCACTTTTGTCATATCTGTGTAAGTGTCCTTTGCGGAACATTTGTATAAAATTGCAGAAGCGTCAGCTTCTTCAAGTCTGGCAACTTTCTAAATACCTGTTGCTTCATGATACTAAATAACTGAGTAGAACGACTAGGGTGTAATGGGTTTGGTACTCCTCTTCAAAACGTGTTGCACTTTTATTAAAAAAAAAACCTCCCATTAAAAGAAAACTACTTTCAAAACTCTCATGCAATGAATTTAAGGCAATATAATTTTAAACAGTAAAACGGATATACATTCAAAACTTTTTCAGCAATAACAAATGTGCAACTACAATAATTTATGAGAATGCACAAAACAGACACAAATTTAATAAAATATATTTATAAATTCGCTATCATCCATGCCGGGAAAGTGCTGCAGTGATATGAATAGCATTAAGTCTTAATAAAGTAATTTTTTTAGACGGGCGAAAACCATCGACATTTATAAACAAATGTAATAAAAATTATGTCGATGAGAAGTCCCATCACTGAGCTCTGATAAAGTGCAGCAAACGAAGACTGGCGCCATCGTGCTCATAAACTTAAGACAATTAACTTATTTTACGCCAGCCACACAAAGAGTTTTCTCAATCGCGACCAGAGCATTTATGGATAACAAATAAGGCCACCTAGCACTTTTACAGATCCATCGAGGTAAACGAGGATTCAAATGGCTCTGAGCACTATGCGACTTAACTTCTGAGGTCCTCAGTCGCCTAGAACGTAGGACTAATTAAACCTAACTAACCTAAGGACGTCACACACATCCATGCCCGAGGCAGGTTTCGAACCTGCGACCGTAGCGGTCGCTCGGCTCCAGACTGTAGCACCTAGAACCACACGGCCACTCTGGCCGGCTAAACGAGAATTCACGAACCCCAACAGGCAACCATTTGCACACTGGATCACATAGATAATGTTGTGTGGAGGGCAAACCAAAGACTACCATTTATTGGCAGGACACGTAGATTACGCTAAAGGTCTGATATAGAGATGCCTACACTACGTTTGTACGTCCTCTGCTGGAGTACTGGTCTGCGGTAGTGGAATCTTTGTCAGATAGGATTGACGGAGGACACCGAAAAAGTCCAAAGAAGGCCGCTTGTTTGATATTAGCGCGACACAGGGGAGAGAGTGTCACGCATCTGATAATCGATGGCAGACATTAAAATAGAGGAGTTTTTCTTTATGGCGACGTCTTTTGACGAAATTTCAATCACCAATCTATTTCCCTATATATGTGTAAATATTTCACTTTCGCTAACCTACATACGGTAATTATCGGAATAAAGTAAGAAAATTTATATCTCGTAGAGAAGGATTTGATTGTTCACTTTTCCCTCGCGCTATTAGGGAATGGAATTGTAGAGAAATAGTCAGAAGATGGCGGGAACAACCCTCTGCCGGAAACTTAAGTGTGAATTTTAGAGTGGTGATGTACGTGTATAGATGGAAGGAACTATACAGACAGAAAATCAGATATGTCCAGGGCGCCAGCGGGGTGACTCCGTCTAGGGTGGCTACGGGCTCGAAGATAGTGGCGGAAGAGAAATACTGTTGCACCCAGAACTAAATTTCCACTCTGAATCGGAGTGTGTGCCGATAAGAAACTTCTTTCTAGATTAAAACTGTGTGGAGGAGACTCGAACTCTGGACGTTTGCCTTTCGCGGGCAAGTGTCCTACCGACTCAGCTACCCTAGCACGAGTCATAATCCATCCTCACAGCTGTACTTCACTTGGCAGCAGGAGGCAGACAGATTCATTCACGAGGCGCCACAGTCCATCTGCCTACAGCTACCCCCCCCCCCCCTCCCCAGCGCAAGCCAACCCCGCGCGTCAAAGTTCGAATGCTTCGAATACACCACAACAGTTGTGACTTTCGAGTCCGCACAGTTCACCACACATCTCAGCCTTCTTCTGCTATACAAAATGTCTTTCGCTGTCACAAGATTCTCAGATGAGTGGTTTTTCAGTCTGGAACCAATGACCGCAGTGTTACCCACATACAACTACGAATAAATATTCGATTACTGAGCTTAGCCTTGGCAATCAGAGCTTATGTTTTGGTACCATAACTGCGACACTGGTTCGGTATGACAAAGAGAAAAGGCCCCTCGAGATATAGCCGTACTTATACACTGGAAGTTTTCGATCAAAAAGTATCCCATTAGAACCACAGTGGATGTCGATGCAGCGCTCTTAGACGAAGGCGTTAACAATGAAAATTGTGTAATACGTGTTACAAAGTCTTAGATTATTTTTACAGGCAACGAACAGAGCTGGTTCACTTCCTTTTGTGTTGCTGATTACCTCTTGTAATTAGCGTCTCCTCTCTTCTGCACGAAGGCCGACAATCGTGGCCTACCCTGCATCTTGAATGACGAAGCACTCTTTGAATCCTTTCCACGGACGGAAATGGCCCGTCATGTGAGAGAGGATGAACCTTGTGCGCGCTATCAGGGTTGCCGCATCATGGATTTTCAATCACACCACCAGATGGCTGAGAAAGATACGTCTGTTGTCTCGAGCTAAAATGATTTGTTCTCTCGAATGATTAATTGCTGCTAATGGAGACGTGCCTCTTACGGGAAGAACAAATAACAGCTGAGTGGTTTGACCTCTGACGTAATCTACTGTTGATCTCTGGCAGCATAAATCAAGAGGCTGTCGACGGATACCGGCAATGACAGGATTTCCTGCCGTTGTCGAAGTCGCAATAATGGCCGTTATAATTCATCTGCGTCCCTTCCGGTACTTTGTACTTTACTGTCGTTTCGTGATTTCGGGATAGAGAATACGCAGGCTCGTTTAAGACAGTAATTTTGAGGTGAAGTTTATATTATAATCAGTCGATTTAAACTCTTTTCGTGGTGTAGATTTCGTTCGGGAATAGGAACTGAAGTTTTGCCAATTACCTTGCCTCTAAGGCCAAATAGTCGTCACTCGTAGGAAACTTCAACTGCACAGTGTTTAGTCATTGCAATTCTGGTAAAAGACTTTAAACTGTAAGAGAAAAAAAAGCGTTCAGTTTAACCTGAAAAATTATTAAAAATTATCCAAAAAAATTCCGCTATGTCTCGTGATCCAGTGACAATTAAAGCCGGTGGCAGCTAATTTGTCCCACATCTCCATTTCAATAGAACATATTCTACGAAAACCAGTTTCAGTGTTTCTAGGTATTGTGAAATAATGTGGGTTGTGACACCACTAAAAAGGAGTCAGATATGGAACGTAAGACATGGAGTGTCTGCAAGACTAACGAACTTTGCTTGGAGATGGATAAGAGAAAGTATCTTATCTGTGCGTCTGTTGCAACAGTTTTACATTTTATTCAACACGTTTTAGCTCCCTATCCTACCACAGATTTGGCCTTACCTACTACTGACAATTCGTTTGCTTTTCAGGATGACATTTTAAAGCTGCAATTTTCCTGGAACTAAACGCTTTGAAACTTCTTATTATGAATCTAAGTGTGGCGTGACTTACTCATATAAAACTCATATGCTGAAACTTGTAATGTGAAACCGCAAAAATTTTGGAAATTTGTGGTTAGGTCTTATAGGACCAAACTGCTGAGATATCGATCCCTAAGCCTACGCACTGCTTAATCTAACTTAAACTAATTTACGCGAAGTACAACACATACATCCGTGCCCGAGGGAGGACTCGAACCTATGACGGGGGGAACCGCACGGACCGGGACAAGGTGCCTCAGACAGCGCGGCGGAAACTTCCATGTGTGGGACTTATTAACCTATAATTTGCCTTACAACAGTTAAGAGTACGCAATGTGAAATTTGTGTGTCCTAAACACCTCACCGTTAACAATTTGTAGTTCTAGATTAGAACTATGCTGATGTAGATACGTGTTCTATGGTCTTAAAACGCACAAAAGATCTGCTCCCTACAGTACTGATATTCAAGTGTTATCCACACAACAGAAACTGCTGAACTATGATTGTCAGCATCTGCACCAAAAGAAATTTCATGCTGTCACGTGTGGACCTGAAATAAATCACACTGCTCTGAACTGCGAGAGCGCCTGCTAATACGAGGTGGCTTTGAGGACAGTCGAAGGGAAATATGGAGATGCGCAATAAAGTGAGTCAAAAACCGGTTTCTCTGCTCCAAGTACTGTAACTAGGAAAACATATGCGTCAGAAAGCCTTCCATTGCATACATACAACAACAAAAGTTTTGCATCACCTCGGTTCCCAGAGTTTCAAAACCTATAGAGAAAATTGGACTAGAGATCAACATAAACATCATTTATGTCTTTTTGTTACTAATGAAAACCACACATGCATGCTGTACCGCCATACAGTGACACCTTCAGAGGTGGTGGTCCACATTGCTGTACACACCGGTACCTCTAATACCCAGTAGCACGTCCTCTTGCATTGATGCATGACTGTATTTGTCGTGGCATACTATCTACAAGTTCATCGAGGCCTGTTGGTCGAGATTGTCCCGCTCCTCAATGGCGATTCGGTGTAGATACCTCAGAGTTATTGGTGGGCCACATCGTCCATAAACAGCCCTTTTCAATCCATCCCAGGCATGTTCGACAGGGTTCATGTCTGGAGAACATGCTGGCCACTCTAGTTGAGCGATGTCGTTATCCTGAAGGAAGTCATTCACAAGATGTGCACGATCGGGGCGCGAATTGTCGTCCATGAATACAAACGCTTCGACAATATGCTGCAGATATGGTTGAACTATCGGTCCGAGGATGGCATTCAAATATCGTACAGCCGTTACGGAGCCTTCCATGACCACTAACGCCGTACGTCGGCCCTACATAATGCCACTCCAAAACAGCAGGGAACCTCCGCCTTGCGGCATTCGCTGAACAGTGTGTCTAAGGCGTTCAGCCTGACCGGGTAGCCACCAAACACGTCTCCGATGATTGGTTGAAGGCATACGCGACACTAATCATTGAAACGAACGTGATGCCAAACCTGAGCGGTCCCTTCGGCATGTTGTTGGGTCCATCTGTACCACGCTGCATGGGGTCGTGGTTGCAAAGATGGACTTCGCCATGGACGTCGGGTGGGAAGTTGCGCATCAAGCAGCCTATTGCGTACAGTTTTAATCGTAACAGGACGTCCTGTGGCTGCACGAAACGCATTATTCAACATGGTGGAGAGGATATCAGGGTTCCTCCGAGCCGTAATCAGTAGGAAGCAGTCATCCACTCCAGTAGTAGCCCTTTGGTGGCCTGAGCGAGGCATGTTATTGGCGGTTCCTGTTTCTCTGTAACTCATCCACGTCCCAACAACATCGCTTTGGTTCAGTCCGAGACGCCTGGACACATCCGTTGTTGAGACCCCTTCCTGGCACAAAGTAACAATGCGGACGCGATCGCACCGCGGTATTGACCGTCCAGGCATGGTTGAACTACAGACGTGTAACTCCTTCCTAGTGGAATGACTGGAAATGATCGGCTGTCGGACCCCCTCCGCCCAATAGGCGCTGCTCATGTATGGTTGTTTACATCTTTGGGCGGGTTTAGTGTCATATCTGAACAGGCAAAGGGACTGCGTCAGTGATACAATATCCACAATCAACGTCTATCTTCAGGAGTTCGAGGAGCCTGGTTGATCAAATACTTTTTGTGTGTGTGTATTAATCCAAGTGCATACCTATCTTATATGACACTATCGGTTACAGCCACATGGGAACGAGCCTCACATAAAAACTGTACTGGTACATCAAAGAAATTTGTTGAAAATAATCTTTATATACGCTGCACCTGGTGTCTATGCGAAATGAGTGGCGAGGAGTGGAGATGTGTGCTGAGCCAGGAGTCGAACCCAGAATCTTCTGAACACTAGGCAATTGTGTTAACATGTGTACCATCTGGAGGTAGGTTTCATCTGAAATGGGAGGACTATCTCGGCAACTTCCCAGGCCGACCCAGAATTCCACTTAGCGCTAACTATCCGCAGTCCCATGTCCCCCACGCTCGCCAATTTTAGATTTACGCAGCAGGTCGAACGAAATGTGTATCCGCACTGAAGGTTGTGGATTCATTGTCCATCGAGGTATTTTCGCTCGTCCCACAGACTCAGCGTAAAGTCCCGATGGAGTTAACATTGTCAGTTGCATCCCTTTCCTTTCCTTTCCTTTCTTCCTCATTAACCTCCAATTTACATATTAGACTATGTATCACACCAGCGAAATCCATGTAGTGTCAGTTCTTTTGGACAGATACCACGCATTCCTATAACTGATTCGCCTCTATGGGCACTGAATACGTAACCTACGCAGATGCACATACACTAAGTGATCGAAAGTATCCGGGCATCTGGCTGAAAATGACTTACAAGTTCGTGGTGCCCTCCATCGGTAATGCTGGAATTCAATATAGTGTTGGCCCACCCTCAGCCTTGATGACAGCTTCCACTCTCGCAGGCATACGTTTAACCAGGTGCTGGAATATTTCTCGGGGAATGGCAGCCCATTCTCCACGGAGTGTTGCACTGAGGAGAGTAATCGATGTCACTCAGTGAGGCCTGGTACGAAGTCGGCGTTGCAAAACATCCCAAAGGTGTACTATAGGATTCCGGTCAGGATTCTGTGCAGGCCAGTCCATTACAGGGATGTTATTGTCGTGTAAACACTCCGCCACAGGCCGTGCATTATGAACAGGTGCTCGATCGTGTAGAAAGATGCAACCGTCATCCCCGAAGTGCTATTCATCAGTGGTGCTTACAACATCAGTGTGGTGCCACGCAAAACAACAAGGGGTACAAGCCTCCTCTATCCATGAAAAACACGACCACACCATAACAGCACCGCCTCCGAATTTTGCTGTTGGCACTACACACGCTGCAGATGATGTTCACCGGGCATTTGCCATACCCACACCCTACCATCGGATCGCCACATTGTTTATGGTGATTCTTCACTCCACAAAACTTTTTTCCACTGTTCACTGGTCCAATGTTTACGCTCGTTACACCAAGCGAGGCTTCGTTTGGCATTTACCTGCGTGATGTGTGACTTATGAGTAGTCGCTCGACCATGAAATCCAGGTTTTCTCACCTCCTGCCTGTCATAGTACGGTACTTGCAGTGGATGCTGACGCAATTTGGAGTTCCTGTGTAATGGTCTGCCTATTGCACATTGCGATCCTCTTCAACTGTTGTCAGGCTCTGTCAGTCTACACACGAGGTCGGCTGTACGCTTTTGTGCTGTATGTGTTCCTTCACGTTTCCACTTCACTATCACATGGGAAACAGTGGACGTATTAATGTTTAGGAGTGTGGAAATCTCGCACAGACGTATGACAGAAGCGACACCCAATCACCCGACCACGTTCGAAGTCCGTGAGTTTCGCGAAGCGCCACATTCTGCTCTCTTACGATGTCTAATGACAACTGAGGTCGCCGGTATGGAGTACTTGCCAGTAGGTGGCAGCACAATACACCTAATACGAAAAACGTATGTTTTTGGGGATGTCCGGATACTTTTGATCACATAGTGTATACGTTCGACCGCCATCGGGAATCTAAAATTAGAGAGCGTGGAGAACATGGATGCGAACTGCGTGTAGGCGGCGCTAGGTGGGATTGTGGGTTGGCCAGGATGCAAGCTGAGATAATCCGAGCATTTGTGACAAAAGTTGTGTCTGGATGGTTCAGTGTTTAACAAAACTTCCTAGTAAGCTGGAGATCCCAGTTTAGAGTCCCGACTGAGCACACATTTCCACTCGCCGCCGCTGATTCGGCATGATGTCTCGATGCAGCTGATATCACCATTTCCTCTCTTCTTCTTTGCTTTGTCTCCACTTCTCCCCACCTCCATCTTCTGTTTACATAATAAACAAATATTAAACAATGTAATCAACACTGGTTACAAAAATCAAGTAATGGTAAGGAATAATCCTTAACATACAAGGTTATAAAGTGGGCATGGAAGAGCACTACAGTGTCAGCTACAGCGCTGACCCCATGTCTATCTTAACAGACTATCGCTGTAAATCGCGAATTAGGAGACCACATTTCCTTCCCACATGCAGATAACAGCTTCATAACATTTACGAGGAACTACTCCACTGCTCAATACTAGTGTGAAGTTCTAATGATGATCCTACGCCATATCTACAAACTGAGACCAAAAAGGAAAATGCGTGAGTGCACCCACGCCTTTGAGCATTCTCTTACTCGTCACCTGCAAAGAGTTATCACGCAGGGCATAAATGTAGTTAACAATGGAGAAGTCACAATAATAGACCAGTCGTCAATATCTAAGTACTATAATGGTGGTAATCAGATGGCCCAGAAAGCCACTTGTGAGGTTTAGGAAAACGAATTTTATACAACTATTAAAACAGACAGAGGCGAAGTCGGTCAAAGGGGTGGGGGGAGGCTAATGGTGGGGGGTGGGGGACGGGAGCAAGGGGTTTGGGGGAAAGGAACATCGCTTGACAAAAGGGGAGTTAGGGTCCTCCACCGACAAACTGCTTAAATTTGGTGTTGCTTAAAGTAGTTTTTTGTAACTGTTTTGGAATTTAGCGTAAAAACGTGTCTATAGAATGTGTGTGCCCGGGAAAATAATGCGATTTGACGCAGATGTTTGGCGATTTCGAAGTTTTTGTCTGGGGTAAGCAATGTAAGTGTTGGTAGGCATACCCGCCATATTTAGCTTTCTTGATTATTGTAAGTGGTACTCGTACATTAATACACATAAAATGTATATTAATAAATAGTATGACGCCTATTGTAAGTTAAATGATATTAGTTGGTTTAGATTTTTGTTAAAATGTGTTTGAAACACATTGCAAGCTACATTCCTATGTTATTATAAAAAAATTATTGAATCTGGTGAAGTAATATATTCGCTGTCTTCTGAAGTCATTTTATCCAGTGTAATATGATACTCCATTTGGGGGGGGGGCTTTAGCCTCCATAGCACCCCTCACCCCCCCCACCCCCCCACCATTTGCAACCACCCCTGAAACACAAGCAGAAAATACGTGTACAACAGCATTCACGGCTATTAGAGCTTCTTCACCACATTCTACACATAATCTTTCAGCATCATCTTCAAGACAATAGTCAATATTAGACAAACACAATCACATCACTCTCCTTGCAACCAGATCATTTGCTTGGCGTTATCCACATTGTGGACAATCTCGAAGTGACACACAAATGCATTTACATAATAAACATTACTGAAGTAGATATAATATCCCTCAGAAAAATATAAATAAAATGATGGAACGAAACGTATAAGACGATAATGATGGATAATAGGTTTCTAATAATAAGAAAAGAAATATCCCCATCTTCTCCTCATACCAGTCTGTAAAATTGCATACACTTTGGTTAATCATAACCATATTCTACTAAAACTTTTGAAGTAATACGTAAAAATAAACAATCCTTTGCTTAATGGAACACAAACACTGCTAATAATTCAACATCAGAGAAATTTAAGGTGAGTTACGCAAGGAAAATCAGTCATGTGAAATATCAGCAAAAGAAAATAGTAGATAATGAAATAATGGGTAAATATAGACATCTGATTCCAGAATCTTCAGATCTTGCAAGATTTGTAGCTTACAGAACATCTCATTCTTTATCTCTACTCTATTACCGTCAAACAGACTCAAAACAATAATAGTTGATATCTGAAACAGTGGTCGAACGTAACTGCAGTGGAAGAACGTCTTTAGAATGAACGTAAAGTCATCTGTAAAGCAAGAGTCTCATTCGAATTTGTACATACACAGCAGCAAATCAACATTCAGAACCAAAATTCACTCTTCTAAACACGTACATCCACCTGTTGGTTACCCACGTAATTACAAATTTATCTAATAACGCATTTCATTAAGATGGTCTAGAAGAATGTTTTCAGACGGAACAAAAGCATCATGTAAACTTATTATCCACAGTACAAAAATGCTCTCAGGCAGGGGCATTCAAAACAGTTCATTACACGGCGACAAGGGGTCTCTCTCTCTCTCTCTCTCTCTCTCTCTCTCTCTCTCTCTCTCTCCGTCTCTCTCTCTCTCTCCCTATCTCTCTCTCTCTCTTTCTCTCTTTCTCTCTCTCTCTGTCTCTCTCTCTCTCTCTCCCTATCTCTCTCTCTCTTTCACCAATAACTTCTCCACATATTACCTCAGTGGTGTCACAGGGCCTTCCTAGTCACTGGCCTATGAACACAAGAAACCTCAATATGAACACAACGAAACACGCATATTGTGTATAACTAAACATCTCCCCTATTTAACCACCCTCTAGACTCATCATTACCTCGATATAGCCCATGAAAAACAAATATTATCACCAAACTATTTAATACTTCACAACACTGAAGAAGAAATGACGAAAATAAAAGAAACCTTCAAGAGTGGGACTAAAATTCAAGGTAGAAGGATCTCGATGGCAAGAATATGTTGAATGGAATGAACATTATAATGAGTACAGAATATGGAGAATAAAATATATCAAATAAAGACGAAGGTAATGGGGACCGCAAATTAGACGAAGTTGAGGTATTCCTTTACCTAGACAGCGAAACAACCCGTGGATGGATGGAGTGAGGAGGACATGAAAAGCAGCCTAGCATTGGCAAAAACGAAAAACCTGACCCAGAGAATATTTAACATAGGCCGTAATTTTTAAGACTGTATGTTTCGAGCACAGCATTGTACAGTAGTGAAACATGGACCTTGGGAAAACCGGAACAGAAGAGAATCGAAGCACTTGAGACGTGGTGCCACAGAAGAACATTCAGCAGGTGGACTGATAAGTATGCAATGATGAAGTTTTTCGCAGAATCGGCGAGGAAGGGAATATGTGGAAAACACTGACATGGTAGAAAAATTTTTAAGTCATCAAGACATAACCTCCATGGTACTAGAGGGCGCTGTCGAGGGTAAAAACTGCAGAGGAAGTCAGAGATTGAGATAGACATAACAAATAACTGAGGCCATAGGTAACAACTGCAGTTCTATCTATCTGTCTCTCTACATCCGAATCCTGCTCCAGCTACTGCCGGGTCTGGGTGCTGATGAGTCCATTTGGCATGGTCCTCCCACTACTTTTCTTCCTCCACTTGCTGCCAGGTCACACCTCTCATTTCTACAGATATTCTCACTCCCATTTTCCACCATGTTCTTGGGCGCCCTCTAGGTCTTTTCCCATCCATCTTTAGTTCTTCCATAATTTTGGGAAGTCTCTGCCCATGCATCCTCTTAACATGCCCATATCATCTTAATCTCTTTCTTTCAATTTCTTCTATCATACTTTCTTGTTTAAGGTCCTTTATAATCTCTACATTCCTTACGCTGTCCATTCTTTTCTTTCCCTTAACTGCTCTGAGAAATTTCATTTCCCTTGCTTGCAGTCTGCTTCAGTCCCTTTCTGTCATTGTCCATGTTTCTCCACCATAGGTGACAATAGGGATGTAATAATTCTTATACATAACGAGTTTTGCTCTTCCTGAAACTTCATTATTCCAAATCAGGTGTTTTATTGTTTGCTAGAAATTGCCTCCCTTCTGTAACCTCCTATTAATTTCGTTAGTTATTCTTCCATCCCTAGATTTTTCACTCCCTAAATAAGTGAAACTTTCTACCTCGTTGAGGGGTCCTCCATTCATTGTAATATTTCCGCTGATCCCTTTCTCTCTTCCAAATACCATTACTTCACTCTTATCTTTATTTATTTTTAGTCCATACCTTTTCATTATTTCCTTCGACGCATCAAGCTGTAGCTGTACATCAATCTCTTTATCACCCCATATTACCATATCATCTAAAAATAATCTTTTTGTCTTTTTCTTTTACTATAGCTTTAACTGCCCTATTCATTCCCTCCATCACAACATTAAAAAGTGCAGGAGATCAAATACTTTCTTGCTTAAGTCCTTGTCTTATTCCTAAGTATTCAGAGTTCCCCAATGGTGTTCTAATTCTACAATTGTGTCCTCTGTACATTGTCTTTATAACATTAATGTATCCATCTTCTACATCTATCTTCTTCATTTCTTCCCAGAGTCTTTCCCTGTCAACTGAGTCATATGTCTTTTCTATATCTATATAAACCATTATCACCCTTTTGTTATACTCCCAACTTTTTTCCATCAGTTGACGGATAGAAAATATCAGGTCGATCATGCTTCTTCCTTTCCTAAACCCATGCTTTTCTTCACTCAGCCCCTTTTCTATCTTTCCACTTATTCGATTTAGTAAAATTATTTCAAAAGTCTTGGCTGTGTGACTCATAAGGGTTATTCCTCTGTAGTTTTTACAAAGTCTTTTATTGCCTTTCTTGAAGATGGGAACAATGTCTCCTGTTTTCCAGTCGTCAAGTATTGTACTATTTCTCCACATGCTTGATAGTACTCTATACAGCCACTGCATTCCCACTGGACCTGCTGCTCTTATCATGTCCACTGATACTTCATTAGGTCCTGGGGCTTTCTCCCCCCCCCCCCCCCCCCATTCATCTTCTTCACAGCTTTTTCCATTTCTTCCCGTGTAATTTGTCCTAATTCTGCTTCCCAACTTCTCTCAATTTCTCCATTATTTGTTGTTTCCTCATGTCCCTGCTCCTCAGCGTTTAACAGCTTCTTAAAATTTTCTTTCCAGAGATCTTTTATATTCCCTGGATCTTCAATAATGGTACCATCCTCTGTTTCCATCTTTACTGGTACTTAAGAAGCCTTCCTTTTATTTTTTATCATTTTATAGAACATTTTCTTATTGATCTTCACATCTTCTTCAAGTTTTTTTGTAAACTCTTCCCATGTCTTTTCCTTTGCTGTTTCCACTATTTCTTTGCACTTCTTCTTTTCCTCTATATATCTTTTATTGTCTTTGTCATTTTTAGTTTTCCACCACTTTCTCCATGCTCCATTTTTTCTTCTAACTGCTTGGATTGTGGTATCATCCCACCAACTTGTCTGTCTTATATTTTCCTTTCCAGATGTTCTGCCACATAGTTTTTGTGCTGCTTCAACTAAAGCGTCTTTGAATAAACTCCATTCTTTTTCTACATCGGAGAAAACTTCTTTTGGAAATTTTCGTATGATTAATTCTCTGTTCTTCTCAGCACATTCACTCTCCTTCAGTTCCAATCCTGTATCCTCATCACTTTCTTCTGTTTTCTAGTTTTCACACACTGATTCATTTTCCATTGTCCCACCAGCAGTCTATGGTCTCCATCTGCACTCACACTTGGTATTACCTTCACATTTGTTACTTTCTCTCCCCATTCCCTATCTACTAGAATTAATCAATTACACTCTTGGTTCTTCCATCGCAACTGTATGTGCATTAAAATCTCCCATTACTATATCAGCACTTTCTATATTGTTTTCTAACACATTTTCAAAGTCCATCTCCTCTTCTTCACTACATCCCACTTGATGTGCATAAATCTGGATTACTTTTAGTGTTTCTTTTTGGAATCTCAGGTTTAAGATTATGATCCGGTCTGATATATATCTCACATTTCCAATACAGCTTTGTACATTATTATTCACCATCACTGCCACACCATTTCTTCCAGACCTGTTATTCCCACTCCAGTACAGTTTTCCTCCTCCTCTCAAACTCTTCTCACCTTTTACCTTCCACTTTGTTTCGCTTAATCCCAATATATCTAACTTCCTCTCTGTTAGTACATCTGTCGTTTCTTCAATTGTTCCATTGAGGGTTAATACATTAAGGATGCCAATATTTGGGTTACTTTTTAGTACAGTTGGTTTCATCTTCTTGTACTGATAAATATCATCAGGTCTCCCATCATTTGCACCAGTACTTGAAGAGGCTCGTCTGTGTTTTGAAAGCAATATATGAAGACTTTCCTAAGGCCTTGCTAGGCCTAATGCAAGAAAGGATTTTCTGTTGGGGTTGTCTCCCTTAGCCTTTGGAGTTCTTCCTCAACCACAAGGCAGTGGTTACCTTCTCATTTAATCCACAGAAAGGACGGTTGCAGTTCTGAGATAAAAACGTTGGCACAGGAGAAGAATACGTGGCGTGCCACATGAAACCAATCAGAAGACTGATGACTCAAAAACAAAAAGTGATGATGTGCCATATTAACCATTTCCTGGGACAGAAAAAAGGCAATCCAATTCATAACTTCAACTTATTTAAGATTTCAAGTAAAGAAACTGAAGGAGAAAAATATACGAATACCATAAAGAGACGTGGCAATATTCCACAGGTAACCGAAATATTTACTATTGAAACTATACTCGCAATTTTCACTTTTCATTTACATTTTGTGCAAAAAAAAGGAATTAAGTCGAATCTGTATTCTTATTTCCATTTATATCTAATATTAATACTTGATATTGTATCTATTCCTTCACCAACTTTTCTGCTGCACAAACTTCACAGGAATATGGTTAGTCAAAATTCATTCTGGAATGCCGGCCGTGGTGGTCTCGCGGTTCTAGGCGCGCAGTCCGGAACCTTGCGACTGCTACGGTCGCAGGTTCGAATCCTGCCTCGGGCATGGATGTGTGTGATGTCCTTAGGTTAGTTAGGTTTAAGTAGTTCTAAGTTCTAGGGGACTAATGACCACAGCAGTTGAGTCCCATAGTGCTCAGAGCCATTTGAACCATTCTGGAATAATAGACGGCCCGTGTTATTTGCTTTCTGACAGTAAGGTATTGTAGACAATAGTGTATTCCAGAAGAGAGAAACCGACTGCCGCTCACCATTGGGGAAGTGTACAACCCAGTCTTAAATCATTGCGCACTGTTACCTTAGTATTGAGTCATACGCTGTCTGCTTTATGCCCTTCTGCTAAATATGCTACAAAATATTGGTACCATACTTGATGTCTTTACACAGAAAGTTTTGTGAAATAAGTAAACTGTAAGTTGGATAATTATAAATTACAATAAATTATGATAAATGATTATATCTGATCATATAAAGAAGGATAAGCTACACTAAAGATTTCGATTTTAATAAAACGATGACTTATTCACCTGATCAACTGCACAATAAATCGAAATGGCAGTCCTGGAATGTAACAATGTAAAGGAGAAAATAAATTAACAAAAATACGCTCCAGAGAAATTCTAGATTCAATCACAAATCAGCCAAGTACTGCGATCTAATATAAACATAAAGCCCTCCTTAAGCCGAAAACTGATTTGAGCAACAATGTGCTGTTGTAGATATGGTTCTACTCCAGGTTGTATGCCACTCTCTTTCTCCAAGTTAAATGTGTGCCTACTTATTAATATGGATTCTGAATAAGGAATCGACTGATGACAAAATAACGAGACTTTTGATTTGCATTTGACACTTACCCGCTTAACCATCGAGCTAAGTCATATAATAACAATAGAACATCTAAATTTTCTGTACTCTATCAAACAAAAAGCACACATTATAAAAGCGATGTACTTCTAGGGGGAGTTTCTCGCGATGGCAACTTTTTTGTTACAAAGTAAAACTTCACATTATTTACAATGAAAAGTAGATAGACTTCCTTGTAATTCTTCAAGGTTTCTGGTAAATGCAGAGGATTTCTGGTCTGACCTTAATTTTCGGGTAACCGGTACACGCAAAGAGAGATTCATGTCCGTTAACAGTCCGCCCACCTGGATGCTTTGACCTGTAATACTCTTAACGAAACCGTACACGAGCTGGGCAATCTAAAATGCAAGGACACCACTCTCCAACTTTTTAGTCCGACTAATGTAGCAGCAATTGGGAATATTATTGTCTACATGTAGTAAGTGGGCTTATTATTGCGTGCATTTTCTTGTGACCTTTATAGCTGCCGCCACTCTGTGGCTCCAGACATCGCTATAATCTCGCGAAATGGCTTTTAGTTACAATCCTCAGATTTCTCTTATGTTTTAGAATTTGTTTTAATCATCTGTTTCTCATGAAATTTTCACTTGCGGTAGACTTCAGAAATTTATTATTACGACCTAATACTCTTTATGAACCTATAGTCTCACTTTAGCACTAACGGCATCGTATAATTTGTTTACTTAGAGTCTGTGGTCCAATTACTTTTTATAGTCATCGATCTCATACGGACATCTTGATCAGTAGGCACAACTCGGAGTTTCCCCGAGAATTTTCCCCTTCCCTGGGTACTTCTATTTCGAGGATAATTAAGAATTTAGAATGCCTTAAATAGACTAAAAAAGTACTGATAAAAGTTGTTTCCGTCAGGTCTGTTTGAAAGACAAATAATTGTTTACCATGGGAAGGTAAATTTTTAATCATCGAGATTTGGTTCCACAAAATACGAGTATTCCAAGGAACTATTAGTCTGTCGTACAATTCTTCAGTATTCTTGAGCATGTGACGTTGAGCGAACGAATCAACCTTTCAGTTACTCTTGCAAAAGGTCTTTTTCAGCACCTTACTTTTTTTTAAAGTGCTGAGTAGGCAGCGGTTAGACTGTTGCTCTTCACGTTTCGGTTTACGAGAGTAAGATTGCACAAAAAAATTATAATGTGACAAAAACGATGATTTAATGAAATAATGGTGGTGATGATATTAAGTGTTCTGTTGTGTGGGGAAGGTGATGGTGGGGCTTCTGGTAACTCAGGGAGACGAATATGGCTGAGGGAGATGTTGGAGACGTTATTATAACAAATAATGTGTATGGAGTTTAAATTTTCTTTTATTATTATATGTGACGGGACCGTGCATGGATAAATGCTTCGGAGTGAGCCAACTTGTTAAAATAATTAAGCAAATTCTTAAATAAATAATATTTTAAAATGTATTACGTTTGTTAGGATCGTTTGACAATGGCTTTCTGTTTATCGTCTGTTCTCACTTTTTTTACTCCACCTTGGATATTTCTTCAAACGAAAACTTCTTTTATCGGACATCAAAAACAATTACTCACCGAACAAATGGTTCGTACTGGACTATTTAGGTGCATGTAATGAACACGGAACATTTCGCCATATCAAGACTTAGTACAACTGAGGATGACTTTTAACATAAAATGAAAATAATATTAAGTAATGTCACCATGTTGAATTATCACACATAAACAGTACATTAGCAGTCAGACGTACATTAAATCAGTTGATGTATGCAAAAAAAAAAAATCGCGATTACGCCTAGTGTGATTGTACCTGGTACAAACGATAATGGTGGTGTGCCGTGAATATCTGCCGTAATCACAGAAAAGCGTCCGGTCTGGCTCGCTTCTAAAACAAAAAGGTGCCCTCCCATTCACATAAATAATTTAGAAATGTAATTCTACACTTGTTTCTGCGGTTTTATCCTACATTCGAGACGGCCAGTGTGGCCGAGCGGTTCTAGGCGCTCCAGTCTGGAAACGCGCGACCGCTACGGTCGCAGGTTCGAATCCTGCCTTGGGCATGGATGTGTGTGATGTCCTTAGGTTTAAGTAGTTCTAAGTTTTAGGGGACTGATGACCTCAGATGTTAAGCCCCATAGTGCTCAGAGCCATTTTTGAACCTACATTCGATACAACCGTAAATGGCACTTAATTTTTAGTTAATACTTTATTTATTTATTTGTTTATTACGTTTAAAATATTTCGTATGTAAATTCCACTCTTCCCGCATATGTGACAGATATGTGGTCGAGAGGTTATTATAACAAAATAGTGTGTATGAAGGAAGGAATTGACAGTTGCGATGTTGGCACTGGAGATGATTAGGATTGCATTCGGGTAGGAAGAATGTGAGGCGTTTATTTTTAGTGGGACATATGCAGTGCAAGATACCAGCGTAAGACATTTATATCAACAGAGAATGAATGAATTGTTAAAAGAGTTCAAAATAAATCTAAACATAAACGACGAACCGAGATAAATTAATCATATAATAATAAAATCAGCTAAAGAGGCTACAGGAAATAAGAACAACTATGGGAACAAAACAAAGCTCCCTCTCTGCAATTAAGCCCTAGCAAAGATGATCAGAATAAAGAAAGACACTTGTTTAAAATATCTCAACACAAAAAGGGTACAAGAGCACATTGAATATTAAAGAGAAATATCATCAGTTAAAAGAGAAACGAGAGGAGCGAAAAGGTAAAATACAATGTCCACGGAATACAAATAAGAGATTATAAATAATAAAAGTTACCAACAAAAAAGAGAAAAAAATAATATCTCCGATGAAACTTGCTACATTACTTTCAAAAGCTATGACTAGAGGAAGCAGGAAATATGTAAACAGCTCAGCCAGATGTAAATGTAGATCGTATCTCCTTGGAAGAACTGGAAGTTGCAGTAGACCCCTGAAAAATAGAAAGTGTTCTAGGAAAGGCAAAATAAATTCGGTGTTGATTAAATATGTCCGTGAAAAAGTTAAGATTGTAAATCTATGTTGGAAGAATGGCCATGTTCTGGAAGATTAACAGAGTTATGTGGTCTTACTTGTGTTAAAAATGAGATTGAAAACCTTGCAACAACTCTAGAGATATTAGCCTACTAAACCATGAAAGTTAGATACATGCCAAGATATTTTCCAAAAGATCACATGATTTTCTTCAGAGACTTCTGTGATAAAAATAAAAAATGGTTTTAGATGGGGAAGATCGTGTATGGATTGTATTTTCTCTATAAACCAGATAACAGAAAAGTATGGAGAATTTAATCACCCAACGTATTGGATGTAACGTTTGTGGATTATGAAAAGACATTCGACTTGGTGGTGAGATCAAAGTTACTAGAAATTTTAGGACCGTAGGCATTCCTTAGCATTTAATAACGTCGATTCAAAGTTTTTATGCTTATAACAACACCAAGGCACGCATCGTCTCAACCTTTAGTATAGGAATGAGAAGAATCACACAAGCATTAAAAAAAGGGGTTTTGTAGCGTCTATGCAAATTCACGTATGGGTAAATGACATTGTTAATAAATGGCTGAAGAAAATAGAACAGTCCTGCCCACCGACATCTGCAGCGTTTAATTCATTTCTTATTGCAGATGATCGGACGATATTGGCAGATAGAGAGGGCACAACCCACAAATGGCTGTATAGTCCCTATACGTAACGGCAAAACAATATTAGTTAATCACCTTCTCAAAAGAAACTTAAGTAATGATCTTTTGTGAAAAAGAACATCGTAGAGTTCAAATTGTAGTCTAGATGACATGCAGAATAAGCCCCTACATTAAAGTATCTGGACTGTGATACCTTTTATGATAATGATCCTGAAACGAAACTGCAAAGGGACTTACACATGTTACACACGATTAAATGAACAATACTGAAGAAGCCAGGGAAGAGACAGTACTTGAATTCTATAATACTACGACTGTACCTTTAGTACCCTGTGGATCCGAAATATCGACTTTTATGACGAAACAATCTCAGAGCACCGAAGTAGCAGATATGAGACTTCTAAGACCTTTGGCAGGATATATTACGTATGTTGCATATAATATTAGGAGTTCTAAAGTCTTGGAGGAATAGAAGAGATCCAACAGTATCGAAACGAATGGCATGACCATCTACTATGTATGGATCAAAGTCTGATATCAAGGAAAAGCTATGACTATAAATTCAATGGTAGAAGGATAGGACGACCACGAAGAAGAGCAGCTTACAATTGCTTGGTTGTGGAATAGGCAAAGATGTCCAAACCGTAAACATACATGATGATAATGATATCGAATGGTTTAACTTCGATAGGGTAAGTACTTCAAAGGGACTGTCTCAATGTCTTGCCTGTGATTGGAACTCCCTTGGGGAATAAAATAAAAAAGGAATGGTGTGATGATCTAAGCGTGGCACCAGGTCATGTTTCTCAAATGGGTAGATGGGGGTCTTGGAAGTCTCATGTTTGCAAAGGTGAGGATATTTCATATGCTTAAGGAACTATGGGAACCTTACGAGTTAGTTCAAGTCAAGGGTCGAAGAAGGCAGTTAGACACATTAAGGACCATGAAGTGTATACAGTGCAGCAGTATATACAGAGTTGGGAATAACAGTATTACAGGTTTACAACAATAATCGATATTGAGGCACGTTGTAACGAGGAAGCCGATATCAGTGATAGAAGAGAATTTCCCACACTTGAGAAAGAAAATAAAATTTTCTTGAAAATTGTTAACGGGTTTTTAAGCAAATAGACTACAGCTGTCCCGGGTTCGATTCTCGGCGGGGTCAGGGATTTTCTCTGCCTCGTGATGGCTGGGTGTTGTGTGATGTCCTTAGGTTAGTTAGTTTTAAGTAGTTCTAAGTTCTAGGTGACTGATGACCATAGATGTTAAGTCCCATAGTGCTCAGAGCCATTTTTGACTACAGCTGAATTTAGATAATACACATTACACGCAATTCTGCATTGCGGAAGGCCGAGTACTCCATTCAAAATAACGCAAAAAGGAAAGTCAATAAATAAATCATAATTTTATGAACTATTAGATGTATATATTTATAAGAAGATGAATTGAAAGTCGCAAAGTACAGATATATCAAGCTCCACAACTTTTGCATTGTAGATAATAGCAAATACTGGAGATTAAAATGTCAGACAGTTGATTCATTTTCCTATTTTAATTTAATAATGGCATAATATTTTAAGGCAAATTTTCATTGAGGAAGAAGGTGATCGTTTTGCACAAAAGCTTGTAACATTGATAAGTGGCGTCCGCTCTTGAAATATTTGTTAACAGTTCTTAAACAATTGGATATTCTAGCAACAGCGCCACTGTACTTTTGTGCTCTTCTGAAGTTCGTTAACAATCAGTTGCAATTTGCAAAATAACAGTAACATTCCTAAGCGTAATTCTATAAGGAAAAATGAGCTACACTATCCACTGTGGCACAAAAATGAGATATCAAGTCCTTTATACAAGTTACACAGTTATATGAAGAATATAATAAACAATAAAGCTAACTTCATACACGAACCGAAATCATGTCTGTTGACATATGCTTCTACTCCCTAGGAGAATTACTAAATATCTCATATGATAACGCATGTTGCTGTTGCTGTTGCGGTCTTTGGTCAGAAGAGAGGTTTAACCATTTCATATCTGAATTTTTTCCGAAGAAAGGAAAATTTTTATTTATGTGGAAATGCTCTTAGGTAATTTTTTAATGATTGTAAATGCAGGATTTATACAGAAACATGTACTCGTCTTTGATACATACCTTGTACACTTGGCTCCATTCTATGGACTGAAATAACTATTTACAAAATAATCTCTGTAGTAATAAATAACAAAATTATAATTAAATAATTACCATGCAAATTAACAATAACAATATGCAATTACACTGTGGAATATACAAGTGAACCAACCATATCCACGTATTCTGGTGGCCAGGAGATGCTGCGCACTGCTAGGTTAACTTGCTGATATTTTCATAGTGATACCCAAAATCTGACAGCACTTGCGCATGATGGAAGTGTTGAACATTCACAAAGGTGTGCCTTAGGTTTCCATTAGCAAAAAATACTTCTGTTGCACCTAAAACACAGTAAAAGTTAAGGCACACAATTGTAGCCAGAGGATCTGGAAGGGTTAATTCGACTTTCCACACTGTTCTATCCTTCGTCTCTGCATAACTACTGCACCTTATATCAATTTCCACCTGCTGACTATCGTCAAACCTAGATCTCCCTCTACTATCCACCCCCTCTCACCCCCCTCCCAACCACCCACGCACACACACACACACACACATACTTGAGTTATCAAATCGACGATTCTTTCGTACCTCAGAATGTGTCCTATAAGGAGCCCCCTTCTTTTATTATAAATTTGTTTTCCCGCAAATAGAGCCAGTAGCAATGTATGGATGTACCCATTTAACCCTCAGTATTGTTCTGTGTTAAAACATCTAAAAATGTTGTATTTCCTTTTTGTGTAAACTGTTTATCGCCTTCATCAAAGTTTCCATTCGTACAAGGCTACTCCTGACAAATGTCTTCAGAAAGGAGTCAAATTTATACTCGACGTTAACAAATTTCTCTTTGCCATTGACGCTTTACTTGCTATTGTCAGTCTGCATTTTATATCTTCTCTACTTCAGCCAAATAGCAAGACTCACCTCTTCTTAATTTAGCTCCTTTAGCATAGCTTCATAGAAAACATTACTCGTGTTTTATTTCTTTTGATGTTCATCCTGTAATGTCTTTTCAAGATACAAATCACTTCTGTCAACATGCCTTACAAGTCCTTTGCCGTGTCTGAAAGCAGTACAGAGGCGTCGAGAAACCCCAAAGATTCAGTTTCATCTCCATGAACTATAATACCGTTTGAAAAATTTCTCCTTGGTTTGCCTCAAAGCTTGCTCAACAAACCGATTAAAGAACATCTGGGATAGGCAACAACCTTGTCTCACTCGTTTATCAACTACTGTCTCCGTTTCCTGTCCTTCGAGTTACAAATAACCATTCGATTACCGTACTTTGTCCCTACTACTTTCAGAATTTAAAAGAGTGTATTCTTGTCAGTATTGTTAAAAGCATGCTTTTAATCTACAGGTGTTATAAACACCCATTTGCCTTCTTCAAATTACCTCTTCAGATAACTCGTAACCTCGAAATTGCCTCATGTCTTCCTACAAGGGGCGTAATGCAACAGGTTTTATTTTCTGAAGGCAGTACACCATATTGTTCCCCACTCTTTTGGTTACAAAACCCTATGTTTCAGTATAATCTACGTACAACCTGACGGCCTCACTGCGCCTTACTGGGAAGGTCTGTATGGCCGCATGGAACCACTTTACTGAAGACGTAGGAGCCAATGTCTTGCTCCATCAATAACCTCCTCATCATCCACGTACTGCTCCCCACGGAGTGCGTCTTTCATTGGGCCAAATGCATGTGATGATGTTCCACAAAAAATTATGTCGATCAGTCTTCTAACGCACAAGTAGTTTGGCACAGATGATAGTTCGGTGCTGCCCATGGTCTTCTGGTAGGTAGCAATGAACCCAGTGGGCACACACCATTGAGTACACCAACCTTGTTGGGTGATTACAGGTGCTTCGCCCAACGACTTACCGTGCATTTGTTCACTGCCAGGTTTCCGTAGACAGTATGCAAGCTCTTGCGAGTATCTGATATGGTCTGAAACTCAATGCCGGCTCTCTGCTTGGAATGCACCTCCGTTACTGACGCCATTTTGAAGGCTACAAATAGCGTCTCCAGCTACCGGAACTGGATGAAACTGTAGGGACTGAAGCGAGAATAGACAATGATGTCTCACAACACATTACCCATGATATTCACACTTGTTAGCACTGCTCTCTAGAAACAGAATGGGCAAGATAAAATAAAATGACCCGGCAAGTATCTACAATCGAATTGTGTATGCTCTTTAAGTTCGCATACCCTGAACCAGCCTTCATCTGAAGAAATGAGAAACTGATGATCCAAAAGTCCTGATTCCGCTTCAGCTCAGAAAGAGCCTTCAGAACTGAAATGTGAGAGTTCATCTGGACGCTTTAATGCATGCGTAACAGTGATGAAACCTACAATTATGGATAAAGGGGTGTAAGGCGAAAAGTGAGGGCCCTTGTACCATCATGTGTCATTTCCTGTTGCTACCTTATTGACATAATTACCTCTGAAACAGGTAGGTCCTTGACAATCATAGTTTCAGTTAATTACAACACAGATTGAGGGCAACAAAAACAGGTGGGCCTTGATTAAAAAGAGTTTCAGGTAATCTAAATTATGACACAGCCCTTAATTTAATGAAAAGAGGACATGCTAGCCTTCAATAATAACAGCTTCAGTTAAGTAAAATTACCAAATATCAACAGGCACGCCATCAATTATAGTAACTTCAGTTAAGCAAAACTACCAAATGAAAAACACATAGGTCTTCAATAATATCAACTGCAGCGAAGTAAAATGACCAAATAAAAAACAGGCAGGCCTTAGTTAATTACAGCTTCAGCTACATGAAGTTACAAATAGGAAACAGGCGGCTCTTCAGTGGTAACGAGAGGACCGACCTTGGGTACAGACCAGCAAACGAAACACAGCCAGTTTAACACAGCAGCCACATTGAAGAGCCGATGGGCCAGGCAGCGGCAGAATCCGGGCCGAGAAGCTTGCGCCTCAGTCGCCAGGCGGACCTCTCACACCGTCATCCTCGCCCCGTTACCACTCCCTAACTCGCCTCACCACGACACGCCCCGTCCACGTCAACAACATCGAGCAAAGAACTTAGTGCCCTTGAACTAGAGAGAGCACACTACAGATCGAGCTAGTGGAGCCAGGATTTCGAAAGGCGACGCCAGCAAAGACGCCAGGGCGAAAGTAAATCTATAAGGACACAGATCCAGGTCGTTTTAGACATTGATTCAAGGCATCAATCCCTTAATTTCACACTTGCATAGATAAACAGCGCTGAGATATCGTTGGATTTTGTTCCAGATTTTCCTGAACTCGGGCAATGTTTTCTGGTGTTCCAGCCCTTTTATTCGCTGAGAGCCCGTTTCACGCTGTTTTGCTACAAATTTATGCATTGCAGAATTTGCCGGAGGTTTTTCAAAACACCTCCATTCTTAAACTCTTGCGCAAGCAATTCCGTATATGTTTACCAATAACTGTGCTTAGCTTAGCATTTGACAATGAATACGGATGTTTTATCGTGAGCGCCACTTTGTGTCGCATTCAACTGGTCACTGAACTGAGTCATTCACTCAAACGTAATGACACAGTGAAGTATTCGGGAGATCTAGACATACGTATAGTGGGTGAGGAGCTGGGAGTCGAAACTGGAAGTGAAAATCCATTTACTCCCTCTCCCCTTCCTCCAAAGAAAAGGGGTCCGCCGTTTGAGTCTAGTACAGATTCCCATATGGACGACATAGTGATAGACATCCCTGGGGTTGTGAAGCAGCTGAAAGGGTTGAAAATAAATAAATCGCCAGGTCCTGACGGGATTCCAATTCGCTTTTACAGAGCGTATTCTACTGCACTGGCTCCTAACTTAGCTTGCATTTATCGCGAGTCTCTTTCCCAACGTAAAGCCCCTACCGACTGGAATAAAGCGCAGGTCACGCCTGTATATAAGAAGGGTAGAAGCACGGATCCTCAAAATTACAGACCACTATCCTTAACATCGGTTTGTTGCAGGATTCTCGAACATATTCTCAGTTCGAATTTAATGAATTTCCTTGAGACAGAGAAGTTGCTGTCCATGCATCAGTACGGCTTTAGAAAGCATCGCTCCTGCGAAACGCAACTCGCCCTTTTTACACATGATATCTTGCGAACCATGGATGAAAGGTAACAGACGGATGCCATATTCCTT
The DNA here is from genome assembly GCF_023897955.1 of Schistocerca gregaria. NCBI lineage: Eukaryota > Metazoa > Arthropoda > Insecta > Orthoptera > Acrididae > Schistocerca > Schistocerca gregaria. The sequence continues at coordinate 450,644,281 of NC_064924.1, forward strand.
GACTTCCGGAAAGCGTTTGACTCGGTGCCCCACTGAAAACTCCTAACTAAGGTACGAGTATATGGGATTGGTTCCCAAACATGTGAGTGGTTCGAACACTTCTTAAGTAATAGAACCCAGTACGTTGTCCTCGTTGGTGAGTGTTCATCGGAGATGAGGGTATCATCTGGAGTGCCCAGGGATGTGTGGCAGGTCCGCTGTCTACATAAATGATCTTTTGGATAGGGTGGATAGCAATATGCGGCTGTTTGCTGATGATGCAGTGGTCTACGGGAAGGTGCCGTCGTTGAGTGACTGTAGGAGGATACAAGATGACTTGGACAGGATTTGTAATTGGTGCAAAGAATGGCAGCTAACTCTAAATATAGGTAAATGTAAATTAATGCAGATGAATAGAAAAAAGAATCCCGTAATGTTTGAATACTCCATTAGTAGTGTAGCGCTTGACACAGTCACGCCGATTAAATGTTTGGGCGTAACATTTCAGAGCGATATGAAGTGGGACAAGCGTGTAATGGCAGTGGTGGGGAAGACGGATAGTTGTCTTCGGTTCATTTGTAGAATTTTGGGAAGATGTGGTTCATCTGTAAAGGAGACCGCTTATAAAACGCTAATACGACCTATTATTGAGTACTGCTCGAGCGTTTGGGATCCCTATCAGGTCGGATTGAGGGAGGACATAGAAGCAATTCAGAGGCTGGCTGCTAGATTTGTTACTGGTAGGTTTGATCATCACGCGAGTGTTACGGAATTCTTTCAGGAACTCGGGTGGGAGTCTCTAGAGGAAAGGAGGCGTTCTTTTCGTGAATCGCTACTGAGGAAATTCAGAGAACCAGCATCTGAGGCTGACTGCAGTACATTTTCACTGCCGCCAACTTATATTTCGCGGAAAGACCACAAAGATTAGATAAGAGAGAGTAGGGCTCGTACAGAGGCATATAGGCAGTCATTTTTCCCTCGTTCTGTTTGGGAGTGGAACAGGGAGAGAAGATGCTAGTTCTGGTGCGAGGTATCCTCCGCCACGTACCGTATGGTGGATTGCGGAGTATGTATGTAGTAGATGTAGATGTAGATGAATTATTTTATTAGACTCGTGGTAAGTGTTCATCTTCACAGAAAACAATAAATTATACAATAATTACTTACCATCAGACTTAACACGAGTTCATAAAAATTAGAACCACGTGATTCACAGGCTCTGAAATAATTTATGAATCGTTTGTTAATGCAATCAATTTACAATAAGCAGTTAGCCTCTGTCACTGACAGTCTTGACATGCACATGCATGGTAAGATGATGCCGTTTTACAGTTTTTCCAAGGTATTAAGCTACCCACATATATGGCAATGAAAATATTTAACAAACTTTCATAAAATGTGTAACCAAATAAAACAATACATAATAAAAATTATTCAAACAGACAACCACAGGTTAACATACAGAGCATGCTTAGTAGACCTGAGCCGTAAACAGAAAAGAACTTAGCAGAATTTTGCATAAAAATTTATAAGGCCATCAAATCTAATAATAATATCTTTTAATTAAGTTATTACTTCGCTCACCTTGATCATTTTACAATTGCCTCACAATGAAAGTCATTTTAACAGCTAGAAGCTTCCCTGAATAGTGAATTATATACCCTTTATGAATATTGTACCAAAGGTACTTGAAAACAAATCTTACCAAATCTGTAAGCATCAGTATGCACCTCAAGAATAAAGCAGCTAACAGAATGGACAGCCAATTAAACTTGAAACCCCTCTAAAAACTTAGGAATTGAACTTGACCACACACTTTCCTACAGACATCACGTAGGAGAAGTAAACAAAAAGTGAAAATCAGGAACTCTATACTAGTCAAATTAGCATACAGCTCATGGGGAAGTGACGCAAACGCACAGCGCACTGGTACTTACATATAGTATTGGAGATTACTACACCCAACTGTGGGCAAAGAGCGCCCGCACAAAACAAGTTGATGCGGCACTCAGCGAATCGATGACGATCATCAATGGCTCACTGAAACAGACCACCAGAACCTGGCTACCCCTGCTAGCCAGTATTCCAACATCGAAAATTGGAAAGAAGTGGAAGAATACATCAAACCAATGTTATCTCAAAATTCATCAACATTAAGACACAAAGGATCGACTGAAGTTGAGGAAGCTTCTTTGGAAAACATTTTAAAGTTTAGAAGTTATTGAGAAAGAAAGGGATTGACAGGAGTACTGACGAAGAAACACCCCTCGAGATGGACCCATTGTTCGTGACGTGACCAAAGAAGTTCCTGGTTTTCACCTTCCAAGAAGACTCTTAACAAGATTAAATCGAATGAGAACTAGATCGGGTCGTTGTGAAAGCTTAAGGACAAAACGGAATCTTTCAAATAATCCTTTCTGTGATTGGTGAACTTCAAACTATGGATCATATTTTCCAGCGAATGAGTAATTTGCAAAGTATTATTTGACTGTAACGTGTATTGTGTATACCTTACTTCATTAATAGACGTTTCTTAAAATAATTCTTTTAGATTCACGATGTTTTGTGCTCTTCAGTCTAGATGCACTGTCCGTTTACAGTGTGTAGTGTACATCCCTATCTAATTAATATTTTTTTCTCTTCTGTCATCTGGTTTATTATGATTGATTCGTGTCCCTCTCTCTATTTTTTTTCAGTGTTCTTACATTGGACAGGCGGTGAAATCTGTGCACTCTAGCACAATGCGACTGCACTTCTTGCTACGTTACGGTGCAACACTTTTTTTTTTATTGAAAGCAGGTTGGTTGGTTTTATTCAGGATTGAAATACACCATATTATTCTCCACTCTTTTGGCTACAAAAACCCCTTTCTTCAGCATAATCTCCGTTCCTTCTGCGGGGGTCTTACTCTATCTTACCGCATCATTCACCTACTGCTTCTCGCAGAGTGCATCCTTCACTGGTCAAAACAGATGAAGCCGGCAGGTGTGAGATCAGGGCTGTATTGTGGATGTGAAAGAACAGCCCAATGGAATTTTGTGAGCTCTTTGCGTAGACTTTCTGCAAGTGCCTATGGTTAGGTGCTATGATCTGGTTTTCTGCCGAAAGGAACTCACCTCTTTTATAGGATATTTTGAAGGATATGTATAACACCGCCACAAATCGAAACTGCATGAAACTATCGGGGCTGAAGCGGAATATTTTACGGTGGCATCCAAATAATTTCGCATTTTTTCAACCGAAACTGGCAGAGATAGAAATGTATAGCATTATTTATTGAACGCCCCTCGTACAACTGAGCGAAGACTTCCAGCGGTAGCAGCTTCATGAAATGATAAAAAACTCAGGGACAGAACTTCCGGGTGATGGACACAGGCAGACACGCGACAGCAACTGATTGGTGCATTTGAATCACGGTATCTAGTATTTTCTGTGATGAGCTGTTGTTCTGTTGATCAAAAAGAGTCTGTTGGTGTTCAGTTCCACGTGTGTTACAAGTATTTTCCTGGCGTGTTTTATCTTCTCCACCCTGTGCGTACAATGAGTGTGTGCATGCGTGTGTTTATGTGTGTGTGTGTGTGTGTGTGTGTGTGTGTGTGTGTGTGTGTGTGTGTTTGCCTAGATAGAGAGAGAGAGAGAGAGAGAGGAGAGAGAGAGAGAGAGAGAGAGACAGGAGGGGCAGGTTAAATAATATTAATGTAAATAGCCTGTATATTCACGACTGAGAAAGTTCAAACTAGTGAAACATTGAACATCATAGCGAGAAGTCCCAGTTATTATCCATTGAATGTGAGGAAAACTAACGAACTAAAGAAATTAAATCACTATCATAGTTACTCAAGGCCTAATGCAGTGATGTTCCTCTCTCTCTCTGTGTCTCTCTTCTCCCTCCCTCTGTCTCTCTCTCTCGTCCCTTGACGTGTGTATAAAAACACACCATTTATTTGGTCGCCAGGAACGAGGAAGGCGGAAATTCATGTGCTTAATTTGTCCTACTTCCTCCCCCACCCCCCTAAGCTGAATTGATGTTAATGACGTTGCCGATGATTCTGAGAATAATAAATCTCTGAAAGTAGATAAAATGTAAATATTTTTCGTTATTTGTAAAATTACCCGTCGTCTAGGGGTAGCGCCTTTGATTCATACTCAAAACGTTTTCGGTCCCGGGTTCGAATCCGCCGCTGTTCAAATTTTGATCAATAAACAGCATTGGCGGCCGAAGACGTTTGGCATAAGGAGTCACCCCTCATAGTAGAAATAAGAATAATCTTCACAAGGACCGAGCGAGGCGACGCAGTGGCTAACACAATGGACTCGTATTCGGGAGGACGACGGTTCAATCCTGCGTCCGGCCATCCTGATTTACGTTTTCCGTGATTTCCCTAAATCGATCCAGGCAACTACCGGGATGGTTCATGTGAATGGGCACGGCCGACTTCCCTCCCCGACCTTCCGTAATCCGATGACCTCACTGTCTGGCATCCTTCCCCAAACAACCAAACCAAACCAATCTTCACAAGGATTCAAAGTCACTTACTCTTGTACAAAAAGGTGTGCATTATTAAGATACACAGATTTTCGATAACTTGCCAGCAGCCACAAAAGGCGTAACAACCAATGAAATTCAGTTTTAGAGTAGCCTAAAGGATTTATTAATGGCCAGCTCCTTCTACTCCATTGATGAATTTCTCAGTAGAACCAAAAGTACAATATAACCTCTGCACAATTTCAGTGCAGTAACGTGTGCATAGTAAATAAGTGTGTGTGTGTGTGTGTGTGTAAGAGGGAGGGGGGCTACTAACTTATAAATAAAAAAAATATTTTAAATTCAATGCATGAGTGTTTGTAAAATGATCCCTTCATATAGTGTTCATTAAAAAAATTACGATCATTCCAATTGGGACCTGTGGAATGGTACATTAGCTTATTTCTTTGAGTAGTAAATATTTGTCATGTATTATTGTTGTTCTGACATGTTCTACATCCTGGATGACCTCCTCACTACGGATCAATTGGAATGAAAGTAAATCTAAACTAATCTATCTAATTCTTCCAACGGCCTTGTCAAAGAGGGCAGAGAGGAGCTGACAGAGGTTCAGGGCACTCTCTTGTCCTTGGTGTGCGAAACTGCCCCTAAAGGCGGACGAATCAGCAATGATCAATGGAACGAGGATGCAGAAGGCAATGGAAACCACTGCATTAAAGACACGTAACGTGTATCCACAGGACATGTGGCCTGTAATTGAAGAAGTGTCATGGTGGTCTCCATTGGCAAAAGATTCCGATATAGTCCCCCATTCGGATCTCCGGGAGGGGACTGCCAAGGGGGAGGTTACCATGAGAAGAAGATTGAATAATCAACGAAAGGATAATGTTCTACGAGTCGAGGCGTGGAATGTCAGAAGCTTGAACGTGGTAGGGAAACTAGAAAATCTGAAAAGGAAAAAGCAAAGGCTCAATCTAGATATAGTAGGGGTCAGTGAAGTGAAGTGCAAAGAACACAAGAATTTCTGGTCAGATGAGTATAGGGTAATGTCAACAGCAGCATAAAATGGTATAAGGGGAATAGGATTCGTTATGAAAATGAAGGCAGGACAGAGAGTGCGTTACTGTGAACAGTTCAGCGATAGGGTTGTTCTTATCAGAATTGATAGCAAACCAACACCGGCAACGATAGTTCAGATATACATGCCGACGCCGCAGGATAACGATGAAGAGATAGAGAAAGTGTATGATATTGAAAGGGTAATACAGTATGTAAAGGGATTTGAAAATCTAATAGTCATGAGAGACTGGAATGCAGTTGTAGGGGAAGGATTAGAAAGAAAGGTAATAGGTGAATATAGGCTTGGGAAAAGGAATGAGAGAGGAGAATGACTAATTGAGTAGTTTCAGCTAGTTATAGTGAATACTCTGGTCAAGAATCACAAGAGCAGTAGGTATACTTTGAAAAGGCCGGGTGATACGGGAAGATGTCAGTTAGATTACATCATGGTCAGACAGAGATTCAGAAATTAGATACTGGATCGTAAGGGATACCCAGGATCAGACATAGACTCAGATCACAATATAGTAGTGATGAAGAGTAGGCTGAAGTTTAAGACATCCCTTAGGAAGAAGTGAGATGCGGAAGTATTAAGGAATGACGAGATACGGTTGAAATTCACTAAGTCGATAGATACAGCAATAAGGAATAGCTCAGTAGGCACTACAGTGAAGAAGACCGTCACAGAAGTTGTGAAGGGAAACATAGGCACAAAGAAGGTAACTGCGAAGACACCATGGGTAACAGAAGAAACATTTCAATCGATCGATGAAAGGAGGAAGTACAAAAATGTTCCGAGAAACTCAGTCACTGAGGAACGAAATAAATAAGGAGTGCAGGGAAGCTAAGACGAAATGGCTGCAGGAGAAATGTGAAGATATGGAAAAAGAAATGATTATCGGAAGGACAGACTCAGCATACAGGAAAGTTAAAGCCACCTCTGGTGACATTAAAAGCAACGGTGAAAACATTAAGAGTGCAACAGGAATTCCGCTGTTAAATGCAGAGGAGAGAGCGAATAGGTGGAAAGAATACATTGAAAGCCTCTTTGAGGGGGAGATATGTCTGATGTGATAGAAAAAAAAACAAGAGACGATTTAGAGGAGATAGGGGATCCAGTACTAGAATCAGAATTGAACAGATCTTTGGAGGACTTAAGATCAAATAAAGCAGTAGGAATAAATAAAGTAGTATCAGAATTTCTAAAATCATTGGGGGAATTGGCAACAATACGACTTTTCACGTTGGTGTGTAGAATGTACGACTCTGGCGACATACCATGTGACTTTCGGAAAAGCATCATCTACACAGTTCCGAAGACGGCAAGAGCTGACAAGTGCGAGAATTATCGCACAATCAGCTTAGAAGCTCATGCATCCAAGGTGCTGACAAAATAATATACAAAAGAATGGAAAAGAAAACTGAGGATGCGTTAGATGACGATCAGTTTGGTTTTAGGAAAGCTAAAGCCACGAGAGAGGTAATCCTGACGTTGCAGTTAATAACACAGGCCAACGAAAGAAATTTTTTTTGAATAACTTTTTTTACTTTGATAGCTGTTCTTTACAGATTTTTATGAGCTGAATCCAAATCTAGCTTTAGTTTTCTTTATATTACCTATAGTTTTCGAGCAATATGATTTTTATTATATAGTGTAAAATCCTATGCTATACAGTAAACTGGGAAATTAATGAAACGATTTGTTACAACATAAGTATGGTTTGTATTTACAGTAAGCTACTTAATACGATGTTATGTGTTAAAAGAGGTTTCACTTGTCAGCTGGAATTGGTTTGTATTTTCTTTCTCTTTTTTCTTTGAAGCTTCTTGTGTAGCTTTTTCTACGATGAGTCGTTTGGTGAACTTCTCAGTGAAGTGACCAGCAGTAGTCCCCCATCATGTTGGCGTACCTTCGGCCTTGGTAGCGTTTTTCCATTACTTTAATGTCCTGGTGAAAACGCTCTCCTTGCTCCTGGCTACACATCTCTTACATTGCCCGGGAAGTAATCAAGGTGAATGTCCAAAAAGTGAACTTTCAGGCTCATTAAACATCCTAAAGTTTTAAACTTCTGTATCATAGTAGCTATAATAGAAACATATTGTGGGTCGTTTTCATGTCCTAAGAACTTTGTAATGACTCGCTAGAATGATACCCACGCTTCTTTCTCATTTAAGGCCATTGTGGATTCAATGTTCACATCAAACATCAATTATCTAATGTCAGGTCCCACAAAGACGCCTCCTTTTAGTTTAGTTTCTGAAAGGTGTGGAAACTTTTGGCAGAGATACTTAAAACATGGGCCATCTTTAGGCAAAACCTTTACAAATTGTTTCATTAGACCTAACTTTATACGTAGAGGTGGTAGGAGTACATTTGTTGGATCTACAAGGTTTCTGCCTAGAAAACCATGTCTTAAAGATTCCCTGACAGCCCAGTTCTTACTGCGCCAGTGTTGATCCCTAGCCCTACTGTCCCATTCACACAAGAAACATGGAAATTTAGTAAAGCTAGCTTACTGACCAAGGGGCATGCGTGATACTTTTAGATCGCCACATATCATCCAACCATGAGCAGAATAGCCTAGTATATTTAGCACTATTTCTCGGTTTTCATAGCTTTCTTTCATATGTAGAGAATGTCCAACAGATATAAATGCATATATTTTACTGTTGTATAATGAAACATCCTTTATACTAGTTTTGGCTGAATCAATAAACAGCCTCCAGTCTTCCTTTCTGCATTCAATACCAAACTCATTCATGAGACTGGGAATGTCTGTGCAGTACACTAAATCCCCTTCTTGTTCGAAAACACGTGTAAAATTGTTGCTCTCTCCTTCTATACATGTATATGCTGGTTCCAACTGCCAATAAATTCTTTTTTTTTTAATCTAGAGCCAAGCAATTCAGCTTTTTCTTCCGTTAAGCACAGATCACTAACCAAATAATTAAGATTGGTCTGATTAAACAATTAGGACTCTAGACTTTCTGTATTACAATGGAATTCATCATCATCTAGTTCATGTAAATCACATTGTACATCAGAAAATACTTCTGTTGGAATAGAATTTGAATCATCTGGTGGTTCAGGAACCCTCGAACCTACACCATCCACTACTGGTCGGATGGTGGACGGAAGGTTAGGGTAGCTTATTACCTTCTAATAAAAAATCGGGTTTCCTATTTTTTTTAAAAAAGCAGTTGATATCGGTTTGACCTATGGCAGCGCCATCTAGCGGGCTAACCATAGCGCCATCTCGTTTCCCCTTTCAAGCTAGACGAGTTTCGATCTGTGCAGTTTTTCCGTTTGATGCTTATTTCGTGAGATATTTGGTCCGGTCACTAACAATGGACCACCCTGTGTTATGTATGTGATAAGCTTGTATTGCAAGATTCTTTTTGTTTATATCCTAAATCAAAATTAATATCTCAATAAATATAAGAAAAATATCGCTGGATTAGGAAGTCAGCTTGTCTTCTGTACCGGCTGGGGACTCCAACGTACTTCTCACACCTCTGCGACAGACAGTGCTAATATCACTACCGATCTTGATCGTAACCACCATCAGCATTAGCCTGATATGTCTGGTATCGTGGGAGTACTGTTAACAGTCCGAGAACAAGTCTTCCGATTCAATATGTTTTGCGGAGGAATTTCCAGTGACGACAATTCTCTGAGTAGAGAGTGCGCTGTGTGGACGTGTCAGCCATAAAGTCGCCGGACCGGTATATTACTGCAAGCCGGCTGCTCGGCTGACGGCGGTGCGGTGAGGGAACCGTACCTGCCGCCGCCTCTAGCTGGCTGACTGGCTGCCAGTCAGATGTTTTACGAGCCGCGCGTGCAGCCGTGGAGCGCTGCAGCAGCTTGGTCGGCCAGTCAATACGTACGCGGCACACGCCGGCGCGTCTCAGCGCCATACACGTTTCAGTCTAATTGTAAAATGTAAACTTTCACGGCCGAAATTGTCACAATTTATGAAATATATTATTATTTTAATATAATAGATTTAGTCTTTCTTTTAACATTTGCTTTTCCAAGTGACGTGGGAGAAAAATTCATTAGCAAACTATTTCTCACTATCTTCTGAATAACACAAGTTACTATTTACATAGAAAGTGGTCTTTCTGTTAATTGTTATCTATCATGAGCACAATATACAAACTGTGGATCCTGTTACAATATTAATATGCGCTTTCAATACACAAGAGGAACAAGCATTTAGCAAAAATGAGTATATAACTTCCCACAGTTACAGTTGTCAACCTTTAGTGCAATGAGCACAAAGTTGACATATTTATGAAATACTCACTCACCTTTTTCAATTTACAGCAGGCAGCACTATGATCGTTAACTAAGCAATACTTTATAAGCAATCAGATTATTTTAATACCTGTTTGAACTACTTTATTACTTCTGTTTTTCACTTCAGTATTTTAGCAAGCCCACAAACCTTTAATAAGCTGTTTCAATTGCAAAATTATTTTAGCAAACTTTATTTACTTTAGCACACTCTTTTGCCACATTAACTTTAACTTTTTTACAGAGGCATTAATTAGTAAAACACAGGGCTTTTATATTATTTCAGTAAGGACACTCGGTAAGCACAGTAGCATGGGAAGGACCCTAAGTGGATATGTGACAGAGGATAAATCAAGGTAAGTTTTCAAAGATAGTCTTTTTGGTTACCTTATATTTTAAAACAAATAAATCATCTACATGAGCTGATCCTTCACTGTACACTTCTACAATTCCTTGATTCTGTTGCAATGATTGCGCAACGTGGCGGCGAGTGGATTGAGGTGCAGATACACAAGCTAGACTCTGTCATTTCTTGGTGGTGAAGATAGATATTAATTTCAGAATATTGTCAGCATATTACTCCATTCATCCGAGGCTTTTATGCATATTAAAACGCACTAAAAGCCCCTCTCGGGACCAGCACAAATCACAATCTTTACATGACCTGTTAGCCGTTCAGTAGTTCGTCTCCGACTGACTCTTTGTTCCACCTTTCTATCCATGACAGCCAAATTTTGCGTCACGTGGGGAACCACAACTTTATTCATATAATGAACTAATAACCCTAAGTGAGGATCAGCAATTACGTAACAGCAACCAAAAATATTAAACACAAAAGAACATTTGCACATATTGACATGTTGTTGTTGTTGTTGTTGTCTTCAGTCCTGAGACTGGTTTGATGAAGCTCTCCATGCTACTCTATCCTGTGCAAGCTGCTTCATCTCCCAGTACCTACTGCAACCTACATCCTTCTGAATCTGCTTAGTGTATTCATCTCTTGGTCTCCCTCTACGATTTTTACCCTCCACGCTGCCCTCCAATACTAAATTGGTGATCCCTTGATGCCTCAGAACATGTCCTACCAACCGATCCCTTCTTCTAGTCAAGTTGTGCCACAAACTTCTCTTCTCCCCAATCCTATTCAATACCTCCTCATTAGTTACGTGATCTACCCATCTAATCTTCAGCATTCTTCTGTAGCACCACATTTCGAAAGCTTCTATTCTCTTCTTGTCCAAACTAACATATTGACATCCCTACAAAAAATTATTCACCCAAAGTCCAAATATATACAGTAAATTTTGTCTCCCTCTAAATGAGACAAAGAATTTAAATGATAGATACACTACATTGCATAGAATGAAACCATGACATCAAAATTTTCACAGATGAAAAAGCAAACACTCTTGTGTTATTGATATAATCAACTATATTTACAGTTTAGCTACAGAATATTAAATAAAACACAAAAAGGCAAAGTAAATTAGTAGAGCCTTAGAGCTCCTGTGTTACAAGCACCCTTTATGAGAAACACGACCACACGTTGACACCACAGCTTCCGAGCTTTACTGTTGGCACTACACATGCTGACAGATGACGTTCACCAGGAATTTGCCACACCCATGTGCTGCCATCGGATCGCCACATTGTGTACCGTGATTCGTCACTGACATAACGTTTTTCCACCGTCCAATGTTTACGCTCCTTGCACTAAGCGAGGCGTCGTCTGACATTTACCAGCGTGATATGTGGCTTATGAGCAGCAGCTCCTCCATGAAATCCAAGTTTTCTCACCTTCCCCCTAACTACCATAGTACTTGCAGTGGATCCCGATGCAGTTTGGAATTCCTGTGTGATGGTCTGGATAGATGTCTGCCTATTGTAAATTATGACCCTCTTCAACTGCTGGCGGTCTCTGTCAGTCAAAAGACGAGGTCGGCCGGCCTGTACGCTTTTGTGCTGTATGTGTCTCTTTACGTTTCCACTTCACTATCAGATCGGTAACAATGGACCAAGGGATGTTCAGGAGTGTGGAAATCTCGCATACAGACGTATGCACAAGTGACACCCAATCACCTGACTACGTTCGAAGCTCGTGAGTTCTGCAAAGCGCCCCATTAGACGGCACGGTAGCTCAGCGTGTTCGGTCAGAGAGCTGATTGGCCTCTGTAATAAAAGAAAATGAGTGGAATGATCAACAAACGAACATTAAAGGACGTCATGTGACGTCCGCAACGACAAAACCCAACGATTAAAAAAAAAAATCTGTGCGACAGAATGTCAATTCTAAGGGCCCAGGCTCGATTCCCGGCTGGGTCGGAAATTTTCTCTGCTCAGGGACTGGGCGTTGTGTTTTCCTAATCATTATCATTTCATCCCCATAGACGCAAACGGTCACAGGGCATTTACATTTGACTGGGAAATTCATTGTGTAAAAGGAGATAAAAATCTAATAACCATTGGGAAATGCAACATTTTGGCATGAGAAAGATCGATAGAATTACATACGAATATGGGCTTGGTAGTAGGAATGAGAGAGAAGAATGAATAACTGAGCTCTACAATAAATTTCAACTAGTAATAGCTGATGTATCCACGGACCCAACCAACCAACCAACCAACTCGCGCACGCGCGCCCTGACCGTGGCATCGCCGGCCACAGTTCCTGTCGCGGCCGTCGGCGTCTCAGAGCGTTATCGCCGACAGAAGAGGTCGCGCCATGACTGAGCTCGGGTCCGCAGCGCCCTCTGCCTTTTGCATATAAGGAGGAGCGCTGGCCCAGAGACGGACAGTCCATTGTCGATTGTCTGTTGCTAACCTTTCGTGGAGTTTATAGAGGAGCCATTGCAGTGTGATACTTGCTATTGTATTCGACTAGGCTCAGTACACGGATTACTCTTGTATATTACTTGGACTTGTATTCCTGGTGTACGTTTCGTCAGAAATAAAGATAAGTTATCTCTTCATTCTAGCTGGCGCAATTCTTGTCATTAATTATTTTTCGGCCAACTGCTACATCCTGGTTACTGCCCACGCTTTACACAATTTGTGGTGGCTGCCCCAAGAGTACCGCCGGGGACCTTGGGTTTGGGACCCGTCATAAAAATCGCGAACATTCTTTTCAAGAATCGCAAGAGGAAGAGTCCCTGAGATACGGTAAGACTGCAGCTGGGTCACATCATGGCCAGACAGAGATTCGGAAGTAAGATATGCTATTGTAAGGCAAGCCCAGGAGCATCTTTATACAAATGGGTTTGAGTTGAGGGTGGACTTCTGTACGCAGACCATTGTCTTAATTATTTGGCACTTTTTAAAATGTAAGGTGACATAGAGTTTTCTGAAGATTTGGCCACGCCACAACAGCCAACGCAAGAAACATGTCGATATGTTACTCACCTTTGATGGTCTTAATCAATGTTATTACGGGTTCAGCAATGTAAGGAAAAGATAGATTGATATTTACTGTAAAGATGAGACGTTAAGTTGCAGACAGGCAAAATTAAAAGACACTTACATATTAGCTTTCGGCAACGGCCTTCGTCAGAAAAAAGGAAAAGAAACACACATTTATTCACACAAGCAAGCCCATGTGTGATTGCTTGTGTGAATGAATGTATGTGTTTTTCTATATCTTGAATGTGTGAATGAATGTGTGTGTGTGTGGATTTATCAATCCAACCTTCCTCCAACATTGCATAGGTCGCTGACAACATCACACAAAACAAACACTTCATTGCCATTGTTTGTATAAAAGTATTTTACATAAAAACTCACAGACAGAAGATGCTGGAGGAGTACAGTCTTCCTGTTAACTGAAAAGCGAGCAACCCTGTGGTAGAGGACGTCAGCATTTCCGGAACAACGCTACAACTGCCGCACAGAGTGACATTTTCATCTCTGCTCTTTTACATCATACAAATGGTTCAACATTATGCCTTCTTTTAGTACCAGTTTGAATATGGACTTACCGCCTGCGTAGTTTACCTGATTTTGCTCTCCACCTGTTTCTGGCTACTTTTTATAGCTGATTTACACTTGAGCCAAGCTTCTTTGACAGGCTCGTGGAGTGCTGCTTGAATGGTTGTATATGATGGAGGGTAATAGATAGATATAAGGGAAGTAGTTACAGGATACTTCGACCCGATCATATAGTGCATGAAACATCCTTTGTTTGGATGGAAACCGAATGCTGTGACCTTTTTCTTCGATGGGTTTGGCTGGAGTCTCTACTTGCAGAAGCGCTTATTCAGTGTGGTGAAGTTACTTGAGGACCCACTCTCAAAGTTTTCAGACATATTAATGTCAGGTCGTTTGCATATTGGATTTTCTTTTAGATAGTATGTGGCTTCAAATTGACGTACAAGTAAAACACAGTGGGAGCCGGGATTCATCCTTGCGACATGGCCATTGTTCAGCGTTCTCCATCTGCTAGCTTTCTCACATAAAAAAAAGAAGACTGTTTTTAAACGTCCCTTAGAGAGCATGTTGTTCGGTAAACTTACTTGCTTCTGACATGGAAATACACCAAAAAACTTGATCATCCGTCCTTCTCTTCATAGCATAGTAAGCTGTCGTCACATACACTGAAGATTTTGCCGATTCGAGGTGTCTGAAATCCATATTCACGCAGTAATGCAAGCCTTAGCTACTGATCGCAGCAACTCTGACTTCTTTCTAATTCCACCATGCTCGACTGGGATTACTTTATCAATGACCTTTTGGGTACGAATGACGTTTTGTTTCCATAATAATTAATATATAATGCAGAATAAAGAAATACGAGGGTTGTCCTAAAAAGTAAATTCCGATTGGTCGCGAAGTGGAAACCACAGTGAAAACCAGAAACGTTTTATAACCAACAGTTAGGTGTACCTTCCTCCTACTTCTCTACATAGTCGCCGCTCCAACTTCGAGTTTTGTCATAGTGTTATATCAACTTTCCAATATCCTCATCATAGGAAGCAGTCGCCTGTTCTTTCGGCCAGATATCTGCACTGGTCTGCAGCTCGTTGTCTGTGGAAAAATTTTGTCTTCGTAGCCAGCGGTTCTTGTGAGCAGAGATGAGACTCAGGGGGAGCCAATTACGGACTGCATTGTTGATGACCAAACACTTCTCATCGGAAACGCTGCAGTAACGCCTTCATTGCCCCTGCAATGTGCGGCCGAAAATTGGCATGGAGAAGGAACTGCTCGACAGTTGTGTTATGTGGGCTGCATGGAACAGGCGAAATCTCTAACTAGTCCCTCATACTTGGCGGGAGAAGCTACTCTCTACGCATCTTTACGTGCTCACAGTTTACCCAAAACTGCAAAGAGCGACGCGACACGATCGACGGGCATACTAGAGACGCTGCCCAACACATCTGTGCAAAGCTTTACAGGATTTTCCCAGAGGTTTTCATTTCGCGACCGATCGGAACTTACTTTCTGGACAACCCTCATACAAGTAACTGTCGACGGTAGTGTTGCAGTACAGTTTTCATTTGACTCCACGGTGAGATAATTGCTGCCCATCGCACATTCTATGCTTCTCACCTCCACAGTTTGTTTGAAGTCCATTTGAAATGGAAAGGGACTGCAAGAAATGCAACATGGTAGGCGAATAGTTTACTTTTGTTTATTGGGAAAGTTTTAGGGAAGTATGGTTTATCTAAAAGGAGACATGTAGGACACTACTGCGACCTGTCCTTGAGTATTCGAATGTTTGGGTTCCAGCCAGGTTGTATTAAAGGAAGACATGGAAACACTTCAGTAGTAGGCCGCTAGCTCTGTTACTGACAGGTTCGAACAACACGAAGGTTTTACGGAGATGATTTGGGTACTCAGAATGGAAATCTCTGGAGGAAAGAAGAAAATTAATAGAAACGACATTTGATGTTGCATGCACAACAATTCTACTGCTGTCTAGGTACGTTTCGCTTAAGGACCAGGAAGATTACAGAAAGTAAGGCACTTACGCAGGCATATAGACAATCATTTTCAATCGCTCTATTTGCGAATGGAACAGGAAATGAAAATGACCAGTATTGGTACAGGGTAACTCCCGCCACGCACAGTACGGTAGGTTGCGGGGTATATCTGAAGACGTACATGTAGATACGGAAAGAATGTGCCACTGTACCGAAGCTCCCTGCTCAGGGTTTAATGCAAAACGACGCGGCAGTTGATAAAGCGGAGTATAGTTTGGTAAATCAATTCCAGCTTTTGATAGGGAATAACGCTGCAACTGTCCATGCTGAGAAGGTGATAGGATACGTAAACAGCACATCACCACAGGGCACAGTTCTTAGGTATCGCAGAAGCTTTCAGTGTAGTAAGACAAGACTCAATGACCAAGAAAGAAGTGGCCGACCGTCTCTCTATGAATAAATGGGGAGCGTAAGAGAAGTACAGATCGTTATACTCGCTAGCGGAAAATGTGAAAATCATTAATGGCTCAGTTTTTAACATCTTACACAACATTCTGGGTTCTGCGACTACAACATCCCATTTAAAAATCTTGCCGATCCGAGGCAGCAGCAAAAATGTTGCAGCTGTGTCATGCCAATGCACATGTCTCTCTTAGGCGCCTGATCATTGTGGGCGAGTGCTCGATGTACCACTATGATCCCGATACGAAGCCGGCCACTCTGACCGAGCGGTTCTAGGCGGTTCAGTCCGGAACTGCGCTGCTGCTACGGCCGCAGGTTCGTATCCTGCCTCGGACATGGATGTGTGTGATGTACTTAGGTTAGTTAGGTTTAAGTTGTTCTAAGCCTAGGGGACTGATGACCTCCGATGTTAAGACCCATAATGCTTAGACCCATTTGAACCATTTTTTGAACCCAAGACGAAGCAGCAAAGTAGACATTGGAAAGAAGTTGATTCACCACCACAGGAAAGGGCGAAGGCCCACTCGTCATCGGGCAAGGTGATACTGTTTATTTGAGACTGCCGTGCTGTGGTGATACGAGACGGCTCTCGAAAGGATATAAGTGATCAGATCCGCTGATGACATTGCTATCCTCAGTGAAAGTGAAAACGCATTATAGGATCTGTTGAAATGAATGAACCGTCTAATGAGTACAGAATATGGACTGAGAGTGAATTGAAGAAGTAATGAGAAGGGGCAGAAATGAGAACAGCTAGAAACTCACCATCGAGATTGATGTTCATTATGTAGATGGAGTCAAGAAATTCTGCTATCCAAGCAGCAAACCCACGATGGAAGATAGGAGGAGGACGTCAGAGCCAGCACTGGCAAAGAGGGCATTCCTAGCCTAGAGAATTCTACTAGTGTCAAACATAGGCCTTCAGATGAAGAATTCTGCGAACACTCTCCCCGGAAATTCCAACCACTGCTGCTTACTTACGAATTGAACGCCGTTGGCTCTGTAAGACAGACTCGCGTAAAGTATCAATGTTTGCTGGAGAACGCACATTCCTTGGTCGGTCTGTTGGTTTATTCTTGAGGGCAGATCCAGTCTCTCCAGAGTTAGTAAACCAACACTTTATCGCAACATGACGTCCTAAATTATAAAAACTTCGAAACTCCCTCGGCGCCAGCACACTATCATTTTTTTTATAAAACATTTTTATGGCTAACACACGCTGTTGCAGGTTCCACTGAGCCATGATTACTGAAATGGCGGACTGTTTACTCGCTAACTGTCACGAACCCGCAGTGCTGCCACCTGGTCACGACTGCCACTACTCATTTCAAACATTCCCGTTACTCTGTGTTACCCTGTATAAATGCAGATGCTAGACAACCCTGCAGATAGAGCTGTCGTATTTGACCAAGAACAGCACCGTGCAATGTCCACAATACGTCTCAAGAGGCATTTATGGTGAGAACAGTGTTCTGTGTAGTTGTGAGTGCATTTATCGCAGCTAAATGAATTTCAACGTCAGCGCAATGTTGGTACATATCTGTTGGGTGCATCCGTAACCATGCTAGCCGAAGTATTTGGTGCTTCAAGAGGCATATCGAAGCCTTATACCGTATACAGTGAAAACGGATGAACATGATATGCTAAGTCTCCAACCGGACGAAAGTGTGTGCGTTGAGTGATCGTGACGGACGGTCATTGAACAGGATTGTGCCGAAAAATGAGAGGACGGCAACTGCGGAAGTCACTTTAGAGCTGAATGTCGCAGAGCTGAATGTTAAGCAGCCATACCGTGGCGTTCCACGAGATCCATGGTTACTCTTGAAAGTCGCATTACTGTCGACGACTATTTAACACTTTTGGCTGATGAGATCCAGCCCTTGTTACATTGTTTGTTCCCCAATGGTGAAGCCATGTTTCAAGACGACAGGGTCCTTGTTTACACAATTCGCGTCATCGAGGACAGCTTTTTTCGCATCTCCCTTGGCCGCCATAGTGGCCAGATCGCAGTATTATGTCTGGAACCGCGCGACCGCAACGGTCGCAGGTTCGAATCCTGCCTCGGGCATGGATGTGTGTGATGTCCTTAGGTTAGTTAGGTTTAAGTAGTTCTAAGTTCTAGGGGACTGATGACCTCAGATGTTAAGCCCATAGTGCTCAGAGCCATTTGAACCATTTTTCTCCGTATTAATGAGCGATTGTGGCGAACTTTAGAGAGGGGTCCATGATAGCTATCCACCTCCATCATCGTTACCTATACTTTCCACTATTTAGCCGAAAGAATGGTATAGAATTCCCTCGAAAATCATACAAGACCTCTATTTATCCATCTCGGGACGACTACAAGCTGTTTGAATGCCAGCGGTTTTCCTATGCCGAATTTGGAATGGTAATGCGTTGTGTATTTAGCTTTTATAGAGTTTTGTGCGCCTCCTGTTCAAGTGCTGCTTTTCTGAGTTAGCAAGTTTTTCCCCATTGTTCGTAGTTTCTTAACATGATATGCAGTTACTTCTTCCTCTATCTTCCCATGAAGAAACAGTTGTGTGGCAGGCATTTTCACTGTGGAGCTGATGTCATTTCTGAAGTAGAGCTTTCCTGAACAGCTAAAACATGAACTTTTCAAAGCCAAGCCTCTATCAAGCCATCCATCGTTGGGAAAAAATCTCGCTGAATGGTGATTATGTAGATAAGGACTAAGATTTTACCAAGATGCATGGCCTCTGCTTCATATTTTTCCGGGTGATGATTATAGCTTTATAACTACCGCTCTTTTTGGTTGGTATCATATTGTTAGACCATGCTGTACGGTCTTAAGTTTCATTTACAAGGCTAGTGTGAAAAGTTCGATGAATGGAACCAGAAAATAAAGAAAACAGAAGTTGCAAACAAAATATTTCCGTGGCTTCAAAGTAATCACCATTAACATTATTCTGATATTTGTCCTAAACCTGTTGGAAATTGTCAGAAAACACTTCTTGTGGAACTGCTCGCAGCACCATGGTCACATGTTGTATGACATCCGAATCATCACATGAGGTGAAACGAGGTACTTCCAGTACTACCCGATGACCAAGCGACAGTTAATAATGAGATGGTGCTCATCGTCTTCCTCGCGTCCCAAAAAGGGTTGGCGGTTGAATTCCAAGAGTAAGATGATGACAATCATTTTTTTTCCGATAGCGAGGGTTTGATTCCATGAATATCTACCCGAGGGGGAGGGGGATTACAAATAACACCTTGCTACTGACTGTCGCTTGGTCTCCTTATCGTATTGGTAGTACCATGTCTCATCTGCTGTAGTGATGCAGATATCAAACAACAACTGGACACACATGAGCGGATGTATGGGACAGGCCGGTACCGAGAGCCAGTTCAGCGGATAATTTTGACCCTTCCGGCCCGCCGATCGCTGGTGTGTTGTTACCCACTAACTCGCACGCAATGCCCGGCGGATCTAGTCTCTCAGATCTGCCCGTAGACCGGGTCATTTCGTGTGTGGTGTATATCAGCGTATTTTCATGATTTATCCACGGACCTGGCCTCAGGCCACAAATGACGGATTCCAGGAGTCACGCTTGTGTCTCAAGACAGTACGTTGTACAGTGCGGCCTTGTGAAGAAACTGATACCTCACAACAAGGGTTGGGATAAGGAGAAACGCATGGAAACTGGACCCACATATTTCGTCATTCATTGTTTCATTGGTTAACAGCAATTATTATGATTACAAATTAAGAACCTTGTCAAAAGAATAACAATGCTCACAATAATTTAAAGAACTTGAACAGGATAAATGCGTCAATAATAAACTTTTACAATTTATACCATTAAGAACAGGGCTTGAAACTAGGAATATACAGTCCCCAATTACAAATAAGAAGTCACAAGAAGTAGGTGTGGCTGCAAGCTGGCTCAAAAAACTGAGTTTTACTAGTAAAATGAATTACAAAATACTGCAACTAAAGGTACTAAAATTTTCCAACCATGGATAACAATTATACAAATAGGCAACGCCCACACAAATTACAGAAAGGATAACAAGTCACGCCACTGACTGTGGCTGTTGGAAAGCCCTTAACAATCTATAAACCTTAAAAAATCCCTTAACCAATGAAATACACAATCCCCCAAATTCAAGAAAAGCTGGGAAGGCATACAATTTAAATGTGACTTCCAGCTGGTACACAGCAGCAAAAACATTGACAATGATCCTTAAATAAACATACAATCACCCAAAATACGAGATGAGCTGGGAACACACGCAATTCAAACGCGACTCACAACTGGTACACATCAACAGAAACATTAACAATGATCCTTTAAAAAAATGCTGTCCCTCCAAATACAAAAAAGGTGGCAAATTACAAAGGACAGCTATCACAGCCAACAGGCAACAAGTAGGCAAGTTTTACAATGAATTGAGTTAACTAACGACTGCAGAAAAAGGAAAAACTCAACAGTTCTGAGCTGTGGTCGTCTCGCGCTAATGCCCTTTTTCCTTTTGGGCATTTTGTGAGCATCGCGTGGCGCCTTATTCCACCCTCAGTTACTATCTGAACGAGTTGCTGACTTGAGTGTTTATTGTGCTTTGACTGTGTTTATATGACAATTATTAATACATAACACTGCTGTGTCCCTCGTCTTTGCTGACACTTTTGGTTGTCGTGCTGTTGGTCGGGTGGAGGGGTATTGACTAGGCAGTTGGTTGGTTTGTCAACTGTCCGTAGGTCGTGCTGCAACCCGACTGTTTAGTGTTACGCTTGGCTGGCTGTCTCGCCTAAACTGTGGTTAGAGTTTACTCCTGAGGCCGACCCTTGGAACACTTCTGAGCACCACCACTGATTGTTGTTTGTGATTGTCATTTTATTTGGTCGCAGGTACTGTGCCAGGCCTTCAGCCGTGTATTAATATTGTCCGTTTTATGTTTAGTATATGGCCCTCAGCCGAACTTCATAACAACTTTAAGATTACGCGTTCAGCCGTTTTTCGTTTAAAATTCTTTTTGCTGTGTATTATGACTTCAGCTGTGTTTGTTTCAGAATCTGTAGTTTTAATATGTAAATCCTTGTTTGTAAGGTTTCTCTTTAATTATCTTGAATTCTTGAAACGACCTTTAGACATGTTCTGTTAATGTTTATCTTAATGTTCTCTTTAATTATTCTTGAGTAATTGTTTGGGCCTTTATCCGACAAGAGACTTCAAGTCTTCTCAAGATATTTTTCTTTTGTACTGTGTAAAAGCTTATCTTTAAAGCCTCTCTTTTATTATCTAAAGAAAATTTTTTTATTGGGCAATAAAAGTTCAAGGTTTAAACAAGCAGTTAAAGAGCAAGTATAGTGACATGGAACCTGGGACTTTCACCACACACTTCAAAGCTTATGTGCATTCTGAATTCACAATACTGAATACATTAAGAGTTCCGCTATTAATTTGCAAAATTCCGCCGTGGCACGTATCAAACGATCAAATTGACTTCTGCCAGCACGGCTGGCAGATGTGCCAAATCGCGCAGCAACCTAGATGTCGTGCAACAACGGAAGTTTCGCTGCAGTAGAAGAAAACGCGCCTCTTCTCCGTGGCCAGGAAAAAGGAATGCGTTGTCCACTGCCAAAACTGCTCTGCCAACACACAAGAGAAGGGAAAAGTAATCTGCACAAACAGGGCTACAAACGAGAACGCCTACGGGGTAGGCAATATTTACTTATTCCGGAAGTGATTACACATATAAGTTACAAGCTAAACACCCCATAAAATTACTTGAAAATTAAGAAAGTGAAATGTCAGAGCCTGGAAATCCAATCGCTAGGGCTAACTCCTCTGTAAAAAGTACCTTGCCTTCGACACAGATGTAAAGTGACTGGCAGAGGGTTGAATGAACTACCTTCAAGCTGTCTCTCTACCGTTACATTCTTGAACTGAGCGCAGGAAAAAACGAGCACTTAAATTTTTCTGTGCGAGCCCTGATTTTTCTTATTTTATCGTGATGCTTATATAATTGCACAGAATATGGCCTGGAACAGCAAATTACTGTCAGCTACACTGACGAACGACACCCACACAACCACACGGAGGTACGTTTAATATGATAGGTCCAATCCCACATTAACATAATCGTGGCCTTACGACAGCAGGTACCGATAAAAAACAACACTTAACTCCACTCAGGTGTGAAGGAGCCGTGACTTCCAATGTTCCAAGCAGGAGTGTTATTGCCTCCAATCCGTACAGAGATCAGGTGCCGCAATATTTAAGCTTGACGGAGTTGACCGGTAACTTGCTGACCGGGTTGCACGTGGCGTCCGCTGCTCTTCGCACAACTTTCCGATATCAATCCTTAAGCGGGCCGCCAAGTCTTGCCTCCGACCGACTTAACCACTCGCTGCTTCTCGAGGCCCTCACCGGACAGCAGGAGACCCAAACTGGCCAGCCACAAGCCCTGCAGCTAATTGTCAGTACCAGGGCCCGCTAAAAGCCAACACCACACGCCTCATCCATAGACCCTAGCTCCCGACATATCATATCGACATCGGCAGCCCAAGTAGTTACTGGCGCCAGTAGAGAGCCATGCTCGCCAAATTAAAGCAGCCATGGCTCAGCAATTATTTGATTGTACTTTCATTTAAGAATTTTTTAACTCGTTTATATTGTTTAGAAGAAGTTATTATGTCTGGTGGCCGCAATAAAGCGTGAAGACATTTTACCAGCACAAAGACTGGCTTTCTGAATCATCGGCTGTTCTCCAAGAATTGTGAAGCTTTGACATGCTAGGAAGAGTACGTTCTTGAACCCTTGCAAGGAAAAGTAACTCTTAATACTTGTAAAATAATGGACATAACACAGTTATGCTTAATACAATAATGAAGGTAGTACAATAAACAATTAATTGATTAATACAAGTTCTCCCTTTCCTTTTTCCCCTTCTTTCAAAGGCCTGCACCTTTGTGGGTTCTTTTCTGAAACTTGATCTCAAATTTTGTAGCTTAATTTTTATTAAACTTTGTTCCGCAGTTGGAATAGTGTTTAGAAATGTTTCGGCCATCTCAAAATAAATAATAAATAAATAAATGAAAAGTGGTTCAAATGGTTCTGAGCACTATGGGACTTAACTTCTGAGGTGATAAGTCACCTAGAACTTAGAACTGCTTAAACCTAACTAACCTAAAGACATCACACACACCCGTGCCCGAGGCAGGATTCAAAACTGCGACCGTAGCCTCTCGCAATATTATTCTGTAAGTTTTTGACGTATGGGAAGGAAACAGAACTTGCTGTGACACGAGAACCTCAGGAAAAATCACGGAATTCCTGAGCGCGACCCATCGCAGAAATCAGCACTTGTGCGTCCACCTAATTAGGCTGGATCGCAGGTTTCGAGAACTGTAGGTAACGGTCTATAGACTGTATCTCCACTAACGCAAAAACGGGACTTGCAGCTGTTCCAAAATGGGTCGGATACATCCGTGCCTACAATGTCAAATCAAACACCTTCCAGCCTTCTAAATTTCTAAATTGTTATTTTATTGGGCTACCAGTTTCGGCGATACATTAAGCTATTTTCAGGACCCTGACCGACGTGTAGAAAGGTTCCAACCTCGGCACCGGTAGAAATAGGACCAGCGTCCAAAGACTAGTATCTGTAGATTTCTACTATAACGTCATCTGCCCAGTCGGCGTATGATGTTCTAAGAGATCGCGTTATCAAGTATAAATATACAGATACCAGTCTTTGAACGCTGGCCCCTATTTTGACCATAGGCGAGGTTGAAATCTTCCTATACGTTGATCAGGGCTCATGAAGATGGTGTAATATGTCTCCGAAACTGGGAACCCAATAAAATAACAACTTGGTACTTTAGGCGGCTAAAAGGTGTTTTCACATTCTGAACTGAACAGACGAGGTCTCGCAATCATCTCTGAAAAGATATACATACATGTCCGTGTCCTGTTGCTGAAATTCGCTCGTGTGTAGCCAGCTCGCACGTGACCACGGTGTATATGTGTGTGAAATCTTACGGGACTTAACTGCTAAGGTCATCAGTCCCTAAGCTTACACACTACTTAATCTAAATTATCCTAAGGACAAACACACACACCCGTGCCCGAGGGAGGACTCTTCCCTCCGCCCCTCCGCCGGGACACGCCGCACAGTACATGACTATTGCGCCTAAGACCTCTCGGTTAATCCGGCGCGGCCATGACCCCGGTGCTTCGAGCAATTCTACAAGAAGCGTTTGCTGACTGCATCCAACAGCTTTACAATCGACATCAGAAGTTTATTAAATGACGTCTTCTGTACACAACGAGCTGCACTAGAAATGTTTTATTTGCCAAAACCGTTTTTCAGGTTTATAGTCCATTATCAGTGAATCTGATACAGACGAACAAAATTTGCATGTGCATCGATTTCTACCAAATGAAAAACTGCATATAAATAGCAGTAATGTAAGTGTACTTACGTTATGCACTTCTGTAGCAATGCCAAGCTGGTCGGTTGATACGACAGGATCTGAAATACGACCTGCAACACAGTATACAATTTTTCATGTGCGTTACTGGTGTCACATTTTAGGCACTCACAATTCTTGATAATGTTTTACGTAACTGTCATGTATAGTAAACATGGAACTGACAGATCAAGGAGAACATTACGAGTCTTTTGTTATTTTTAAAAGATCGTTTTTATATAGGTCTCTGACGTGCATTCTTATAATTACGTAAATTTTAATTTTTGACAATTGACATGTGAAGGTAGCACCTACAAAAAGTATGGGGTTGCAATATAATCCAACATACCACGTCAAATTAGAAAATTTTTACATGTAGGAGATAGATACCAAACTAAATTTATTCGGTTAAAATACTGTTGAAATTTTGTACATACATATTATTCTGTAACTTTGTTTGTTCATTAAGTATGTTGTCTGGTCGTTTTGTTATATGCGTGTATTCCAATTTATTCTAGAATATATAGTAATCGGCCTATTTCTGATTTGTGGAGGATAGTGATGTTCTTATCAATGTCATTAGCAGAATGCTTGTATTCTCTTAAAAGAGCAATGTATGCTGAGGGAAGGGCTTCAGTAACATTAGTATGTTTTCTAAATCTCGTTTTGAAGTTTCTCTCTGTTTGCTCAACATGACATTTATCACAATCACTACGAGTTACTTTATACACCCCTCACATGCTATGTACGAGGGTAAGTAAATGATTATCCTCAATTTAGTTACATTGTTGTTTATTTTCGTAGTACTGTATTTATACGCTGCTGACTCATGCTTTGTTTATTTGTTGCTGTATCTTTGAAATTTTCAAACTGCTTGGCTAGTTTTGTTATAGCTGCCGTGCTGTTAATCAAAACTGCTCCGCTCTCTATTTGCACCAAAGAAGAGCAACGTTCAGTGATGCGTTCTTTGTGATCGGAAGCCATATTAGGAGCCGAAATTCATCGAAGACTTTCGATACAATACGGAACAGTGTTTTGCCACAACGGAGTGTCTACGAATGGGTTCAAAAATTCCGAAATGGTCGCACAAGTGTTACGCACAATGAAGGAGCCGGACGACCGTTTACCGCCGCAAATGAAGAAGCCATTGAGCGTTCACGTGAACGATTAACTATCCACGAAGTGGTGGCACATCGTCTGCAAATTAGTCACGGTTCTGCCTACGAAATCATCCACAACAGATTTGGGTTTCATAAAATTTGCACAAGATTAGTCCCAAAATAACACACACAGTTGCATAAACAAACGCGCTTGGACATCTGCAAAAACCATTTGGACCGCTATGGTAAGGAAGGGCACAAGTTCTCAGACAGGACTGTTACTGGTGACGAAACAAGGATACATCATTACGACACGGAGAGTAAACGGCAGAGTATTGAATGGAAACATCCAAATTCGCTGTGAAAGAAAACGTTCAAGACCCAACCGTCCGCAGGAAAACTGATGCTTACGGTTTTTTTGGACGCACAAGGTCCAGTACTGGAACATTATGGGGAAAGGAGCACAACAATAAACAGTGTACGTTACAGTGAGATGCTTGCTTCCAGGCTAAAGCCTGCAATTCGAAGCAAACGCCGAGGATTGCTGTCAAAAGGTGTTGTGTTGTTGTACGACAACGTCTACATCTACATCTACATGACTACTCTGCAATTCACATTTAAGTGCTTGGCAGAGGGTTCATCGAACCACAATCATACTATCTCTGTACTATTCCACTCCCGAACAGCGAGCGGGAAAAACGAACACCTAAACCTTTCTGTTCGAGCTCTGATTTCTCTTATTTTATTTTGATGATCATTCCTTCCTATGTAGTTTGGGCCCAACAAAATATTTTCGCATTCGGAAGAGAAAGTTGGTGACTGAAATTTCGTAAAAAGCTCTCGCCGCGACGAAAAACGTCTATGCTGTAATGACTTCCATCCCAACTCGTGTATCATATCTGCCACACTCTCTCCCTTATAACGCGATAATACAAAACGAGCTGCCCTTCTTTGCACCCTCTCGATGTCCTCCGTCAATCCCACCTGGTAAGGATCCCACACCGCGCAGCAATATTCTAACAGAGGACGAACGAGTGTAGTGTAAGCTGTCTCTTTAGTGGACTTGTTGCATCTTCTAAGTGTCCTGCCAATGAAACGCAACCTTTGGCTCGCCTTCCCGACAATATTATCTATGTGGTCCTTCCAACTGAAGTTGTTCGTAATTTTAACACCCAGGTACTTAGTTGAATTGACAGCCTTGAGAATTGTACTATTTATCGAGTAATCGAATTCCAACGGATTTCTTTTGGAACTCATGTGGATCATCTCACACTTTTCGTTATTTAGCGTCAACTGCCACCTGACACACCATACAGCAACCTTTTCTAAATCGCTTTGCAGCTTATACTGGTCTTCGGATGACCTTACTAGACGGTAAATTACAGCATCATCTGCGAACAACCTAAGAGAACTGCTCAGATTGTCACCCAGGTCATTTATATAGATCAGGAACAGTAGAGGTCCCAGGACGCTTCCCTGGGGAACACCTGATATCACTTCAGTTTTACTCGATGATTTGCCGTCTATTACTACGAACTGCGACCTTCCTGACAGGAAATCACGAATCCAGTCGCACAACTGAGACGATACCCCATAGCTCCGCAGCTTGATTAGAAGTCGCTTGTGAGGAACGGTGTCAAAAGCTTTCCGGAAATCTAGAAATACGGAATCAACTTGAGATCCCCTGTCGATAGCGGCCATTACTTCGTGCGAATAAAGAGCTAGCTGCGTTGCACAAGAGCGATGTTTTCTGAAGCCATGCTGATTACGTGTCAATAAATCGTTCCCTTCGAGGTGATTCATAATGTTTGAATACAGTATATGCTCCAAAACCCTACTGCAAACCGACGTCAATGATATAGGTCTGTAGTTAAATGGATTACTCCTACTACCCTTCTTGAACACTGGTGCGACCTGCGCAATTTTCCAATCTGTAGGTACAGATCTATCGGTGAGCGAGCGGTTGTATATGAGTGCTAAGTAGGGAGCTATAGTATCAGCGTAATCTGAAAGGAACCTAATCGGTATACAATCTGGACCTGAAGACTTGCCCGTATCAAGCGATTTGAGTTGCTTTGCAACCCCTAAGGTATCTACTTCTAAGAAACTCATGCTAGCAGATGTTCGTGTTTCAAATTCTGGAATATTCCATTCGTCTTCCCTGGTGAAGGAATTTCGGAAAACTGCGTTCAATAACTCCGCTTTAGCGGCACAGTCGTCGATAACAGTACCATCGGCACTGCGCAGCGAAGGTATTGACTGCGTCTTGCCGCTTGTGTACTTTACATACGACCAGAATTTCTTCGGATTTTCTACCAAATTTCGAGACAATGTTTCGTTGTGGAACCTATTAAAGGCATCTCGCATCGAAGTACGTGCCAAATTTCGAGCGTCTGTAAATTTTAGCCCATCTTCAGGATTTCGCGTTCTTCTGAACTTCGCATGCTTTTTCCGTTGCCTCTGCAACAGCGTTCGGACCTTTTTTTGTGTACCACGGGGGATCCGTTCCATCTCTTACCAATTTATGAGGTATGAATATCTCAATTGCTGTTGCTACTATATCTTTGAATTTGAGCCACATCTCGTCTACATTCGCATAGTCAGTTCGGAAGGAATGGAAATTGTCTTTTAGGAAGGCTTCTAGTGGCACTTTATCCGCTTTTTTAAATAAAATTATTTTGCGTTTGTTTCTGATGGATTTGGAAGAAATGGTATTGAGCCTAGCTACAATGACCTTGTGATCACTAATCCCTGTATCAGTCATGATGCTCTCTATCAGCTCTGGATTGTTTGTGGCCAAGAGGTCAAGTGTGTTTTTGCAACCATTTACAATTCGCGTGGGTTCGTGGACTAACTGCTCTAAACGTCCGTCCGCATACTGCTGCCCACACTGCTGAAACGCTCCAGAAACTCAAATCTGACGTACTGGATCATCCTCCATATAGTCCCGATCTTGCCCCTTCTGAATATCACTTGTTTAAGAGGGCGTCGATTTGCTTCGGACGAAACAATGAAAGAAGCGTGTATTCCTGGCTCGCAGCTCAACCGAGAACCTTCTTTTATGAGGGCATCAGGAAGCTTGTACAAATCTGGACAAAGTGTGTTGAACCGCAAGGAGACTAGGTCGAAAAATGATATCTTGTAAGTTTCCCATTTCTACATCTACATCTACATGGATGTTCTGCAAATCACATTTAAGTGCCTGGCAGAGGGTTCATCGAACCACCTTCACCATTCTCTATTATTCCAATCTCGTATAGCGCGCGGAATGAATGAGCACCTGTATCTTTCTGTACGAGCTCTTATTTCCCTTATTTTATCGTGGTGATGGTTCCCCCCTATGTAGGTCGGTGTCAACAAAATATTGTCGCATTCGGAGGAGAAAGTTGATGATTGGAATTTCGTTAGAAGATTCCGTCGCAACAAAAAACGCCCTTCTTTTTAACGGTTTCCACCCCAAATCCTGTAACATTTCTGTGACACTCTGTTCCATATTTCGCGATAATACAAAACGTGCTGCCTTTCTTTGTCTTTATTTGATTACAATAAAATTTTATAACTACTTTGCGGATAACAGTTGACTTACCCTCGCATTTGGCACGTATCGATATTGTGTACAAGACGTGATCTGATATTGTGCTCTGTCCTGAAGCCAACGGTGAATACTTTGAAGGCCAGTGAAGCTATTTTGTTTGTAACTCTTGCTTCCTTCATGTTACGAGCGCACACAACTACCTTCTCGGACAGCCATTAGGTAAGCGTCCTGAAGAGTGAGAAACTGCGTAGGACCTTAACAAGGCGTGCACTGCAGAAGGACCTTGAGGCGTCGGGGAACACTGCCGGCATCCGGTAGCCGCAGCCGGGCCTCGACTGGCGGCTATGAAGAGGAGAGGCAGCAGAGCTGAGGGCCGCGGGCCATCTTGAGCCACGCGGAGCAGTCCGTCCCCCGGCCGCCGCGAATGTGGAGCGTGGGAGGGGCGCACGTACCGCTCGGCGGCGGGCAAGGGCGCGTGAAAGCGATGGCGCAACCGCGCCGGCGCAAGTGGACCGACTGCTCCTCTTACGACCGCCCGCGAGCGAAAAGCAAAAAGTGAGCGACCCCTGTCCCGGGCATCGCGGCTGACCGGACGCTTCTGATGCGTATAAATACTGTGCGCTTCTCCAGGGGACGGCACAGTCCGCTTCCAGACCGACAACAGCTCTCAATATGAAGGTAACGCACCGTCAAGCGACTGCGTGGCCCTTTGCTTGTCTTATAGATGGATATGGCTGCTCTCTGAGTGCCTACAATACACCTGCGATCTCACAGGGACGGAAACCACCTTGAATGACGAATATATAGTTTCTTCTTTCTTTCCACCTCTTTCTTCAAGTGATCACGCGTTAATCTTGTTTGATTCCGTACGCGTTTCTGACTAATGTTAACGAATAGTTTCAATAATATTTGATGACAATTAGTTTGTGCTAGGTCCATCTTTTCATGTATCTCTTTAGCTACTACACTGAAAATTCTCAGCAATCTCCCTTACATGTTTCTCGTATTGCTTCATTATAAGCTTTCTCGCTCTAATTCTACTTCCAGTGGAACTCAGCGTTTCCTACATGTCTCATCACGTGCCTCTTTTTCCAGGAAGGGTTTGCCATAGACATATTTCCTGGTCTTTTTGCCGCCTAATTATTTCACTTGTCGTCTATGCATGTAATTGCTAACATCCTTGTATACCACCATTTCCCAAACATTTTGTTTTAGATTGTCCTTTCTTCTACTTTGAATTGTCAACTATGAATATGTTCAATTTCTGCAATACCTCTCCTGTTCTCTTATCTCTTCCCTATCTCCTAGTGTCAATTTCTTGCCTCGGATTCTTGCACTTTTATTTCCTTTTTAATTTTGTCCCCATTTTTAGTCCTGTTATCAGATTAATTTTTATTTGTACCACTTTTCCGTAGATCTCCTCCAGCTAACAGCCTTGGGTTATCTTTTTCCAATTGTTCATAATGTGCAATTCTTTTTCTTGGTCACCTAACAATCTACCTTTGGACAAACTAGTCCTTTATCCATACGTCAGTTAAAACTTTTTATAAGTGACACCATTTTGCATAATACCGCTTAAATATCTATTCTGGGTCCTATGAAGAACGAAATGAAACAATTTTGCCGCTGAGGTGACAGTCTGTTTGGTGGCGTGGTAGATTTTCATGAAAAAACTCCCATTGCGTCTTTTTATAATATCTTGTTTGTCTCTAGGTGGGAGCTCTGCTCTAGCTCGTCATTATGCGTTATTCCTTTCGGCAACGACATATCTGCGCGAAATTAGAAACTACGTCATATCTTTGCTCGACTGAGCTTACAACAGTATCGTAATTGTCATCTCCAAGGGGACAGTGGTCATACCAGCTGCTCTGTTAACTATGGGAACTTCAACAATTGCGGCACGGAATGAATGATTATGTAATAGATCTTCTGTTTACAAAGCTTTGTTGCTTTTGTTGGACCTCTTGCGCTATGATCTCTTTCAAGAGGTACAGTACTTAACAGCGTAGGTTTCTGTGGCCCTTGTCATCGGGGCGGAGTAAATACCCAACACTGATGGAAGCCGCTTGTAACATTGGCCGAAATGTTCTTTACTATAACAATATGACAAGTTAGCACACCAACACACACTGAAAACATTTACTGAATACACAATCGCGAAGTAGGATGGAATTTTGCTAGCGAAAATATTTTTCTTGTGTGTCACTGATTCAACAACTTGAAAACTACACTGTGGCCGAGCTTTCTTTAACTGTGGGTTAGTGCAAGCAGTATGTGAACATTATCTTGAAGATGAAGACCAAATTACGGGATAATCACATTAACCGAGACAATAGCTTTCCTTCAAGAAAAATAGTAATCCTGTTTTACGATGTATTCTTTCGAGACGCTTGTGATGCGTTCGATATCGTATTTGATAGCAGTTGTCTTGATTGTGACACGTTGCTCCTTCCTATATTTACCCCCCCCCCCCCCCCATTGCGCTGCGTGTGCAATTTGTTGAGGGTGTGGCTACTTCTGGTGCAATCGTCACGTTCGTTCTGTGGCCTATGTAGGGGTGATTGCTCTGGCTGCTCAGGTGTCCAGGTTAGCTTCCGAAGATGGCGGACAGTAGTTGGAAAGCCGAATTTTGATCTTAGTGTCCGCTGTAAACCCAGCATCTGTATCATGGATAGTAATGTCACGTCTCAATAGTGCCACCTACATATCATTTGTAAACATTTAACGTCGTGGCTCTGGAAAGACACACTACACTAACAGGCGCACAGTTAGCTTTGCCAGACTAGCTTTGCCAGACTCTAGGCCTAGAGGGAGTTGCCGCCAGAGATAACAGTCGCTGATTGTTGGCTGGCTATGTTCGTGTGTACACAACTGGCCATTAAAATCGCAGCCTTATGAAGGAGGCATACAACAAACGTCAAATTCGCATGAAGTGTGCTACTTGTATGGTTATACAAATGGTTAACATTTCAACAAAAACACACCAAATCAGTAGGAGTAATGCAGATTAAGTAATCCGTTTATCATTTATGTTGGTTGTTAGAAAAATGTTAAATGTCTTCCAGCATCTGTCAGAATTCGACTGGGTAAGCATTGGGAACTATTGAGACCATAGTTTAAGGTTTATCTCCTACGATATCTCTGCTGTCACAGCTGTTATCAGAATACAGACTGAATAGGATCAACTCCACGCAGGGTCTCAACAGCCCCGTATGACTAACACCCAAGAGGATAGACATTATTTGCTCAATTGTGCAGCACTGAACAGCCAAGTCAGGAAGAGAACTTTTAAGATAAGTTTCGATAGGCAGGGTGCGACGATGTCTGGCATAGAGACACTGTTAGAATGGTTTCCCTTGAAGCAGTAGTGGGGCAGGTGCGCCAATAGTAGCACTCCTACTGGCAACGCACTGGACCCAGGTGTGTCAGCTCGTCATCTTCTTCGGCGAGTCCATGTTCTGGGTACAGTACCACGATAGACTTACCATTCTATGGAGGCTCCGGTGAGAACGAATGTCGGCAGACTGCATTCATCATCACTTGGACCCAGTACCTGACGTGATAGTAAGGGGATTCATTTAGTCCCCAAGATGATCGCCTCTCGTCTGCATAGTTAGTTATTTGGACAAGAGGCATTGCCTACCCGGCGTGTTAAGGTGGATGGCTACTCCTATCTTCGGTATCATCATAATGTATTTCAACAATATAATACGAGAACCCAAGTTACCTACCCTGTCTTGACCTACTACGATACAGAGGGTGTTTTACTGTTGTCCTGGCCACCACTTTCCATTGAAAATGCCTTATGATACTTTTCCGAGGGACTAGCATGTTAGCACTTGCCTGCCATTATGACTGATGAACTTTGGCACAGAGTTAAAGCAGTATGGGATGACGTATCCATTTTATTTTACCCAACCTTAGTTCGACTCAGTTCACAGCCAGGTTAGAGCAACCAGCCACAAAGGTGCGTCACATACGTTGAGAAAATCGCGGACTGCTTGTGTATACACATAAATACTGAACGTACACTTCTTTTTCATCAGTCTTGTGACTAGTTTGATGAGGCACACGAAGAATTCTCTCCTGCGCCCCCAATTATTTGTTGGATGTATGCCAGTGTCTGTCTTACTCTACTGATTTTGCCCATTACAGCACCTAATTTTCGACATTTTTCTATAGCCCTACAACTGAGATCTTCGATTCTCTTCTGTTGCGGTTTTCGTACAGTCCATGTTTCACTACCCTACAGTGCTGTGCTCCAAAGGTACATTCTCGGAAACGGTTTCCTAAAATTAAGGCCTATGTTTGATACTAGTAGATTTCTCTTGTGCTGGAATGCCTTTTTTGCCACTGTTGTCTACCTTTTATGCACTCCTTTCTCCGCCCATCATGGGTTATTTTGCTGGCTAGGTTGCAGCACTCCTCAACTTCATTTTCTTCGTAACCTCAAATCTTGATAATATGTTTCTCGTTGTTCTTATTTCTGCTACTTCTCATTACTTTCGTCTTTCCTCGATTTTCTCTCAATGCAGATTGTGTACTCATTAGACTATTCACTCCAGCCAACAGATCCTGCAATCCTCCTTCACTTTCACTCAGGATAGTAATGTCATCAGTGAATCTTATTATTGATATCCTTTCACCACGAATTTTAATCCAATTGTTGAACCTTTCTTATATTCCCGTCATTGCTTCTTCAGTCAATAGATTGGTCAGTGGAGACGAAAACCTGCGTCTCTGTCGTACACCCCTTTTAATATTAGCACTTCGTTCTTGGGATTCCAATTTTATTACATGAAATGTTTTTGTAGTAGCGAATATGAATAGCTTTCAACTGTTTAATGGTATGGCAACGATCAAAATTTGTGCCGGACAGAGATTCGAACCCGGATTTCCCGCTTATCGGGAACAGTTAGCTTACCTTCAGGTTATCCAAGAACGTTTCACGGCCAGAACCAAATTTCCAAATGTCGTCAACCATGTGTCTACGACGTGCACTCGTACATCCATTATGTACATTCCCGTACAGGGGAGAAATTTTAATTGAAAGTCAAATTTTAATTGAAAATCGCATGCTCGGAGACTGCGGATAAATACGATGTTGCAGTGCCTATTCCAATCTTATTGTTCCCTCGTGGTTCATGTACATGTTGCTCATCTGTCTTTCCCTGTATCTTGCTCCTGTTCTTCTCAGAATTTTCAACATCCTGCACCATTTTACGTTCGCGGTTACTAGGTCGACGGATCCTATGAATGTGTCTCGATTTTTCTTCAGTCTTGCTTGGATTATCAAGTGCACATCAGGGCTACCTCTACGGCGGCTTTACCTTTCGTAAAGCCAAAATGATCGTCATCTAACACATCCTGAGTTTTATTTACCTTTCCTCTGCATGTTATTCTTGTCAGCAACTTGGAAGCATCAGTTGTCAAGCTGGTCGTTTGAATAGTTCTCCCGCTTCCTGCCCTTGCTATCTTCGGAATTGCATGGAGCGATATTTTTCCGAAAGCCTGATGGAATTTTGCCACTAGCTGGTTCAAATGGCTCTGATCACTATGGGACTTAACATCTAAGGTCATCAGTCCGCTAGAACTTATAACTACTTCAACCTAACTAACCTAAGGACGTCACACACATCCATGCCGGGGCAGGATTCGAACCTGCGACCGTAGCGCTCGCGCGGTTCCAGACTGAAGCGCCTAGAACCGCTCGGCCACCCCGGCCGGCTTGCCAGTAGCTTTTTATGTTATTTGTGTGGGACATATTAGCCCAGAATGAAATTAAAAATCCCATCCACCGATTCTGCCCAAGGTTTTCAGCAGGGTTCTTTTAGTTTTGAGGGAAATGCTGAGACTAGAAACACCTCCGAAAGAGTCCCAACTGGGACTCCTTTTGCTCCACTGCCAGCTCGTCTAATATTTGAGCGAAAAATCGCTGACTCTGCAATGGGTCATCATTGTAATGCGGGAGAGAGACACGGTGCGGCGGTCCGCAGGTGTGCGCGTTGCTGCTGGCCGCCGTGGCGTGCGCCGTCGCCGAGCCGCCGGTGGACCGGTCCTACCTGCCGCCCAGCAGCCAGTACGGCGCGCCGGCTCCCGGCATGCAGTTCGGCGCTCGGTCGCCCAGCGCGCAGTACGGAGTCCCGGCCGTGGGCGCCGCGTCCTTCGGCCGCTCCAGCGCGGGCTCCGCCGCGCGCGTCTCCTCCAGCTTCGGGTCGGCGTCCTCCAGGAGGTTCGGCGGCGCCGGCAGGAGGTTCGGATCGGCTGCGGCCGGAGGCCTGTCGACCCAGTACGGCGCTCCGTCCGCAGGCGCCGGCTTCGGCGGACTCGGCCTCTCCAGCCAGTCGTACTCCAGCGGCGCCCTCTCCGCGCAGTACGGAGCTCCCTCGGTGGACTCTGGCTTTGGGCGATCCGCTGGCCCTTCTCCAGTATACGGTGTGCCTGGCTACGGTCGTGCTGGTGCCCAGGAGGACGCCCTCGCTGTAAGTACTTTCCAACCCTCCCAGTACTCGTTAGCGCCTGATACAATCCAGTAAGTAATATCTGACTTCCAGAATGAGATTTTCACTCTGCAGCGGAGTGTGCGCTGATATGAAACTTCCTGGCGGATTAAAACTGTGTGCCCGACCGAGACTCGAACTCGCACACTCGAACAGCGCACACTCCGCTGCAGAGTGAAAATCTCATTCTGGAATCATCCCCCAGACTGTGGCTAAGTCATGTCTCCGCAATATCGTTTCTTTCAGGAGTGCTAGTTCTACAATGTTCGCAGGAGAGCTTCTGTATAGTTTGGAAGGTAGCAGGATAAGTAATGGCAGAAGTGAAGCTGTGAGGGCGGGGCGTGAGTCGTGCTTGGGTAGCTCAGTTGGTGGAGCACTTGCCCGCGCAAGGCAAAGGTCCCGAGTTCGAGTCTCGGTCCGGCACACAGTTTTAATCTGCCAGGAAGTTTAATATCTGACTTGTTTTAGTAGATGTAGTTTGCTATTTCCTTCCACTTACCGCCTCGGTAGACGAGATCAGCACTGCCAAATCAAACGGAAATTTTTCTAACCATTTCTCGATACAACATTGGGAAATCAGGAATCGAATCCAGCAAAGGTATCAAAACAGAGGTATCAAAATAACTTCCAAAACTCAAACCTACTGGCAGAGTAAAACTGCAGCCACACTCGATCCCGAACCTAGGCAAAAGTTTTAATAGGTCGGGAAGATTCAGATCAGCGCTCACTTAATTTCTTTATGGAAAATTTCTAGAACAATTTTATCTATTTCAAAAGGATGAGTGTTTTCGCGGAATTTTCTCTGTCTCCTTCGTCTCATTTATCTTTAACGTTTCAGATCTTTGGGTGACAACTACTACAGCCCCCTCCCCCCCTCCACCATCCTCCATCATTCAGAAAGTATTTCAAGCCATAAAGTTTACACTGAAGATGGCAATCACTGGCAAGGAAGGATAAACCTTTTGTTTTACTCATACGTTGTGAAGACAGTCTTTATTTACTGCACTCCCATGTTCTGTATCAAAAGACAAAGTTTCGTTTGTTTTGGTTTATCTGTGATAACAAAACTACTGAAGGACAAACTTGGGGAAAAGATATCCAAACAAACCAAGAGCTTGGGGCACTGAAGGGGACCAATGGCTCATCTGTGGTAAGCCGAGGAGGGAGGGAAGAGGGAGGAAGGAGAAAGGAAAGTCCATCGCCCCCCCCCCTCCCAAAAAAAGATAAAAAAACGGGCAGTCACTGCCATTGTAGTAGGAAGTAATAAGTGTTGAATACTGGTATTGAAGGAAGAGGTTTTCTGTCAAGGAGGACAGAGTTGTGGCGTAAGGTTATTGATCACCAGACTATGCTACAGTGCAATAAACCCTATATTTTATTTCAAAGGTCTTATGGATTGATGTTTTGTGATCCGTGCCTCGGGTGGGGACGTAAGGCTGGCGGCACCATTGGTACTACTTGAGAGTAGACATCTACAGTACATGATTCACTCCTCCCCTCTTCATCCCGAACAATACAAAGAACAGTACACTGTACATCCACTCATCAATTTTCCACTCTGCTCGAATGCGCACTTGACACCTTGTAAGAACTCATACGAAGGAAACGGCGAACTAACTCTTCTACAATGTGACCCAGTTCAGCTATGCGAGAATTCAACTTCGTCATCCACACTCATGTCCTGTTTCCTCGACTCGCTGCTTTCGTTTCACTGATCTGCATTTTATCTTCTCATTTTTCAAAGTTTCGACTGGTCTGTACGTTGCCTATATTTCTGTCAATCTTGTGATTTCTTCACCCTACACATTTGTTGCACATCGCAGCATCAATAGTCTTTACTACATTCTACAACTTTTATTCTCAGAAGAATATTTACTTTATTGTTTTACCTGTAAGTAAAATAACACTTAGGGGAACAGTTAAGATATATCCGATCATGCCTTTCCCACAGTCACATTTTTAAACTGTAGTCCTTACCTGTTTAATCTAATACCTTCTCATATCGAACTGTTATGGCGGCATAGCCTTGAGTTTTTTGAACTCCTTTCTCACTTTTTCCTTTGCTTAATGTAACTTTCAAACATAACTGCGTGTTCCTTGATATAACTTCACATTATGTGCGTTGCTGAATTTGGGCTACTGTGCACAACACCAGAAATGAACAATAGCAGCTTAATCTAGGTATAGGTTTTCGACGACGAGCAGGCAACGCAGTTTCACGTGTAATGGTCCCTATAACTTCCTTATTGAAATTAACAATATCCACTTACATCTACTTCTACATGGATACTCTGCAAATCACACTTAAGTGCCTGGCAGAGGGTCCATCGTACCACATTCATAATAACTCTGTGTTATTCCACTCTCGAACACAGGGCGGGAAAACGAACACCTATATCTGTCCACGCGAGCTCTTAATTCCCTTATTTTATTACGATGATCGTTTCTCCCTATGTTGGTCGGTCATAACAAAATATTTTCGCATTAGGAGGAAAAAGCTGATGATTGAAATTTCGAGGGAAGATCCTGCCTTAAGGAGAAACGCCTATTTTTAAGCATTCATGCACTATGAAGAACTGCTCATCGTCTTTTCTCTCCTGTTATCCACTCTTGTGTAGCAAGGTGTTACTGCCACTATTCATTCTACCCCACAAAAGCATCTCGAAACTTGCACCGACCACGGAAGACGCAAGTTTTTAGTGGACCATAAAAGTTGTTTTTGGCAGTTATACCAGGGCTGCGTTTTTTTTTCGTTGTGTTAATCTTCGAGTCCTTAATATTGTCGATAGTTTCTCTTGCAAAATAAGTGATAGTAAGCCTAACACTTAATAAGTTGGTCTAGGAAAAGAAAATTAATGAGAGAAGATGTGCAAATCTCCAAACATTCGTAAATTCTGGTTTTCAGAAATGATTTAATCTCCTGGTACACTTGTTATAATAAGCGCTACTCTTCGTGCTAAGAGAGGATCAAACAAATTATTTCTGGAAATGGTTTACGCCATAAAACAATGTTCTGAGTTTCTGCCTTGATTTCTTACATCTATAAGAATGAAATTGGAGCTCTCCCACAAAAACTAGTAGTCTAATACTCGCAACGTTACTATTTAATGCTCTGTGGATCGCCAACATATGCGAGTGCCGAAGACAGAACTCTATATGAATAGTTTCATATTGGTGAGAAGGTTAGCAATAGAGAGAGAGAGAAAGGAAATCCACATGTCTTTGTTTAAACTGACATTTTACGGCAGGTGATCCGAAGTTAGAACTCATCCACGTACTTGTTACTGAACCATGTTGAAAACGAGATAGATCAAAGAGCAATGGCTTGCTATTTTCCTCCTGGGACCGCTGTATCATATGCAAACTTTGTTTTGTAGTTATGGGTATGAGCGTATTACGATGCAGATTCAAGTTAAAACACCTCCAATTTTTTTTGCCTCAAGACTGGCAACAGAAATATGTGTTTCGTTTTAAAATACGCGGAGACTCGTTGTGAATGCGTTACAGAGGTGGCAGCACTCTATAGCACACAGAACTCTAGTGGCAATGGTGAGAGTGAGGGCTGTTTTTGATAATTAAAACAGTGTTCCGTTTCAGGTTTCGAAAACGGCGTCTATGCCTCAACTTTCGTCACAATCGATGAAACGTAAATCTCTTTCATGACATCATCATGTTTGAACGTTGCCACGTTCGTAGCCTTGTGGTGGGCTGTAAGTTTTCGTGATACCCACCTGGAGGACACTTCTCTAATTTGCAGGTCTACATGTAGGACTGTGAACACAGATCCCACGGAAATGCCTACCTTTGGAGATGATTGGATCCACACTAATTCGGCTGTCCTCCAAAACAACTTTCTCAACTCGCATGATCACGTCGTTGGGCCGGCTGGTGCAACGTCTAGACTGTCTTGGGTTGTTGGTAAATGGCGTTCTGCCTCCTTTTAAGTGTCGCACCCATGACGAACATCAGGCACATACAACACACATTTACCTCATGCCTCACTCAACTAGCAATGAATTTTGATTTGTGACATACCATGCAAATGAGCTACGTGAATGATACAGTCTATTCATGTAATGAAAGCGTCACCATTTTACGTGTCAAAAGCAGTCTTCACTCTCAACCCTCTCACTACAGTTACGTGTGCCGTCTGTGCTGCCATAACTCTCTTGCATTGAGTCTCGAGAAAAAAAACGGAGGTGTTACAACTTGATTGCACTTCGTGCTATTGTTGCACTTGTGATATTATGGGTGAAAAACAAGGAAAAAGAAGGTGGGACATGATGTAACAAATCGGTTGTCTCAAAATGCCTGAGGTGTATGCCAATTTAATGCCAAGACAGCTTCAAGACTGTTGGGATCTCTTTTGGTCTTATAGCGGATCATATAATTGTAATTAAAACGAAGATGGATAGAGTGTCTCCCATGTAAGCAGGAGATCCCGGGTTCGAGTCCCAGTCGGGGCACACATTTTCAACATGTCCCCAATGAAGTATATCAACACCTGTTTGCAGCTAGGGTGTCCATTTAATTATCATTTAAAACGAAGATATTACTGAGATACAGTACTAAGGAAGCTTTGCACTCGTACTCCAGCCCCCTCGAGTTCAGGCTAAGTCTCTCATCCAGCTTATGTCTAACAGTGGTGCTATCTTGAGTTTCAAGTCACCAGCGCTGTTTTTGTCGTCTTGAAGCTATCGTTCGTTTGGTGAGATATTAATGCGGAGTGGCATGTTTTTCCAGGAGCCGGCCAACTACGAGTTCAGCTACTCGGTGGAGGACGCCAACACGCTGAGCGACTTTGGACAGGAGGAGTCCAGGCAGGGGGAGAGCGCCCAGGGCCAGTACCGCGTGCTGCTGCCCGACGGCCGCAAGCAGATCGTCACATACCAGGCTGACGAGGGCGGCTACAGGCCCACCATAGAGTATGAGGACACCGGACTCACCGCCTACTCCGCCGGTGGTTACGGCTACGGCAGGGGGCGCGCTGGAGCTGGAGCTGCTGCCAGAGACGGAAACGGTGGATACCACTACTGACCAACTACTGGAATGCTAAGCTGCAACTTATGCTGCAAATAAATATAAAGTGTACAAATACTACTTACTGTAGACCAAATAACAGGCATGCCCACAATTATTTATGATGAACGAATGCTGTTAAGTGGGAAAGTGTTAGCATGAGTCTGGTGTGTGTGTTAGTATAAGGCAACACTTTTTACTGTAATTTTTTAAATTTTGCGTATCAAATGAAATAAATAAAAGTGCAATTTAAATGCTTTATTATCAATTAGTTGGTGATATTCGAGGTTATCTCGAAACGTTGATAGAAGACGAAATTCCTTTTCTTTCCCCCGATTCCAATATCCCATTTTCATGTTCAGCACCAATGCCGCACATAACTATCTACATCACTTGGAGCTTAATTGTCTAAGATATGCTCGCTGTCTGAATTCCATGCAAACTGGCTGGCCATTGCCGACTGCACTTACGAATGACTACTACTTCAGTTATCACAACACTATACAAATAAATGGAAATATCCATCCGAAGGGACAACCAAAAATGGACCTTTTATTTTTTTAGTACACTCTGATACGCTTCACATATCTCTAGTGATCTAAATTATTCTGGAACTGTGAATATTTCATCAAAAAATATATTCACTACTAATTGGAAAAATACAGATCTTGCAACATGCAACTTCTATTTTTACTTAGCTTATGGTCTAGTACCTCACACAGGTTAATTGTATAGGCATATAAATACATTTCCACGCGCCAAACGAACTAGCAGAACCGACGCCAGAGAGTTTGTTCCACTACAACAGCTACACTGAACGTTGTTGTGACCTGCGATGAATTTAGATCGTGTGATATCATTTTATACATCTGCACCCGTCCAAAACAACTGACTGTACCTATGGGAAGGTTCAAAAGCACAAGAAAGATCTTGATTAGCAAGTGCCTATCACAGTTATTCAGCTACGAGAAAATGGCACACCTGCAACCGTCCAAGTGTCGCCACATCTGCTCGACAACCAGGAGAAAGCCAGAACCGCTTTACTAGTAATTGTCAGTACATTCAGGTTTCTAGGTTGAAAAGGAAACGTGCAGAAAGGTTCAAATGATCAAAGAAATCTCATAACATTTGTCAATAAGAGAGAACTATGTACCAGAACTAAAGATTTGGCTGAAGCTCTGCGACACATGGTTGCCGCCAGGGATTCAAAGCGAAATATGGAAATTATGACTCACTTGATGCAAATGGTTCAAATGGGTCTGAGCACTATGGGACTTACATCTGAGGTCATTAGTCCCCTAGAACTTAGAACTACTTAAACCTAACTAACCTAACGACATCACACACATCCATGCCCGAGGCAGGATTCGAACATGCGACCGTAGTAGTCGCGCGGTTCCGGGTTGAAGCGCCTACAACCGCTCGGCCACCGCGGCCGGCTCACTTGATTCCCTAAGATACTATGCAGCAGATACAAAATTCTGTTTTATTCAACTGTAGCAGATTCAAGAATGTTCGTAGATAGTCAGGAACAGGTTACACTTTGTAAGACGCTAGAAATAAAGGAAATTTTTCTTGGTTTTCACAATCTGTCTGACTTCAGAGTAGAATTCTTTCAGCTACGATTAGTGATATCTTTCGAAGAATGGAGTTTCTACGAGCATGTTTGTCGGTAGTGCAGCTAATGTGTGTGTGTAGAAGAATGGTGTAATGCAAATGCTTCGTCAAGAACAGTCACATAGTTGTTGCATCCCCTGTCGAAATCACTGATTGAATGTTGCACATTTCAAGAACCTGGTATCTTGGTGACTGTAAAGGATCATCGCTAAGTGGAAAAATGTGAGCATATATGTTGCAATACTATCTGGAGTCGGTGTGATGATGAGATGAACTCGCAACCTGAAGCTCAACTGCTGATACCAAAGTGTCCGATACCGTGGTCTGTCAGAGTCATATCTCTGACATGGTTTGGGAAATACTGTGACGGAAGTAATGAATGCACCAATCTCTGCTGAAGAGAAAAGATGATTCATCTCGCGGGGTATGTGAAGCTCGAAACATTTGAGACTTTCAACGTGAGAGTAGACATCTAGAAGCTTTTACTCTGTACAAATAACCAGCTAAATCTGTTCAGAACACAAATTGTAAAGCAGTCTGTATCAAACAGTCTGTAGACATTCTCTAAGCAACTCTTTGCGCTGCAGAAGCATTTGACGCATTTTTGGAAGTAGCCAAAGGTTTTTCTAAGAACCTGAATGTGGAAGACTCAAATACCTTACGGCACGTCTATGAAAAATATCAGTAAAATTGAAATACGAAAGCATCGTTTATTCCCGAAGAATTTCCACACAACGAATATTTAAGAAAGACATGTTTGAAATTCTAGATCTCCTTCTGAATGCGACTGATCGATGGTTCATGCATGATGTTATAAGGTAAACTATCCATCTAGAAAAGACACTTGTTACTTCCTCTGTAACAAATACTTCATCTACAGAAATTCTTAAAGAATTGTTTAAAATATATACACAGTTGACTTTAACGTAGACAGACTTTATGAACATCTTGAAATGCTGCGATCCATTATGACTGATATACAGTAATGTAAATTGTCATCTATGGAAGAAAAACAATGTGTGAACATGGCAGGATTTAAGAACCATTGACAGAATTTATTTACCTGATCACCCTAATTATGCAACTTTAGCATCTTCTGAGAGGTCATTTAGCGTCTTGCGGCGACATAAGATGTTGGGTCAACGATGGTACAGTAAATATTAGCCCACCTACTCATCCTTCATGCTCACGAATAAAGCGCTGGGAAAACTAATCTTATGGTACTCGTGAAAGAATTTGTTTTCCAAACTGTGGAAAGGGAAACTAAGTTTGTAAATTGCACGTTCAACTTTTGAAGCCTCCAAACACACAAAAGAATATACTCTCTTATTTCAAACAAACGATTTGTCTTTTCAGATAGTGCACGATATTTTCAAAACGTTAATAATAATAACCACAGACCACTCTATTGCCAATTAACATAACAATGCAGAACAAATCTGATTTCCAGTTCATAAATGGTCTCAGAACAAGTTAGAACTAATAGTGTCTTCCAATGAATATGATTTACAAAAAAATTAAAGGTAAAGAAAGATATTGTGCTCTGGAAGCAAGATCTTTAAATATGGATCCTATTCGAAGAGTTGTAATTTTAACACATTGTTGCTTTATGTGAACAACATAGGGTTGAGTACCGCACATTTCTTGAATGAGTATGAAATCACTGTGTAAGATGTCAGTGCCACACTCTGCGTCCCCAATAAATTGTGGCTATCCCACTTCACTACGATTTGATGTTTGTGAGAAGGTAGTCAATAATCCAAACAAGAGCAGCATGTCTCGTCTCATGTTCGTGTAGAAAGTGGAAAACGTCACGGAAATGCTCATTCAGCTCCAATGCCAAACGCATTGTGACTGACAGTTTTTTATTATTATTAAAATTAGTAGCCTCCTAGAAGATTGCTTCCCTTT
The DNA here is from genome assembly GCF_023897955.1 of Schistocerca gregaria. Lineage (NCBI taxonomy): Eukaryota > Metazoa > Arthropoda > Insecta > Orthoptera > Acrididae > Schistocerca > Schistocerca gregaria. The sequence continues at coordinate 450,688,604 of NC_064924.1, forward strand.
GCATATATCTCCCGAATAGAACATGAAGCTACGATTAGGGGAACTTTGTTCCGTTCGATTGGAAAGAATTCGCTCTATACGTCCATACGCAGTTTATCGTGTTATATTTGTGTAATAGTGAGGAAGAATGCACATTTGGTAACTCATATGTACATTGGTGGTAACTGGATGGTTACACTACGGCTATGGTCATGGCTTGATAATGAACAAGACGTCCGAAATTAGTCACCACAAAGAAGTGGTTATTATTGCGGTTGTAACGGATATTAAGGAAAATGAAGATCACAATAATACTATTGAGTTTTGCATCCTTTCTACCAGACGGAATGTTTTCACAGCAAGCTGAATGGCTTTCTAAATAAAGGCTTAATGTTGATATTGTAATACAATCTACCATTAGCTCCATGCCATCTACTCACAAAGTATAGTTACAAATCACGTAAATTTCAACAGCACATTTCACGCATTGTTTTCACATTTGTGAATTTAGCAACGCGTAATATTTTAATTCAGACTGGATCTCAAGGTATATATCTGTTGTGCATATCCGACTTAGCCAACTGTAAAACCGCAGAAGACTCATTTTTTAAACAGGTCAAGAACCAAACTTCTCTGATCTGTTTTGATTTTATCAATAGTTTCTACTGCTATAAGTTTCTGTAAGAATCTTTTAATTTACTTCATGTTGCCAGTACCCAGTGCTGTTCCATATCACCGTTACTTTTTAGGAAGTTATACATAAACTGGAAGATTCTAAGGAATTTAGACAAAAATGAAATATTTTGATTTATTTGAGTTTAAAATAAGCTTGAAAACTAAAAATTTTCTGGCCTTTATACCTCCATGTTCTTGAAAATTTTCGGTTTACTTTAATTTACAGAGAAAATATTGAACAAATTATTAAATATTAATCCGTTGTCTCGGTAGCTGCGTCACCCTGGCAAGCACTTACACTTTACTTTCACAAGTATGGCATCTAATATTTATCCACCCTTCAACTTAACTACATGACGAGTGAGTCGTGGAAACTTAATTTTTGAAACTCTCGGCAGTGAAAGTACTTTTTCAGACATCATAGTTCCTAGTGCCTACTAAAGTGTGCTAATACTATTATAAAGTATGGTTCAAAATAATTTCCCCAATAAGTATTCTGACTATGTTTTAGATTACGTTAAATTCACTAATTAATTTTTGACCTTTGTTGGTTCAAAACTTGGCCACGTGAGCTTTGATACCAACTGCTTTAGACTGACGTTTTTATGAACTTCTGAAGAGGTCTCTGTTCATGCTAGTTAATGTTTGAGTAAGTACTGAACTAATACGGTACAATAGATATGCATTAAAAGAGCCATTCTTATTTGATATGACGAAAATTGAGACGAAATATACAGCTGTAAGTTACAATAACTGGTACTAAATGACACTTAAAACTTGGAAATTTTATTGCACTCCACCAGATGTCTTTATTTTGGCTTCCCTCCACTGTCGTTTGCTACGGAGAAGTGTGTGGAAAAAGAAAAAGAAAAAAAGAAAACCAGTTCAGTAAGTTTCCTCACAGTTTTCATACTTATGTATCGTGCTATAATAACATAAATACAGTAACAAGAAATTTATTTTTCCATAGTTTATTATGCGAAATTTTACTGGATGTGGGAAAGATAAAATACATTTCTACAAGGAAACAAAGAATGATTTTAGAACTCAAAGCTGAAAGTCTCTCTCTATCAGGGAAATTATTAGGAAATTGTCAGTTAATCACAAAACTGTGGGAAACGGATTGAACAAACAAGTTCACACTGGAAAGTCAAATTCCACGCACAAATGTGGTCAGAAGAAAATCTGCAGTCCCAAATTGTCCAGGGCATTGAAAACGACAGCAAACTAAGCCAGAAAACTAAGTTAAAGGCAGATTGCTTTTAAGATTGAGCAGGTGTTTGGGATCTCAACTTCCCACGAAACAGCGTTAAGACGCCTTTGTGATCTCGAAGTTACAAAGAAGAAACCTGCAAAGAAAGGCCAGCTAACAAAAAAGCAAGTTGAAGAAAGAAAAAGATTTCTGGAACTGTGATACCATTGGATATCCGAGGAATGGAAGGAAGTGAATTTTTTTTTGGGATGAAAAGAAATTTAATGTATATGGCAATGACTTTCGTTGGAAACTGTCGGTGGGATGAGGACAGAAATCTAAGATAGATTAAGTTATGGAAAAGAAGAAATTCAGTGAAACAGTAGTACTCTGGGGGGCAATGTGTTCTACGGGAAAGGGAAGAATAAGGTTTGTGTAGCCTCAGTTGCAGGGTTAAAATGCTGTGGTGTGCTCAAGAACGAGGTATTAAATACTGCAAGGTTATCATTTCAAGTCACAAGAGCTCGTTCCACTCATTTTCCAAGATACCAGTGTTAACCGTCACTGAGCCAGTGTTGTTAAGAAGTGTTTCTCAGATCTAATTACTGGGGAGATAGAGTGGGTCCCAAATTGTCTGAATATAAATGCTGTTGAGAATTTGTGAGAAATTGTGTCTTTAATAAACCAAGTAAATATTATTGTACCAACAACACAGTAAATTGAGAAAATTGTCCCTGTCTGCTACCATGAAACTGAAACTGGTACTTGTGAAATGTTTGTCGACTCCATGACAGATCGAGTTCAAGCCCTCAAAAGGCACAAGGAGGACTCCAAAATATATATTCTGATGTAATATGTCCTGTATAACTAAATATAATCTTATACAAAAAAGTCAGCAAGCCGACGACATATAGTATCTTTGTTGTTGTTTTGACGTACATCAGGCAAAATTTGTAGGTGGGGATATTATCTTTGACTGGATGTAGCTAGCCTAGAAAAGGAAACATCCACATAGGCTCCTTTTACTTTAAAATATTCTCCACAGATAGTTTGAAACAATCTGCAAAACTGATTCAAATCGTTAATACTCTCTCAGCCAGAGAAACGGTCGCCAGATCAACACAACTATGTAAGGTCCGAACATAACATGTAAATACGCACATAATACACACAAGGACCTATATTCGGCCTAAATTGATGAGCCAAAACATTATGACAGCCTTTTTAACAGGGTTCTGGTCCACTTTTGAATTCGATACAGCAGGGATTCTGTACGGCCTGGATTCGACACGTTCTTGGTGGGTTTTCAGAGCTAAGTGCACCTGTTGTCATGCAGTTTATGTAAATTAGCATTTGGTGGTTTGTGGGTACAGGAATGACGCCCAGTAGTGTCCCGGTGTGCTCCATCGGCCTGAAAAGGGGAATCTGGTGGCCAAAGCATCAACGTGATTTTCCTACGATATTCCTCGAACCACTGTAGCACGATTCTGGTCTTCTGACAGAAGATGCCATCGCCGAGGGAGAAACCATGAAGCATGAAGGAATGCTGGTGGTCCGCAATAATGTATACGTATCCCACAACTGCCATAAATCCTCCCATTACTACAACAGGTCTCATAGAAGATCAGGATAACATTTTCCGCTGAGTAATACCACCCCCATCGGCCTGCACCCATGACGCGGAGTACGTGTCGAGCTACCGAACACCTGGATGACGTCATATACAGACAGAACAGTCGACCTGGTGTAACAAGAAACGTGATTCATCAAACCAGGCAATACACGTTTCCATGGATCCACGGCCCAGTATCGATGATCCCGTGCGCATTGCAGTCGTAATAGATTATGTCGCTGGTAAACATGCGAACACGTAGCAGTGGTTGTTCGCTGCAGAGACCCATGTTCAACAACGTACGTTTAACGGTAAATTCCGAAATATTTGCCCCTGCACCAGTGCTATGCTCTGTCGCAGGTCTGTCCCAGAGCGCCGTCTATCCCGCTTTAAAGAGCAAGGAAGACTTAGACCTTTACGTTCTGTGATGAAGAGCGGGCGTCTAACACCTTGCCGTGTCTTCGTGGTTTCCCTATCCTCCAACCACTTTCCATAAATAATCACGACTCTAGCACGTGACCATCTGGACAACGTCGCCATTTCCGAAACGCTCACTCCCAGGAGCCGAGTCATAACAATCTGTCCTTTGTCCAAGTCACTTATGTAGGTGGATTTCTCAGTTTGGGCCTTCATCTCCGCTGGAATGCGTTCCTGCTACATGCATATCGTCTTCTTACCGCATCTGGCAGCATTAAATCTCGAAGCGGTCATAATGTCCAAACTGCACTCATTACAGATTACAAAATTCAGACTCAGACGGCACGACCACTTCGCAGACCAGACGACTTCGTCGCTAAGAATAAGCTTTCCACCGCTATAGGCAAGAGAAGTACAGGGAAGCCTCTGGCTACCACGCTGATACCGTTCGACAGGACTTGAGCAAGATGATCCTATTGTTTCCACTACACCGGAAATTGGGGACGTCGTCTGTGAAATACGATGTTATGAGGGATAAAAGCAATTCTGTTAGTACTGTCTAACACTCAGCTGTGTTTATTGTTCTAATATCTTTGCTGTCGAGATAGGAAAGAAGGAAGGCATTATGTTCAGACTCTTATGCACTGTGATCGGTGTGGTAACCACCACAAGTACATACTCTTATTGAACCACATAACATGTAGTGTGACAACTACGAGACATAAATGTTACGTCTATCACACTAGCGGAAACGGAGTTCAGTGACAGTACATACGTGGTCGCGTACCAATTGATGACTGTGCAAAATCGCTTCAACACCAAGCTATAATAATTGTATCAAAATCGACAGAAAATAAATGTAAATAAACGCAGTTGAGTGTAAGAGAAAAGGTAAGACAAGGTATTTTGTTCTACGTAACATAATGAGTATGAGTACGGTCGAGCAAGGAACATTTTAAAAATGCACGCAGCGCTTCAAAACTAAAAACGGCGACACAGTGTAACGGGTGTGTGAGAAGAGGGGAATATCCAGCGTTATGTTTCACTTCTCTCTCATCTTGGTCGTACATTATCGCGGCAGACTGAAGCTGACTGGCTTGAGTCTATGAATAGGTAACTGAAGTTTTTTACAAGTTAGAAAATTGGAATCATAACATTGCTATTTAGCACTGAACCACTTTTTCCGTACACTTTAATGAAATGTTGAAGTTTACGGTTCCAAAACCTTATGTACTGGCTCTCGAACAAAAACCTCAAGTGAATATATTCGCCTCTGTTATGTAACCGATGTATCAGTGCATGCCGTTCGTCAGAGTTCATGGTAGTCAGGTGGTTAGGGTTCGAGCTCCATAAGACGAAAGTGTATAAGGCGAGGATTAGACTGGTGCTCAAACCTTCTTTTTTGTAGTACAAAAGTAAATTCTGCTGTATTTAAAAAATTTGCACCTGCACTGTTCATTCTTGCTACATTAGAAACGTATCGCCTCTACGCAGGGTAACTGCCAAATGGGACCTGCTCGAAGCGTCAAGCTGCAAAGACGTTCCGGGTTCCTTTCCAGATGGTGTATATAAGGGATTTCGGAAATCACGGCAGGCATTCATTTTCGGGGAAGCTCTTTGAGTTTCTTCATCTTCTTGTCGATAGTTCTAAATGTGTTTGTTCTAATAATTATATTTAATTGAAATTAGTATATACTCAAATACCATAAAAATCACTAAAATATACATGTTCTTTTAATTATATTACTTCTCAAATGTCTTATAAATCATTGATGAAAAAATATAGATTAAAATTTAAGTTCGAGCGGAAGTCGAATCGTCACTTCAGACGAAGCTCGAATGCTAGCACTTTTTTCCCTTTAGATGTCACCCCTTTTTCCTAAGGCCACCGCCAATTTCACCCTAGATTTTGAAGAAGGTGCCCCAAATGAAAAGCTCCACCACTTCGGGCGTTGACCCCTAACAAGAACAGGAAAGGAGGATACAAGAACGCTGCTTTTTAAAATCATATTTATAAATAGGTACGTTTCTGGCGTCCAAAGAGAGGAGTGGGGTAAAAGTGGCCAGGGGTCGCAACCTGAGGCTTGGCCACCATGCCCCATTGCCACTCTCCAGGAACCAAGGAAAGTGTAGGGAATGTGGATTAGAGGTACAATGAACATAAATTGTTTATGTATTTTCCTTTAAAAAAAACATTTATATAACCGAGAACACTAGAAATTTGCTGTTGCGATGAGGAGGGCGCAGCAAAGCGAGAGATCAGACTCATTGAACTATCGACGTATGGTTTTCCAAGAAGAACATTCCGGTAACCAGAAAATATATCGGTTCTAAATGTGGAAAAGGCAGGGCCCAACTCTTCATGACAGCAACACCCCAGCTGTAGGATGGGTTAAGGAAGACACTGCAAAAGAAGCTGGAGAAAATTTGTCTATATTTTGGATTGCGGTCAGCTGCACAATGGCGTTAATTAAGGAACTGCCAAAAATCAAGGGTAGTTTTCTCGCCATCAGCAAACATGTAGTGAAGTGCGTGTCCACAAATCCACTTCATAGAGTTCGTCTTCGCTTGCGGAAAGTACCCGCGTCCGGAAAGAGGAGCACTTGAGTAGGTATCTGATGAGAAGTTGTACAGGTGATTAGGGACAACATCTGTCGCACCAAGAAACGGACGGCTCTAGGCGATCTGCACACCAGGCGGTGCTCAACTTGTCCAAAATGTCACAGGCGACACGCAACGGTGTGTCTGTAAGGTGAATACTGGAAGGAGTAACCGGCATATTTGGTTCCCATTGACAATAAGGTACCATGCAGACTGGATGTCACTGTCAAGATAAGGAGAGCACACGGATCTCCAAACGGCACACCAATCGAAGTGGGGATGCTTCCCCACAACTACATTCGGTGACCTGTGCTGTTGAAGAAAACCATAGATTGCCTCCATGCCTCCGTGGATGTCAAGGGCGCTGGCATTATCGCAGTAACGACGTAGTTGTGTTCGAGGAAAAAGTGGTGGAAGTAAAATAAGGGCAGCGGAATTTCCGAAACTTGGATAGGTGCTGAGACACAGTGTGGTGCAAGAACCTCCAGCAATAGGCTGGTAAGACACTTAGGACAACGGTGCCACAACGCCTTGTAAGAGCCGATGAAAATGGCTCCTCTGTGTCAGACACATGATACATACCTAAACCGCTCCTGCACCGCGGGAAGGTGAGGGTCCCGTACTTTATCTTGAATAGTAAGCTGTGGCAAACAAATGAACCGAATGCCGATAGCATGCAGTGGGCCATGGATGGAGGAATAGGAAGTGCCTTCCACGTAGGGGATATGTCACGCCAAATATACTTTTACGTATTGTGTCCATTGCAGAAATCGAGTGCTCGTAAACGGTAATGTAAGAACCCAGCTCGTAGTTGGGAAAGTATGCGACGGCATTTGAGGGCAGTTGTGAGCCGCATATCACCTGCTAAATCGAGTCCTAAGCATCGGATAGTACCAGTTAGGAGCAAGGCTGTCCGCAGTAAGCCCCACACCTATAGTCTTGGGGCTCGATTTGGGGACGTTATGGCAGATACCAGAAGCTTTTGCTGTAGATGGGTAACACATACCAGTGACTCCTTGCCCTCAGCACCGCTACGAAGAAGAACGATGACGAGATGGCCTGCATAAGCAGTGGAGCTGAATAAATAGTCAGTGAGATACATCCCAGAAAAGCGTTGACGGAGACCGCAGAGCAACTGTTCCATGTCGGAAGCAGAGAGCGGGCAGCATTGACGCACTGATCGACGAATTGAGATGGGAGGAGCGAGACAGCCATTGTAGAGTACAGGAGACGTAGCTCCACGATGGAGACGCATTACAACGTCGAGGGTAGTATCAGGATATCCCATATTGTTGTTTTAACAGCTTAAAAGATGTAAGAATTCTGAAACAAATGTGTGAACCTAACGTCTGGGCCTCCCCATGTGCTTTGGAACAGCATAAAAGGTAACAATAATATAGAATTACAAATGTGTGAAATTATAATACATTCTACCACGAATGCTTGTAAAAATTACAATAAAATATCACACACACGTGGCGGCATAGTAAAACTAGAGTATAATGTAACGGATTCGGTGGGGAAAACAGATTTTCGTATAGTAACGTGACAAGTGCTTAAGTTACAAGCTAGTACAATAAAACAGCGACTCGCACTTGATAAAAATAATCAATTAATTAATTAAAATTACGAATTAAAAGACATGTTAATGAACTACATCCTAGTGCATATGGTGTATTACACAAGAAACGATATACAAATGTAATAATGAAATTCACACTACACTGTGCATCGAACATTATCGTTCTTGTTTACATATTTTAGAAGATAATGCAAGGTTTACAAATATATATGAAACTCACATACCTTGAATCCACTTTTTAAATGTAACCTTAAGGACTTACCTTTTATTTTTACAAACAGAAAGAAAAATACACAGAGAACGGTTATTGTGAGTTAAGAAAACGGGCAGAAAAAGGGAATATGGTCACAAAAACAGCAACACGAACCTAAATTTTGCAAGAAATTTAATTTTGCCAGCATCTACTGTACTACAATTTCTGATAAAATTGAAAGGCTCCTTGGTAAAACTAACATAAAAGTTGGCCTTAGAACCGAAAACAAGTCGGACTAAGGGTTCGTCATAACATCTCACAGGGCAAGAATAAGCATGTAAACTCCGGCATTTATAAGTTAAGGTGTGATAATTACCAAATAAAATTTTTTTTGAGGGACGGATTGTATACTTAAAACTTGCTTCACCGAGAATATGCTTACACGAAGTAAAACTGCACTGACTACACATATATCAACATGTATTACACATTACACATGTATCAACGCATGTCCATGAAATCACGAGTATTGACAATAACTTCTAGAGGTTGCACAGAGCAAACAGGAGGCGGTATCTTGACTTGTCTGGGGAACTTTAACTTTATTCTGTTACACGACAAGGAACACACAAGATTCTTAAAGAACAGAAACTAAATTTTCCCTAAATGCTTACTTTAATATTTACTATGACGTGCTCCAGTAGGAGTATTCCTCGTTCCGTCTGAGCAAGAAAATGTTTATCATGTTAGTTGCCCGTGATAGAAGGCGGTCGGAGGATTGCATCGCTTGCCGCTCAACCTGCGGTAATCGGTGGCACACATTAACGGCCTCAGTTGTCTAAATATGTTATCATTCAACACTTTCGTTCAGCTGTAGTAATGTTTACGAAGGCCATAGTCAGGAAATTTATTCCTATTTGTTAACATGAAGACGAATTGGTTGATTTTAGGTACAGAAGCAAACAGCCAGGTCATCGATCCCATGGGATTAGGGAAGGATGGGGAAGGAAGTCGGCCGTGCTCTTTCAAGGAGGCATCCAGGCACCTGCCTGAGGCGATTTAGGGAAATGACGGAAAACCTTAATCAGGATGGCCGGGGGCGGATTTCAACCGTCGTGCTCCCGAATGCGTGTCCAGTGCGCTAGCTAATGTGCCACCTTTCTCGGTGAAGATGGATTCTTAAACTTGTATCTTAACAGATGGAAGTTTCAATCAGGGCGTATTACAAATTACAATATTTCGACGATCGACGGCTTGGCCGGTTGTTGAAAAATGAGGCCTAAAATGGACAGCGCGACAGAGCACCCGGAAGGAAACTGTCAGGTTTTAAGAGTGAAATCATAACAACGTATATATCAGTTGTCTTTCTGTTGAAACACGTACGTTTTAAGTAACGTAACTGATAATAGCTTGCAACACATCTGTTAGAATGGAATGGCATGCGAACGTGTATTTTATCTCGTCACTTATGCGCTTTGCCCTGTACAGAACTTTCTGACTGCGAGAATGTAAACTGTCAATTACTTTAAACCAAACCAAAACTGTATTAATTTACGGAACGCAAAAGCTGAGTCCGATACAATACTATTGGTTTGAAATTGGTCCTAGTAATAAAACAAAACTTGAACAGTTTGAAAATAATGGTTCCTGTCAAAAAAAAGCTATAACTAAAACAATAAAAGTTTTTACCTTTATCTGCGCAATGGTAACGCTCTTCGTACTGCTCTCTGGTAGTACTTCAAATTGTATAGTTAGCATACAGCTATTGTGCAAGGCTGTTGCTTAGCATACATTTCAATTAAATGGAACGTGACTTTGACAATAACTTCTTGAGGAAAATAGTTAATCAAAAACGACGTGGATGTGGAAAATGGCATTGACTTGTGGTAAGTAACAGTATGGCACTAACTTTAAAACTTGTAGTCTATGACTCTTTGAAAATTAATAATGCTCACAATTAACACACAATAAACTAATCATATATTAACTATTAGCTTAACAAAATCATTGGACGTGAGTGCTATACATTGATTTAATCATCACTTATGAATACACTCATTGCATTGGTAACAAAGCAACTTTCTTTACCTTCATTAATTCCAGTGTGGGATTTTGCCCGTAGCGAGTAAGTATATATGCAGCACACATCAGATACAACACGTCTTTACATTTGAGAGCCCTCCATGCATCTCCATAAGTTACTCTATCATATTACCCATAACACCTTGAACTAGCTACACTATCGATACTACATTTGATCATCTCTGGTTCAATATAAAATTTTCTTACAAAAATCGATACTACATTTGATCATCTCTGGTTCAATATAAAATTTTCTTACAAAAATTTACCCTATGTATATACCTTTCACTGTCTGTTATCATGTAATATAAATCGTAGGTTTTTACGTGGTATTTCAACATTCCTCACCATGTCTTGAAACTTTGCCTTGAATGAATTTTGAAATATTTTTAACTGATTTGTAGCCAATTTTCATGAAAGCCCAAGTGATAACGCAGTCTGACTAAAAAGTACTGAATGGAAACGATTAAACATTCGAAAGAGCAAGGTTAAATTTGTTCATTTGTTTCGAAAGGAAACTAAAATCTAAGATTATACACTCAAACGTATTAACTTTTTAGTTCTACTGATTTTCTACGACTTATTTGAGAGAACTGATGCAGCTGTTGTTGGAACAGCATTCATCAGCTAACTGTGACACAAACAGTGGATAGCTGAAATACTGCGCAAAATATGAGTGTAATATTTGCCCGTACTAAACGAGTGCAATCATCCGACACTCCTCACATAAATCGAATGTTGATAAGAAGGAATCGGGTGCAATGGATAAACCAACATTTTACATTTAATGGAATTCCACATCATCCTATGCTTTCTTGCCCTTAAATCAGCCAAGTGACTCTACGTAACTGCTATCCACAACTTCCTCTTTAATATAATTTAATCTAATTTGTATCTTGGTCTGTCGATGATGTGTTTCCCCTCTGCTGTTCTTTCCAGCTCCAAGGTAAATATTTTCGGGTACCGTGGCATCAGGTATTCGTAGAGGTCTTGTAATGAAGAATGCTTTCATTGGCTGTGCCATTCTCCTTTTTGTATCTTCTTTACCTCTGCCTTTCTGAACACTAGCTTATACTTCTCGATGTTCTGCTTTTGTTACTCCCTTTTTTTATTTGCAGATGTTGTGGATTGTTTCTGTCTCCTACCCACAATGTTCTAAGAATTGTGAACATTTGTTTTCACCTTTTCATAATAGCTTTTCAGGTCGATAAATGCTTGATAGATCTCATTGTTCGTCAATCTACCTTCCTTTACTGACCACAAAGTAGGAAAAATCTCTTACTTCTTTTCACTTCCACTGAGACTCTTTTTTTTTTTTTTTTTAGTTTGATGTAATTTATTCTTACATTCCTATCACTCGTTGCATCTACATCTCCTGATATGCAGATCGTACATCGATGTTTCTTAGCTGTTTCTAGGCAGAGGTTCCTTTCCGAAGTAATGTTTGCTGCCAATTTGAGAATTGTGAGGTAGAAGTTTTTATCTGTGTGTAATTCACCCGCAGTGATTCACTTTGGCCTGCTGAAGGAACGTCGGTGTAATGTAGCGTGAAATGGAGAAACCGGATGGCGCTGGCCATAAATTGAAGCAGATCCGGCACACGAAGTTATTCTGCTGGCTTCTGTCGTAATTTTAGATTATGTGATAGTGTTCAAACTGAAAATGCTGTTTAGTTAATGTTCTAAAATCAACATTTATTACGAAATAATTGACAATAGCTCCAAATTTATTAGTCGAATTCAGTTAGTCCTGTATCGCCTCAATGGGCTCTAGATTCACAATATTAGAATCACAATAGTTTTCTCTGCATTTACGCACTTGACAACCAGTTGTGAGTGAGTCAAGCGTAGCCCACGGAATATATCAATGTTGAACTTCTCAAATATCAGTGTGATGGGCCCGTGAGGTACAATTGAAACGAATCGAAGCAGGGTTGAAAATATGCAAGAGAACATAACATCTAGGTCGAGTGTCAATGTCTAGTAAATAACAACTGCACCAATAATTATCTGGAAAATAATTACAATGCCAGTAACCGTACACAAACATACTTGCTAGTATTTTTCTTCTGGAGAGTTCTCGCGTTAGAAATTTTACTATTTGTAGATAACTAGATTATGATGGATATAAATGAATTACAGTCATCTTACGGCATAAGTCTCTGTTCAGAAGAGACGATGGAGATTGAAGAATGAACACGACTTTAGTAACATATGTATTTATTTTCTTACAAGCCTTTGGATTTCTGTTTAGATATAGACACAGGGATTTCTAACTTTAGTGCTAACAAAAGTAAACAAAATCCTGTGTGATTAGAGATTACCAGAAACAGATTTTGAAATGAAACTGAAAGTAAGAGGTCGTTTAGACAGCATCTAACAAAGACTGCAACTAAATTGAGGCCAAGGAGTAACATCCTGCGAAAATAAAATGGTGCAACATGCTGTTCCACAGCTTCCATCTGACGATCATCTGCCTTCGGCATCGTCTGTTCAACGGCAAAGTATTGCAGGCGTATCTGAATAAACAGCAGCCACACGAAGCCGGTACACACAAAACTGAATCAAACCATGCTTATTGCTGCTGTCCCAATACAGTCCACCCTAGTAATCTGCCTACCTCTTCTGAGGCACTTTCCACCACCTAACCTGAGAGGAAAGAATAATCTTCTCAGGGAAAATAAGAATTGTGCAACAAGCCGCAGCTACTTCTTCTTCAGGAAATACCTGCTATCCAAATCAACAGATCGGAAACAGACATCCCACACTCAGAACTGTTAGCAACATGGCGGACCATAACTTTAACCTCGAAGTTGCTTGGAGGTGAGAGTGTTACAATAATAGTCCATCGGAGCTTCAGAAATTTCTACATGCGAACAACAATCCATCGCAACTTGGTCTGGCCCTGAGGGCGTGGATTTATTTTTATTTACTTATTTGTTTGAATCATCGGTCTTTTGACTGGTTTGATGCCGCCGGCCACGAATTCCTGTGTCATTCTTTTCGTCTCAGAGTAGCACTTACAACCTACATCGTCAGTTATTTCCTGTATGTATCCAGATCTCTGTCTTCCTCTAAAGTTTTGCCTTCTACAGCTCCATTACCGTGGAAGTTATTCCCTGATGCCTTGGCAGATATCCTATAATCCTGTCCCTTCTTTTTATCAGTGTTTTCCATACATTCCTTTCCATGTCGATTCTGTGGAGAATCTCCTCATTCATATTTCCTTATCCGTCCATCTAATTTTCAGCATTCTTCTGTAGCACCACATCTGAAATGCTTCTATTATCTTCTTTTCCGGTTTCCCAGAGTCCATGTCTCCCTGCTAAGCGACTCGAAGCTGTAACATAACTTTCATGATGAACTGCAGCTCTGTCCCTGTGAGCGAATGATTAATTAACAACAGTAAAAGTACGTACATTAACATGCATTATGAATATGATACACGATCAGAAAAGTTTGCTGTTTGTTTGACTGTCAATTTTCTTCTATTAAGTGTGTTGTATTAAAAGGACCTTAATTAATTTCCTACTAATTGTTACAAATGTGTACCGCATTTGATGATTACCGCCTCTATAACGCGCTTTCATTAATCCGTTACTTCTGCTTGAACTTTATGCCATAGCATAAATGTCCATGAGTTGGGAGCAATGGAATGGAAACAAGAAAACATCCCCTCTATTATGTCCTCTCACCCCGGTATAGCAAATCTGTCAGTCCCTACACCCAGCTTCATCCCCGAGCTGACCGTGCAACTTTTCGTGCAACAACTGTAATTCCTGCAGTATATTTTTCATTCGACAGAGAGGCAGTGGCATCCAACAGCTGCAAGCGGTTTTTATTCTTTACCGTTGTTAAGTTATCATGCTTCAGAAGCTACTGAACGTTAACTCCTTTTAAAAATGTAGAAGTATGTTCGAATCCAGTGAAAATAAATGGCTACCATTCGCAACTAATGGACGTACCAGATTCCTTCCTCGAATAAAATTATTGTTCAGTTGCTGACAATGATCAGCTGTATTATACATGGTGTTTATAAATGAATATTGCGGTTATTATGCTTTATAATATTTATTACAATAAACTTACAATTATAAATGATACGTCAAATGAAAGAGGAACTCAAACAGTTGTGTTTGGCACCAATGTACATGCGCAGCGCTCAATGTTTCCGCCACAATCCGCTAGACAGGTGGAACTCCACTGTACCCAAGTGCTGGATAGGCCGAAAGTGGCCAAATGACAGAGCTTGCTTCGCATGGCCTCCACGCTCAACCGACCTAACGCCATGCGATTTTTTCCTTTGGGGCTTCATCAAGGATCCTGTGTACGTGCCTATGCTACCAGCAGACCTCCCTGAATTAAGAAACTGGATTGAAGCAGCTGTTCATACAATCACTGAAGACACACTTATCAACGTTTGGGAAAAACTCGGCTACAGATGTGTGGCGTGTGACAAATAGCGCTCCCATTGAACATTTATAAGGTTCTTGGTAAAACTGTTGAGTTGTTTTTTTTTATTTGACATATCAAAAAATGGCTGTGAACACTATGGGACTTAACATCTGAGGTCATCATTCAACTAGAACGTAGAACTACTTAAACCTAACTAATCTAAGGACATCACACACAACCATGTGCGAGACAGGATTCAAACCTGCAACAGTAGAGGTCGCGCGGTTCCAGACTGAAGCGCTTAGAACCGCTCGGCCACACCGGCTGGCATTTGAGATATCATTTATAACTATAAGGTTGATGTAATATATATTATAAAGCGTTAAAACCCCGATATTCATTTATAAACACCCTGTACTAAAACCCTCCAATAGAGGGAATAAGAATTTTAAATTGCCAGGCTCCAGTTTGAGAACAAATAAGTTTCCAGAGATGTATTCACGGGAGTCGAGTTATAGAGCGCACCGTTTTGACAGCAATTAGAGTTTTAGTGAGGTATTCACTGAAGTCGAGCTTTGGCGCTAACTGGGGTAGTTGCAGTGGTAGCGTGGTTTAACAACGAGGTTCGCTACTGGTAGCATTTCGCAGAATTGCTGCCACCGCATTTGCAGGTGTAGAAAACAACACGAAGTACTGCTAATCGCTGATCAACTCTTAAGAAGCTCTTAACATTAGCTGGCGTTTTTTTTTTATTCGGCTATTATCAGTTACAGCCCGCAAGACTGTCACTGAGCTATACGGTTAGAATTGATACACCTTCCCAACAGCGTCCTTAAAAGGAAGGACGGGCGTTTGGGAAACCACAAGTTTTTGTTGCCTCACCGGAAGCAATCAGCGGTTCCTTGCGATGTGGAATGAGTGGCAGACAGGCAGATGGGGTCGCCGCAGTGGGGCTTCTCGGGCATCACCGGCAAGGTCGGTGACGTAATGACAGGGAATCCGCCACTCCCATCTATCTGGAGCAACTGGTCCGACCTCACGAGAGGGCCGACGCGTATAAATACCGGACGCCGATCTGCTTGGGCCACTCGCGGTGCGGTGTCTGCCTCCTAAGCAACATGAAGGTAAGCCAACCTCACATCTGGGAGAGGGTGCCGTGCTGTTCAGGTATTAGTCTCTCGGGAGTGCCTGCGATTGCGTAACACACTACAGTAAACTGAAACAAATTGTACGATTTCTATTTACGTAACAGCATTATGATCACCATCGGCAGATTTTTACTTCTTTGCCAAAATATCACCTTGTAGTGCACGAAGTAACATCAGCCTCAGTCGGCTCGTGGAAAGTATACTCCGAACGCATTCTCTCATTCATCATGCGCTACCTATTAATTTAAGAACAGTTGCTTGTTTCGCTTATTTGCTACACGGGTAAAGCGTCTGTAATGCACGATACGTTTCTCCCAGACTGAAAAATACTGTGCCGGAACGTCCATGGTCGATAAGGTCGCTTGAGGTAAGGCAAGATGTAAGATTGGATTATGTAAAGGAAGATATCCCAAAATAGCTGTCTTAGGGGACCTGTAAAAAACGTCGATATGTGTGGGTGGACCTATTGTTCATCCCAACAATTTCCCAATGCAAATATAGTTCACTTACCACTGCCCAGTCTCACTACATGATACGACCAGTTTCTTCATGTTGTGTCCATACAACTAGATAAATGCGGAACTTTGTCAGTAGATAGCGGCAGTAGTCAGCTACCACATTATGTCTTTAACACTGGGTAAAATATTTGATGCTCTTACTTATGAAAGGGTTCCAGTTGTAAGGCTGTGCGGAGGGGTCGTGAGTTGGGTGTAGGTGGCTCAGTTGGTAAAGACCCGCCTGCTAAAGGCGAAGGTGCTGACTTCGAGTCTTGGTCCAGCACACAATTTTAAACTGCCAGGATATGTTACGAAAGTGTTAGTCGCAAGTTTTTCAATGCTCAACATTCAATTTGCCAGTTGGATGGCTACGTTGACAATTTGATCTTGGTCATTGCGATGGTACAGCAACGAATGACATGTAGGTGTTTAACGGATTGTCACAAAAATATTCATAGCGTGTAGAAGAATAACAAAATACAAACCTGTAGGTTTGTTGATGAAAGACTTGGAAAACCCAAGAGACTATGGTACTGTTGATGTAATTAATGAGAGAAGGTAGTATTCCTTAAAGTTCGACATAGGCCAGCTGACGTCGACTATATTTATGTGCACTATGTCCCAAAAAAAAAAAACCGACAAACAACAGGAACAGTTTCCTAATACCAAAATGAGAAAAAGTCTGGTAAGTATGAGTTCTAAAATGCGTACCGTAAGAGCTATGAGCACTCGTTATCTTCGATACTATGAAATACATCTCTTCTTTTTCAAGGAATTTGTTTCTATATTTTGGGAGGAGGCTAGTATGCACCAAAACAAGCAAAAATGTCTAGTAAACATCTTTAAAATGCATCTTCATCTTTACTAGTGTGAAATAAATCCCTTCTACCAAACACGTGCTCTTAGCTCTCAAAGTATTCATTTTAGAGTCCATGATTATGTGACTTTTCTCTTTTTTTATATATTGATGTGTGTGCGACATAGCAGGTGACGTCTATAGTCGTTTAAACCTATTCATAGATACAGTTGTATTCTGGGAAATGATACAGATAAAAGCTTGGAGTGAAGCTGACGTAGCAAACGTTTTCAGGTTATTCTAAGAAATAATAGAAAAATAATATAATGCTCATTATTAAAAGCGAACAGCAATGAATCATTGGGATCAGTCACTATCTGCAAATATTCTCTTCAGAACGAGTTTAAATGGTTCATGACAGTTTGGCTTATTCAGTTGGAAAGTGTCACAGTGATTCGAACAGCCTTCTGTGGATGATGATACGATAAAGACACCGCGCATCGTCGAAAGTCTTACGAGAGCAGTTCTGAGAACCCACGTTCAAATGCGATTCAAGAGACCTATCGTTTCCCCAAGTACTCATTACACATAGAGACCACTTTCTGTTTGCCTCAAAGCTTTAACAAAAAGAGTGCGCAGAAGTTAGTAACGTTTGAAACAGATTCTTCTTGCTAGCGTTCCAAATATGAATTGTAAGCAGTACTGTACTTTTAAAAAAGCGCACTTTTCTTGCTTTATTGTACTCTTTTCTCATGTGATGGGTGTGTAATGTAGTCACTGTACTCATGTTATCGTAGACATGGAGGAAAACCGATCATGTGAAACTGAATATCATAACAAGATTTGCACGATTACATTGCTTTTTAAATGTATTAATTGTTGTTATTGCCATTATTAACCACGTCTCTACCTACACAAGCAATGCAGAACATACACGCGAATTTATTCAGTTAAACACAGTTTAACAGATTGACATTCTATTGCCCATTCTTAGAATAATTGTTTGGAATGCAGCTATTTGTAATTTCTCTCTTTGTTTTACTGACAGGATGTTAATGTGACATAAGATTTATAAACTAAATTTGTGCCGACCGGAGTAGCCGAGCCGTTCTAGGCGCTACAGTTTGGAACCTCACGACCGCTACGGTCGCAGTTTCGAATCCTGCCTCGGGCATGGAAGTGTGTGAGTCCATGGGTTTGAGTAGTTCTAAGTTCTAGGGGACTGATGACCTCAGAAGTTAAGTCCCATACTGCTCAGAGCCATTTGAACCATTTTGAAACTAAATTTGCGTTTTGACAGGTGTACGTCGTCCTGTCAGCGCTCGCTCTGTGCGCCTTCGCTGAACCGCCAGTCAGCCGCTCGTACCTGCCTCCCAGCTCTGAGTACGGACCTCCCTCAGCCTCCTCTCTCAGCTCTCAGTACGGCGTCCCAGCAGCCAACGGCCTCAGCACGCAGTACGGAGCTCCTGCGCTGACAGGCGCTGCTTTCGGTCGTTCAGGCGCTTTCAGCCAGGGTCCAGCTGCACGTGTCTCCTCCAGCCTTGGAAGCGTCTCCTCCAGGAATTTTGGAGCTGGTAGAAGAATCGGCGGTGGTCTCTCCACTCGTTATGGCGCTCCTTCGGCTGCTGGCCGCGCCACTGGCTTTGGAGGACTCGGCCTGTCCACACAGTACGGCGCCCCTTCTTACTCTGGTGACGCGCTCTCCACTCAGTACGGCGCTCCCTCTGCCAACGCTGGTGGCCTCTCTCCAGTGTATGGAGTGCCCGGGTATGGCTACGGTCGCGCTGGAGCCCAGGAGGACCCACTTGCTGTACGTATTTGAAATACCATAAAATTCTCTACACGTCTCCAACGTATAAATAATTTTGATGGTGCTTAGGATATAGTCCTGACTTTAGTCACAGAACAGACCGAACGATATTTTTGATTGTGTTACTTCTAATAATTGAAGTGGCTGATGCATTTTAAGGTAATAAATATATTATTTCTTCCTGGAACTTGTTGTAGTGCATTTAAATAAGTAACTTCCAGCATTTCAAAGATGAAGAGCATGTTGTTAATCACTGGCTTAGCAAATATATATATGGCATGATCGATAATTAAAACTATTACAGCGCCGTCTATCACTAAGCGAAAAAAGTGGTCAAACTAAAACATTCATATACGTACTAGACGAATATGTAATAAAAATGGGGATTCCTATTTAAATAAACCCAGTTCATATCCGTGTAACCTATGGCAGCGCCTTCTAGCGGGTCAACCATAGTTCCATCTGGTTTCCCCCTTCAAGTTAGACAAGTTTCGTTCTTTGTAGTTTTTTCGTTTGACGCTTATTTCGAGAGATATTTGGCCCGGTCATGACCAGTGGACCAATACAGAACTTCATTCTAAGAACTGTTACAATTTCTGTGAATAGCAAAGGCACTTTTCCGTTTATTACTAATACATTTCTGCGTTCCAAAGTCTCAGATTGATGTCAAATTTCTTTCCAATATTACCAAAATTTCGGCTATGGCTTACAGAGATGTAACAGGGAGGAGGAAGGCAAGTAGCCACGTCTGATTGTACTTATTTACACGTAAATGATACTCTGTTGTACTTCAGTTCCTTGTTTGATTTGCTTAGAATGTGTAATGTACAGCTTCATATTACGATAAATTTACGTAAATTAATGCATAAACTGAAATCTGTGTTTATATTGCATAATCTGTGTAGGATTTTCGCAAGTTAATATTCAGACTGGATTTTCTTACTGATTCAGGCTTTGTACTGAATGTAGGGCTCGATACGCTGTGTCTGAGTGACTCGCTCTGAACGAACTTAAATTCATACAGATTTCAATATCAATAAACCTATTCTAGGAGTGTGACTGGTCGTTATATGATAAAATATTGAATAGTCAGACTGATGAAAACGACTTGTAACAGTAATCGAAACCTTGGTAGTTAGTTATGGTTTGACGACGTGGTTAAAAACCAAGATGAATATTATTATAGGAGACTGACATAGGACAATCGTATCCTGTGTTTCAATTTTCTAAAATGCATAAGTATTAAGATATTAAGTTTCAGAGTAATGGGTGGGACCAAGGCATGAATCACTGTAATCAAGATGAAAATTGGTTAAAAATCTGCCTGCAATGTATTCTTCCATTTCTTCTTCAGGCAATGGAACAATACCATTGTGAGATAAGTAGAATGTAACCGTTTTCTGGTTTCCGCTTCTTGGTAACAGATTATCTGCGTACCATATTTCTATCATTCATCCTAAGAACGTGAGTAAAATCGGTTTTAAATCCAAAATTTTTATTCCAGTTATTTATTATAACGTGAAAGGAATCCTTGCGTTTGTGTAAAAATCAATTACTTCGTTAAATATACATTCTGTCTTCTAAAATGTATAAAAATATGAAGATACTCCATTCAAAGACAGTGAAGCATACCAAGGTGTGAGTCACTCTACTTTAGACGGAAGTACATTGTAAGCTTTCTCCTACATGTACATCTGAAACACAGGCAGCGCAAGAATACCCCACGGAGAGAAGGATAGTTGTTTATTTGGTACTTCCTAATTCTGTTTCTTCATAACAGGCTATCTACATCACGATTAATTCCAAGCAGGCTCAGTAAAACAAACCGCTATTTCCCAGTTTTCGTTGTAAATTTCTGTAAACTACTGTTCAATAATTTAGGGAAGAAAACAGTGGAAAAAATTGTGTGCTGAAAATGTACAGCAGTACATGGTCTTGATGCAGTGCCCGTTGGAGGAGAAACGAACACAATCTGAAAATATTATTTGCTCTTGGTATAGCTGCGATTTTATTTTTTCCTACTGGCTAACAGTGGCGGTACCAAGTACCACCATCAGGCCATGCCCTGATGTGCAGTCGTATAGTTTACTTCACAAGTAGATGTGTCAGGTACAGATGAGGTCGGCAGCTACAAACACATTTCCTCTGTCTCTAGGAGCCGGCCAACTACGAGTTCAGCTACTCGGTGGAGGACGCCAACACGCTGAGCGACTTTGGACAGGAGGAGTCCAGGGAGGGGGAGAGCGCCCAGGGCCAGTACCGCGTGCTGCTGCCCGACGGCCGCAAACAGATCGTCTCCTACCAGGCTGACGAGGGCGGCTACAGGCCCACCATAGAGTATGAGGACACCGGACTCACCGCCTACTCCGCCGGTGGTTACGGCTACGGCAGGGGGCGCGCTGGAGCTGGAGCTGCTGCCAGAGACGGAGACGGTGGATACCACTACTGACCAACTACTGGAATGCTAAGCTGCAACTTAATGATGCTGCAAATAAATATAAAGTGTACAAATACTACTTACTGTAGAACAAATAACAAGCATGCTCACAATTATTTATGATGAACGTATGATGTTAAGTGACCAAGTGTTAGCATGAGTCTGGTGTGTGTGCTATTATAAGGCAACACTTTTTGCTGTATTTTTTTATTTTGCATATCAAATTGAATAAAGAAAAGTGCAATTTAAATGCTTTATTATCAG
Organism: Schistocerca gregaria; assembly: GCF_023897955.1. NCBI lineage: Eukaryota > Metazoa > Arthropoda > Insecta > Orthoptera > Acrididae > Schistocerca > Schistocerca gregaria. The sequence continues at coordinate 450,710,283 of NC_064924.1, forward strand.
TTAGTTGGATATATTTTATGTTATCCCGAAACGCTGATAGAAGACGTAATTCCTTTTGTTTGGTTCGATTCGAATATCCCATTTTCATTTTCAGTATTTCAATGCCGCACATAACTATCTACATCACTTGTAGCTTGAATGAGTAAGACATACTCGCGGTCTGAACTCCATGCAAACTGGGTGGCCATTGCTGACTGCACTTACGAAAGACAACAACTTCAGTTATCAGAACATTGTACACATAAAAGGAAATATACATCCAACGGGACAACCGAAAGTTGACCTTTTAGTTTTTAGTGCACTCTGGTACGCTTCACATATCTACAGTGATCGAAATTTTTCCGGAACTATGAATATTTAATAACAAAAATATATTCACCACCAATAGGAAAAATACACATCTTGTAATATGCTATTTTTTGTTTACTCAGCATATGGTGTAGTACTTCACACAGGTTAATTGTATAGTTACATAAGTAATTTTCAACACGCTGAACGAACTAGCACAACTGGCGCCAGAGAGTAATTGAGATCTCCTTGCACTTTCATCACATTTGTTCCACTACAACTTGAAACAGCTACACTGAAGGTTGTTGTGACCTGCGATGAGTTTAGATCGTGTGATACCCTTTCATGCTGCTGCACCTGTCCAAAACAACTGACTCTACCTATGGGAAGGGTCAAAAGCACAAGAAAGATCTTGACTATCGAGTGCCTATCGCAGTTATTCAGCTACAAGAAAATGGCACACCTGTGACCATCCAAGTGTCGCAACATCTGCTCGACAACCAGGAGAAAGCCAGAACCGATTTACTAGTAATTATCAGTACACTCAGGTTTTTAGGTTGAAAAGGAAAGGCGCCGAGAGGTCATGAAATGATCGAAGAAATCTCGTAACATTTGCCGATGAGGGAGAATGATGTACCAGAACTAAAGATTTGGCTGAAGTCCTGCGATACATGGGTGCGGCCAGGGATTCAAAGCGAATTATGGAAATTATGACTCACTTGATCCATTAAGATACTATTCAGGAGATAAAAAATTCTCCATTTTATTCAACTGTAGCAGATTCAAGAACGTTCGTCGATAGTCAGGAGCAGTTTAAACTATGAAAGATGCTAGAAATAAAGGAAATTTTTCTTCGTTTTTACAATCTGTCGGACTTCAGAGTAGAACTCTTTCAGCTACGATTAGAGATATCTTTCCAAGAATGGAGTTTCTACGAGCACATTGGACGATAGTGCAGCTAATGTGTGTGGTTAGAACAGTGCTGTCACGGAGATGCTTCGTCAAGAATAGTCACTTAGTTGTTGCATCCCCTGTGGAAATCACTGATTGAATCTTGCACATTTCAAGAACTTGGTATCTTGTTAACTGTAAAGGATCATCTAAAAATGGAAAAATATGTTGCAGCACTATCTGGCGTCGGTTTGATGATGAGATAAACTCGCAACCTGAAGGTTAACTGGTGATACCAAAGTGTCCAATACAGTGGTCTGTCAGAGTCATATCTTTGACATGGTCTGGGAAATACTGTGACGATGTGCAGGAAACAGACGGGAGTAATGAATGCACAAATCTCTGCTGAAGAGAAAAGATGATTCATTTCGCGGGGCACGTGAAGCTAGAAACATATCAGTCTTTTTGTGTGAGAGTCAACATCTAGAAGCTTTTACTATGTACGAATAACTAACCAGATCTGTTAAGAGCACGAATTGTAAAGAAGTCTGCATCGAACAATCTGTAGGTATTCTCAAAGCACTTCTTTGTGTTGCAGAAGCATTTGATGCATTTTTTTGAGGTAGCCAAAGGTTCTTCTAAGAAACTGAATGTGGAAGACTCAGTTTCTTACGGCACGTCTAAGAAAAATATCAGTAAAATTGAAAGACGAAAGCATCGTCTGTTCCTGAAGAATTTCCACACAACGAATATTTAAGAAAGATATGTTTGAAATTCTTGGTCTCCTTCTGAATGCGACTGACCGAAGGTTCATGCAGAATGATATAAGGTAAGCTATCTATCTAGAAGAGACTTTTGTTACTTCCTCTGTAACAAATACTTCATCTACAGAAAATCTTAAAGAATTGTTTGAAATATGCACAGTTGACTTAAACCTAGACAGACATTATAAGCATCTTGAAATGCTGGATCGCAAGGTATCTATCTGTTGGGGATATCTGAGTTACCCAACTATAAAACTATAGCAGACTAACTTTTTAAACAACTCAAGAACAAAACTTCTCTTATCTCGTTTCATTGTATCAATGGTTTCTACTACTTTAAGGTTCTGTAAAAATCTCTTAATTTGCTATATGTTCTCAGAACCGAGGCTGTTCAATATCACGGTTACTTCTCTGAAAGTTATACATAAACTGCAAGATTCTAAGGAATTTAGACAAAAACGAAATATTTTTATTTATTTGCATTTAAAATATGCTTGAAAACTAAAAACTTTCTGGCTTTTATATCTCCATGTTCTTATCCATTTTTCGATTTACTTTAATCTGCAGAGAAAACATTGAACAAATTATTCTGAAATGAAAATCAAATAAAATTTACATATTTCACACAACCCATACCATGCGTAATATCTTGAAGATTGCTTTGATATTCGGGGTTCTCCTTCGCCATACAAATCTAAATATTAATCCGTTCTCTCGGTAGCTGTGTCACCTTAGCAGTTACCCATTACTTCCACAAGGATGGCATCTAATAATTACCAACTCTTCAACGTAACCAAATGACAAGTGAGTCGTGGAAACTTGTTTGTTCAAACTCTCGGCAATGAAAGTAATTCTTAAGACATTGAAGTTCTTAGTGTCTACTTAAGTGTGCTAATACTATTACACCGTATAGTTCAAAATACTTTCCCCAATAATAGTTTTGACTATGTTTTATATTATGTTAAATTCACTAATTAATTATTGACCTTTCTTGCTTCAGAACATGGCCATGTGAATTTTGATACCAACTGCTTTAGAACGGCGTTTTTATCAACTTCTGAAAATGTCTCTGTTCATGCTAGTGTAACTTCTCCTTTGTATGTAAAAAAAATTACAGTGCTGGAAAAACTCTTACGTTATTTAATTTTCAAACAGCTCAGCAAAACTAAATGTACTGAGACTGTTTTATCTTTACTTATTTTGATCATCACTACACTGAAACACAATATTTTAGCGCAACGGCATGTGACTTTCAATAATCACTACAAAAGAATAACCCTGACTAAACATAACCTATACCTTTCATGAATCACTTACCTCACAAAAATCGTTGTTACTCGAACTACTGCAATAAAGCGGGCGCCAATACTACCAGCTAAATAAAAGATTCTAACTATTGAAGGCACTAACTACTGATAAGCATAATTAGCAAATGAAAGATTTTGATAGAGAACAAACTATGTATTTACCTCAATAGTGTTCAAAAGTCATAATATACATATCAGTTCATGACATCCAGTTTTACAAATTTCCTTTTTCTGATGGACACACCTCCAGATCGTCCGCTCTTAAAACTCTGGCATCTCTCTCCCCACATCTACCACTGCTGGCGGCTCAACTCCAATTGCCCAACGCTTTGCGCTGTTCACATCCAACTGTCCAACTCTACACAAGCGAATATTCCAACAATGAGTCCAACCAGCCCACTTACACTATTTAATGTTTGAGTAACTTCTGAAGAATTACGGTAAAAGAGATATGCATTATTAGAGCCTTTTGTATTTGATATGACGAACACTGAAATGAAATATACATCAGTCAGTTACAATAACTGGTATTAGATGACACATAAATACTAGGACATTTTATTGCCCTCCACCAGATACCTCCACTGTTGTTTGCTGTGGAGAATTGTGCGCGACACACGTAGAATTACGTGGGGGGGGGGGGGGGGGGGGGGACAGTTGAGTATGTTTCCAGACAGTAAATAAAGTAACAAGTAATTTATTTTTCCATATTTAACTATGCGACTATTTGGTTTTACCGAATGTCTACAAGAAAGCAAGGAATGATTTTGGAACTCAAAGCTGAACGTCTCTCTCTAATAGGAAAGTTATTACGAAATTATCAGTTGATGACAAAACCATGGGAAACGGATTGAAGTAACAAGTTGAGACTGGAAAGTCAAATTTGAGGCACAAATGTGATTAGAAGAGACTCTTCAGTCCCAAATTGTGTAGGGCAATGAAAACGATAGCAAAGCAATCCCGAAAACTGAGTTCAAGGCAGATTGCTTTCAAGATTGAGCAGGAGTCTGGGATCTCAACTTACAACGAAACAGCGTTAAGACGCCTTTTTGAGATTGAAGATACGAAGAAAAAACCCGCAAAGAAAGGACACGTAACACAAAAGCAAGTTGAAGAAAGAAGAAAACTTGTCGAGCTGTGACAACATTGGATGCCCGAGGAATGGAAGAGTGTGAATTTTTTTGGGGTGAAAAGAAATTTAATGCATATGGCAATGACTTTGGTTTGAAACTGTGGGTGGGCTGAGGACAGGAATCGAAGATAGATTAAATTATGGAAAAGAAGAAATTCTGTGAAACAGTAGTGTTTTGTGATACAATGTGTTCTATGGGAAATGAAAGAATAAGATCTGTGTAGGCTCAGTTGCAGGGTTAAAATACCGTGATATGCTTAAGAACGAGGTATTAAACACTGCAAGGTATCATTTCAAGTCACAAGACGTTGGTCCACTCGTTTTCCAAGATACCAGTGCTAGCCGTCACTGAGGCAGTGTTGTTAAGAAGTGTTGCTCAGATCTGGTTCCAAATCGTCTGAACATAAATTAGAAAATGTTAAAATGTGTGTGAAATCTTATGGGACTTAACTGCTAAGGTCATCAGTCCCTAAGCTTACACACTACTTAACCTAAATTATCCTACGGACAAACACACACACCCGTGCCCGAGGGAGGACTTGAACCTCCGCCGGGATCGGCCGCACAGTCCATGAATGCAGCGCCTAGACCGCCTGGCTAATCCCTCGCGGCTGAACATAAATTCTGAACGTAAATCCTATTGAAAATTTGTGAGAAATTATGTCTATAATAAATCAAGTAAATATTATTCTACCAGCAACACAGTAAATTGAGAAAATTGTCCCTGTCTGGTACCATGAAACTGAAACTGGTATTTGTGAAAAGTTTGTCGACTCCATGACAGATCGAGTTGAAGCCCTCAAAAGGCACGAGGGGGACTCGAAAAATATTAATTTTGATGTAATATGTCCTGTACAGCTTAATATCACCTTAAAAAAAAAGTCAGTAAGCCGATGAAATATAGAATCTTTGTTGTGGTTTTGACATTCTTTAGGCTAAATTTGTTGGTGGGTATATTGTCTCGACTAGCTGTAGCTAGGCTAGGCAAGGAAAAATCATCATAGGCTCTTTTTACTTTAAAATATTCTCCACAGATAATTCAAAACAATCTGAATGACTAATTCAAAACGTTAATAGTCTCTTAGCAAGAGAAAAACGTCGCCAGATCAACACAACTATGTAAGGTCCGAACATAAAATGTAAATATGCTCATAATACACACAAAGACCTATAGACGACCTAAACTGATGAGCCAAAACTTTATGACCGCCTGTTTCACGGGGTGCTGGTCCACTATTGAATGCGATACAGCAGGGATTCTTCACGGCCTGGATTCGACATGTTCTTGGTGGGTTTCCACAGCTAAGTGCGATAGTTGTCACGCAGTTATATAAAATCGCATTTGGTGATTTTTGGGCACGGGAATGACGTCAAGTTGTGTCCCAGGTGTGCTCCATCGTCCTGAAACAGGGCGAATCTGGTGGCCAAAGCATCAACGTGAGGTTCCTGCGATATTCCTCGCACCACTGTAGCACGATTCTGGTCTTCCGACAGAAGATGCTATCGCTGTCGGAGAAACCATGAAGCATGAAGGCATGCGGGTAGTCCACAATAATGTACACGTAACCCACTACTGCCATAAATCCTCCTATTGCTACAACAGGGCGCATATAAGACCACGATGACATTTTCCGCAACGTAACACTACCCTCAATGGCCCGCATCCATTACGCGGAGTATGTGTGGAGCTGCCGAACGCCTGGATGGCGTCGTATCCAGACAGAACAGTCGACCTGGTGATCCATCAAACCAGGCAACAGGTTTCCATGGATCCACAGCCGAGTATCGATGTGCCCATGCGTATTGAAGTTGTAATGGACTATGTCGCTGGTCAACATGTGAATACGCAGAGCTTGTTCGCTGTGGCGGCCCATGTTCAATAACGTGCGTTCAACGGTGTATTCCGAACAATTTTCGCCTGCACTACCACTGTGCTCTGTCGTCAGATCTGTTCCAGAGCGCCGTCTATCCCGCTTTAAAGAGCAAGGAAGATTTCGACCTTCACGTTCTGTGATGAAGAGTAGACGTCTAACACCTTGCCGTGTCTTCGTGGTTTCCCTATCGTCCAATCACTTTCCTTAAATAATCGCGACACTAGGACTTGAACACCTGACCAACTTCACCGTTTCCGAAATGCTCGTTCCCAGGCGCCAAGTCATAGCAATCTGTCCTTTGTCCAAGTCGCTTATGTTGGTGCATTACTCAGTTTTGGCCTTCATCTCCGCTGGAATGTGTCCCTGCTACATGCATACAGTTTTCTTACCGCATAGCATGACAGCAAGGCCATGAGGCGCAATTCTATCTCACAGTGGTCATAATTTTCAAATTGCGCTCATTACAGATTAAAAAATTCAGACTGGAACGGCACTACTACTTCGCAGACCAGACGACTTCGAGAAGTAAGAGAAGAAGAGGGAGGCCTCTGGTTACCAAGCTGATACCGTTCGAAAGGACTTGAGCAAGATGACCTTGTTGTTTCCACTACACCGGAAATGTAGTACGTCGTCTGTGAAATACAATGTTATGAGGGATAAAAACAATTCTGTTAGTACTTTTGTACGCTCAAAATTGTTTATTGTTCTAATATCTTTGCTGTCGACTAGGAGAGAAGGGTGGCATTATGTTCAGATTGTTAAGCACTCTGATCGATGTGGTAACAACCACAAGTACATCCTCTTATTGAACCACATAACATGTAGTGTGATAACATAAATGTTACAGTTCAGTGATAGGATATACGTGGTCGCGTACCAGATTGATGGCTGTGCTAAACTGCCTGAAGACGAAGCTACAACTGTACCAAAATCGACAGAAAATAAATCTAAACAAACACAGTTGTGTGTAAGAGAAAAGGTAAGAGAAGGTCTTTTGTTCTACGTAACGTAATGGGGATGAATACGGTCGAACAAGGAACATTTTAACGATGCACGCAGCGCTTCAAAACTAGAAACGGCGATACTGTGTAACGGGTGTGTGAGAAGAGGGGAACATCCAGCGTTATTTTTCAGTTCTCTCTCATCTTGGTCCTACATTATTGCTGCAGAATGAAGCTGACCGGCTTAAATGTATGAAAAACAACTGACCTTTTTTGAAATTAAGAGAATTAGATTCGTAACATTACTACTTAACACTGAACCACTTTTCCCTACACTGCTCATGGAGAGTGACTGGTAGTTGGTCTTTGGGCGCCTGAGTGCAGTTGAAAACGCCTCCCATGATCAATGCATGTTGCTGATTCAGGAAAGGAGACGTGACTGTCTCTGACGATGGTGCATAGACACTGACGATCTTGACGCCACGAAATGTGAGCCATCCACTTCTGGCATCAAGGAGATAGTTTACTGCATCAACGAAGATATCGATACGTAAGAGGATCGCCACACCGCTACCTGTAAGGGAAGCATGAGAGACATGTGCTATCAAACCATGGGAAGCGCAGAAAGTAGCAACGTGCACTTCCTGAAGGAGAGCACTACCAACGTTTGAAGCAGACAGCATGTCATGTAGCACCACCGCAGATGCGTAAGACAGAGGTAACACATTGGGCGCCGCAGGAAGAGCCACGTCTCCGATAGGTGTTTGAACCAGTGTACGTCGGAGACATTCGGAACGGATATGGCCTTCCACCGCAACCTGAACAGATGGGCCACTGGTCATCGTATATGACGACAGCCCTGAAGCCAACAATTGATCTGACAGACACCATTGAAGACAATGTATGTTTCGAACGTCTTACATGTTTCAGCCACGTGGCTGACGACATTGCCGTGAGGGTCAAAGGAAGGGGTCCGACGGTACGTCAAACGGGAGTTCGAAAACCAGCAACGTACCGAGGCCAAAACCTGCGTGATCAACCATGACAGTCACTATATGTCCGTCAGGGTATCAGAACTTGTGGGCATTAGCGTGGCGGCGCACAACGTCGGCGCATAGCTTGTCATTCGCCACTTTTATGTACACAGTAGAACTGAGGACCGAAAAATGAATTCCAAGGACATCTTGTGGCGGGAGACTCATTTAATACCGTATAAAACGTTGTATTTCATATGGCTTCGGTCGCTCGTGATCTAAAGCAAAAGTTGATTTAATTGTGGCATGGAGGTAAGAAAACGCCATGATGCTCGGTGATGTTGGACTCTGAGACAAGCCGATACGCAGAAGTTAACAAATGCGCGCTCGCTCTAAGCAGCAAAACAGGCGAACGCAAACAAGGCGCGTGCGTTCCATCACTACCGAAGGCAGACTGACTACTGGAGCACCGCGGACTCCTCACAGCCGGCGCCTACAACCAGATACATTCGTTACGTAATAGACGCGCAAAACTTCTCTTGCGAGTTTCTCAGAATTCCCAGAGTAGTGTACCTTACTACTTGCATACATTGTTGTTTTAATGGCCTGCTTAAGCTGAAAAAAGTTTGAAACAAATCTGTGATCAGACGTCTGGGACTCACCATGTACGTTGGGTTTAAATGTGTGTGAAATCCTATGGGACTTAACTGCTAAGGTTATCAGTCCCTAAGCTTACACACTACTTAACCTAAACTATCCTAAGGATAAACACACACACCCATGCGCGAGGGAGGACTCGAACCTCCGCCGGGACCAGCCGCACAGTCCATGACTGCAGGGCCTAGACCGCTCGGCTATTACCGCGCGCCCCATGTACGTTGGAACAGCATGAAAGGTAACAACAGTATAGAATTACAAAAGTGTGAAATTATAATACATACTACCACTAATGCTTGTAAAAATGACAATAAAATACCACACACGTGGCGGCACAGTGCTGTTACTTAACAGCAGTGTAAAACTAATGTATAATGTAATAGGTGTGACAGGGAAAACAAATTTTCGTATAGTAACGTGACAAGTGCTTAAGTTATAGGCTATTACATTAAAACAGTGACTCCTACTTGATAAAAATAATTAATCAATTGATTAAAATTACGAATTAAAAGACATGTTAATGAACTACATCGTAGTGTGTTCTACATACCAATAGATAAAAATGCAAATGTAATAATGAAATTCACACTACACTGTGCATCGTACATTTTCATTCTTGTTTACATATATTAGAAGACAATGTAAGGTTTACGAATATATATGGAATTTACATACCTTGAATCCTCCACTTTTTAAAATATAACCTTAAGGACTTGCCTTTTATTTTTGTTAACAGAAATATAAATACTCTGAGAACGTTAATTGCAAGTCTAAAAAAACGAGTAAAATGGGAATATTGTCACAAAATCAGAAATTATGAGAGAAATTTAATTTGCCAGCGTCTACTGTGCCACAATTTCTGATAAAATTGAAAGGATCCTTGGTAAATCTAATACAGACGTTCGCTTTAGAGCCGAAAATATGTCGGACTAAGGGTTCGTCATAATATCTCACAGGGAAATAATCAGCATTTACACTCTGGCGTTGATAGCGTAACGTCTGATAACTAACTAGAGAACTGTGTTGGAAAGAAGGATCATGGTCTTGAACTCGCTTCATCGAGAATATGCTTACATGAGGTAAAACTGCACTGGTTACACATGTATAAACGCATAACCATGAAATCAAGAGTACTGACCAAAACTTCTGGATGTTGCACAGAGCAAACAGGCGGTGGTATCTTGAGTTGCTTGAGGAACTTGACATTTATTCTGTTAAACGAAAAGTAACACACTAGAGTCTTAAAGAACAAAATGAATTTTCCCGTAACGCTTACTTTAATATTTACTATGAAGTGCACCAGTAGTGTATTCCTCGTTCCGTCTGAGCAAGAAAATGTTAGTTGGCCGTGATAGAAGGCGGACGGCGGATTGCTGCGTGTGATGCACTACTGCATCGCTTGCCGCTCAACGTGCAGTAATCGGTGGCACACTCGAACAGCGACAGTTGTCTCAAAATATTATCATTCAACGCTTTCGTTAAACTGTAGTAATGTTTACTAAAAGCCATAGTTATTTATGACACTGTATCCCTTTTTCTCGCCCTTTTTCGAATTACAGAAATGGTACACAGTGAATTTTATTTCTATTTGTTAAAATAAAAACGAATTGGTTGATTTGGGGTATGGAACCAAACTGTGTGGTCATCGGTCGCATCGTATTAGGGAAGGATGGGGGAGAAAGTCGGTCATGCCCTTTCAAGGAGGCATCCAGGCATCTGCCTGAAGCAATTTAGGGAAACCACGCAAAACCTAAATCAGGATGGCTGGGGGCGGATTTGAACCGTCGTCCTCCCGAATGCATGTCTAGTGCGCCAACCAATTTGCCATTTTGCTCGGTTAAGACGAATTCTTAAAGTTGTGTTTCAACAGATGGAAATTTCAAGCAGGGCGAAGTACAAACCACAACATTTCGACGATCGACGGCTTTGATTTGAAATTGGCTCTGGTTATAAAACAAAACTTGATCAGTTTGAAAATAAAGGTGCCTGTGCTCAAACAAAGCTATCACTAGAACAATAAAATTTCTTACCTTTATCTGCGCCATGGTAACGCTCTTCGCACTGCTCTCTGTTAGTACTTAAAATTAAATAGTTAGCATACAACTATTGTGCAAGGCTGTTGCTTAGCATACATTTCAGTTAAATAGAGAAGGACTGAGCAAAATTGTTTATCAAAACGACGTGGATCTGGGAAATGGTATTGAGTTGTGGTAAGTAACAGTATTGGACTTACTTTAAACTCTTTGACAATTAATAATACTCACAATTAAAAAACAATAAACTAACTATACATTAACAAATAGATTAACAAAATCATTGGATGTGAGTGCTAGACACTGTTTTCATCATCACGTATGTATACGCGCATTGCATTGGTAACAAAACAACTTTCTTTACCTTAATTATTCCCGTGTGGGATTTTGCAAACAAGAAATCATTATTGCCCATAGCAAGTATATATGTAGCACACATCAGATACAACACGTCTTGAGAGTCGTATCTAAAGGTTGCTCTAACACATTACCCATAACATCTTGAACCAGCGATCGCTGTTGAGCAGCGACGCTACAGTCGATACTACGTTTGATCATCTCTGGTTCAATATAAAATTTTCTTACAAAATTTTACCCTATGTATATACCTTTCACCGTCTGGGGTCATGTAATCTAAATAGTAGGCTTCACGTGTACGAGGGTAATCCCAAAAGTAAAGTCTCCTTCTTTTTTATAAGTACATAGAGCTGTTTATTTTTACAATGGTTGTCATCAATTTACAGTTTGAACAGTTAGCTATTTTTCAACATAATCACCATTTCTGTTGATGCATTTTTGTAGACGCAGCGGCAGTTTTTGTATGCCCATGTCATACCTGCTCGCCTCCACCCACCTTGCGCACACCTTCCGGTAGTTCAATGTTTGTTAAAATTCTGTGACCGGTGTTTCGGTAAACCTCCAGGGTGATCCGCCCATCTTCACGCATGCTTTGCTCATCCCTCAACACTGTCTCCTCAGACATAGACGGTCTCCCGCGGTTTTGTTCGTCGTGAATTTCGGTCCGACCGGCTGCAAACTCTCTACACCACTTACGAACATTTTTGACATCCATGTACGACTTACCACACACTTTCGTCAATTGGCGATGGATTTCAATCGGCGCAGTGCCCTTTGCGATCAAAAACCGAATAAATGGGCGTAACTCGCACTTGGCGGTAACATCCAACGGGAGCTCCATTTTTAACGGCTGACAAGCCAAGGCTGAGCGCCTCGGCGCGGGATGCGCATGTTTGTACACAGAGCGTGAAGTACTCTGTATAACAATATTCCTCACCATTGGGTATCGGGTTCTTATCGTAAGTGTGAAGTTGAAAGTAGGATATTTTCTTGAAACTTTGCCTTGAATGAATTCTGAAACATTTTTAACTGGTTTGTAGCCAATTTTCATGTAAGCTACAGTGATAACGCAGTGTGGCCGGCCGGAGTGGCCTTGCGGTTCTAGGCGCTACAGTCTGGAACCGAGCAACCGCTACGCTCGCAGGTTCGAATCCTGCCTGGGGCATGGATGTGTGTGATGTCCTTAGGTTAGTTAGGTTTAATTAGTTCTACGTTCTAGGCGACTGATTACCTCAGAAGTTAAGTCGCATAGTGCTCACAGCCATTTGAACCATTTGAACGCAGTCTGACTAAAAAGTACTCAATGGAAACGATTAAACATTCGAGAGCGCAACGTAAAATTAATTCACGTGTTTCGAAAGGAAACCAAAATATAAGATTAAACTCCCAAACTATTAACTTTTGAGTTCTGCTGCTTGTCTACGACTTATCTGAGAGAACTGATACAGCTGTTGGTGGAACTGCATTCATCAGCAAACCGTGACACAAAAAGGAGAAAGCTGAAATACTACATAAAATATGAGAATAATATTTGCCCGGACGAAACGAGTTCAACCATCTGATACTCCTCACATAAATCGAATGGCGAGAAGAAGGAATCCGGTGCAATAGATAAACCAACATTTTACCATTAATGGAAGTTACACATCATCCAATGCTTTTTTACCGTTAAGTCATCAGCCCAATTACTCTAAGTAACTGCTATCCACAACTTCCTCTTTAATCTAATTTAATCCAATTTGTGTCTTCGTCTGCCGATGCTGTTTCCCCTCCACTGTTCTTTCCAACGCCAAGTTAACTATTTCCGTGTACCATGGTATCAGGTATTCGCAGAGATCTTTAATGAAAAATGCGTTCTTTGGCTGTGCCATTCTACTTCTTATATCTGCCTTACCTCCACCCTTCTCAACACTAGCTTATCCTTCTCGATGTTCTGCTATTGTTACTCTCATTTTTTATTTGCAGATGTTGTAGATTGTTTCTGTTTCCTACCCACAATCTTCTAAGAATTCTGAACATTTGTTTTCACTTTAACATAGTAGCTTTCCAGGTCTACAAATGCTTGGTAGATCTGATTGTTCCTCAATCTACCTTCCATTACTGACCAGAGCGTAGGAAAGCCTTTTACTTCCACTTTGGGCAACGGCCTTGCCGCTGTGGATACACCGGTTCCCGTCAGATCACCGAAGTTGAGCGCTGTCGGGCGTTGCCGGCACTTGGATGGGTGACCATTCAGGCCGCCATACACTGTTGCCATTTTTCGCGGTGCACTCAGCCTCGTGATGCCAATTGAGGAGCTACTTGGCCGAATAGTAGCGGGTCCGGTCGTAGAAAACCATCATAACGACCGGAAGTGCGGTGTGCTGACCACAATCCCCTCCTATCCGCATCCTCACCTGAGGATGACACAGCGGTCAGATGGTCCCGATGAGCCACTTGTGGCCTGAAGACGGAGTGCTTTTTACTCCCACTTAGATTCATTTGTTTTTAGTTTGTTATAATTTATTCTTACATTCCTACCACTCGTTGAATCCACATCTCCTGATATACAGGTCGTACAACGATGCTTCTGAGCTGTCCCTAGGCAAAGGTTCCGTTCCGAAGTAATGTTTGCTACCAGTTTGGGAATTTGTGTATTTCACACGCAGTGATGCGCTTTGACCTGTCGTAATTTTAGATTATGTGATAGTCTTCAAAGTGGTAATGCTGTTTAGTTAGTGTTCTAAAATCAACATTTATAACGAAATAATAGACAAATAACGCCACATTTATAAGTCGAATTCAGTTAGTCCGGTATCGTCTCATGGTCTCCAGATTCCCAATAATAGATTCATATTATTTTCCTCCGCATTTCCGTACATGACAACAGGTTGTGCGTGAGTCAAGCATAGCCTACGGAATTGTCAGTGTTGAACGTCTCATATATCAGTGTGATGGGCCCGTGAGGTACAATTCAAATCAATCCAAGCTGGGTTGAAAATATACGACAGAAGAAAACATCTAGGTCGTGTGTCAATGTCACATAAATAAAAACTGCTTCAATAATTATCTGGAAAAAATGACAATGTGAGTAAACTGACACACACATACTTGCTGTATTTTTCATCTGCAGAGATCTCGTGTTAGACATCTTACTATTTGTAGATAACTAAATTATGATGGATGTAAATGTACTACGGTCATCTTACGACATACGTCTCTGTTCAGGAGAAACGATGGCGATTGAAGAATGAACGCGACTTTAGTAACATATCTATTTATTTTCTTACAAGTCTTTGGATTTATCTTTTAGATATAGACACAAAAATTTCTAACGTTAGTGCTAACGACAGTAAACAAAATTACTGTGTGATTAGAGATTACCAATAACAGATTTTGAAATGAAACTTAAAGTAAGAGGTCGTTTAGACAGCATCTAACAAAGACTGCAACTAAATTGAGGAAAAGAAATAACATCCTGCGAAAATAAAATGGTGCAACATGCTGTTCCGCAGCTTCCATCTGACGATCATCTGCCTTCGGCATCGTCTGTTCAGCGGCAAAGTATTGCAGGCCTATCTGAATAAACAGCAGCCACACGAAGCTGGTACACACAAAACTAAATCAAACAATGCTGATTGTTGCTGTCCCAGTACAGTCCACTCTAGTATTCTGCCTACCTCTACTGAGGCAGTTTCCACCATCTAACCTAAGAGGAAAGAATAATCTTCTCAGGGAACATAAGCATTGTGCAACAAGCGGCAGCTACGTTTTCTTCAGGAAATACCTGCTATCCAAATCAACAGATCCGAAACAAACATTCCACACTCAGAACTGTTAGCAACATGGCGGACTATATCTTCAATCTTGATTATGCTTGGAGGTAAGAGTGTTACAACAATAGTCCAGCAGAACTTCAGAGATTTCTAGGTGCGAACAACGAACCATGGGAACTCGATCTCCCCCGCAACCTACATCGTCAGTTATTTCCTGGATGTATCCCGATGTCTGTCTTCCTCTGAAGTCTTACCCTCTACAGCTCCATTGCCATGGAAGTTATTCCCTGATGTCTTAACAGATATCCTATCAACCTGTCTCTTCTTTTTATCAGTGTTTTCCATACATTCCTTTCCTTGTCGATTCTGCGGGGAAGCTCCTCATTCATATTCCCTTATCAGCCCACCTAATTTTCAACATTATTCTGTAGCACCACATCTGAAATGCTTGTATTCTCTTCCGTTCCTGTTCTACCACAGTCCATATCTCATTGCTAAGAAACTCGAAGTTTTGACACTAGTTTCCTGATTAACTGTTGTTCTGTCCCAGTGAGCGAATGATTAATTAACAACAGTGAAAGTACTTATATTAACATGCGTTATGCATATCATACACAATCACAAAAATTTGCTGTATGTTTGCCTGTCAATTTTCTTCTATTAAGTGTGTTGTATTACAAGGATCTTAATTAATTTCTTGCTCCTTGATACAAATATGTACCACATTTGAAGACTGCCGCCTCTATAACGCATATTCATGAATCCATTTTTCCTATTTGAAATTTATGCCACACTAGCTGATCGGTACGTGGCTTAAACGTCCAAGAGTTGGCAGCAATGGAAGGCAAAGTAGAAAACATTCCCTCTACCACGACCTCTCACCCCGGAATAACAAATCTGTCAGTCCCTACACCCAACTTCATCCCCGAGCTGACCGAGCAACTTTTCGCGCACCTGCCGTTATTCCTGCAGTATATTTTTCATTCGAAAGAGAGGCAGTGACATCCAACAGCTGCAAGCGGTATTTATTCTTTCGCAGTGTAAAGTTATCCTGCTTCAGAAGTTACTGCATGTTTACACCTTTTAAATATGTAGGAGTATATTCGAAACCATTAAATAATAAGTAGCCACCATTCGCAACTAATTGCCATCTGACTCCTTCGTCGAACAAAATTATTGTACAGCTGCTGACAATAATCACCTGTATTATATTAAAACCCTCCAATAGAGGTAATAAGAATTTTAAATTGCCAGGCGCCAGTTTGAGAACAAATAAGTTTCTAGAGATATATTCACGGGGTGCCACCGTTTCTGCGGGTATAGAAAACAACACGAAGTACTGCTAATCGCTGATCAACTCTTAAGAAGCTCTTAACATTAGCTGGCGTTTTTTTGATTCGGCTATTATCAGTTACATGTATTTTGTTATAAAATACGGCTGAGAGTGGCGGACAGCACAAATATTTGATTCTGCCCGCAAGACTGTCACTGAGCTATACGGTTAGAATTGATACACCTTCCCAACAGTGTCCTTAAAAGGAAGGACGGGCGTTTGGGAAACCACAAGTTTTTGTTGCCTCACCGGAAGCAATCAGCGGTTCCTTGCGATGTGGAATGAGTGGCAGACAGGCAGAAGGGGTCGCCGCAGTGGGGCTTCTCGGGCATCACCGGCAAGGTCGGTGACGTAACGACAGGGAATCCGCCACTCCCCTCTATCTGGAGCAACTGGTCCGACCCCACGAGAGGGCCGACGCGTATAAATACCGGACGCCGATCTGCTTGGGCCACTCGCGGTGCGGTGTCTGCCTCCTAAGCAACATGAAGGTAAGCCAACCTCACAACTTGCAGACGGTGCCGTGCTGTTCAGGTATTAGTCTCTCGGGAGTGTCTGTGCCTGCGTAAGAAGCTACAGTAAACTGAAACAAATTGCACCATTTCTCTTTACGTAACAGCATTATGATCACCATCGGCAGATTTTTACTTCTTTGTCAAAATATCACCTTGTAGTGCACGAAGTAACATCAGCCTCAGTCGGCTCGTGGAAAGTATACTCCGAAAGCATTCTCTCATTCATCATGCGCTACCTATTAATTTAAGAACAGTTGCTTGTTTCGCTTATTTGCTACACGGGTAAAGCGTCTGTAATGCACAATACGTTTCTCCCAGACTGAAAAATACTGTGCCGGAACGTCCATGGTCGATAAGGTCGCTTGAGGTAAGGCAAGATGTAAGATTGGATTATGTAAAGGAAGATATCCCAAAATAGCTGTCTTAGGGGACCTGTAAAAAACGTCGATATGTGTGGGTGGACCTATAGTTCATCCGAACAATTTCTCAAGGAAAAAATATATTTCAGTTACCACTGCCCCGTTTCACTAAGAGATACGATCAGTTTCTTCGTGTTGTATCTATACAACAAATGCGGAACCTTATCAATAGAATCAGTAGATAGCGGCAGTAGTCTGCTACCACGTCATGTCCTTAACACTGGGTAAAATATTTGATGGTGTTTACTTATGAAAGGGCTCCAGATGTAATGCTTTGAGCAGGGGTTTTGAGTTGTGCCTAGGTGGCTCATCTGGTAAAGACTCTCCAGGGAAAGGCAAAGGAGCCGACTTCGAGTCTCGGTCTAGTAGACAGTTTTAAACTGCCAGGAAGTTTTATGAGAGGGTTAGTCGGAAGTTTTTGAATGCTCAAAATTCAGTTTGCCAGTTGGATGGCTATGATGACAATCTGATCTTGGTTATAGCAATGGTACAAAAACGAAAGACATGAAGATGTTTTTACGGATTGTCACAAAAATATTTATAGCGTGTCCTACAATACAGCAAAAAAGAATAATAAAAATTACAAACCGTTGAATAGTTGATCGAAGACTTGGAAAACCTAATAGAGACTATTGTACTGTTGGTGTAATTAATGACAGAAGAAAAGGTAGTCTCCCTCAAAGTTCGCCATAAGACAGCTGACGTCCATTATATTTATGTACAGTATGTCCCAAAAGACACTGACAAGTTTAGGAACGGGTTCCTTGTACCAAAACGAGAAAAAAGTCTGGTTAATATGGGCTCTAAAATGCATACCTTAAGAGCTATGAGCACTCGTTATCTTCGATACTATGAAATACATCTCTTCTTTTTCAAGCAATTTGTTTCCATATTTTGGAAGGAGGTTAGTGTGCACCAAAACAAGCAAAAATGTCTAGTAAACATCTCTAAAATGCATCTTCAACTTTACTGGTATGAAACACATCTCTTCTACGGAACAAGTGTTCTTTGCTCTCAGAGTATGCATTTTAGAGTCCATGATTATGTGACTTTTCTCTTGTTTTATATATTGGTGTGTGTGTGCGACATAGCGGATGACGTCAATAATCGTTTAAACCTATTCATAGATACGGTTGCGTTCTGGGAAATGATACAGATAAAAGCTTGGAGTGAAGCTTTCAGTTAATTCTAAGAAATAATAGACAAATAATGCAATGCTCATTATTAAATGCGAACAGCGATGAATCATTGGGATCAGTCACTATGTGCAAGTCTTCTCTTCAGAACAAGCTTAAATGGTTCATGACGACTTGGTTTATTCAGTTTGAGAGTGTCACAGTGATTCGAACAGCCTTCTGTGGATGATGATACGATAAAGACACCGTGCATCGTCGAGAGTCTTACCCGAGAAGTTTTAAGGATCCACCTTCAAATGCGATTTGAGAGACCTATCTTTTCCCTAAATACTCATTACTCATAGAGACCACTTTCTGTTTGCCTCAAAGCTTAAACAAACAGAGTGCGCAGAAGTGGGAAACGTTCCAAACATGAACTGTAAGCAGTACTGTACTTTTAAAAAAGCGCACTTTTCTTATTTTATTGTAATCTTTCCTCGTGTGATGGGTGTGTAGTCACTTACTCATGTCATCGTAGACATGGTGGAAAACTGATCATGTAAAACTGAATATCATAACACGCTTTGCACGGTTACATTGTTATTTAAATGTCTTAATTGTTGTTATTGCCAATATTAACCACATATCTACTTACACAAGCAATGCAGAACATACATGCGAGTTTATTATCTAAAACACAGTTTTACACATTGAAGTTCTATTGCCCATTGTTAGAACTAATTGTTTGGAATACGGATATTGGTAATTTCTCTCTTGCAGTTAATGACAGGATGTTGGTATGATGTAGGATTTATAAACTGAAGTTACGTTTTGACAGGTGTACGTCGTCCTGTCAGCCCTTGCTCTGTGCGTCGTCGCTGAACCACCAGTCGACCGGTCGTACCTGCCTCCCAGCTCTGAGTACGGACCTCCCTCGGCCTCCTCTCTCAGCTCTCAGTACGGCGCCCCAGCAGCCAACGGCCTCAGCACTCAGTACGGTGCTCCTTCAGTCAATGGCCTCAGCACGCAGTACGGAACTCCTGCGCTGACAGGCGCTGCTTTCGGTCGCTCAGGCGCTTTCAGCCAGGGTCCTGCAGCACGCGTCTCCTCCAGCTTCGGGAGCGCCTCCTTCAGGAGGTTTGGAGCTGGTAGGAGGATCGGCGGTGGTCTCTCCACTCGCTATGGCGCCCCTTCGGCGGCTGGTCGCGCCACTGGCTTTGGAGGACTCGGCCTGTCCACACAGTACGGCGCCCCTTCTTACTCTGGTGACGCGCTCGCCACTCAGTACGGTGCGCCCTCTGCCAACGCTGGTGGCCTCTCTCCAGTGTATGGAGAGCCCGGATACGGCTACGGTCGCGCTGGAGCCCAGGAGGACCCACTTGCTGTACGTATTTGAAATAAAATTCTCTAAAGAACCTTCAATGTAGGAATAATTTTGATGCTGCTTAGGATATAGTCTTGACTTTAGTCACATAACGGACTGAACGACATCCTTGATTGTGTTATGCCCTCCACCGCACACCGTTGGGAGGCTTGCGGAGTATAAATGTAAATGTAGATGTAATAATTGTATTGATTGATGCTTTTGAAGGTAATAAGCGTAGTATTTCTTCTTGGGCATTTAAATATAGAAATGCCAGCATTTCAAAGATGAAGAGCATGCTGTAAATTACTGGCTTATATATATATATATATATATATATATATATATATATAAGGAATGATGGGTGAATTAAAACAGTTGTTAAAAGACTAACGCCAACGCCAATTAGTTTTCGCTTCATGGATGTTAAATGAGACAAATATGATCGAAACAGCAGCTCTCTCTCTGCTGTCACATATTTTATATACATTTCTGCGTTCCAAAGTCTCAGATTGATGTCAAATTTCTTTCCAATATTACCAAAATTTCGGCTATGGCTTACAGAGATGTAACAGGTAGCAGAAAGGCAAGAAATCACGTCTGATTGTACTTATTTACACGTAAATGATACTCTGTTGTACTTCAGTTCCTTATTTGATTTGTTTAGAATGTGTAATGTTCGCTTCATATTATGGTAATTTATGTAAATTTATGCATAAACTGAAATCTATATTTAGATTGGATAGTCCGTGTAGGCTTTTCGCAAGTTAATATTCAGACTAGATTTTCTTACTGATTCAGACTTTATAGTGAGCGTAGGACTCGATACACTGTATCAGAGTGACTCGCCCTGAAGGAACTTAAATTCATACAGCTTTGAATATCGATAAGACTATTCTATTAGTGTGACTGGTTGTTACATGATAAAATATTGAATAGTCAGACTGATGAAATTCGACTTGTAATATTAATCGAAACCTTGGTAGTTAGTTATGGACTCACGTCGTGGTTACACACCCAGAAGAATATTATTATGAGGTGCTGAGGTAAGACAAATGTATCCTGTTATTCAATTTTCTAAAATGCGTAAGTGTTAAGATATTCAGTTTCAGAGTAGTGTGTCGGATCACGACATGAATCACTGTAATCAATATAAAAATCGGTTAAAAATCTTCCTGAAATCTATTGTTCCATTTTTTTTTCTTCAGGCAATAGAACGAAACCATTGTGAGACAGATAGAATGTAGCCGTTTTCTGGTTTCCACTTCTGGGTAACGAATTATCTGCGTACCAGATTTCTATCATTCATCCTAAGAACGTGAGCAAAATCGATTTTTAATCAAAAATTTTTATTCTAGTTATTTATTATAATGTGAAAGGAATTCCTGAGTAGTTTTTATGTAAAAAGTTGGTACTTTTTTGAAGATACGTTCTGTCTGCTAAAATGTATAAAAATATTTAGATACTCCATTTCAAAACAATGAGGTGTACCAAGGGTGTGTGTCACGCTACTTTAGATGGAATTATGTTGTAAGCTTTCTCCTACATGTACATCTAAAACTCAGACAACGAAAGAAAACCCCACCCAGAGAAAGATAGTTGTTTATTTGGTACTTACTAACTCTGTTTCTTGATAACAGGCTATCTGCATCACGATTACTTTTAAGCAGGGTCAGCAAAACGGACCGCTATTTCCCAGTTTTCGTTGTAAATTTCTGTAAACTACTGTTCAATAATTTAGGGAATAAAACAGCGGAAAAAATTGTGTGTTAAAAATGTACAGCAGTACATGGTCTTGATGCAGTGTCCACTGGAGGAGAAACGAACACAATCTGAAAATATTATTTGCTCTTGGTATAGCTGCTATTTTATTTTTTCCTCCTGGCTAACAGTGGCGGCACTAAGTACCACCATCAGGCCATGCCCTGATGTGCAGTCGTCTAGTTTACTTCCCAAGCAGATGTGTCAGGTACAGATGAGGTCGGGCGCTACAAACGCATTCCCTTTGTCACCAGGAGCCGGCCAACTACGAGTTCAGCTACTCAGTGCAGGACGGCGAGACGCTGAGTGACTTTGGACAGGAGGAGTCCAGGCAGGGGGAGAGCGCCCAGGGCCAGTACCGCGTGCTGCTGCCCGACGGCCGCAAGCAGATCGTCTCCTACCAGGCTGACGAGGGCGGCTACAGGCCCACCGTAGAGTACCAGGACACCGGACTCACCGCCTACTCCGCCAGCGGATACGGCTATGGCAGGGGGCGCGCCGGAGCTGGAGCTGGAGCTGGAAATGGGGGATACCACTACTGACCAACTACTGGACTGTTCAGAATGATGAAACTAAAAGATGCTGCCAAAAGATATACAGTGTACAAATAATACTGACAGTAGATATAGTCAAATTAATTTATGCAGAATGAATGTTGTTGTCCGTTGATAGAAGGAATTTCTTGAATGTGTCCTTCTCTTGTGAAACAATATTTTTAGTTTTGTATTTGAAAGAAAATAAAGAGAAGTGCAATATACACATATGGTTTCAATTTTTTTTTCGTTACTACACTGTAATAAGTAGTTGAGGTCTACATCTACACTAACTCTTTGAAAGAGCAGGAAACAATCTGCCATTTAAAGAATTTTACTTCAGATGCTGCTGAAACGGAACATCCTTCGCTAGTTCCATAATTTGAAGGCGTGTGCATGACTTTCTCAGTCATTCGTAACTTTTATACTGTCCTGAATATTTCCAGAAGTAACAAAATTTAGCTATTCAATTTTTATTTGATGCAGTGAAAATTTCTATCTATACTCTCATAATGAATTCATATTTTCAAAAGATATTCCTTTTGATATCTTTTAAATAATGAACAGCTTCAACACAATATTTTTTACACATTCTCCTTCAGGTATCCTGTGGTAATATAGAAAAATGCTGAGGATTACCGGATGGGTAGAGCGCGTAACTAATAATGAAGTACTGAGCAGAACTGGGAAGTTTCTGGCATTGAATAAAAGATGGGACCGAATAATAGATCTCATACTGAGACATCAACGACTAATCAGTTTCGTATTCAAGGGCAGTGTGGGAGTTAAAAGATGTAGAGAAGAGAGCAAGACACGAATACAGCAAGCAGATTAAAATGGATGAGGCTGCAATAGTTTTTCGGAGACGACGCAGCTTGCACAGGACAGAGTAGCGCGCAGAGCTGCATGAAACCAGTGTTTAGACTGAAGTCTACAACAACAACAACGTATGCAACAGACTAACAATTAGGAAATAATTATGGTATTTATTCAACAGACCCAGTTACTTTATAATTTCATAACTTACTACCGACATCGACCAATGAAAAGTCATCCTTGGAGTATGCGAATCACTGTCCTGTACAATGTTCTGAACTTGACAAATGATTGGTCGGAATTTTTTAGCTTGTCTAGTGATTGTGTCAGTAAAATACGTAATACAAAACATTTTGTGACAATACTGGATATGTCTGATTCACCACTTCTTCTGCATTTAGGGGATTACTTGGTCATCCATTCTTTGTTTGGATACTACAAAAGCAGTGTAGTTTCTATTACGGTCTTCAGTCCGAGGACTGGTTTGATGAACCTCTCCACGTTTATCAAGTGCAAGCCTCTTCGTCTCCAAATAACTACTGAAACCTACATCCATTGGAACAGCTTACTGTGTCCGTGCCTAAATCTTTGTCAAGAATTTTTACTGCCCACCCTTCCTCTGTTACCAAACTGACTTTCCTTGATGCCTCAGGATGTATGTTATCAATCAATTCTTTTTCTTACTCATATTGTGACAAAGCTTTTTGTTCGATTCAGCACCTCCTCATTAGTTATTCAATCTATCCTTCTAATTTTCAGCATTATTTTGTAGCACCATATTTCAAAAGCTTATATTCTCTTCTTATCATTGCTAGTCTAAATTTTATAACCTCTCTAATTAAGCTGTCATCAGCTATTTTACTGCTCACCTGCTTGTTCCCTATCTAATTCGTCACGCGGAGTGGCCACGCTGTTTGAGACGCCATGTCACGGGCTGTGCGCCCCCCCCCCCCCCCCGACGGAGGTTCGAGTCCTCCCTCAGGGATGGATGTGTGTGTTGTTCTTAGCAGAGGTTAGTTTAAGTAGTATGTAAGTCTAGGAACCGATGACCTCAGCATTTTGGTCCCTTAGGAATCCACACGTTTGAACATGTTTCCTAATCTAATTTTCTCGTAATTGCATGATTTAATTCGACTCGATTCCATTAATATTGTTTTACATTTGTTAATATTAATGTTATCATCACTTTTCAAGACTGTCATCATTCCGTTCATCTACACTTGAAAGTCTGTTTCCGTCTCTGACAGTATTACAGTGTCGTCGGCAAATTTATAAGTTTTTATTTCTTCCCCGTGAACCTTAATTTCTAAATTTCTCCCTGGTTTCCTTTACTGCTTACTCAATGTGCTGACTGAATAAGATTGGTGATAGGCTACAACCTGGTATTATTCTCATAGCAACCATCGCTTTCCTTTCATGTTTTTCGACTCTTATAGCAGAAGTTAGGGGTTTTGTACAAGGTGTAAACGACTTTTCCTTCCATGTGTTTTATCCCTGATAGTTTCAGTATTACAATGAGTGTATTTTACTCAACACTGTCAAACGCTTTCTCTGAATCTTTATTGCTTCTAACGTAGGTTTGCCTATCTTCGACCTTTTTTCCAAGATAAGTCGAAGGATTAGTCCCTGAGGTCAGCGTCTACAAGTTTTCGGATTCTTCTATAAATAACTCGTTTTACTAATTTTCAACTATGAATTATTAAACTGATAGTTCGGTGGTCTTCACACTTGTCAGCACCTCCTTGTTTTGAATAAGGAATTGTTATACTTTCCTTAAAGTCTATCCGTGCTTACCCATTTTACATTTACCAACTATCTAATTTTTCACATGTCTGTATTCATTTTCGCCTCCTTCATTTGATGAATTTTTACATCTTCTCGTTACATTTCTTCCTATATTTGGCACATTATATGTAATAGTTTTGCCATGGCTTGCTCTCCCACGGACTTCAATGGTTCTGAGGGAGTTCTGTCTACTTGAAGGACCTTGCTTCCACTTGGGCTTCAAAGCGATCTGTCAAATTCTTCTCGCAGTATCCTACCTCTCATCGCATCTTATTTTACTTCATCTTGCCTTTCTAAAACGCTGCCTTCAATTTCACTGATCAAGTATAGCTCGACTACATATTACTCCCATGTTTCAGCTTTCCATTCTTTCCTTAGTTCTAACTTGTCATCTGAGATTCTGTAATTATATAGCTGCACTACTTTTCTCCAGATATTGTTTTTATGTATACAGAATGAAGCAGCGAGTGGAAATTTGTACCAAGGCCGAGAATCGAGCCTGGGTCTCCTGCTTACTACGCAGTTGCGCTAGCCACTGTTAGCGACCTTTGTACGGCGGTTCACTCAACTGCACGGATTACCCTTGCATGCCTGCCCCTCGATATAAATTCTCACTGCCACCCCAGTTTATTTTAAATACACCCTTACACACAAACAGAATTGCCAAGGCTCCTCGTGTTCTCACAATTCGGTCTAGGTTATCTGCAAACATTTAAACCGATAATGGTTGATAATTTTCTCTGCCTGCACCAGACATATTACGATTAGATTTTTAAAGTTACACTAGAGGTTTTGCGGCGCCATGTTCGGTTTAAAGCTAACATGGCTGTCAGTGGATTGCCGCAGTGCGCAGAACAGTGTCATATCTGTGCTGCACTCACAGCTGGCGTTGAAAAAGACTTACACAAATCACGACCACCTGATGTATGTGAGGAATTGTTATGTGATTCTTAAAGATGATTCTACCTTAAATTTTAAAAGAAAGCTACATTCAGTTATATACAACAAACAGAATACAAATAGTGATTACTGTAACTATGAACAGCAGGCAGTAAATGGGTTGGGATTGTAAGCGTTTGGATGTACACAATCATAAAATCTGTACTAGAACAATGCAATTTTTAAACTCCTCAAACAAGTAACTTCAGCGAAGTTTTCTCTTCCTGTAATTCCTAGTTATGAATATGAGACAACAATATCTTAACGTATTTCGGCTATTTCTACTCATCAATGCGTTATGGTACAATGTTCTGCCATAATTCACCACCGTGAAGGGAGGTATAGATGCCCAAAAAATGAAATGTGAGATTAATATGTGGTGTTCATCACAATCACCTTGGGTGCCATTTCAGGGGGTTAGACATTTTAAATGCTCCTTCGCAGTGTACACATTCAGTACTGAAATTCGTTAGAAATAGTCCGTCATAATTTAAGACAATAATCGTAAACTGGAAACCAGCCATCCCCCAAGCAGCGGTCGACTTAATACGACAAAAGAAACGCCTTTGCAAACAAATTAGGCGTGACAACATCCCAGGACTAAAAAGGTAGTGGAACTGACTAGATGCAAGAATTAGTAGAATCATTTCCGAACACCGCCAAACACAATTGGACGACACATGTCGACAGCTGAAGTGTAGGGAATGGGGCAAGTTGTGGAAGCGCTTCGAAATCCTGACTAGGACAACGAAAAGCTACATACCCCACTCTAGTGATGAACAACGAACCGACGGCCGACAAGGCGGAACAAGCGGAATCATTCAGGTAGGTACTGGATGAAGTTTACTCCTTCCCCCAAGACGACAGATTCAACGAGGACCTCAGGCACCAGACAGAATATCAGCCCTCCCTAACCCTAAACACCCGAAGAATAGAGACAGAGGACGAAACTGCGCTAAGCAAAGAAATAAAGGACACAGAAATGATAGACGCGGTACACTCAGGACGAAATTCCGCCCCTGGAGAGAACCAAATTAAACGAATCCACCTGCAGAAAGCACCATCCCACCTCCTAGCACCGCCTGACTAATGAAAGACTGCCAAACAGCTTGTAAACCAATAAAAACGTCATGATCTTAAAGTCTGAGAAACCCAAGACCGACCCACGCTCCTACAGAACGATCCCCCTATTAGTCATAGGTAAAACATATGAACGGATACTGACAGACCGCCTAAAAACTCGCACAGTACAAAACGGAATCCTCCCACTGACACAATAACGCTTTAGACAAAACCACTTCACTAACGACCCACTTCTCAAACCAACGGAAGGAATAACAAAAGTATTCAACAGGGTTTACTGCACACTCCCTGTTTTTATAGACGTCGAGTGCGTTCGGCAGGATCTGGCACTCAGGGCTCCTATAAAAACTAATCCTATTGGGCTTCCCGACCAAGACAGTGCGCATAATAAGAACATATATTACAGTCAGAAAGTGCAAGGTACACGTAGAGGATGTACCCTCTCGAGAAGTCACGCCTCAGGCAAGTGTGCCACAATGGGGCATTTTGTCCCTGCTACGGTAGACATGCAACGGTAACGACTCCCTCAGAAACAGCAGGACTACAATCCGACGACACCGCTTATTGATGCACAGGACTCAGGACGACTGCCCAACGGAAGACAGAAGCATACTTACAACGACTACAAGACTGGATGGTAAGACGGAGAATCCGACCTAATCCATCAAAAACTCGTACTACCCTATTCCAATACAGACAGCTGACGAAAACGAGTTACCAAAACGCAGACGACATACGACTGACGCTCTGGGACACACCACCGAGACTTGGTGATACTGCCAGGTACCTTATGTGTACCTAGACAAACACTTCAACTGGAAGACCCACCCTACGTACTTTTTAAATAAAACACGAAAGAAACAAAACCAAATCAGACAACTTCAAGGACGATTTCAAGAATGCGACGATCAAAGGCCGGCCACTGTGACCGAGTGGTTCTAGGCGCTTCTGTCCGGAACCGAGAGACTGCTACGGTCGCAGGTTCGAATCCTGCTTCAGGCATGGATTTGTGTGATGTCCTTAGGTCATGTTTAAGTAGTTCTAGGTTCTAGGGGACTGATGATCTCAAATGTTAAGTCCCACAGTGCTCAGAGACATTTTGGACCATCAAGCAGCAAGCCATACTTACAAGACGTGCATTAGACCTGTCATAGAATACGCTGCAGGCCCACTCGGAGGCATACACAGGCCAATTGCGAAACGACTTTACTCATTTGCAAGAAATACGCAGCATCTGCAGACTACCAAGACCTACACCCAGTGAAAAAGTACACAACGTCACTGGAGTGGACCCTGTCCAATCCCGAATCACCAAACTCAGGGCAAGATATTCACAGCACATACTCATGAAGCGACCAGACATGGAAGATATCCCAACGACAAGAACAAGATCAACCAGACGAGCGAAGTTCAAATATGATCAACCCACGCGTACACTTGCCCACACCAGCACAGAATTGCCCCCACCATCGAACCCCTAATCCGAGAAATCCCACAGCCCCGTACCTGGAGCGAAAGCCGAACGACTAATTACACCAAACACATACCACAGAGAAACCATATTCACATTCAAACAACACACACAAGTGAGAGAACGCAAGCGCACGCGCGTGCACACACACACACACACACACACACACACACACACACACACACACACACACACACACACACACAAATCTGAAAAAAGGGTCAATGTAAAAAAACAGATGCAAATGGTGCCACTGTCAAACGCAATGTATGTAAACTATCCTCAAATTCCACAACAAAAATTATATGCCCTGACATAGTGAAAGTACGAAATATATGTCAGAAATAGCTATCATTACTCCTCAGCTACTTTACTATCATTTTATTCTATTATCATGTTATTTTTTACTTTATTATTATGCTATTCAATAATCACTTTTATCTCTACTATGATACAACTATCAACAGAAGTTATTAATATTTACTTGTAATTCTTCAATGTGAAATAATGAACAATGTAAAACTGAATCCCCAACAAAGACCCACACACCTCAAAGTTCAGAACAAGGAAGTATTACTCGTAATATATATAGCAAAATTGCTTCTTGTGAACAAGAGATTGTATTCCACAGACAAATTTTTCGTTAAAACTGATTAGATATGTATCTAATAAAAGTAATTTTACTCCTGACTTGATCGTTTTCTTTTATTTCCTTATAGTTACTATTATAATTTCAGGTCTATAGGAGTTTTCACAGAAATTCAAATCTGAAATGAAAATTTAACGTAAACACCTCAAAAATGATAAACATTGAAAACGCACTAAAATTCGGCACAAAATCTCTAAAGATTCAATCATAAATATTTTGGAAGAATATGAATTATACATGCACACTACGGATTATCCTTACGATAAACTAAACGAACAAACTGATTTCAAGCACAGACAGTTAAAAAAAAAATTGAATTGAAATTTTATATAGGGATAACGAATAACGAAAACACCAGAGATTACAAACACATCGATAGCATTTCCATAGTGACACGACGCACCATATAATAAATATCCCTGAATAAACAACTAGCTGTCGAACCTGAACTTCTACGGCTATCAAAATAATAAAAAATCGTTTTATAATATACGTTCAACATCGAACAACTTTATAACTTTACTGAAAAAAATATTGCATCCAACAACTACGGATATAAATAATGGTTTACTTTAAGTTGACGTATGTCCATCTACAACGTCAGAACGTGGGTACAACAATTCAGTTTAAGAAACGTTTATAAGTTATATATTACGTAAAACATAAATAAACGTGTTTGTTTGCAGATGCAGTGATGAATAAAATAAAGCAGAAATAAGCTTGTATATCAAAACAAAATATCAAGCAGCATACTGCTTGCTAATTCTCAGCCTTAATACATGTTAAAGTTATAATATGGCCCGCGGGCGGACGCTACTGACAGAATGGCGATAGGGATTTAATAAATAGTTTAGTGTACAATTACGCGCACCCTCCGCTGTGCCGATTAACAGCTCGCTGTTGACCTACCATTCAACAGAAAACTTCGAAACTCATATTACGTCAACATCTGCGACTTTATTACGTTCGGCCGTTCTACGAGTAATTAAACAGCAACTGCCCACGCCTCACATAATGGCACGTGAGTTGTAGCGCTAGGGCGTTGTCGAACGAATCGGCAAGACAATGTCACCTGTAGGACAGGCGCTCTCAGTTCCGAATTTTCTAGACAACTAGCGGCGATTAAGTGATACGACTGACTCCGTCATTCTACTATGCGTTAGTAGAAGCCCATACAAACAATGAAACCTCAATTATCAAATTATTTTCATGCGAACGGTGAAAACCTAACAGTCCTTGCCAATTTAAACCTGGATATTCATGAATAACTACGAATCCCGTTGCGTCCTGAATTTTACCCGAATGGTCAATATGCAGGGATAAGACAGGGAGAATCATAATAAGTAGAAAGTATGGTAAATTTAGGCTCTAAAATTCGTACTTTGAGACAGGGCATAACATCTTGCTGATTCTGACTGTGAGCACTCGGAAGCAGAACATTTGCGGCGTGGCGGGGAGTGTTGGAAATGCGCACGCACCACGTAATAAACGAGAACCGCGAACTTTGAAATACGTTAGCGTCAGTGTTGACATCGGTACCACCTAACAGCCGCAGTGGTGAGTCGATATTGTACAACAACGACAATGGCTTCGCATTTCAATCCACAGTATGATGAATCATATCTCATTATTACACACAGATATTGGTTTTCAAAACATATAACATGGCGTAAGACTTCAAATACTTCCAGAATTTCAGTTTACAAAGGCATCACGTTTCTTACTGCCTCGAAGATTGTAGTCACCGAAAATATGACGGATCTGACAGATTTTAAAACTTAAAAGGAAGCTCTCAGAAAAGTAGGAAGAAGAGGAAATGTGCCGTTCGGATGAAATATAAAACTGTACTACTTCTAAGAAAGTCCTTGCGCCCTTTCACAGATTGTGTTTTAATAAATGGATGCTTGGTAGCTGCAACTGAACATGTACGTCCACTTCACGTAGAACAGTTTAGAGTGTTGCCGTTGTCAAACATAACAGTTGTGCCTCCCACAAGGTTATGCCAGTTAACGTTCAGAGACAGTCTGCATAATTTTTGTAAAGAGTTGATAGCATTTTCTTTGGCAATCTAAGGAAGTGTGGATACCATAGGCATATAGCTCATGTGGCATTCTTAGCTACACTGAAGAAAATGTTGAAAATGCAGGTTTTTCAAGGCATTTATTAGTTTATGAGTCTACAGACGAAGCACCAGTCATGATAGGAAATAAATCAGGATCTGTGGAGCAACTGAACAGGAAAATGAAAGAGCTTCCAGTACCCAATACTCAGTGGTCTGCAGTTTTATGTAACTGATCTCCAATGTGACAGGGAAAGTAGATGTTGTGGGTTTCTCCAAGCATTTGGACTCAGGACCAAAATACTTGTTTACACAAGTCTCAACGTGGATCCCTGCCTCTCGTGATGAAGGGGATACACTCTTCGCTCTTCGCAAACCTGTGCTCTCCGTCTACATCTACATCTACTTGCCGAGCACGGTTGCTGTGAAGCTCTGCGTTCACAGCTATGAGGTCTTCTTCGGTATTGTGAAACAAACCTCTGCCAATACAAGCTTTTTGCTTTCCATATATATATATATATATATATATATATATATATATATATATATATATATATATATATATATATATATATATATATATCCAGTAAATACGGGCGTGAAGTGCATAGCTTAAGAGCTGTGAGCAATTATTTACTCATCTTCGCTACTGTGAAACACGTCTTTTCTACTGTACATGTGCTCAGAGAATGCATTTTTGAGCCCTTGTTTACTAGACAACCAGCGGCCAGGGTGGCCGAGCGATTCTAGGCGCTCCAGTCTGGAACCGCGCAATCGGTACAGTCACAGGTTCGAATCCT
The DNA here is from genome assembly GCF_023897955.1 of Schistocerca gregaria. Classification (NCBI taxonomy): domain Eukaryota; kingdom Metazoa; phylum Arthropoda; class Insecta; order Orthoptera; family Acrididae; genus Schistocerca; species Schistocerca gregaria. Next base: position 450,741,897 of record NC_064924.1, read on the forward strand.
GCCTCGGGCATGGATGTGTGTGATGTCGTTAGGGTAGGGAACTGATGTCCTTAGGTTAGTTGGGTTTAAATAGTTCTACGTCTAGGGGACGGATGACCTTAGAAGTTAAGTCCCATAGTGCTCAGAGCCATTTTACTAGACAATCTTCTTGTTTTGGTCCATACTGTGGTCCACACTACCTCCTCCCCAAATATAGGAAGCAAAAACCTTGCGGAGAAGAGATATGTTTCACATTGTCGAAGATGAAGAAGTACTCAACCTCTTACGGCATTCATTTTAGAGCAAATGTTTACTAGACTGTTTTGCTTCGGATAATCGTTTGTGTCAAACCCATAACATTAATCTTTCTTCCTGGGACATTCTGTGCTGAGTAATACGCTTGATAAGACATGGTAACGGAAAGAAAAGTAGGTACTTTGGAGATGGTGGAGCCATCGCTAGTGGGACATTGTTTAATCAGAAGTGAGTAAGAATAATTTGGAACTGAATGCTAAGTACCATAACGGACCCATGAACTCTCATCGTGTATTAATCTGTGCCGCTAAGACTCGTCTTTTGCAAGATAAACGTGCCTCACATTACTGATCTATTGGTGATAGATGGGTGAAAGTGGAACACTATGGAAAATGGTTTTCTCTAACATCATGTCATAGATAATAAAGTGAAATATACAAGGTGACAATTATTGAAATATATGAAAAGACATAAATTATTTACAAACTACGGCGTGGAGACACTTTATTCAACATGTAAACGTTATTACAGATATTTTGATTTAGGTTAGAAGCTGTTCGATATGCCTGTCATCATGATGTGACGCAGACGAACAGCGAAATTCTGCATGATCCGCTGAAGCGTTAAAACACCGATGCTGTCGATTACATCCTGAAAGGCTGTTTTCACCTCAGCATTTGTTTTGCGATTATTGCTGTACATCTTGTCTTTAACATAGCCCCACAAAAAGCAGTCGCATGTGTTTAGATCCGGAGAATATGCCTCGCCAGTGGCCCCTAGGTACCCCAAAGCAAGAGTGCTGTTCCCAAGGTACTCCTCCTGGACATTAAAAACTCTCTGTCTTCGATGGGGCTTAGCTCCGTCTTGCGTGAACCACATCTTGTCGAAATCAGGGTCATTTTGAATAATGGGGATGAGATCATCTTCCAAAACCTTCACGTACCGTTCTGTAGTCACCGTGCCAACAAGGAATATCGTACCGATTATTCTGTGACTGTACATTGCACACAACACAGTCAACTGTTGAGGGTGAAGAGACTTCTCGACCCCGAAATGTGGATTCTTAGTCCCCCAAGTGCGCCAATTTTGCTTATTGGGCGAATCCATCCAAATGAAAGTGGCCATCGTCGCTGAACCAAAACATACACTCCTGGAAATGGAAAAAAGAACACATTGACACCGGTGTGTCAGACCCACCATACTTGCTCCGGACACTGCGAGAGGGCTGTACAAGCAATGATCACACGCACGGCACAGTGGACACACCAGGAACCGCGGTGTTGGCCGTCGAATGGCGCTAGCTGCGCAGCATTTGTGCACCGCCGCCGTCAGTGTCAGCCAGTTTGCCGTGGCATACGGAGCTCCATCGCAGTCTTTAACACTGGTAGCATGCCGCGACAGCGTGGACGTGAACCGTATGTGCAGTTGACGGACTTTGAGCGAGGGCGTATAGTGGGCATGCGGGAGGCCTGGTGGACGTACCGCCGAATTGCTCAACATGTGGGGCATGAGGTCTCCACAGTACATCGATGTTGTCGCCAGTGGTCGGCGGAAGGGCACGTGCCCGTCGACCTGGGACAGGACCGCAGCGACGCACGGATGCACGCCAAGACCGTAGAATCCTACGCAGTGCCGTAGGGGACCACACCGCCGCTTCCCAGCAAATTAGGGACACTGTTCCTCCTGGGGTATCGGCGAGGACCATTCAGAACCGTCTCCATGAAGCCGGGCTACGGTCCCGCACACCATTAGGCCGTCTTCCGCTCACGCTCCAACATCGTGCAGCCCGACTCCAGTGGTGTCGCGACAGGCGTGAATGGAGGGACGAGTGGAGACGTGTCGTCTTCAGCGATGAGAGTCGCTTCTGCCTTGGTGCCAATGATGGTCGTATGCGTGTTTGGCGCCGTGCAGATGAGCGCCACAATCAGGACTGCATACGACCGAGGCACACAGGGCCAACACCCGGCATCATGGTGTGGGGAGCGATCTCCTACACTGGCCGTACACCTCTGGTGATCGTCGAGGGGACACTGAATAGTGCACGGTACATCCAAACCGTCATCGAACCCATAGTTCTACCATTCCTAGAACGGCAAGGGAACTTGCTGTTCCAACAGGACAATGCACGTCCGCATGTATCCCGTGCCACCCAACGTGCTCTAGGAGGTGTAAGTCAACTACCCTGGCCAGGAAGATCTCCGGATCTGTCCCCCATTGAGCATGTTTGGGACTGGATGAAGCGTCGTCTCACGCGGTCTGCACGTCCAGGTCGAATGCTGGCCCAACTGAGGCGCCAGGTGGAAATGGCATGGCAAGCCGTTCCACAGGACTACATCCAGCATCTCCACGATCGTCTCCATGGGAGAATAGCAGCCTGAATTGCTGCGAAAGGTGGATATACACTGTAGTAGTGCCGACATTGTGCATGCTCTGTTGCCTGTGTCTATGTGCCTGTGGTTCTGTCAGTGTGATCATGTGATGTATCTGACCCCACGAATGTGTCAATGAAGTTTCCCCTTCCTGGGACAATGAATTCACGGTGTTCTTATTTCAATCTGCAGGAGTGTACATACCATACTATTTGGCAGCTTACCCCGCAGCCAGCCGTGCAGTTTGAACATCCTAACGCAAATCGTTCAGACATTATGACGACTTTATATGAAGTTATTCAACAATTGTGAACGTGTATATTCATGAACTATATACGTTCGGTGACTGTATAACGTTATTATCCAAGTCCTCCTTTTGTAGTTGTAAACTGATCTGAAGTGAAAGTCTGCAATATGACCACTTTGCCTGATAGGTGGACGAACAGATGACAACTGATGAGACAGACAGACAGAGAGAGAGAGAGAGAGAAAGAGAGAGAGAGAGAGAGAGAGGAGGAAGAAAAGTAAGACTCGTATCAGCTCTCCCTAAACTTTGTCATCCAGTCTTTGCGTGCCATCTTTTTCTCATTGTTGAATGCATGTGGTTGAATATCTTTCTCAGGAAGGTAAAATGCCAAGTAATTCAATTACTGATGTGCCATAATATCTCCGTCTCTTGTCAGAAACATGATTAAGGGGTTTTTCGTGTTCCTCTAGGTTGACAACATATCGGAAGTTTCCTAGAATCTTGTCTTCAATAGAGTCTATTTTTTTAAATTTTTTTCAAAGAACTCGTCTTTTCAGTGCATTTATTGTGGCACTAAATAGTTTCGGCTGGTGTAACAAATGCCTTCTTTTCTTTTCTGACAGCAACAAATGCCAGTTGCATAGATTACTAATCCCATGATGGTCCCGTGACTTTCTTTAATAATTTGATAGCATCTTAACACACACGTGTAATAAGAGAACTAAATAGTTTGGCTGGTGTAACAAATACCTTCTTTTCTTTTCTGACAGCAACAAATGCCAGTTGCATAGATTACTAATCCCATGATGGTCCCGTGACTTTCTTTAATAATTTGATAGCATCTTAACACACACGTGTAATAAGAGAACATCGTTTTTCACCAACTTCTCAATGCCTCAGTATACTTATTTTATGAAATACTCTTATTTTCAACTCCGTGGTTTTGAAACAAGGTAAATAAATTACGAAATACAGGGACAATTGGTGACTTTACCCCGTCCGCCGACTGGCCAGTATGCATAACTATACGCCACAACGATAACTAAATGTGTCTGAATAAAACATTATATATATTAGACAGTTCGTGAAGAAGTGGTTCCGAAGGCTAACAGATGACGTTTTACCAGCATTGCAGCAATTAACTCCCGCAAGACATATTCTTAAGATAGGCAAATGAATTTGTAACTCGTCTTATTTTAGACGTAGAGAAATCACAAAATTTTCAACTGCAGAGGTGCACGCTCATGCCACTAAATTCGCTGACAAAACCAAAGAGGTTTCTTTGAATAGCTTTATAATATTCGTCACTTGGCTGCAACAGTCTCCAGAGAATAAAACGAAGTGGCCACTTTATCCGCCATGGTCACTATAGCCTTCCTTACCCTGCAGCTTCAAAACTATTAACCTATGAGCTGGTGTGATGGAGAAAGTGAGCTCTGGTGCCGCTGTTTCTGCAATCGCGTCTCTCTTAGTGCTGCAGTGGCGTAGGTTTGGAAATCTTACGGAAGACAACAGCAGAAGCACTGTGTTATTATATGCCGCTGCCCTGCGCAGAAAGCAATGAAAGTGAATGGTGCTCGTGTTCATGAAGCCACTTTAAGTATACGTAAGCGTAGGTGGGGGGCACGTGGTTGGCAACATAGAAGCAAGTATGCCAAGTTATAGATTCACGAATGCAAAAGTGGTGTAATGGTAAAGAGGGAGTAGAGCAGGAGTTACTCTTCGTGGGGTATTACACTGCATCAGATGTAACGTTACCGACATCTCAGATTTACATCGACACATGAAGAGAAATTCAAGATAATATTAATAAAGTTACCGATCGTGACTTTATGTGAGACGGAGAATGGTGTAAGTCATTTGAAACCACGGATGTTTAAACTAGAATCGGAGACTGGCTACCACGCGGTCTGGTGAATTCTAATGACTATAAATGCATTATGTTCCGTATAGCAATTCTAATGAAAAACTGACCGCGAGGATTACCTTGATTTTGTATAGTTTTAAAGAATAAGTATACTTCAACAAAGTAGGCTAAACGCGAATGCACTAAGCAAATTACATCACAGGCAGGATGAATGCGGCTATTTAGAAACGTTCAAGACAAGCATCCGAAACATGTCCATTCGACGAGCAGGCAGGGATCACACAACGTCAAAAAGTGGGATACAGTATGCAGAATGCACAATGTAGAGAACAGAGATCAGAATGTCGCTTCGCCTTCAGATCCTGCCGTCCGTCACCGAACTTTCCGCCCCCCTGTCACCTGATTGACGGTCTTGAGTCACTTCGCGCCAATAATAATGATTTTCTGTCCTATTCCATTTGCTTATGGAGCAAGAAAAAAATTACTGTTAGTATACATTCTTATGGGACTTAATGTATCTCAGTCTCATGATACTTCCACGACATATTGGACGGAATCAGCAAAATTGTCATACGTCTTCGAATACCGTTTTCGCTGGCCGGAGTGGCCGAGCGGCTCTAGGCGCTTCAGCCTGGAACCGCGCCACCGCAACGGTCGCAGGTTCGAATCCTGCCTCGGGCATGTGTGATGTCCTTAGGTTAGTTGGATTTAAGTAGTTCCGAGTTCTAGGGGACTCATGACCTCAGAAGTTAAGTCCCATAGTGCTCAGAGCCATTTGAATCATTTGAATACCGATTTCCTAAATTTACGCGATATCTTTTTAAATTTCATGTTGAATCTTCAGCTGTCCTTTATTTTGAACAGTGCGCTTTGCTACTAATTTCGGTCAAATGGCCATTATCAAGCACAAGCTGGCATGAACGGCTGGAAAGTCATACCAAAGTAAGAGCAATAGCAGTACAGGTTTTTTTCAATAGTAGGTGTGAATAATAGGTTACATAAAGAAGCAAAGTTATCAACGATACTCAATATCGTATCGTGAGAAAGACATCGCTTTTCTTCGGAGGTTATCAGATAAAATCCTTGTGCATCTTTGTCACATTTTTATCTAATTTATAGCGTCCTTTGAACTACTAGCAGCATCATTTCGACGGTAGCTGCAATGTTCACTTTATGGGCCGACAAACGCTGGAGTGGCACTCTGGAATGTGTCGTACTAGAGTATAAACGTTTTCAACATGTCGCTTCTTGAAGTTCCTAAGTACTGCAGAAAAGACAGTGTTAAATGTTTCACACGAAAGCTTCTGTTTATTTACTGGCTGACTAGTTTCGCGCTTTGCCCATTTTCACAGGTCACCTATTACAGAGAGAAAAATTTATTACTGTTTGGTGTTCGAATGTGGAAGTGTCCTTGGTATATAGTACGTGTAACAAGTTATACTGACTTGTGTTGAGAAAACATCTCTGGATTCCTTTATGATTCCGTTTTTGCCCATCTCTTTCACATTCAGGGCCGCTGTGAGAATACATTGTTCCACACGGTAAAGCGGACACTTTATCTTTGATTTTCTTCTAACCGCCAAAAATACAGTCAAATTTCTGTCAAATACTCGATTTCAATTTCGTATCTTGCTTCGTTTTACATGAAATTATGGCCTTGTATTGTTCATACTGGTATTATAAACGTCGTGCAGTAGTCTCAAGATAGATATGCAATTTAACTGGTCACTCGAGCACTGCACAACGTTAACGTACAGTGGCAGGAACTTCACAGTTCTTACATGGTATGCAGATAGCGACCATGGATTTTATGTGTTAAACGCTATACAGACTGCATGAAATACAAGGTCGTCGCAACACACAGGCATTAGATGCAGGCAAAGCGGTAGTAGCTAGAAGGTAAGGACGAAAATGGACCAGCAAAGAGCCTGGACCCTCCCATTACTCCTAGAATGCCATCAAACTCCCAGTTCTCTCCTGGTGCGGTGTCGCTTCATGCAATCTCATTCATCGATCGCGTGTAATGCAAATAGGCAAAAATCATAATATTGCTACTATTCTTTACCTGTTAATGACGAAATAATTACAACTGTGAATACGCGCAAATATTCTCAAGAATATCGTCACCCAATCAGACTCAATGGTGCATCTTTTACCGCATCAAAATGGTTCAAATGGCTCTGAGCACTATGGGACTTAACATCTGAGGTCATCAGTCCCCTAGAACTCAGAACTATTTAAACCTAACCAACCTAAGGTTCAAAATGGCTCAAATGGCTCTGAGCACTATGGGACAACTGCTGTGGTCATCAGTCCTCTAGAACTTAGAACTACTTAAACCTAACTAACCTAAGGACATCACACACATCCATACCCGAGGCAGGATTCGAACCTGCGACCGTAGCGGTAGCGCGGTTCCAGACTGTAGCACCTAGAACCGCTCGGCCACCCCTTTCCGCATCCGAGCGTAGTTACTGCGACTTTGGGAGTAGCACAAGAGGACAAAAATAGTAAGAAGACACAGTAACTAGAGTAAGGAGAACATATTGCAAGATATATGAGACAGGCGAAATACCATCTGCTTCAAGAAAAAATTCTGTTACAAAACAGCACGAGCTGACAAGCGTGAATATTATTCAGCTATCAGTTTAACAAGTATTGGTAGCAAAAAACTGATATGAATTATTTGTAGAAGAATCGAACTACTGACAAGAGCGGACTTGGGGGAAGATCCGTTTGGATTCCGGAACATGTGAGGCAATACCGATCCTACGTCTAATCTTCGAAGAGGGCTGAAGAAAGGTAAACCTACATACACTCCTGGAAATGGAAAAAAGAACACATTGACACCGGTGTGTCAGACCCACCATACTTGCTCCGGACACTGCGAGAGGGCTGTACAAGCAATGATCACACGCACGGCACAGCGGACACACCAGGTACCGCGGTGTTGGCCGTCGAATGGCGCTAGCTGCGCAGCATTTGTGCACCACCGCCGTCAGTGTCAGCCAGTTTGTCGTGGCATACGGAGCTCCATCGCAGTCTTTAACACTGGTAGCATGCCGCGACAGCGTGGACGTGAACCGTATGTGCAGTTGACGGACTTTGAGCGAGGGCGTATAGTGGGCATGCGGGAGGCCTGGTGGACGTACCGCCGAATTGCTCAACGTGTGGGGCGTGAGGTCTCCACAGTACATCGATGTTGTCGCCAGTGGTCGGCGGAAGGTGCACGTGCCCGTCGACCTGGGACCGGACCGCAGCGACGCACAGATGCACGCCAAGACCGTAGGATCCTACGCAGTGCCGTAGGGGACCGCACCGCCACTTCCCAGCAAATTAGGGACACTGTTCCTCCTGAGGTCTCCACAGTACATCGATGTTGTCGCCAGTGGTCGGCGGAAGGTGCACGTGCCCGTCGACCTGGGACCGGACCGCAGCGACGCACAGATGCACGCCAAGACCGTAGGATCCTACGCAGTGCCGTAGGGGACCGCACCGCCACTTCCCAGCAAATTAGGGACACTGTTCCTCCTGGGGTATCGGCGAGGACCATTCAGAACCGTCTCCATGAAGCTGGGCTACGGTCCCGCACACCGTTAGGCCGTCTTCCGCTCACGTTCCAACATCGTGCAGCCCGCCTCCAGTGGTGTCGCGACAGGCGTGAATGGAGGGACGAATGGAGACGTGTCGTCTTCAGCGATGAGAGTCGCTTCTGCCTTGGTGCCAATGATGGTCGTATGCGTGTTTAGCACCGTGCAGGTGAGCGCCACAATCAGGACTGCATACGACCGAGGCACACAGGGCCAACACCCGGCATCATGGTGTGGGGAGCGATCTCCTACACTGGCCGTACACCTATGGTGATCGTCGAGGGGACACTGAATAGTGCACGGTACATCCAAACCGTCATCGAACCCATCGTTCTACCATTCCTAGACCGGCAAGGGAACTTGCTGTTCCAACAGGACAATGCACGTCCGCATGTATCACGTGCCACCCAACGTGCTCTAGGAGGTGTAAGTCAACTACCCTGGCCATCAAGATCTCCGGATCTGTCCCCTATTGAGCATGTTTGGGACTGGATGAAGCGTCGTCTCATGCGGTCTGCACGTCCAGCACGAACGCTGGTCCAACTGAGGCGCCAGGTGAAAATGGCATGGCAAGCCGTTCCACAGGACTACATCCAGCATCTCTACGATCGTCTCGATGGGAGAATAGCAGCCTGCATTGCTGCGAAAGGTGGATATACACTGTAGTAGTGCCGACATTGTGCATGCTCTGTTGCCTGTGTCTATGTGCCTGTGGTTCTGTCAGTGTGATCATGTGATGTATCTGACCCCAGGAATGTGTCAATAAAGTTTCCCCTTCCTGGGACAATGAATTCACGGTGTTCTTATTTCAATTTCCAGGATTGTATATAGCATTTATAGATGTAGAAATAGATTTTGACAACACTGACTAAACTACAGTTGTTGAATGTTTCAAGATGGAACATATAAAATACAAGGAGCGAAAGGTCACTTATAGCTTATACAGAAAGTGGACTGCAATCATAAGAGTGGAAGAACAAAAATGGTTGCAATAATTGATAAGGGAATGAGACAGAACTGCAGCCTATCCCCGATATTATACAATAAGCATGTTGAAATGGTGCAAACAGTAAAGAAAACAAAAGAGACATTTGGAAAGGAAATTAGAGTTCAGTGAGGGAAAATCTGTGACGTTTTTCGATGACACTGTAATTCCGTGACGAAAGGACTTGACAGAGCAGTTGAACGGACCTAACAGTGTTTCGAAAAGAGATTATGAATACCAACAAAAGTAAAACATACGTAACGGAATTTAGTGAATCTAAATCAGCCGAAGCTGTGGGAATTAAGTTATGAAATGGAATACAAAAAGAAGTAGATGAGTTTTGTTATTTGGGCAGCAAAAAACAGATGATAATCACAGTGGAGAAGATATGAAATTCAGACGACCTACAGCAAGCAAAGTGTTTCCAGAAAATAGGAATTTTTAACACTGAATGTACATTTGAGTGTTAAAAAGTATTTGTGAAGGTATTTGTTTAGAGCGTAGCCATGTACAGAAGTACCAGGACGATTAGTAGCTCAGACAGCAAGAGACTAGAATCTTCTGCAGTGTGGTGCTATAGACCACTTAAGATTAGATGGGTAGAGTGCGTAACTAATGAGGAGGTACTGAATCGATTTGGGGCGAAAAGAGACTTATGGTACAACAGGAGTAAAACAACTGATCATTTAATCGGACACATTCTGATCCATCAAGGACTGGTCTATTTGGTTGTGGAGGGAAGTATGGGGGTGGGTGAGGGGGGGGGGGGGAGGAGGGGGAGGAGGATGGAGTGGCTTGCACAGGACAGACTAGCGTAGAGAGATGTATCAAATCAGTCTTTGGACAACATGGGTGTTGATGTTACATGCACCAGAAACGTAACAAGATAATCATCATCATAATCATATCCAGTTCTGGTTCAGGCGTCCTTGTCTCTTCCAATTTCAGTCAGAATGCAGCTGATCTTTCCGTCTCTTCTTAGAACGGGAAACATTCTTTTTCCATTTAGGTATATATTTGTATGTCCTCAGCTCTTGGTCTTCCGGTAGCGTTCTCGCCTCCTGCGTTCGGAGCCCCAGCGGGGTCAGAGATTCTCCGTGTCTCGAGATGACTGGGTGTTATTTGTTGTCTTCATCATCATATTTCATCCCCTTTACGGTCGGAGGAAGGCAATGGCAAACCACATCAGCTACGACCCGGCGGTGTGGGTCTCCCGCATCGTTACTTATGCTCCTCGGAGTATGGGACCTCATCATCATCATAATATATTTGTGTATTAATTTAGGTGTTCGTAATTCTGACATGGTTCAAATTGCTCTGAGCACTATGGGACTTAACTTCTGAGATCATCAGTCCCCCAGAACGTAGAACTACTTAAACCTAACTAACCTAAGGACATCACACACATCCATGCCCGAGGCAGGATTCGAACCTGCGACCGTAGCAGTCGCACGGTTCCGGACTGCGCGCCCAGAACCGCGAGACCACCGCGGCCGGCCCTTCTGACACCCTTTGAGTGTTTACGTCTTTTACTGCTGTACCCCTCTATGTTCTGAAGTATACTTTTGACAGTTCATTCCTTGTTGGCAGCAATGGTTGGCGTTCCCACCGCACCGTTGCCCAGCGGCGGAGGTTTCCGCCAACACGCAGTGATTGGAACTCTTGCACTGACTGACCCGACCGCATGTTGTGTGTTACTAAATACGATAATTTCATGTGCTTGAAGAGGGGATTAAAATCACTAAACCAATCGTGGTATCAGTAAATATGAATACAACAGAACCACATCTCTGTAAATTAAGAATCATGCTTCTCAGTTGCTGATATCTTACATACCACATCTTGTGCCTCACTGCTTTTCGTACTGTCCATGAGTTTGTAACGAGCTAGAGGTCTTAGGAGTCTCATCTGTCCTGTCTGAAACCTGCTCCTCCGACTGGCGATTGGAGTCCAAGCCTGTGAGCCATGCATCACAACTGATAGTGCCGTCACATTATGAAATTTTAGTACTGTCTCTTTTCTGACGTTTTTGAGGAGATTATGATTTATAACACTTACCAACTACTAAAATTTTCGCAGTTTGTATTCTTTACTGTTGTATGTGATACATGAACTCTCACATCCCAGTCACTTAAAGCATTTATTTGTTCTAGCGGCTTAGTAAAATGATAGTATCAGCACTAAATAGAAATGACGGAAGTCACCACCAAAGCAGTAAAGAGGGTGCTGACTTTTAAAAAAAAATAATTGCGGTGTGCCAATTAATGGCTTAGCATTTATTATTACACTGCCTGCAGCTATCCAGCAAAGTCCTTGAACGGAAAAAAATGAGAGTTCAAGAAATCGAGCGTTATTGTTGGCCAACCAGGTGGAACCAACGACTGCTGGCGATGTGGAGTGGTCGTCAGGCAGGGGTGTGCCAACTGTGTTTCGCATTATCGTCGACAAGGTCGGGCTGGGCGGTGACGTAATGCCAGTGGGTGCACCACACCTCTGCATCTGGAACGAGCGCGTCCGCGGCTGCTGTGTATAAATACTGAGGGCCCATCTGCTGGAGCCACTAGCAGGGCGGTGTCCGCCTCCTACGTAACATGAAGTCGAGTCAGTCGCGGAGAGAGCTAACTTCACACACCACTGCGTGGGTCACCCGCTTCTCTCGCTGATCGTCTCTAAGTGCACACCACGGAAAATTTTAATATGGAGTTCACATGAACATACTTTGACGATCGCAGACACAATTTTTTCTTCCAATATTAACTGATCCCTCGAAGACAATAAGCTTCAGATTTCCCTCGTGATTCCTGATTCCTATATTCACAGTCTTATAAAATAATTATGTATTTTATCTTGACTGCCCTGTGTCTAGTACTTCACTGACTTTCGAGTATTGTTTTCATTACTTGTGCAATATTTTCGTGATTACAGATATAGCCTGCTTGGACCCCACTGCGTGTGCGATCGTCTTTCTGTAGAAAAATGTATAGTGATTTTATGTCACGAAGCTTCCTACTACAGACAACGTGGTTACCACACGAAACTCAAATCCAACATAAGATCAGGAGAGATACTTATTATAAATTTAGTCTGCGTGCCGATCACTCTTCTCACACAAAGACAAAGTAAGACTCTATATAAATGTGCAGTATTCGTTCAAGTGTTTATTGTGTGTATTTTGTCCACATACACTGACAACTACTTCTTTTCCATTTTGTTACGACTCGCTGTTTTGCAAGTGTTTCAATAACAATTTTAATACCGTAATCGCTGAAGGCATACCAAGTGATGAATGACTGTGTTCCTTCTGAGGCCAGACAAGATGGTATACCAAAATACGCCATAACGAAAGCACCTCAGTTCCGTGTTGTAGCGTTGACTACCATGGATGGTATAATGATTTAAAAAATGTTTTTACAGCCGTGTTTTATTTCAAAAGTAATTTCCCAATGCATCAAAAGTCACAAACCGCAATAACTTATGAGTTTGACGGCCACCGTGTGTGCTGGTAGTGGTAGCGATAGAGGAAAACTAAATATAAAAAAACGGTAAAGATATTGTAACAAACAAGTAGTGCATTTGCAGGAAAATTGTCCCCTTCTAGTGCGACTTCACCACTTTACTTGTCTGACTTTACAGTGGATACGTGACATGGTGCATGTGGCTCTTGATTCGTAACGTTAGTTCCTGTAACGTCTGATCGTTGCCCACTAGTACCATATTGTGAGGGGGTCACTAATGACGATCACCGACCCAAAAATTATAATCTGTCAAGAAATTTAGCGATCTGACGGTTCAGTGAACGAAGCAGTCAACAGAAATGGAAATGGTGAACATAAATGGATAAAATTCAACAATGATAAAAAAAGAGTTTCCAGTTGTTCAGTATCGAGATTAGGCAGCTGCTACGACCCTAAAGAGCGTATAGTCAGAGGTTCAAAAGAAGCCACAGCCTTTTTAATTATGTGAGGGAAACAAAGCCAAATAGATCACGGGATAGAAGTGAGAGGATTTCAATTACGTGTTAATTCAATTAAAAATCTAACAGAATAAGTTAACAGAGAAAAGGCCACTTTATTCGATGTGGCACATTGCAAGTTCTGTGTAGATTACACGAAATACGCACCTTCTTACATAAACTGGTGGGCAACGGCCTTGCCGCAGTGGATACTCCGGTTCCTTTCAGTTCACCGACTTTAAGTGCTGTCAGGCGTGGCCGGCACTTGGATGGGTGACCATCCGGGCCCCCATGCGCTGTTGCCATTTTTAGGGGCGCACTCAGCCTCGTGATGCCAACTGAGACGCTACTCGACCGAATAGTAGCGGCTCCGGTCAGAGAAAACCATCATAACGACCGGAAGTGCGGTGTGCTGACCCCACGCCCCTCCTATCCGCATCCGCATCTGAGGATGACACTTCGGTCGCATGGTCCCGATGGGCCACTTGTGCCCTGAAGACGGAGTGCTTTTACATAAATTGGCAGGTCTCAGAAGCAACTAAAAGTATCAAACGATTAAAAAAAAGCACAAGAGACTCTAATTTGCAGGGAGGGACATCAGATTCAGGTTTTTAATACTGACGTTACTCTGTTGTAGAATTATGGAATACTCTACATGTCAAAGCATTGTAATATTTTAGATATTTAGGTTTGTTAAGGGTCTCAGACATTATTTCTATATCAAGTTAATACTTGGTTACTTAATTTACGTTCTATCCACTTAATACCCAAGATAATTCTGTTGTATGGAAATTGAAACGAGCCTAATTTCTTATTTTCTTAGGCTTTCTAATTTTCCAAAGTTAACGTATATGTTCAGTGCTACTACTCGAATTGTTCAGTAATATTTTTCTCAAAGCTACTTCGTATATCAGCTTTTAGTTCTGAAGGGTGAATGGCCATTTAAAGATTTTTGCAGACAGTTAACTCCACAGTTTCCAAACCAAAATCGTATGCTGTTCACTTCAGCAGTTGTTATGAGCAAAGGTTTCAAAATGGTTCAAATGTCTCTGAGTACTATGCGACATAACGTCTGAGGTCATCAGTCGCCTAGAACGTAAAACTGATTAAACCTAACTACCCTAAGGACATCACACACATCCATGCCCAGGACAGGATTCGACCCTGCGACCGTAGCGGTCGCACGGTTTCAGACTGTAACGCCTAGAACCGCACGGTCACTACGGCCGGCAGAAGGTTTCATGAGAGAAACTGTTGGCCATTTTTGTTTAAGCACTAGTTTTACATCAGAGAAAGCTTCCCTGACTGAACTGCATAGCGGGTACACGGAAAAACTCTGCCCTATTGATGAAACTGTAGATCTGATGAAGCTACTTAGTTGGGAAATGGAGAACTGAATAGTAAGGGTAATGTTACAACTATTAGACAATAATATTTTGTGTGTAAACTACTATTACAGATATAGCTTCACATACACAGGATTTTCTGCTCTGGATTAATGGTACCATTATAATGTAATATACAGTTGTAATGACTTATCATATACGGACCAGGTTTGTCTTTTGACAGGTGTACGTCGTCCTGTCAGCGCTTGCTCTGTGTGTCGTCGCCGAGCCGCCAGTCGACCGGTCGTAGTTGCCTCCCAGCTCTGAGTACGGACCTCCCTCGGCCTCCTCTCTCAGCTCTCAGTACGGTGCCCCAGCAGGTAGCAACCTCAGCACACAATCCAGTGCTCCTTCAGCTGATGGCCTCAGCACTCAGTATGGAGCTCCTGCTCTAACAGGCGTTGCGTCTGGTAGCGCAGGCGCTTCCAGCCAGGGTCCAGCAGCTCGCATCTCCACCAGCTTTGGAAGTGCCTCCTCCAAGAGGATTGGAGCTGGCAGGAGGATAAGTGATGGTCTCTCCACTCGCTATGGCGCTCCTTCGGCAGCTGGCCACACTACTGGCTTTGGAGGACTCGGTTTCTCTGCACAGTACGGCGCCCCTTCTTACTCTGGTGACGTGCCCTCCACTCAGTACGGTGCGCCCTCTGATTACACTAGTAGTTTTTCTACGGTCACGCTGGAGGCCAAGAGGATTCTCTTGCTGTAAGATTTTTCATTAAATTCTCTTAATGTTTTCGATTTTGATAAGACACTACACTGCACTTTCACTTTTAAAAATACACACATCAAAAAACTTTTTGCATCACCTTGGTTCCGCGAGTTCCGGAACCTGTACAGAAAATATTGAATAGAGATCAACATAAACATCAATTCCTCTGTTTTTGTTGCTCATGAAAACAACACTTTGCAAGTTGTACCACCACACAGCGAGGCCTTCAGAGGTGGTGGTCCAGACTGATGTACACACATACCTCTAATACGCAGTAGCACGTACTCTTAAGTTGATGCATGCCTGTATTCATCATGGCGTACTATCCACACACAAGTTCATCAAGGCACTGTAGGCCCAGATTGTCCCATACCTCAACGGCGATTCGGCGTAGATCCTGCAGAGTGGTTGGTGGGTCACGTCATCCATAAAGAGCGCTTTTCAATCTATCCCAGGCATGTTCGATCGGGTCCATGTCTGGATAACATGCAGGGCACGCTAGTAGAGCGGTGTCGTTATCCTGAAGGAAGTCATACACAAGACGTGCACGATGGGGGCGCGAATTTGTCGTCCATGAAGACGAATGCCTCGCCAATACGCTGCTGATACGGTTGTACTATCGGTCGGAGCATGTCGTTCCCGTATCGTACAGCCGTTATGGTGCCTTCCATGACCACCAGCGCCGTACGTCGGCCCCACATCATGCCACACCGGAACAGCAAGGAACCTCCACCTCGCTGCACTCATGGGACAGTGAGTCTAAGGCTTCCAGCCTGACCGGGTTGCTTCCAAACACGACGATTGTCTGGTTGAAGGCATATGTGACATGCGTGAAGAGAATGTGATGCCAGTCCTGAGTGATCCATTCGGTATGTTGTTGGGCCCACCTGTACCGCGCTGCGTGGACCTCGCCATGGACGTCGGGAGTGAATTTGCGCATATGCAGCCTATTGCGCACAGTTTGAGTCGTAACACGACGTCCTGTGGCTGCACGAAAAGCATTATTCAACGTGGTGGCGCTGCTGTCAACCTCCGAGCGATAATCCGTAGGTAGCGGTCATCCAATGCAGTAATAGCCCTTGGGCGGCCTGAGCGAAGCATGTCATGAACAGTTCTTGTCTCTCTGCATCTCCTCCATGTCCGAACAACATCGCTTTGGTTCACTCCGATATGCCTGGACACTTCCCTTGTTGAGAGCCCTTCCAGGCACAAAGTAACAATGCTGACGTAATCGAATGGCGGTATTGGCGGTCTAGGCATTGTTGAACTACAGGCAACACGAGCCGCGTTTCTCCTTCCTGGTGTAATGACTGGAACTGATGGGCTGTCGGATCCCCTCCGTCTAATAGGCGCTGCTCATGCACGTTTGTTTATATCTTTGGGCAGATTTAGTGACATCTCTGAACAGTCAATGAGACTGTGTCTGTGCTATAATATCCACAGTCAACTTCTATCTTCAAGAGTTCTGGGAACTGGCGTGATGCAAAACTTTTTTTTGATGTGTATAGATTTACATAGAGTGGGAATCAATATTATAGTGGTTACGAAAATGCACTCAAAACTGTTCATGTGATGATAGCTTAATGTTCACTGATCACAATGCCTTCCAGACATTATTTCTTTCAGCAATGAAACTGCTATTTATAAATTTGGTCAATAATATCAAAGTTGAAGGAATTCCTTTTTGATAAGATCTTCTCATGAAATTTCAATTATCAACTTTTTCTCTAGAGTGCGTGTGTGTGGCGCCCACTTTCATAGGGTGGAGGGATCGTCATAATGAAATGAGAGAAATCGGAGCTCACGGAGAAAGATTTAAGTGTTGCTTTTCCCGCGTGCTGTTAGAGAGTGGAACGGTGGAGAAATAGATTGTAGGTGGTTCTACGACCTCTCTGCCACGCAATTTGTTGTGAACTAGAGAGTAATGATAAACATGTAGATGCATGAAAAGAAACATAAGTCCTTCACAAGATAATACTGTGGTAAGCGATATTCGTCAGAAAGCATTTCTCTCACCCTGTAACATTGTACGGTATTACTGTGTTGTGTGTTCTCTTGGCGCTAGGCGGTTCATCTGGATCATAAGACGGTGATCACTTTGCTCATCAGTCGCTCTGATGTACTCGAATACAGGTAAGATTTCGTAGCACATCAAAAGTACGTCGCACGTCACACAGTGTTGCACAGTACTAATTGATCATGCAATTTGATTCTCTATATTCGAATGAGGCTTCTTCTAAAGGACGTTAATGGCTGTGGCAGCTATCAGTTCTAGTCGAAGAGTTAAGTGGAAACAAATACAACACTCACTGACTTGAATGCATACTTTTTCTAGAAAATTTGAATGCAGTCAACTTAAGATTCCTTACAGATGCTGGTAGGACGTCAAAGAGGCCGACTTGGAGCAGGAGAGGCTTGACAGGACATTTTAATTGCCACTGTCTATACTTTTACAAATAATTTCATAAAACTTTCTCAGGATGACCAGGAAGGATTCAGAATTCACACAGCAGTGGAAGTTCAAACACATAATAAAATAATTTTCTTTTACATGTCAAATTTCATCATTTTTCCCTTACTATTGGCTGCATGTGTTGCTATAAGGACACTTATCTCATAAATAAGAGATATTCTTCCATGAATTTTGCACAGCACACAAACCATACTTACCGGTGTATGAAACTCTAAAATTTATTTAATTTGTAAAACAATGAATGACCTATTACATTTTAAACTTAATATTTAGAAGAAAAACTCAATCTTTATAGTTAATTATCTCATCGAAGAATCTCGCTTACTTATGAAGAAAAGTGTCCCTAAAGCAACAAATGCAGCTAGTAGTAAGTGAAAAAATGAAGAAATTTCACATGTAAAAAAAATATTTTCTTATGTTTTTTTATCTTCCATTGCTTTGAGTGTGAGTTCTGAATACTTCCTGGTCATGCTGACAAAGTTTTATGAATTTATTTGTAAAAGTATAGACAGTGGGAATTAAAATGTGCTGTCGTGCCTTTCCTGATCAAAGTCGGCATGTTGGACGTCCTACCCCCTTAATAAACTGCACTATAAAACCTATATTTCTATTTCCTTTCAAATTTTTACTAGTGTATTGAATAGAGATGGATGTAAGCAATAGTAATATAAATAAACTGGCATTTTAAGATTAAGAATATCACTATGGTTATTAAAAATTATAATACTACATAAACGTGATAATAATCCTTTGTTATCCTGTATTCGACAGTGAATACTATCATGTCATTCTACATGCAATTTTGGGTTTGACAGAACTTAACTTATCAGTTCAATGTCCTGCTACCATAAGATGCTTTAAGTTTCAGACAAATCTTAATTTCTTGTACAGCAGCATACGCTTCATTTTATAACTGTTTCAATACTGACTACAGGTGCAGAATACTGTTTGGGTGTAAGTTTACCTGATACATTCAGACAGTTATGCTGAATTTCTGCTTGAAACAGACATTTCGCTCCATTTAACAGTCAGTGTATGTATACATTACTCTTAAAGGAGCCGGCCAACTACGAGTTCAGCTACTCGGTGCAGGACGGCGAGACGCTGAGTGACTTTGGACAGGAGGAGTCCAGGCAGGGGGAGAGCGCCCAGGGCCAGTACCGCGTGCTGCTGCCCGACGGCCGCAAGCAGATCGTCTCCTACCAGGCGGACGAGGGCGGCTACAGGCCCACCGTAGAGTATGAGGACACCGGACTCACCGCCTACTCCGCCGGCGGGTACGGTTACGGCAGGGAGCGCGCTGCAGCTGGAGCTGGGCTGGAAACGGAGGATAGCACTTCTGACCGACAGGTGGACTGTTCTGATCACGCAGGAGACGATACTCCCATCGGAAATAGAACGTACAAATGTAGTGAAGTTAATTTATCTATAAATGTAGTTGCTTACGAAGAATGGATAACATTGTTGTAGTATTCTCTGTAGCAGATAACAATCGTATTTCTTTTTGTATGTGTTGCTGAATAAAGAAAGAGAATAATTTATATATATCGTTGTCAGTTATTTTTCCATGGTTCCATTGCTGAATCTATTCTACATCCAGACGGAGTGAATCGACTGAAAAGGAAATGGCTCTGAGCACTATGGGACTTAACATCTGAGGTTATCAGTCCTCTAGAACTAACCTAAGGACATGACACACATCCATGCCAGAGGCAGGATTCGAACTTGCGACCGTAGCGCTCCCGCGGTTCCAGATTGAAGCGCCTAGAACCGGTCACCAGCCTCACCGACCGGCGACTGAAAAGGATAGAACGTTTTGTAGTACACAGGTTTAGACCAACAACCTTACTAAAACTCGAGACATTCTATCTTCTGAATACTTTCTTTTGTTTTATGAAATATTAACCCTTCTAATGAAATTTGAGTTTCACAGTACCATGAATTTAAGAAGGCCATCTAATGCACACTTTCCAAACCATAAAACCCATAAATTTACGTACGACATATTTAATCTTATTTTATGCATTATTGTTGGTTTCTCGTATTTACTAAAGGAATTCGGAAACATGGAGTCTGAGATCCCTGCAGTTGTATCCAAGCACCATGGTTAAAGGGAATAAAAACCTAAAGATATAAATCTTGCTTCTAAAGTTAACGATGAACGTAATTAAAATGGTTGAAATGGCTCTGAGCACTATGGGACTCAAATGCTGTAGTCATAATCCCCTAGAACTTAGAACTACTTAAACCTAACTAAACTAAGGACATCACACACATCCATGCCCAAGGCACGATTCGAACCTACGACCGTAGCAGTCGCACGGTTCCGGACTGCGCGCCTAGAATCGCGAGACCACCACGGCCGGCGAACGTAATTAAACGTCAGCCATATAACCCTTGCCAGACGGACTACTGATAGTCTCTTTCTTTACTAGCATTGCGGAATGTTTCGTAACATTAACTGGCCAGAATGTGATTTCTCTTCCATTATTCTTAAAGTACTTCTGCTCTTTCTTTCAGAATTACTTCATGTTAATGTTTACACTCTTATTTGCAAATTATTTCTGTTAATAATTAATAATCACTACTTAATACCTTTAATTTCTCCGTAAACTAAAACCGAGCGAGGTGGCGCAGTGGTTAGCACACTGGACTCGCATTCGGGAGGACGACGGTTCAATCCCGTCTCCGGCCATCCTGATTTAGGTTTTCCGTGATTTCCCTAAATCGTTTCAGGCAAATGCCGGGATGGTTCCTTTGAAAGGGCACGGCCGATTTCCTTCCCTAACCTGAGCTTGTGCTCCGTCTCTAATGACCCCATTGTCGACTGGACGTTAAACACTAACCACCACCACCACCACCATAAACTCAAATGTTTCCGATTGTTTTGGCAAACCTCTCTGATTTTACTTTCGTAATATTCTCTCCATTAAATTTACTGCTTTCCTGAAGCATTTAGGTAGGCCATGTGTCTCCAGCAGTAGTCAGCAGAGAAGGCCACAGTGCTCTGTAGTTCTCTACAAACTTTCTGTAGTTAGTCACTGGACGATGTACAGCCCGAGTCTCAAACACATTTATTAAGCGACAGTCAAGGAGTATACTTACTGAGAGACTAAAATTCTCTAAGCTCCTGTTAGAGTGTTTACAAATCATCTACTGTGTTAGGTTAGATTATGTTCATTAGTGTCACGACAGCCCACAAAGAAAAAGACTGAGTACGTATTTCGTGATGTCTATCCTTTTGATAAATTACAGTCATTGTCTTCACGTTTTGTCACTAGCGATTCCGTTGCCTTTTGAAGGTTGTGCAGTTAGAGTGGCAGTAGGGCACTATTTTATTTTATTTACTTATTTTTTGAATAATCAGCCTCCATCGTTCTTGTGACTGGTTTACTGTGGAACACCACGAATTTCTCTCCTGTGCCAAACTCTTCATCGCAGAGTAGCACTTCCAACCTACGTCCTCAATTATCTCTGCCTTCCTCTACAGTTTTTGGTTTCTACAGCTCCCTCTCCTACCATGGAAGTCATTCCCTCACGTCTTAAGAGATGACTTATCATACTGTACCTTCTCCTTATCAGTGTTTTCCACATATTCCTTTCCTTTCCAATTCCGTACATGACCCTCCTCATTCCTTACCTTATCAGTACACCTAATTTTCAAAATTCATCTGTAGCACTACGTCTCAAATGCTTCGATTCTCTTCTGTTCTGGTTTTCCCACTGTCTATGTGTCACTACCATACATGCTTTACTCCAGAAGTACATTCTCAGAAATTAAATGAAACAACAAGTTTACTGTTACCAGTCACTATTTATCTGCACGGAGCATTTCGAAGGTTTAAACCTCCATCATCAGGTGGATTTACATTTGTTAGTATGACATTTGTGTGTTTGGTATGTTACGATTTTTTGGAGGAACTTGTGGCAATATCTCCAGTGGTCACAGGTTTCTATCGCTGCCGTAACACATCACATGTGTTGTATTGTATTACATTGTATGTTAACTGGGGACCTAGAAACAACGGAAAGGCTCCGTCCCTGCCACAGCCGCAGCGGTCCACAACCCTGCGACGACCACCTCAGTCCACATCACCCCTTCGCCGCCCCACACCGAAACATTCATCCAGGGTTATTCTGCGGTTCGGCCCCGGTGGACCCCCTGAGGCAACGTCTCACAGCCAACGAGTGTAACCCTTATGTTTGACTGGTAGAGTAACGGTGGTGTACGCGAACGTGTAGAACTTTTTTGCGGACCAATGGCCGACATAGTGCAGCTGAGGCGAAATAAGGGGAACCAGCCCGCGTTCGTCGAGGCAGATGGAAAACCGCCAACAAACCTTCGACAGACTGGCCGGCTCACCAGACCTCGACACACTTCCGCTGGGCGGATTCGTGCTGGGAACCAGGTGCTCCTTCCCACTCCGGAAACATCACAAGTATACTGCCATACTTCGTAAAAAAAAATATTCCTGAAATTAAGGCCGATTTTGGTATCAGTAGACTTTTTTGCCATAGCTAGTCTGCTTTTGATGTCCTCCTTGCTGCGTCCGTCACTCGTTGTTTTTACCGCCTAGGTAGCAGCATTCCTCAACTTCACCTACTTCGTGACCATCGATCCTGATATTAAGTTTCTCGCTGTTCTCATTTCTACTACTTCTCATTACCTTCGTTTTTTTTATTTACCCGCAATCCATACTCTGTATTCATTAAACTGTTCATTACATTCAGCAGATCATTTAATTCTTCTTCACTTTCACTCAGAGTAGCAATGTCGTCAGCGAATCGAATTATTGATGTCCTTTCATCTTGAATTTATATTCCACCCCTGAACTTTTCTTTTATTTCCATCATTGCTTCGTCGATATACAGATTGAACACTAGGGGTGAAAGACTACACCCCTGTCTTACACCCTTTTTAATACGAGCACTTCGTTCTTGGTCGTCCACTATTATTATTCCCTCTCGGCTGTAGTACTTATTGTATATGACCCGTCTCTCCCCATAGCTTACCCCTATTTTCCTCAGAATTTCGAATATTATTCGCCATTTTCCATTGTCGAACGCTTTTTACAGATTGACAAATGCTATGAAAGTGAACTGCCTCTCTTGTGCATTTACCTTTCCTAAAGCCAAACTGATCGTCACCTAACGCATCCTCAATTTTATTTTCCATTTTTCTGTGTATTGTTCATGTCAGCAAATTGGATGCATGAGCTGTTAAACTCATTGTGCGATAATTTTCGCCCTTCTCAGCTCTTGCCGTCTTCAGAATTGTGTGGATGATGCTTTCCCGAAAGTCAGATGCTATGTCGTCAGAGTCATACATTTTATACACCAACGTGAAGAGTCGGTTTGTGGCCACCTCCCCCAATGACTTTAGAAATTCTGATGGAATGTTATCTATCCCTTCTGCCTTATTTTATCTTAAGTCTTTTAAATTCCGATTCTAATACCGGGTCCCCTATCTCTTCTAAAACGACTGCTGTTTCTTATTTTATCACATCAGACATATCTTCCCCTTCATAGAGGGTTTCAATGTATTTTTTCCACCTATCCGCTCTCTCGTCTGCATTTAACAGTGGAATTCCCGCTACAGTCTTAATGTTATCACCGTTGCCTTTAATGTCACCGAGGTTGTTTTGACTTTCCTGTATGCTAGGTCAGTCCTACCGACAATCATTTCTTTTTCGTTTTCTTCACGTTTTTCATGTAGCCCTTAGCTTCCCTGCACTTCCTATTTATTTCAGTCTTCAGTGACTTGTATTGCTGTATTCTTGTGT
Organism: Schistocerca gregaria; assembly: GCF_023897955.1. Classification (NCBI taxonomy): domain Eukaryota; kingdom Metazoa; phylum Arthropoda; class Insecta; order Orthoptera; family Acrididae; genus Schistocerca; species Schistocerca gregaria. Next base: position 450,765,491 of record NC_064924.1, read on the forward strand.
CTCCCGGATCAATCTTGTACTTCCTTCTTTCATCGATCAATTGAAGTATTTGTTCTGTTACCCACGGTTTCTTCGCAGTTACCTTCTTTGTACCTAAGTTTTCGATTTCCACTTCTTTATCGCCCCCTTCAGGAATGTCCGTTCCTCTTCAACTGCACTATCTTCTGAGCTATTCCTTATTGCTTTATCTGTAGCCTTAGCGTCCTTCAAGCGTATGTCGTCATTCATTAGTACTTCCGTATCCCACTTCTTTGCGTATGGGTTCTTCCTGATTAATGTCTTAAACTTCAGCCAACTCTTCATCACTACTGAATTGTGATCTGCGTCTGTAAATGCTCCTGGGTACGGCTTACTATCCAGTATCTGATTTCGGAATCTCTGTCTGAATGTTTGGATTTTGCCACCCCACCACATGCTTCTGCAATTTGGTCGCACTTGTCAGAACTGGATAACTTAAGGAACACAGTCGGACTGACGATCGACAGGTAAATTCCAATCAATTCATCCACTTTGATCTGAAAAGTTTCTTCGATAAATGCCTCAACTTCGTAAGATTTCGGTCGGATCGAAAATCAACTTCAAAGTATCGCGTCGCGTTGTCTGATCCATTATGTCATTCTAGAAAGCGCGCACTCACCACTCGGCGCCGGCCGCTCGCAGCGACAATGTAAACACCGCAATAGCCGCTCCGTACGTCCGCACAGCACGGCCGCCGGCGGCGGAATACCCATCTGAGCTACCGAAGCACGACTCACCTCCGGTACTCACAGCTATACTTCTGCCAGTATCTCGTCTCCTACCTTCCAAAATTTACAGAAGCTCTCCTGCGAACCTTGCAGAACTAGCACTCCTGAAAGAAAGGATTTAGCGGAGAAATGGCTTAGTCACAGCTTGGGGAATGTTTTCAGAATGAGATTTTCACTCTGCAGCGGAGTGTGCGCTGATATGAAACTTCCTGGCAGATTAAAACTGTGTGCCCCACCGAGAGTCGAACTCGGGACCTTTGCCTTTTGCTGGCAAGTGCTCTACCATCTTTTTTTTTTCTTCACCAGGAACAGGGTAAAATGAACAAAAGATCTTTATTGGTACAAAATTAAATACAAGAAAAATGCCATCCTTCCGGCGAAAATAACACAAGACATGATACTCGTACAAGGTGAGCAAGTTTTTTAGTATGAACAAGGTGTAGGAAAAAAAAACTAATAATGCTGATGGAAGCTAAGAGGTGTAAAGCAATATACAGTGGAGTGAGGGAAAAACCAGTGTTTATCTGGTGTAGTGTATAAAAGAAAGGAGGCGCGTGTCCATGCGCCTACTCCACTATGGGTTACAATGTAGAAAGCAGCGCGAGGGGTCTCAGATGTCAGCAGGGGGGGCGGGAGTGCTGTCGGCGTGTGGCACCATCCAACTGAGCGGGAGTGACGTAAAGATCGCGTGTAGGTAATTAGCGAAGAAGGCGCGGTAGCGCGGTCGCTGTTCGATTCACTGCGGGCGGTTTGTAAGTACAGCCAGAAATCAAGGCGTGATTTGTCGCCATCATTATACATGTAGGTGATGGTCCATCCCTTGACCCATACAATCGCATGATTTTTGGTGGTGGGGAAATAAGTATTCTCAGGATGGATAAAAGTTCATGGGCCATTTGAGTCCGGTGGAACACGGAGGTAACAGGCAACGAACTGTCGGGCAAGTTTCCAGACGTCACTGGTGGCAGCACAAGTCAATTGATGGACATCGTCATCCATGAGGTGGCAATTGGAGCAGAGTGGAGAGTCCTTTAGTCCGATGGCGCGAAGACGATGATTTGTGGCGAATTTTTCATTTGCGACCTGGTACCATGTTGCCCGGACGTTGGAGGGAAGAAAAGGCTGGTGGATGTGACGCCAAATCGTGGACCACCGCGTGGACGGATGTCGCAGTTCGATATTGTTGCTGGATATGGAACGAAGGAGTGGGGTGTAAAAATCTTTAGGTCGAGGAGAACGCGTGGTCGGTAAGTGTGTTTGATCATAACTGAAGTCGACGATGAAATCAGAAATGTGCGTCAGATGGTGCTTGATGTGTCCGACTGGTACTGGTGGTGTTATGGTCGTGGGCACAAGAATTTCCAGCAAGCTGCGCGTAAGGGAGGTGCCCCCGTGCCACTGCTTGTGCATGGTGGACATGTACAAGGACGCCGCGCGGAGTTGCACATTGACAAGACCGAGGCCACCCGCTCGCGGGGGAAGGGTGAGCGCGTGGTAGCGGACCTTAAAGAGCGTACCGGCCGTAAGGAAGTATCCGAAGGCAGCCTGGAGGCTGCGTCCAATAGTTGATGGCAGCGGGAGGACCTGTGCAATGTGGACCATTCTGGACGCCACATGTTTATTGAGGTATTGGACACGTTGTAAGGAATCGAGTCGTCGGAGAAGATTTTGTCGCACCGTAGTGCGGATGGTTTGGAGAGCACGCCGAAAATTGATGGCAGCGGAGCGGCGCACGGTGGAGGTGAAAATGATACCAAGGTATCGTGTGAGAGGCCGCGTCCAATGGGCATCGCCGCGGATTTAGTCACATTCATGTTACTGCCCGCTGCAGTGCCGTACGTTGATATCAAATCAAGTACCGTGTGTGTTTCACTCCGTGAGCGGATCAAGAGAAGGAGGTCGTCCGCATACGCACGACATCGAAAACTTTGCTGTCGCAAAGTGAGACCAGAAAGGTGGCTCGTCAGTCTCCCGATGAGTGGCTCCAGGCTGATGGCATAGAGTATGGTCGAAAGTGGGCAGCCTTGCCGTACGGAACGTCGGATCGCCACTGGTCCCGCCACACGGCCATTAACCTGAATCAGGGATTCGGCGGTGCAGTACAGGCGCCGGATTACGTCGATAAAGGCTGGTGGAAAACCCATGCGGTTCATCACGGAGAACAGAAAAGGATGCTGCTCTTTGTCGAATGCGCTGTCAAAATCAATGGCAACCACTGCGGCGTGGAATCTGCACGCCACTGCCAGAGCAATTAAATCGCGACATTCTCCTGTGGCCGTTTGTATATTAACTGAGCCGCCCGAGTTGTATGTTCCGGGGATAGAATGCTAGGCAGGACCTTGCGGCATCGCGTTACCAGGAGGCGTGTAACAATTTTACAGTCTGCGTTAAGCAGAGTCAGGGGACGGTAATATGCTGTCGTCACACCTGGTGTCGGTTTGTGGATGGGTATAATAATTCCCGTGACGAAGGACGGCGGTACGGCGTTCCCCATCGTCAGCAGTTCATGAAACATCGTTGTCCACCGTGACGTCATTAGTGTGAAGAAAGCGCGATAAAATTCTATCGGCAATCCGTCGACACCAGGTGATTTATTCAGAGCACCTTTTTTGATTGCATCGTGGATTTCGTCACGCGTAATGGGCTTCATCAGCTCGTCCGCTTCGTCGCTGGTGGGGGTGCGAGTTACGTGTGGTAACACAGACTCCTCAGCGTGGTTGTTGGTAGTCTCCTCCTGGTACATTGTGCGGTAGTGGTCAACAAAGGCACTGACGATTTCGGCTTGGCAAGTGACGTGCTGGCCGCGACAGGTTGTGATCTCGGTGATGAGTTGTTGTCGCCGATGTTTCCTATCGGAGGCGATATGATGCATGGTCGGATGTTCCTGTTCCGCCGAATCTTGATATCGAGTTCGCACCATAGCCCCCTGCAGTCGACGGCGTGTCAACGTTACAATTTGGGCCTTAATCCTGCTGCGTTCCCTCTGGGTGTCGGGTGTGGGCGGTTGGGCGTCCAGGTCGCGGAGAACGGCGTAGAAATAGTCGGTAATGTGCCGGCGCCACATAGCAACTTCCTTTCCATACTGAATCAAAGTACGTCGAATGGCAGGTTTGGCATATTCCAGCCACCAGGTCAAGGTCGTGCAGTATTTAGGTAAGCGACGTTCACAGGTGGCCCATGTCTCGCTAACACGTTGAAGACATTCGGGATCACGAAGATGGGAGGTGTTTAGCTTCCACGGTGCACGACTGCGCCAGACCACTTGCTTGGGGAAGAGAATGTTGCAGATGTAGGCACAGTGGTCCGAAAAGGCCAGGGGCCAAAGTTCTGCACTTTGGACTGCAGATGTGAGTTCCCGAGAGACGTAAATTCTGTCCAGGCGGCTGGCGGAGTGACTCATCTGGTAAGTATGTCCAGGGGCGTCGCCGTGCTGAACTTCCCAAGTGTCGCGGAACAACAGATCTCGGACGACAAGACGCAGTTCTCGACAGGTGTTGTAGTGGGTCACTTGATCTTTAGGGTGCAAGACACAATTAAAATCACCCCCAAACAAGTAATGGTCGCAGCGCCCAAGAAACAAAGGAGCGATTTCTTCTGAATAGAAGAGGGCCCTGTCGCGTCTGCGGGTGGAGCCTGACGGAGCGTAAATGTTGACGATACGCGTCCCCATGACGGTGACGGCCATGCCTCTGGCAGATGGAAGGTATGTGATATCGGTCACTGGAATGCCTTCTCTGGCGTAGATGGCTACGCCGCGTCCCAGGTGGTCACCAGGAGAAGGATAAGTGTTATATCCCGCGACGTCTGGAAGTGTGGCCAAGTGTACTTCCTGTAGTAGTGCTATATCGACGTCCGACGCCCATATCATCTCTCGCAGCAGTTGAAGTTTCACGGGTGAGCTGATGGTCTTAGTGTTGATCGTCGCTATTCGGTAGGTTTGGAGCCGTCCCCCGCCGTGAAGGGGAAGTCCACCGGCGGAGGATGAAGAGGGGTGAGGCAACGGCGAGTCGTGCCGTGCGCCACCTGATGGCGTTATCAGCGGCGTAACGATGCTGCCGTCTGGGGTAACTCTGTCCCCAGCGTGTGGTCCGGGTCCTCATCGACGTCCTCACTCCACACCATAGAGGGCGCTGTCGTTGTGATGGTCGTACGTTCCACTTCGGTCGTAGGGGCGGAGGACGTCTCGGCAGCAGTCGCATCGGTGGAGTCCATTGGTTCAGGAGCACCTGAGCGAGCCAGTAGAGTTGGCATCGAAACATCCACAGTCGGCGTCATGTTGTCGTCATTCGTATCGTCGTGTAGGTTCTCTGAGGACTCGTCGTGTCGGACGGCCTCTGGAGCATCATGGGGAGGTGATCCGCCTCGTTCCGAGACCGTACGGCGCCTCCTCTTGCGCCTCTTAGGTGAACATTGTTTGCGGGTTCGTGTCGGAAGACGGAAGGGAGTCGCGTCGCTCTGAGAGGAAGGCCGTCGCGGGAACGTCAAATGAAGGGGTGTCCATATGTTCAGGCGGGTGGGTGTCGGAAGTCGTCGCTGTTGGTAGTGGCGCCGTAGTAGCGTCTGGCTTTGAGCGTGACGTGTCGGCCCCGGCGGGGTCACCGGTACGTGGTCCGATGAGCGGCGGCCGGTGGGAGAAGAGAGCGCCGATGCGTAGGTCACCGGTAAAATCGTCGTCGGAGCCGGTGGTGCCACGGTAGCGCCTGGCAATTGGCTGATCCGTCGCTGAAGACACTCAGATCTGAGGTGGCCTTCTTTTCCGCACCCGGAACAGGTCTTGGGTTGGCTGTCGTATATGACAACCGCTCGGCACCCGCTAATTTGCAGGTAAGATGGCACGTGGCGAAGGAGGTCGATGGTGATCTGCCGTACACCGTTAAGAACGGGGTACGTTTGGAATTGCGCCCAGCGTTCGGCAGTGAGGCCATGTACAGTGCCATAGGGGCGGAAAGCCACGATAACGTCTTCCGCCGGTAGCTCGAACGGGAGTTCGAAAACTCGTATGGTGCGCATTCCTAAGCCGGCATGGTCGACAGTGACCGCTCCGACATTGCCATCGGCGTGGCAAAAGCGTATTCCATGGTTGGTGTCACGAAGTATTCTTTCACAGACCGCGTCATTGACGACTTTCACGTACACAGTACTGCTTAATATGGAGAAATGGATGCGCAAGATGTCGGTAGCTGGGATCTTAGCTACGTCGCGTAGGAAGCGTTCCACTTCCAAGGCCTTTGGTCGTGCGTATTCGTTGCAGAAGTTGAATCGTAAAGTTGATTTTCTAAAACGATTGGCCATGGCTCTAGTGCACGTAAGCGACACGTAAGTGACGGCCCCTGAAATGTAAACAACAGCGAGCACGCGCTCTCCGCAGGCGGAAACAACAACACGTCCGCACTGCACGGCGGCGAAAGCCGGACTACATCTCATCTGAGCTACCGAAGCACGACTCACGTCCGCTACTCACAGCTTTACTTCTGCCAGTATCTGATCTCCTACCTTCCAGACTTTACAGAAGCTCTCCTGCGAACCTTGCAGAACTAGCACTCCTGAAAGAAAAGGATATAGCGGAGACATGGCTTAGCCACAGCCCTGGGGAATGTTTCCAGAATGAGATTTTCACTCTGCAGCCGAGTGTGCGCTGATATGAAACTTCCTGGAAGATTAAAACTGTGTGAGTCGTGCTTCGGTATCTCAGATGGTAGACCACTTGCCCGCGAAAAGCAAAGGTCCCGAGTTCGAATCACGGTCGGGCACACAGTTTTAATCTGCCAGGAAGTTTCATATCAGCGCACACTCCGCTGCAGGGTGAAAAATCTCATTCTGGATGAATGTTTTAGTTGGACCATTTTTTTTGCTTTGTGGTAGATGGTGCTGCAATAGTCACAAACACATCGCTCACAATTTTAGACGAACAGTTGGTAACAGGTAGGTTTTTTTAAATTAAAAGACGGAACGTTGGTGCGTTTGAACATTTTATTTCGGTTGTTCCAATGTGACACATGTACCTTTGTGAACTTATCTTTTCTGAGAACGCATGCTGTTACAGAGTGATTACCTGAAAATACCACATTAATGCAATAAATGCTCAAAATGATGTCCGTCAACCTCAATGCATTTGGCAATACTTGTAACGACATTCCTCTCAGCAGCGAGTAGTTCGCCTTCCGTAATGTTCGCACATGCATTGGCAATGCGCTGACGCATGTTGTCAGGCGTTGTCGATGGATCACGATAGCAAATATCCTTCAACTTTTCCCACAGAAAGATATCCGCGGATGTCAGATCCGGTGAACGTACAGGCAATGGTATGGTGCATCGATGACCAATCCAACTGTCATGAAATATGCTATTCAGTTCCTCCCATAATGCCGCACCATACATTAACCCGCCAAGGTCGCTGATGTTCCACTTGTCGCAGCCATCGTGGATTTTGAGTTGCTCAATAGTGCATATTATACGGGTTTACGTTACCGCTGTTGGTGAATGGCACTTCGTCTCTAAATAGAACGAGTCCAAAAAATCTGTCATCGTCCCGTAATTTCTCTTGTGCTCAGTGGTAGAACTGTACAGGATGTTCAAATTCGTCGCCACGCAATTCCTAGTGCATAGAAATTTGGTACGGGTGCAATCGATGTTGATGTAGCATTCTCAACACCGATGTTTTTGGGATTCCCGTTTCTCGCGCAATTTGTCTTCTACTGATGTGCGAATTAGCCGCGACAGCAGCTAAAACGCCTACTTGGGCATCATTATTTGTTGCCGGTCGTAGTTGACGTTTCACATGTGGCTGAATGCTTCCTGTTTCCTTAAATAACGTAACTATCCGGCGGACGGTACGGACACTTGAATGATGTCCAGGATACCGAGCAGCGTACATAGCACACGCGCGTTGGACATTTTGATCACAGTAGCCATACATCCAAACGATATCGACCTTTTCCGCATTTGGTAAACGGTCCATTTCACACGGGTAATGTATCACGAAGCAAATACCGTCGGTACTGGCTTATACCTTTACGTTTGTGACTATTACAGCGGCATCTATCACAAAGAGAAAAAAATGGTCCAATTAAAACATTCATATTTCTTTACGTACTACACGAATATGTAATAAAAATGGGTGTTCACCGTGCGACTGCTACGGTCGCAGGTTCGAATCCTGCCTCGGGCATGGATGTGTGTGATGTCCTTAGTTTAGTTAGGTTTAAGTAGTTCTAAGCTCTAGGGGACTGATGACCACAGCTGTTAAGTCCCATAGTGCTCAGAGACATTTTTTGAAAAATGGGTGTTCCTATTTAAAAAAAAAAGCAGTTGATATCCGTTTGACCTAAGGCAGCGCCATCTAGCGGGCAAACCATAGCGCCATCTGGTTTCCCGCTTCAAGCTAGACGAGTTTCGTTCTTTGTAGTTTTTTTTCTTTTGATGCTTATTTCGTGAGATATTTGGCCCGCTCACAGTCAATGGACCACCCTGTTTAATCAACATTTGAGTATTGTAGAGAGGGAGCAGAGGGGACTGATTTGGAGAATGGTGTTGTGCACAGAGACGCGAGCACTATCGTGGCGTGGCTGTCTGCAGGTAACTGTGGACACCAACAGAGGGCGCAGCAAAGCAGCTGTTGTCGAGACGGATGGGACGGAATGTAACTTGTATCCGTTACTCGCTGCTCGACTATTCTGTATTACGGTGTGTGGTTTGGCAAGAGATAAGCGAGGACATAGAAATATGCAGCTGATGTTTGACTACGTGCTAAGACAGACGGTACTTGAATCTGGGGAATCAGCAGCTTTAATAACCAGCGAAGCGACGTTTTTCCCATGTGATTCAGCTTGAAAATATGAGAAAAGTGTACTACAGTTCTACATCTACATCTACATTTATATATTGCTTTACACCTCTTAGCTTCCATCAGTATTATTAGTTTTTTTTCCTACACCTTGTTCATACTAAAAAACTTGCTCACCTTGTACGAGTATCATGTCTTGTGTTCTTTTCGCCGGAAGGATGGCATTTTTCTTGTATTTAAGTTTGTACCAATAAAGATCTTTTGTTCATTTTACCCTGTTCCTGGTGAAGAAAAAAAAAAAAGATGGTAGAGCACTTGCCAGCAAAAGGCAAAGGTCCCGAGTTCGAGTCTCGGTCGGGCACACAGTTTTAATCTGCCAGGAAGTTTCATATCAGCGCACACTCCGCTGCAGAGTGAAAATCTCGTTCTGAAAACATTCCCCAAGCTGTGACTAAGCCATTTCTCCGCTAAATCCTTTCTTTCAGGAGTGCTAGTTCTGCAAGGTTCGCAGGAGAGCTTCTGTAAAGTTTGGAAGGTAGGAGACGAGATACTGGCAGAAGTATAGCTGTGAGTACCGGAGGTGAGTCGTGCTTCGGTAGCTCAGATGGGTATTCCGCCGCCGGCGGCCGTGCTGTGCGGACGTGCGGAGCGGCTGTTGCGGTGTTTACATTGTCGCTGCGAGCGGCCGGCGCCGTGTGGTGAGTGCGCGCTTTCGAGAATGACATAATGGATCAGACAACGCGACGCGATACTTTGAAGTTGATTTTCGATCCGACCGAAATCTTACGAAGTTGAGGCATTTATCGAAGAAACTTTTCAGATCAAAGTGGATGAATTGATTGGAATTTACCTGTCGATCGTCAGTCCGACTGTGTTCCTTAAGTTATCCAGTTCTGACAAGTGCGACCAAATTGCAGAAGCAGGTGGTGGGGTGGCAAAATCCAAACATTCAGACGGATACATAGGGCAGGTCAAGGTTTCGCGTGCCGGAATGTGAATAAGAACGGTTCGAATCTTTGAGCTCCCCTTTGAAATAACGCCCGAGGAGATTAACAACAAACTGAGAGACTATGGCGCCATTATCAGCAATGTCGCCTAAAAATGGTCTAGCTTCACAAGTATCCAGTATCAAATGGAGTCAGGAAAGCTAAGATTGACATGCTGAAACATATCCCGTCGTATCTCTGGATTGGTGGATATAGAGCGATCATCATTTACTATGGCCAGCCGAGAACCTGCTCGGGTTGTGTTTCGACCCAACACGTCCGCGCGCAGTGTGTTCAACGGCGTGTGACGCAACTGCCGACTGGGGAGCGAGACCCGCCTAGTCACATGGCCACGCTACCCGTGACGTACGCCGCCGCAATTCACAGTGACGTCGCCCCAGACATATGTTTCGACAGGGTGGTAGTTGCTTATGCAAACGTTCCCGATGGTAACGAAGCTACAGGTCCAGCACACTCACAAGACGAGCAAACTGACAGGCGTGCAGAACAATACCAGACTGAGACGGCAGAAGAAGGCATGTGCAAACCACTCGAAGAAGTCGGGCAACACAAAGAGGATACGTTTACCACGTCGGAGGATAATGACCAGCAGCCTACAACTGTTTCACCAAAGAAACGGAAGAAACTTCGATTAGCCCGTCAGGGAGCAGCAGAAATCGCGCCAATTTTGCGTGAAAAGGCGAAACAAATATGCCAAGAACTGGTGGAGACGACACAGGCAACTCCTCTGGAAGATCGAACAACAAAAAAGAAGACTCGAAATGAGGACACTGACCCCGACCGTGGAATCCACATTATAGACGGTACAGCTAGTCTGAAGGACCTTCCAGCTGTACCAAACACGTACACGCGGGAAGTTACGTGCACGCGAGACTGAGCGGGTGACACGGAGGAGCAAAGCCATGATGCAGAGATGGATAACATACCACAACATTCAGGACGGACGGCACCCGACTGTCGACAGGATGTGTCCACCCGGCAACAAACCACCATCAAAGACGCTCGTGCAGCAGATGATGATGCCGACTTCTTCTAAGTGGAGCAAGCATCCACTGCCCTTGGCAAACAGTATCCCACCAGACACGGTATAGTCGACATGACGTCCTTGCAGGCGTACAGAATTGCGACCTTGAATATAAATAAAATTAGCAGCACCCTCAATCTGAGAAATCTCCAAGATTTTCTGTACGCCGCTGATATTGACATCTTAATGCTGCAAGAAGTAACAGCTATCCGTTTGGACGACATCACTGGCTACAACGCCGTCATCAATCCTGGCAATGACAATAGCCTCGGCACAGCGATTATGAGTAAAGAGGGGATCCTACTTACAGACGTGGCGCAACTGCCGAACAGTAGAGGCCTCGCTGTCACGATAAACAACACCAGGTTTATCAACATATATGCCCCGTCAGGAACCGGAAACAAGCGCCGCAGGACCGAATTTTTCAAGGAGGACATGGCCCCCCTTTTCGCTGTGCGATTTGAACAAATAATATTTGCGGGTCAATTTAATTGCGTGCTGAGTCCCAAAGATCAGACGCCAAATTTTAACAAATCTCTGGAGCTGGAGAACATCGTCAGAGACTTCCATCTGTTTGATACTTGGTAACTAAAACACGGTGATAGGCTAGGTTTCACCTATATCGCCAGCCATTCTGCCAGTCGTATCGACAGGATTTACGCAACATCCAATTTAAGGAGACACGTTTTACAGTCCGAGCTATGGCCCACGATTTTCTCTGATCATATCGCGTACATATGTACGGTAAATTTAGAGAAACAAGGCACTTACAGGGCGGGAGGTCAGTGGAAGCTGGATGTCACGCCGCCTTCCACACGACTTGGGCAGAATGTGAAAGGAAGTTCCATTTGTACTGTACGGCGCTGAATTGGTGGCTAAACTGCGCGAAGCCCGCAATAATAAAGACAATGAAAACTTACTCCCTTGAAAAAGTCGCCTGGCGGAAGCAGACATTAGACTTTTACTTCAGCTGTCTGAGAGACTTGCGCGTTCGGGATGCTATAGTCATAACAAATTATGGGCAAATCAACAGAATAAAAGCAAAATTGCTCACCCTGCAGAGACACCATCTCGAAGGCTGTAAAATACGAACGCGCTTGCAGAACGGCACACGAGAAGAAATAACATCGATGTACTACATCCTCCAAGAGAACAAAAGACAAAAACGGAAAATTCTGACGGAACTCAAAACTTCAGACGGGAGACTCTTGACAGATCAAGCTGCAATACGAGACGGGATCCATCGACACTTTAGTGAATTGCTGGCCAATACACAGACAGATGAAACAGTGCATCAAGCTCTCACAGCTAGGACGACAGAGCGACTCACTCCCGAAGAAGCTGATGTGCTCGCAGCGAGAATAACGAACGAAGACGTCGAAGATGCCATCTCGAGGAGCCCAAAGAACAAATCACCTGGACCAGATGGGCTACCAGCTGAATTTTATCAAACTTTTCGCGAACAAATAATTGCTAAATTGACACTCGTTTACAATGAAATACTAAATGCCGACACTGACCTTCCGAAGGAATTCTGTGAAGGTGCAGTGGTCTTAGTCCCCAAAACACCAGGAGGCAAAACCGTGGAGAATCTTCGACCCATAACACTTCTCAATAGTGATTATAAAATCTTCGCCCCTATCATGATGCAAAGGTTCAATTCTGTTATTCGTACAGTGACAGGAGCCTACCAGACAAGTGTGGGAAAGGACAGAACGATATTTCAGACCTTATGCGACTACAGAGACATTATAGCGATATCGGAAGCCTGCAACATTCGCTGTGCTCTGATGTCGCTTGACTCTGAAAAAGCTTTTGATAAAGTTAATCATTCGTACCTGCTCCGGTGTATGACATCCATGCACTTCCCCCAGAAAATTATAGCCTCCGTGAAAAACATACTGACGAATAGCACGTCAAGAATCAGTGTGAACGGACAACTCAGTCACCCGATCAATATTCAGAGTTCGGTAAGACAAGGTTGCCCAATATCCATGACGCTTTTCGCGATTGCGCTTGAACCTCTCTTAGTATCCCTGACTCGGCAACTCCGTGGATTATATATACACGGACAGAAGATCATATGTCAAGCCTCCGCGGACGATGTAGGGGTACATGTGACTGACGAAAGCGAGGTGGAAACAGTACTTGAAGTTGTGGTGACCTACGAACTGGCGTCAGGAGCTAAACTCAACCGCAATAAATCTGGTATTATGAATCTTGGTCGGGGTATAGAGATCAGAGCCGCGGGACGTATTAACACTGTGGAAAAAATAAAATGCCTTGGAATAGGATAGTGGCTCATCTCTTACGTGAAATCACCCCAGTCAGCAGAGATCCACCAATCGATGTGCATCACATCTCCCACGAGCTGTACCACTATAAACATTTTCTGGTGGAATACAGATATGTACGCCATAGAATACCGGAGAAGGACATATATCGGGTTAAGGAGGTTTACAACACCTTGCTGGAAGGAAAATTGCGCAATCGAATGGAAAACAAGTTTCGACATTATAATTGGAAAAACATATGGGACATCATATCTGACCCCCATCTACCATCCAATGTGCGATCGATGTGGTACCTCGTAGTCAATAGAAAAATCCCAACCAACTCCCAATTGCACGCAATACGTCTGGCACACACACCAAACTGTTCCAGCTGCATTGTCATCGACACTGAAGAACATCGCTTCGTCTGTGACGATGTGAAAGACGTGTGGGATCTCTTCAGGCAAAAACTAGCACATGTGCTCCGTACGTCACCTAACACGATTGCACCGACACACGTCCTTCTGCCTGATGACGTGCCATATCCTAACATTAAAAGAAGGTCAGCCAACTGGCTGAAAGGACTGACAGTCCATTACATCTCAACGGCTATGACGAAAAGTGAAGCATATTATTGGATGTACCTCATGACAGAACATCAAAAGCTCGAACGACAAAAGAAATACAAAGACGAATACGCAAATTTCTTGAACCGAACATTGTCTTACCGACAGAGCTGAAGAACGATCAAACGACACTTTGTTCAATCTCAGGATTCCTTTTTTTTTCTTTATGAAATTATCTATTCAGTTTCTCATTCATTTTACGCCAACAAGGTGGCTATTTCGCTTACCCTTTGCCCTAGTGTCGCAGCACTAATAGGTTGCTGACGCACACATGAGACGCCAGCAGGCTGATGTACGCCTGGCTCTCCTATTAAAATCGTAAAATCACTCCCGCACAATGATGGAAGAATGTAGCGGACCTATTTCCTTTCCATAACCCCAAAAGAAGGGATTTTATTTAATTTTATTTACTTGTATACATTTACTTCGTCACTCACCTATCTCATATGGACCAAACATAGCACAGAATCTAGCAGAAGAAGGCACAAATGGCGATCGGAAGGACGGGCTGTAGGGGAGGAAGGAGGCAAATTATATATATATATATATATATATATATATATATATATATATATATAAAGAGGATAGGCCGAGCGGTCAAGGCGCCAGATTTAAGCTCTGGTTCCCGTAAGGGAGCGAGGGTAAAAAAGAAAAAAAATGGTAGAGCACTTGCCCGCGAAAGGCAAAGGTCCCGAGTTCGAGTCTCCGTCGGGCACACAGTTTTAATCTGCCAGGAAGTTTCATATCAGCGCACACTCCGCTGCAGAGTGAAAATCTTATTCTGGAAGCATTCCCCAGGCTGTGGCTAAGCCATGTCTCCGCTATATCCTTTCTTTCAGGTGTGCAAGTTCTGCAAGTAAGCCGTGGTCTAGGAGCAGCGTCTTTGATTGATAATCTCTAAGTTTTGATAAATAATCAGCATTGGCGGCAGAAGACTTCCGGCATAAGAAGTCAGCCTCATCCTGCCAACGGCCTTGTCAAAGAGGGCGGAGGAGCGGATAGAGGTTCAGGGCACTCTATTGTCCTAGGGGTGGGAAATTGCCCCTAAAGGCGGAAGAAACAGCAATGATCAACGACATGAGGATGCAGAAGGCAATGGAAACCACTGCATTAAAGACACACAACGTGTATCCACAGGACATGTGGCCTGTAGTTGAAGAAGTGTCATGTTGATCTCTCCATTGGCAAAAGATTCCGGAATAGTCCCCCATTCGGATCTCCGGGAGGGGACTGCCAAGGGGGAGGCTACCATGAGAAAAAGATTGAATAATCAACGAAAGGATAATATTCTACGAGTCGGGGTGCGGAATGTCAGAAGCTTGAACGTGGTAGGGAAACTAGAAAATCTGAAAAGGGAAATGTAAAGGCTCAATCTAGATATAGTAGGGGTCAGTGAAGTGAAGTGGAAGGAAGACAAGGATTTCTGGTCAGATGAGTATCGGGCAATATCAACAGCAGCAGAAAATGGTATAACAGGTGTAGGATTCGTTATGAATAGGAAAGTAGGGCAGAGGGTGTGTTACTGTGAACAGTTCAGTGACCGGGTTGTTCTAATCAGAATCGACAGCAGACCAACACCGACAACGATAGTTCAGGTATACATGCCGACGTCGCAAACTGAAGATGAACAGATGGAGAAAGTGTATGCGGATATTGAAAGGGTGATGCAGTATGTAAAGGGGGACGAAAATGTAATAGTCATGTGCGACAGGAAATCAGTTGTAGGGGAAGGAAGAGAAGAAAAGGTTACAGGAGAATATGGGCTTGGGACAAGGAATGAAAGAGGAGAAAGGCTAATTGAGTTCTGTAACAAGTTTCAGCTAGTAATAGCGAATACCCTGTTCAAGAATCACAAGAGGAGGAGGTATACTTGGAAAAGGCCAGGAGATACGGGAAGATTTCAATTAGATTACATCATGGTCAGACAGAGATTCCGAAATCAGATACTGGATTGTAAGGCGTACCCAGGAGCAGATATAAACTCAGATCACAATATAGTAGTGATGAAGAGTAGGCTGAAGTTCAAGACATTAGTCAGGAAGAATAAATACGCAAAGAAGTGGGATACGGAAGTTCTAAGGAATGACGAGATACGTTTGAAGTTCTCTAACGATATAGATACAGCAATAAGGAATAGCGCAGTAGGCAGCACAGTTGAAGAGGAATAGACATCTCTAAAAAGGGCTATCACAGAAGTTGGGAAGGGAAACATAGGTACAAGGAAGGTAGCTGCAAAGAAACCATGGGTAACAGAAGAAATACTTCAGTTGATTGATGAAAGGAGGAAGTACAAACATGTTCCGGGAAAATCAGGAATACAGAAATACAAGTCGCTGAGGAATGAAATAAATAGAAAGTGCACGGAAGCTAAGACGAAATGGCTGCAGGAAAAATGTGAAGACATCGAAAAAGATATGACTGTCGGAAGGACAGACTTAGCATACAGGAAAGTCAAAACAGCCGTTGGTGACATTAAAAGCAACGGTGGTAACATTAAGAGTGCAACGAGAATTCCACTGTTAAACGCAGAGGAGAGAGCAGATAGGTGGAAAGATTACATTGAAAGGGTGAAGATTTGTCTGATGTGATAGAAGAAGAAACAGGAGTCGACTTAGAAGAGATAGGGGATCCAGTATTAGAATCGGAATTTAAAAGAGCTTTGGAGGACTTACGGTCAAATAAGGCAGAAGGAATAGATAACATTCCATCAGAATTTCTAAAATCTTTAGGGGAAGTGGCAACAAAACGACTATTCACGTTGGTGTGTAGAATATATGAGTCTGGCGACATACCATCTGACTTTCGGAAAAGCATCATCCACACAATTCCAAGGACGGCAAGAGCTCACAAGTGCGAGAATTATCGCACAGTCAGCTTAACAGCTCATGCATCGAAGCTGCTTACAAGAATAACATACAGAAGAATGGAAAAGAAAATTGAGAATGCGTAGGTGACGATCAGCTTGGCTTTAGGAAAAGTAAAGGCACAAGAGAGGCAGTTCTGATGTTACAGCTAATAATGGAAGCAAGGCTAAAGAAAAATCAAGACCCGTTCATAGGATTTATCGACCTGAAAAAAAACGTTCGACAATATAAAATGGTGCAAGGTGTTCAAGATTCTGAAAAAAGTAGGGGTAAGCTATAGGGAGAGACGGGTCATATACAATATGTACAACAACC
This sequence comes from Schistocerca gregaria, assembly GCF_023897955.1. Taxonomy (NCBI): domain Eukaryota; kingdom Metazoa; phylum Arthropoda; class Insecta; order Orthoptera; family Acrididae; genus Schistocerca; species Schistocerca gregaria. The sequence continues at coordinate 450,782,129 of NC_064924.1, forward strand.
AAGAGGGAATAATATGGGTGGACGATCAAGAACGAAGTGCTCGTATTAAGAAGGGTGTAAGACAAGTCTGTAGCCTTTCGCCCCCATTCTTCAATCTGTACATCGAGGAAGCAATGATGGAAATAAAAGAAAGGTTCAGGAGTGGAAATAAAATACAAGGTGAAAGGATATCAGTGATACGATTCGCTGATGACATTGCTATCCTGAGTGAAAGTGAAGAAGAATTAAATGATTTACAGAAAGGAATGAACAGTCTAATGAGTACACAGTATGGTTTGAGAGTAAATCGGAGAAAGACGAAGGTAATGAGAAGTAGTAGAAATAAGAACAGCGAGAAACTTAACATCAGGATTGATGGTCACGAAGTCGATGAAGTTAAGGAGTTCTGCTACCTAGGCAGTAAAATAACCAATGACGGACGGAGCAAGGAGGACATGAAAAGCAGATTCGCTATGGCAAAAAAGGCAATTCTGGCCAAGAGAAGTCTACTAATATCAAATACCGACCTTAATTTGAGGAAGAAATTTATGAGGATGTACGTCTGGAGTACAGCATCCTATGGTAGTGAAACATGGACTGTGGGAAAACCGGAACAGAAAAGAATCGAAGCATTTGAGATGTGGTGCTATAGACGAATGTTGAAAATTAGGTGGACTGATAAGGTAAGGAATGAGGAAGTTCTACGCAGAATCGGAGAGGAAAGGAATATGTGGAAAACACTGATAAGGAGAAGGGACAGGATGATAGGATATCTGCTAAGACTTGAGGGAATGACTTATATGGTACTAGAGGGAGCTGTAGAGGGCAAAAACTGTAGAGGAAGACAGATATTGGAATACGTCAAGCAAATAATTGAGGACGTAGGTCGCAAGTGCTACTCTGAGATGAAGAGGTTAGCACAGGAAAGGGATTCGTGGCGGGCCGCATCAAACCAGTCAGTAGACTGATGACCAAAAAAAAAGTTGTGCAAGGTTCGCAGGAGAGCTTCTGTAAAGTTTGGAAGGTAGTAGACGAGTTACTGGCAGAAATAAAGCTGTGAGTACCGGCCGTGAGTCGTGCTTCGTAAGCTCAGATGGTAGAGCACTTGCCCGCGAAAGTCAAAGGTCGCGAGTTCGAGTCTCGGTCGGGCACATAGTTTTAATCTGCCAGGAAGTTTTAAAACATTCATATTTATTTACGTACTACACTAATATGTAATAAAAATGGCCGTTCATATTTAAAAAAAAAAACGCAGTTGATATCCGTTTGACCTATGGCAGCGCCATCTAGCGGGCCAACCATAGCGCCATCTGGTTTCCCCCTTCGAGCTAGACAAGTTTCATTCTTTGCAGTTTTCTCGTTTGATGCTTATTTCGTGAGATATTTGGCCCGGTCACGATCAATGGACCACCCGGTATAGACCAGTTTCTCATTTTGTATGATCATACATTTGCTAAGTGTTATGCGAAGTTTTGTTTTATTAGCTGTGCTGAATATTATTCTTGTAAATATGTTGTTAAGTTACAAATGCTTGTTGTTATTTAAGAAAGAGAATACGCATGGAATGTTAACAATTTGTAAGTAGACACGATGGTCTAGTCAGTGAAAAGCTGTTTTCAAAGAGTGTAATAAATTGCAAATACATTTTCGCTGGACGCGCGAGTGCACCAAAAAAGTAGCAGTTCGGAGTCGCAAGCAGACGATTGGTGTCGTTGGTTGTGTGTGTTCGCTGGAGTGGCGGTGCAAAAGTTCGGAGATAAAGTGTCTGTTTCCGAAGTGCGGAGCAGTGAAAACTGAAATCGTTGCTTTGGTGGATGTTTAATATGGGATTTTATTGGGTGCAGCACAAATACAGCAAGAGTAATTTACAAAACATCAAGAGCACTGTGGGTTCTTGTTATTGGCTATGAGATGGCAAGAAGATCAAACTGTTGCCTGTTTTACCGCTAAATGAAGCCACTCGACAAACCAATGGCATCATAAAGTTAACTATGATCTACATTTTTGATAATTAGAAGTGTAATAGGCTGAAGCGTAGTTGGAATTTATTGCTTATATAACATTGTTTTAGTGCGTATTGTCACGTATATAATTTTCCTAAGTCATCATCCAAGTTGTATCCATCCTATCACTTTGTATGAACCGAGATAATCTGAAAATTGACTGAAAATGAAGTGAAGATTAATTTAATAGATATAAAAACATAGTTTTTCCAGCTTTTGGACGATTAAGTTAATAATGAAATCTTTGGCTTTAGTATGAGTAATGTCAGAAACAGAATGATGCAAGAGCCAGTGTTAACTCATTTGCCAAAAATAGAGTAACTTTCATAATAAAAATTGACAGTAAAACTTTACGTAACTTGGACACTGAATTTCATTGTCAGAGCACAGTTATAATTTATAGCTTATGGCTTAATGTATAATTTTTATTACAAATAAGTATCATAGTAACTGCTAGGTAATTACGAGTCCTTACCAATGAGTAAATTCAAAGAATCTTTCTGCTTGATACAATTACGGCAGTCAGTATTACGGTGAGTAACGTAACAAAAGTTTCTGTCCACAGCCAGTAAACAATCTTACTTTAATTGATTCTTGAAAATTAATATAATATGTGGTATGTGTTTGCTGTTGTATCATTATTTTACTATTGTGACATGTATGGTACGAAGGGTGCGTTAGGTACTGTTCCTATGTTATGACACCAATAACTATTCTTAAGCAACATTGCTTACTAGTATGAGGTTCAGTTCCAATTTAATTATTCTTGTTCCGTTGAGGAACTGGCGACCGTTGGTTATTTTCATTAATGACATACTTTGAAAACCTTTTTCCCAATGTTCCATTACCTACCATTAATTAAAAGTTAATTTACGTAATGAAAATATATAAACTTAATCGAACTATGTTTCTAATGATCTGGTTATAACTTCATCTACTTCTCTCGGTTTTGCTTTATTCCTCGGAGAAGACGCCTTTTCCCCACAGGTTAGGACTTTAGGTACACGGCATGACTCAGAATGATAAGCTAGGACTCCTGGAGCTGACCAGACAGACAGAACAGCTTCGCCAAATTTTAACTGCACATAGTGAAAATGCCCTGAAGCGCCTGGTATAATCAACAAGGGGAAGCCACGACGTTGGGATCACGGATTTAATTCAAACTTTGTACACTTTTAAGGCCATTAAAACAACATATTGTGCAAGTAGTTCTACAGATGTAAATTGGAGAAAATCACAAGAGAAGTTTTACGCGTCTATTATCTATCTCATGTATCTGTGCGTCGGTGCCGTAAGCTAGAGTTCATGGTGGTCAAATGGTTCAGTCGGCCTTTGGCAGTGGTGAGGCTCGCACGCCTTGTTTGCATCTCGCCTGTTGTGGCGTTTGCGAACGAGCGCGCATTTATTTACTTCCGCGTAGCGGCTTGTCTGAGAGTCGATGAAGTCCGATCATCGTGACGTTTCATTACCGCCAAGCAAAAAAATGGTTCAAATAGGTCTGAGCACTATGGGACTCAACTTCTGTCGTCATCAGTCCCCTAGAACTTAGAACTACTTAAACCTAACTAACCTAAGGAGATGACAAACATCCATGCCCGAGTTAGTATTCGAACCTGCGACCGTAGCGGTCTCACGGTTCCAGAGTGTAGCGCCTAGAACCGCTCGGTCACTCCGGCCGGCACCGCCAAGCAACAACCGAATTTACTTTTCCATTCGATCACGAACGACACAATACATATGGAGTAGAACGTTTTATACTGGATGAAATGCGTCTCCCGCCACAAGACGCTCTCAGAATAACATTTTTCAGTCATCAGGTCCACTGTGTACATAAAGTTGGTGAATGACGAGCTGTGCTCCGATGTTGTGCGGCGCAGCGCTAACCATCTCAAGTTTCGATACTCTGACGGACATACACGGACTGCAGTTGTTGACACAATGGTTTTGGCCTCTGAACGTTGCGGGTTTTCAAATTCCCGTTTGAAGTACCGTCGAATGCTGTGGCTAAAACGTGGAAGACTTTCGAAACTTACCGTGTCCTTAAATGTATCCGTCAGATAAAAACTGCTCTACGGTAACACGTGCCTTCCCACTTGCTTACTGCCGGCTGCACAGGTCTGTCGCCATGTACGATGGCCAGCCGCGCACCTGTTCAGGTTGTGGCCAGGAAGTCCACGTCCATTCTGAGTGTCTCTGATCGTAGACGTCGCTCCTTCTGCGGCGCCCACTGTGTTACCTCTGTCTTACACGCCTGCGGCTCTGCTGTCTGCAACGGCCCCCTCTGAACCAGTCGGCAGGGGTGTCGACTCCTCTCGACGGCCGCGATGGACGTTTCGCCTGAACGATGACAGTCAGCATGCGAAAACTGCCTGTCCCGACCCTTGGTGGTTGATCACGGAGCAGTACCTACCTCCGCCTTTCTGCCATCTGGCCACATGTCTGATAAGAGCCGAACTCTATCCGGCACGAAACATTATGTTAGGAACTAACGGTCCCCGAAGAAATGCAAGAGACAACGTCGTACCGCTTCTGATGACTGCGTCATCTACACACGACGACGACCCTGCTACTGATGGTGCGCTCTCCTCTGACGCCCTCACTCCTGTCGACGCGAAGTCCCTCCCTGTTTCCATCCCCAGTCAGCGTCCACCTCCGGACACCAGTCTTCCCCCACCTGCGTCTGATGCCCCTGCCTCTCTTTCTGTGTCTGACGCTACCTGTGAGCGCACCTCTGATAATGTTCCACTAAACCTATCCGTTGACACGTCTGTCTCCTGGGCGGACGACGTCGATGTAGACGCTGAGGATGGGCATTCAGGAGTTGTACAGAAGCCTGGACCGCCTTTGGTGGGTCGGCTCCCTCCCCGTCACAGGGATGTTCCTTCCGTGGTGGCCTAACAGGGAGTGTTTGAATGGCCGTCCTCCGGCCGATGGCTCCTTCCCAGACTTATTGCCCAGCCACTGTCAATGTCAACACTATTCACGTATGCCACAAACTGGTTTTACTCCATCAGATGCTGTATGCCGCAGACGTTGCCATATCTCTCCTTCAGGAGTTGTATGTTGCAATTTTTTGTTCTCCTTGGTTGTACAGCACTTGTTTCTCATGCTTCCCATACAGGTACTGGGGTGCCGATCCTCTAATGGCGGTATCTTCGCCGATGCAGTTGCCTATCTCTCTGATGGTAGAGGTATGGCTCTCATGTTTAAATCTGTGAAATCTTATGGGACTTGAAACTTTCTGGCAGATTAAAACTGAGTGCCGGACCGAGACTTGAACTCGGGACCTTTGCCTTACGCTGGCAAGTGCTCTACCAGCTGAGCTACCCTAGCACGACTCATGCCCCGTCCTCACACCTTTCCTTCTGCCAGTACCTCGCCTCCTACCTTCCCTTATGGGACTTAACTGCTAAGGTCATCAGTCCCTAAGCTTACACACTACTTAACCTAAATTATCCTCAGGACAAACACACACACCCATGCCCGATGAGGACACGAACCTCCGCCCGGACCAGCTGCACAGTCCATGACTGCAGCCCCTGAGACCGCTCGGCTAATCCCGCGCGGCGACGTCAGGATCGTCAATCCCTATCCTCCATATGTTTCTGGTCGGCGCCGTGAATGGTCCACCTTATGCTTAGAGACAGTCACGTCTCTCTTCCTGGGCCGTCAGGGTGCACTGATCATGCAGGGTGATTTTAACTGCACCCAGGCACCCAAAGGCCAACCACCACGTCACTCTCCGTGCGCGGCGCTTGCGATAATTCTCCAGCACCTCAGCCCAGTGGATTCTTGGGTGCATCTTCATGACGATCTTCCGGTGTTTACGCATTTCACTAGCCATTCTTCCAGTCGACTATATCGTGTTTACACCTCCCGCGATATTATTAGTGGGGTGCAGGCTGCTGAAGTGTGTCACTTTGCGTTGTCTGGCCACTGACGCAATCAATCTCTGACGCGAGAGGGTGTGGCGCGGGCGTAGACCATGGAAAATGAACATGATCCACCTTACTTCACCCGACGGCCGGCAACTCATCGAGCCCAGCTGGGCAGCTTGTCGACACCGTGATGCCTAACTGTCTTCCCTGTCATGGTGGATGCTCAGTGCAAAGCCTGCTCTTCGCAAGTCCTTGATTGGTTACCGAAGGGAGGTTGGGCGTGGCAGCGACGGACTCAGGAAGTCTATTTCACGATTCTCCGGGAATGTACTACGATACCTTATTCGCCAAAGCACCAGGCGTTCGCGAATGGTGCCCAGGCAGAGCTCACGTCCCCCTCTACCGACACCTTGAAGGAACTCTGGTTAGGGTGCACACTCACGATGGGTTAGTGCAAGAGCAACAATCTATGAATCATAGCGGAACGACGCCACCGTCGGAGGAATTTGATTAATGTTCTTACGACTGGTGATGGGCAGTGGTTTGATACCCAATGGGATATCGGGTCTGTCCTCCATACACATTACATTACGCTGTACGCTGAACAATGTCACCACCCCGCCAACATTATGGCAGTCTACAGCCTCTTCTTCGGCTTGGTTCCCGTGGATGCCACGATGGATCTGATTGTTAATGTCATGAAGTCCATGAGGCTATCCAGGCGGGTTCTACTAACAGGTTGCCTGGCCCTGAAGTCCTCGCACTGGAGTTTAATGTGTCCCCATAGAAAAAAGTCACAGGGAGTGAAATCTGGTGATCGGGAAGGCCATTTCATGAAACAGCTCGCTCCGCACCTGAACTCGCCATGTAAGAGCCTATGGAATATAAGACCAGCTGTGTGGCTCGATTGAAGAGTTTTTGGCAAACAGAACACAGCGTGTTGTTATCAATGGAGAGACGTCTACAAACGTTAAAGTAACCTCTGGCGTGCCACAGGGGAGTGTTATGGGACCATTGCTTTTCACAATATATATAAATGACCTAGTAGATAGTGTCGGAAGTTCCATGCGGCTTTCCGGGATGATGCTGTAGTATATAGAGAAGTTGCAGCATTAGAAAATTGTAAATTGTAGCCAAATGCAGGAAGATCTGCAGCGGATAGGCACTTGGTGTAGGGAGTGGCAACTGACCCTTAACATAGACAAATGTAATGTATTGCGAATATATAGAAAGAAGAATCCCTTATTGTATGATTATATGATAGCGGAACAAACACTGGTAGCAGTTACTTCTGTAAAATATCTGGGAGTATGCATGCGGAACGATTTGAAGTGGAATGATCATATAAAATTAATTGTTGGTATGGCGGGTACCAGGTTGAAATTCATTGGGAGAGTCCTTAGAAAATGTAGTCCATCAAAAAAGGAGGTGGCTTACAAAACACTCGTTCGACCTATACTTGAGTATTGCTCATCAGTGTGGGATCCGTACCAGATCGGGTTGACGGAGCAGATAGAGAAGATCCAAAGACGAGCGGCGCCTTTCGTCACAGGGTTATTTGGTAACTGTGATAGTGTTATGGAGACGTTTAGCAAACTCAAGTGGCAGACTCTGCAGGAGAGGCGCTCTGCATCGCGGTGTAGCTTGCTCGCCAGGTTTCGAGAGGGTGCGTTTCTGGATGAGGCATCGAATATACTGCTTCCCCCTACTTATACCTCCCGTGGAGATCACGAATGTAATATTAGAGAGATTCGAGCGCGCACGGAGGCTTTCAGACAGTTGTTCTTCCCGCGAACCATACGCGACTGGAACAGAAAAGGGAGGTAATGACAGTGGCACGTAAAGTGCCCTCCGCCACACACTGTTGGGTGGCTTGCGGAGTATGAATGTAGATGTAGATGTAGTTTGCGATTAACTCTGACAGTCGGGAAATTACCAAACTATGCTGTGGTTGTACACATGAAAAAAATAACTTTTAGGGTTTCTCTTCAAAATGACACACGTATGATATCTGTACAGTGTTTCGTTCTTGTGCAATAAATAATTGAAAGTGTTCCCGGACTTTATGTACACCCTGTACATATCCGTGTTCATTTTATTTCATTTTATGATCTGTCATTTTCATACAAGTAACGCAAACTCCTCGATTTATTTTTCAACTTTTGTTAATATTTTGTAATGCCATTTATAATAAGAAAGACGGCCGATGTGGCCGAGCGGTTATGGGCTCATCAGTCCGGAACCCCGCTGCTGATACAGTCGCAGGTTCGTATCCTCCCTTGGGCATGGATGTGTGTGATGTCCTTAGGTTAGTCAGGTTTGAGTAGTTCTAAGTCTATGGAACTGATGACCTCAGATGTTAAGTTCCATAGTGCTCAGAGCCATTTGAATCATTTTTATAATAAGAAAGTAATTCCGTATCGTTACTTGTTCTGGCAACAAGACCTTTTGCGTTAAAAAGAGACTCTGACACTCGTAGCGATCCAAAGTTTTTTTAGTGATCTCGAATTATTAATTTATTCATATTTTTAGAAAAACTGCTTAGGAAAATGGAGCAAGCTAATTAATAAATACGTCAAACTTTGAGTTGGTACTCCGCCAATGTAAACATCACCCCAGTAAACATTTTTTGAACTTTCTTTAAAATCTTTAGTAGTTTTATCATTAATCAGCGTCATCATTTTCGTTGACTGGTTCTGAGTTGTAGAGTGAGCTAAGTTATAAAATATGACTAACTGTGCATTACGAGCTGATAGCCCACTTACCACCTGATGGACATGTGTCGATGCTAAATTAACAACTTACACTCCTGGAAATGGAAAAAAGAACACATTGACACCGGTGTGTCAGACCCACCATACTTGCTCCGGACACTGCGAGAGGGCTGTACAAGCAATGATCACACGCACGGCACAGCAGACACACCAGGAACCGCGGTGTTGGCCGTCGAATGGCGCTAGCTGCGCAGCATTTGTGCACCGCCGCCGTCAGTGTCAGCCAGTTTGCCGTGGCATACGGAGCACCATCGCAGTCTTTAACACTGGTAGCATGCCGCGACAGCGTGGACGTGAACCGTAGATGCAGTTGACGGACTTTGAGCGAGGGCGTATAGTGGTCATGCGGGAGGCCGGGTGGACGTACCGCCGAATTGCTCAACACGTGGGGCGTGAGGTCTCCACAGTACATCGATGTTGTCGCCAGTGGTCGGCGGATGGTGCACGTGCCCGTCGACCTGGGACCGGACTGCAGCGACGCACGGATGCACGCCAAGACCGTAGGAACCTACGCAGTGCCGTAGGGGACCGCACCGCCACTTCCCAGCAAATTAGGGACACTGTTGCTCCTGGGGTATCGGCGAGGACCATTCGCAACCGTCTCCATGAAGCTGGGCTACGGTCCCGCACACCGTTAGGCCGTCTTCCGCTCACGCCCCAACATCGTGCAGCCCGCCTCCAGTGGTGTCGCGACAGGCGTGAATGGAGGGACGAATGGAGACGTGTCGTCTTCAGCGATGAGAATCGCTTCTGCCTTGGTGCCAATGATGGTCGTAAGCCTGTTTGGCGCCGTGCAGGTGAGCGCCACAATCAGGACTGCATACGACCGAGGCACACAGGACCAACACCCGGCATCATGGTGTGGGGAGCGATCTCCTACACTGGCCGTACACCTCTGGTGATCGTCGAGGGGACACTGAATAGTGCACGGTACATCCAAACCGTCATCGAACCCGTCGTTCTACCATTCTTAGACCGGCAAGGGAACTTGCTGTTCCAACAGGACAATGCACGTCCGCATGTATCCCGTGCCACCCAACGTGCTCTAGAAGGTGTAAGTCAACTACCCTGGCCATCAAGATCTCCGGATCTGTCCCCCATTGAGCATGTTTGGGACTGGATGAAATGTCGTCTCACGCGGTCTGCACGTCCAGCACGAACGCTGGTCCAACTGAGGAGCCAGGTGGAAATGGCATGGCAAGCCGTTCCACAGGACTACATCCAGCATCTCTACGATCGTCTCCATGGGAGAATAGCAGCCTGCATTGCTGCGAAATGTGGATATACACTGTACTAGTGCCGACATTGTGCATGCTTTGTTGCCTGTGTCTATGTGCCTGTGGTTCTGTCAGTGTGATCATGTGATGTATCTGACCCCAGGAATGTGTCAATAAAGTTTCCCCTTCCTGGGACAATGAATTCACGGTGTTCTTATTTCAATTTCCAGGAGTGTATTTTAAGATTAGATTTGATTTTCTTATGCTGCAGATTTACATTTTATATCGCGTCTGCAGATACCTGTGACATTCAATAAACTCAAATAGTAGGACAGAACGCATAGTAGGGAGTAAATTTCCAGTTTCCACGCTGGTTGAAGTAGACACTGGAACACTGTCGTTGCCGGTAAGCGGTGGGGTGAGCGCTGTGTCTTATTGCGAGAAGGACAGTTGCTCCATCGCACGATACGCAGGATAACGTCACACTTTGTGGCGAGAAGCAACTAATTTTGTTTAGTAAATATATACCAATACAAATATTAGGAGAAGCATACTGGTCTTAAACACTTCCTTATAACGGTTTTACGAAGCAGCAGTCATTTTAATAAACAGGTGAATAACATTTAAGATAACGAAATTTACGAACACCTGTGGTGTTTCACGATTGCGAGATCTCGACTGTGAGGCACAGTCGTCAGTCGCGGACAGGATGCGTTTCGATATACAGGGTGGTTATAATTAAAGATGAACTTTCAAAAAGTTGTAGACATAACACCACTGGTCAGAAAGACGTCGAATTGCTACGGAATAATATCGGAGAAGGGGGAAACGTATGTCAGAAGAAAAAAAATAGGATGAAAATCTATCAATAGATGGCCGCTGCATGTGCCAAAATACGTAAATGAAAGACCTGTCACGCGCACCATCTACTGCAGTTGGTACAAACACTCCGGGAACACGGTTTTTCCTCCTTTTGCGCGTGCGACGTTCGCCATGACTGTCTCAATGCAGGAGCGCGCTCCGCTTGTAAATCTGCTTTACAAGACTGACGGCTGTGCCCACTTCACTCTGTAGAAGTTCCGGACACTGAAGGATTTGGAAAAGGGTGTTGGTCCGATGACTGCCGTGGGTCTGGAGAAAATGATCTGAACATTCGAAAAGACGTGTTCTTTGGATGTGCAAACTGCTAGAGGGAGGAAACGAATTGATTCGATGTCAGTGGAAGCAGTGAGCACAGCAATGCAGGAGGAGACGAGTGGTGGTGTGCAAACGTGTAGTGCACGGAGAATTGCCCGAAAAAAGGGCGTACACATGGACACGGTGCGTGAAATTCTACGAAACACCCTTCTTTGCTATCCATTCAAAATTACACACGTGCACGAGTTGCTTCAAGTTGACCTGCCGGAGAGATCTTGGCTTTAGAATTTCTTGCTCGCATGAAAGTGGACAACGATTGGACATGGAGGATTTTGTGGACAGACGAAGCCCACTTCCATCCGACAGGAACTGTAAAATATGGGCAACGGAAAGTCCACACGTTAAACAACCAGAACCACTTCGTACTGAAAAGTTCACTGTGTGGTAGAGGTTTACGACATCATTTGTCATTGAGCCGTATGTTTTCGAAGAGTCAAGTGCTTCCGGTCCTGCTAGCACTACCGTCACTGGTAAGCGCTAAGAGTGTCTTTTGCGCAACAACGTCAGTCTAGCTCTCCAACAGCGTGGATGTGTGGGTGCGATCATTTTTATGCGAGATGGTGCACCTCTACACATTGCAAATTCAGTTACGCAGCTGCTGAATTGCGTATCCGAAATGCTAGAATTATCAGCCACCGTTCCCCTACAGCCTGGCCTTCCCGAACACCTGATTTTAATCCTGCAAACTTAGCTGTATTGAAGGCAAGCATTGCGCAACACATTCTGAACGTGAACCCTGAAACATATCGCTCAGTTGTGGAACATGCTCATTGTCGATTTCAGCTTGTTGCAGAAAATGGTGGACAGCATACTGAACGTATTTTCTTCCAGTCACACGGAAATGAATAATCCAATTAGATTTTGATTGTTGCTTTTTATGTCTCTTTTGGCCTCAGGACAATTGAAAAACGATGTGACATGTTTTTTATGCCGTATTTGGCCTCAGTAAATTAAAAAGCGATTTTTACCATCCGATATGATGTGAACTCGCCATGGTGGATAGACTTACGTACCTAACAGTATCACACCTGTACACTCATGCACACTGAGTAGCACATTTTGCCGGCAGAAGTGGCCGTGCGGTTCTAGGCGCTACAGTCTGGAGCCGTGCGGTCGCTACGGTCGCAGGTTCGAATCCTGCCTCGGGCATAGAAGTTTGTGATGTTCTTAGGTTAGTTAGGATTAATTAGTTCTAAGTTCTAGGCGACTGATGACCTCAGACGCTAAGTCGCATAGTGCTCAGAGCCATTTGAACCTTTTGAGTACATTTTGTTTGACGTCAAACGTACACCTTAGACATTGTTGTATGGTTCATTTGTCATTTGTAGTGGACCACTATTAAATTTTGATACTTACAGCGCCATCCATTGCTACATTTTGTGACTACACTCCTGGAAATGGAAAAAAGAACACATTGACACCGGTGTGTCAGACCCACCATACTTGCACCGGACACTGCGAGAGGGCTGTACAAGCAATGATTACACGCACGGCACAGCAGACACACCAGGAACCGCGGTGTTGGCCGTCGAATGGCGCTAGCTGCGCAGCATTTGTACACCGCTGCCGTCAGTGTCAGCCAGTTTGCCGTGGCATACGGAGCTCCATCGCAGTCTTTAACACTGGTAGCATGCCGCGACAGCGTGGACGTGAACCGTATGTGCAGTTGACGGACTTTGAGCGATGGCGTATAGTGGGCATGCGGGAGGCCGGGTGGAAGTACCGCCAAATTGCTCAACACGTGGGGCGTGAGGTCTCCACAGTACATCGATGTTGACGCCAGTGGTCGGCAGAAGGTGCACGTGCCCGTCGATCTGGGACGGGACCGCACCGACGCACGGATGCACGCCAAGACCGTAGGATCCTACGCAGTGCCGTAGGGGACCGCACCGCCACTTCCCAGCAAATTAGGGACACTGTTGCTCCTGGGGTATCGGCGAGGAACATTCGCAACCGTCTCCATAAAGCTGGGCTACGGTCCCGCACACCGTTAGGCCGTCTTCCGCTCACGCCCCAACATCGTGCAGCCCGCCTCCAGTGGTGTCGCGACAGGCGTGAATGGAGGGACGAATGGAGACGTGTCGTCTTCAGCGATGAGAATCGCTTCTGCCTTGGTGCCAATGATGGTCGTAAGCGTGTTTGGCGCCGTGCAGGTGAGCGCCACAATCAGGACTGCATACGACCGACGCACACAGGGCCAACACCCGGCATCATGGTGTGGGGAGCGATCTCCTACACTGGCCGTACACCTCTGGTGATCGTCGAGGGGACACTGAATAGTGCACGGTACATCCAAACCGTCATCGAACCCGTCGTTCTACCATTCCTAGACCGGCAAGGGAACTTGCTGTTCCAACAAGACAATGCACGTCCGCATGTATCCCGTGCCACCCAACGTGCTCTAGATGGTGTAAGTCAACTACCCTGGCCATCAAGATCTCCGGATCTGTCCCCCATTGAGCATGTTTGGGACTGGATGAAATGTCGTCTCACGCAGTCTGCACGTCCAGCACGAACGCTGGTCCAACTGAGGAGCCAGGTGGAAATGGCATGGCAAGCCGTTCCACAGGACTACATCCAGCATCTCTACGATCGTCTGGATGGGAGAATAGCAGCCTGCATTGCTGCGAAATGTGGATATACACTGTACTAGTGCCGACATTGTGCATGCTTTGTTGCCTGTGTCTATGTGCCTGTGGTTCTGTCAGTGTGATCATGTGATGTATCTGACCCCAGGAATGTGTCAATAAAGTTTCCCCTTCCTGGGACAATGAATTCACGGTGTTCTTATTTCAATTTCCAGGAGTGTATTTTAAGATTAGATTTGATTTTCTTATGCTGCAGATTTACATTTTATATCGCGTCTGCAGATACCTGTGACATTCAATAAACTCAAATAGTAGGACAGAATGCATAGAAGGGAGTAAATTTCCAGTTCCCACGCTGGTTGAAGTAGACACTGGAACACTGTCGTTGCCGGTAAGCGGTGGGGTGAGGCGCTGTGTCTTACTGCGAGAAGGACAGTTGCTCCATCGCACGATTCGCAGGGTAACGTCACACTTTGTGGCGAGAAGCAACTAATTTTGTTTAGTAAATATATACCAATACAAATATTAGGAGAAGCATATTGGTCTTAAACACTTCCTTATATCGGCTTTACGAAGCAGCAGATTTTTAAATAAACAGGTGAATAACATTTAAGATAACGAATTTTACGAACACCTGTGGTGTTTCACGATTGCGAGATCTCGACTGTGAGGCACAGTCGTCAGTCGCGGACAGGATGCGTTTCGATATACAGGGTGGTTATAATTAAAGATGAACTTTCAAAAAGTTGTAGACATAACACCACTGGTCAGAAAGACGTCGAATTGCTACGGAATAATATCGGAGAAGGGGGAAACGTATGTCAGAAGAAAAAAAATATGATGAAAATCTATCAATAGATAGATAGTTAGGCCGTCTTCCGCTCACGCCCCAACATCGTGCAGCCCGCCTCCAGTGGTGTCGCGACAGGCGTGAATGGAGGGACGAATGGAGACATGTCGTCTTCAGCGATGAGAATCGCTTCTGCCTTGGTGCCAATGATGGTCGTAAGCGTGTTTGGCGCCGTGCAGGTGAGCGCCACAATCAGGACTGCATACGACCGAGGCACACAGGACCAACACCCGGCATCATGGTGTGGGGAGCGATCTCCTACACTGGCCGTACACCTCTGGTGATCGTCGAGGGGACACTAAATAGTGCACGGTACATCCAAACCGTCATCGAACCCGTCGTTCTACCATTCCTAGACCGGCAAGGGAACTTGCTGTTCCAACAAGACAATGCACGTCCGCATGTATCCCGTGCCACCCAACGTGCTCTAGATTGTGTAAGTCAACTACCCTGGCCATCAAGATCTCCGGATCTGTCCCCCATTGAGCATGTTTGGGACTGGATGAAATGTCGTCTCACGCAGTCTGCACGTCCAGCACGAACGCTGGTCCAACTGAGGAGCCAGGTGGAAATGGCATGGCAAGCCGTTCCACAGGACTACATCCAGCATCTCTACGATCGTCTGGATGGGAGAATAGCAGCCTGCATTGCTGCGAAATGTGGATATACACTGTACTAGTGCCGACATTGTGCATGCTTTGTTGCCTGTGTCTATGTGCCTGTGGTTCTGTCAGTGTGATCATGTGATGTATCTGACCCCAGGAATGTGTCAATAAAGTTTCCCCTTCCTGGGACAATGAATTCACGGTGTTCTTATTTCAATTTCCAGGAGTGTATTTTAAGATTAGATTTGATTTTCTTATGCTGCAGATTTACATTTTATATCGCGTCTGCAGATACCTGTGACATTCAATAAACTCAAATAGTAGGACAGAATGCATAGAAGGGAGTAAATTTCCAGTTCCCACGCTGGTTGAAGTAGACACTGGAACACTGTCGTTGCCGGTAAGCGGTGGGGTGAGGCGCTGTGTCTTACTGCGAGAAGGACAGTTGCTCCATCGCACGATTCGCAGGGTAACGTCACACTTTGTGGCGAGAAGCAACTAATTTTGTTTAGTAAATATATACCAATACAAATATTAGGAGAAGCATATTGGTCTTAAACACTTCCTTATATCGGCTTTACGAAGCAGCAGTCATTTTAATAAACAGGTGAATAACATTTAAGATAACGAATTTTACGAACACCTGTGGTGTTTCACGATTGCGAGATCTCGACTGTGAGGCACAGTCGTCAGTCGCGGACAGGATGCGTTTCGATATACAGGGTGGTTATAATTAAAGATGAACTTTCAAAAAGTTGTAGACATAACACCACTGGTCAGAAAGACGTCGAATTGCTACGGAATAATATCGGAGAAGGGGGAAACGTATATCAGAAGAAAAAAAATATGATGAAAATCTATCAATAGATAGATAGTTAGGCCGTCTTCCGCTCACGCCCCAACATCGTGCAGCCCGCCTCCAGTGGTGTCGCGACAGGCGTGAATGGAGGGACGAATGGAGACGTGTCGTCTTCAGCGATGAGAATCGCTTCTGCCTTGGTGCCAATGATGGTCGTAAGCCTGTTTGGCGCCGTGCAGGTGAGCGCCACAATCAGGACTGCATACGACCGAGGCACACAGGACCAACACCCGGCATCATGGTGTGGGGAGCGATCTCCTACACTGGCCGTACACCTCTGGTGATCGTCGAGGGGACACTGAATAGTGCACGGTACATCCAAACCGTCATCGAACCCGTCGTTCTACCATTCTTAGACCGGCAAGGGAACTTGCTGTTCCAACAGGACAATGCACGTCCGCATGTATCCCGTGCCACCCAACGTGCTCTAGAAGGTGTAAGTCAACTACCCTGGCCATCAAGATCTCCGGATCTGTCCCCCATTGAGCATGTTTGGGACTGGATGAAATGTCGTCTCACGCGGTCTGCACGTCCAGCACGAACGCTGGTCCAACTGAGGAGCCAGTTGGAAATGGCATGGCAAGCCGTTCCACAGGACTACATCCAGCATCTCTACGATCGTCTCCATGGGAGAATAGCAGCCTGCATTGCTGCGAAAGGTGGATATACACTGTACTAGTGCCGACATTGTGCATGGTCTGTTGCCTGTGTGTATGTGCCTGTGGTTCTGTCAGTGTGATCATGTGATGTATCTGACCCCATGAATGTGTCAATAAAGTTTCCCCTTCCTGGGACAATGAATTCACGGTGTTCTTATTTCAATTTCCAGGAGTGTATTTATATTTATTCCGCCATACGTTTTCCCCCTTCTCCGATAATATTCCGTTGCAATTTCACGTCATTCTGACCTTCTGACCAGTGGTGTTGTTTCTACAGTGGTTTGAAAGTTTAACTTCTATTATAATCGCACTGTAATTCTGTCGTTAGACTGTGCTCACCAGAAATAGCTAGTTTAGAGTTAACAGGTAGTATATAGCTTAATTTGTCATCAGATTACAGTGCTTTCGTAAATAAACACACGTTAAGGACATCCACGAATCTTGTTTCAAGCAATATAGCTTCCCTATTTGTCACCTGGAAATTACAGGGTACAAAATAGCACTTTCTAGAGACTCCGATGGCGCTGATACTGCTTCTGCGAGGGCAACTACGGCAGCTTTCCAGCAAAACAGGTACCATGAAACTCACTAAGATAATCCAAGGATGGGTTGTTTTTCCCTCCAAATCCCGTGTGGAAAAGCACGGCCAGTCACATCTTATGCCTCCTATACCATCCTCTACGCGCTAACGATCTAAATTGGAGGCTCAGTAAGAAAGGGAGAGGATTTTACACCGGGTAGGGAAATTTATGACTGAAAGCAAATTATAAGTGGCCAAAAGCACGTCTAGATCATTTTTACTGTCAGATACATTCAAGAAATATACATTACAATCAACAAAAATTGACATACGTTCCATCTGTTTGACTATAAGCACAATAACCCACAAAAATTTTTCAGGAAAACTTCTCAGTTACATAGTGGAAACGTCTATATTGGAAGAAAAACAAATGTTACATTTGCAAATATCGTGATCTATACAAAATTTCCCTACTTCTACATTTTTGTATGCATATCCTTTCATTTATGAATGTGACAACTCCTCCTTTATCCATATTGGATCAACATAAATATGCGGCCATCTTATAACAGCTTCCGTTAAGATTTTCTGTACCTGTGGTTATACACACATCAAATAAAGTTTTGCATCACCCTAGTTCCCAGAACTCCTGAAGATAGACGTTGACTGTGGATATTGTATCACATACGCAGCCCATTTGACTGTTTAGGGATGTCGCTAAACTCACTAAAAGATGTAAACGACTATGCAGGAGCAACGCCTAGTAGGAGGAGGGGCACCGACAGCCATTCAGTTCCAGTCATTCCATCAGGAAGGAGGTACACGACTCGTGTTGTCTGTAGTTCAACCACTCCTACACGTTCAATACCGCAGTTCGATCGCATCCGCATTGTTACTTTGTGCCAGTAAGAGCTCTCAATAACGGAAGTGTCCAGGGATCTTGGAGTGAACCAAAGCGATGTTGTTCGAACATGGAGGAGATACAGAGAGACAGAAACTGTCCAGACATGCCTCGCTCAGGCCGCCCAAGGGCTACTACTGCAGTAGGTGACTGCTGCCTACGGACTATGGGTCAGAGGAATCCTCACAGCAACACCACCATGTTGAATTATGCCTTTCGTACAGCCACAGGACGTCGTGTTACGACACAAACTGTGCGCAATAGACTGCATGATGCGCAACTTTACTCCCAACGTCCATGATGAGGTCCAGCTTTGCAACCACGACACCATGCAGTGCGGTAGAGACAGGCCCCACAACATGCCGAATGTACCGCTCAGGATTGGCATATCGTTCTTTTCATGGATGTGTGTCGCCTGTGCCTTCAACCAGACAATCATCGGAGACATGTTAGGAGGCAACCGAGCCAGGCAGAACGCCTTAGATACACTGTGCAGCGAGTGCAGCAAGGTGGAGGTTCCCTGCTGTTTTGGGGTGCCATTATGTGAGACCGACGTACGCCGATGGTTCAAATGGTTCAAATGGCTCTGAGCTCTATGGGACTCAACATCTGTGGTCATAAGTCCCCTAGAACTTAGAACTACTTAAACCTAACTAACCTAAGTACATCACACACATCCATGCCCGAGGCAGGATTCGAATCTGCGACCGCAGCAGTAGCGCGGTTCCGGACTGAGCGCCTAGGACCGCTAGACCACCGCGACCGGCGTACGCCGCTGGTGGTCATGCAAGGCGCCGTAACGGGTGTAGGGTACGTGAATGCCATCCTGTGACCGATAGTGCAACCATATCGGCAGCATGTTGGAGAGACATTCCCCTTCATGGAAGTCAATTCGCGCCTCCATCATGCACATCTTCTGAATGACTTCCTTCAGGATAACGATATCGCCCGACTAGAGTGTCCAACATGTTATCCAGACATGCACCCGATCGAACATGCCTGGGGCAGATTGGAAAGGGGTGTTTATGGACGACGTGACCTACCAACCACTCCGAGCGATTTGGACCGACAGTGCCTTGATGAACTGGTGGATAGCATTCCACGACGAATACAGGCATGGATCCATACAAGAGGACGTGCTACTAGTTAGAGGTACCTTTGTGTACAGCAATCTGGAGCACCACCTCTGAAGGTCTCGCTGTATTGTGGTGCAACATACAATGTGTGGTTTTCATGAGCCATAGAAAGGGTGAAAATGATGTTTATGTTGATCTCTATTCCAATTTTCTGTACAGATTCCGGGACTTTAGGCTCTGAGGTAATGCAAAACATTTTTGATGTGTATATGATGTTCAAAGAGGTGAATTACAAAAGTTTCTTTTCAGCTCGTTAGATGTTGTAAACAAATTCATTATTCTATTTATTACCCCCTAATATTCCGATGAAGCAAATAGATTTCACTTTTTCCTTTATTGTTATACGGTAACTTGACGCCTCTGTCAATGTACTTTAAACATTTACATGCATACTCCGCAAAACACCGCATGGTGTATGGCTGAGCGTAAGTTGCTCCACTACTACTCTTTTCTCTTGCTGCTGCACCAGCAAACAGAGCGAGAGAGAAACGACTATGTGGCTCCGTACGAGCCATGATGCCTCTCATCTTATCTACGTGTTCCCTGCGCGAAATGAACGATAGCGGGAGTGGAATCATTCTACGTCAGCTTCAGATTCTGGTTGTGGAGAAAACGGTCCTCAGGGGTTTACTTCGCGAGATTATAGATGGTGTATTCATACGACATTTTTATAGAAATAGCCTAACGGAATAATGTCCGACTATTTCTCTCCAGAGGAACTCGTTTTACTTCCTAATTGTGCGAATGTGAAGAATGTGTTCAACCTAATCAGTAAATTATGCATATCACACACAATTGTGTTACTGGTCCCGTAAACACTGTAAAATTATACATTACATCTGTTCACTTACCCCTGTAATCACTAGTAACCAAGCAATTTACTCTTGAAAATGTGGCAACGGGACTCTAGGTATGATGTAAACATCACCTTCGTAATTTGACAGCTGTCACATTCAATTTGCCTTCGTCGCAAAGCTGAGACCAATACCGAAAAAAGCAGCTTTATTTTATTGGTAGGTACCCAGAGACTAGTGACGTACTCCGCAATTTACGTACGCGTCCTTATCAAACATTAAACAATGCCAATTAAGTTTGAAAAACAACACTGCACATGCTTTTAATAACACTTCCCCTCAAACAGGCACACAAAGAACATGCAGCTGCAGCGCCCTTAATTTAAGATAAAGAGATAATTTAAGGAAAAGAAAAATACTTATAACTAATGGTGAATCAACGAAGCTATACTGAAAGTTAATAATTCACTTCAAGCAATTTTATTCATGCAAGGAAAGAAAAGGAAAAGAAAGAAAAGGAATCAGTTTTATAATGAAACAGTCGATTTATAATATGAACTGCTGAATTGTGTTCGCCTTTAATTGGAGAGAGCGCATGTAATGCAACTTTTGTATTATTTGTTCGAAAGGTGTGGGGGCGTGTTGAGATGACGGCGGTGGTTGTGATGTTGCAGATAAAGCTGTCACAGCAACTCCGTTTGTCGTATTTCCACGGCGAAGTATGCTGATGGTCGCCTTGCTTAGGCAGCAAAAGTCAACCTCAATGGCGTTTAACAGGTCAGTGGCAGAGTAGACGTAACTGTTGGTGATAATCCACAGCTTTCATTTGTGCAATTTATTACTCGTTATACATACATAGTTCTCATTTCGCTGTTTTATACACTGTCCATGATGATTTATAACTGTGATATAACAGTTCGTCACGTTTGCATATTACCACCCATTCGCTAATCGACAGTCAGTAAAACCGTTCTTGCTCCTGAAACACAACTGTAATTATGTCCGCCGCAACGATTACGGCTTCAAACACTCGGCCTTTTATTAAAAACGAAGCAATACACAGTTTTATGGAGCCTTGGCTCTCACGATGCTGCTAAATGTAAAAACAGTTTCACTCACAAGGTAGCAGTAAAAATAATGACTACTCGCGTTAAGTATTGTCAGTACCGCTTGAGACACAGTCCATTTACGAATAATCTAACCGAAATATGTTTCTGTTCATGATCATTTCAACATTCATTAGGTACTGCAATGATAATCCCAACTGTCTGTCGTTAAGTTCCACGATACACTGTTCTCGTAAGTTCTTTTCTGCTACATTACCGCACACACACACTAATACTCCCTCGTTGTGTATCGCTTTTTCACTATCACTCTCGATATCGGTCTCAGTGCTTTCATGACTACGGATTTCATAGATGTTCTTGGCATCACAGTTAGTGTTACAAATGAGAATAAAATGAACAAAGGAAAAGAAAGTCTTTCAAATTCAAGTAGTAATAAGAAAACATATTTATCCTTTAGAGAAAAAGAAATAAATTGCATTTACGTTTTAATGTTATTGCCAAACACAGCTATGCTACAGCATCCAAGATTTGAATACTTAGTCTAAGAAAGCGAAAGAAATGACAGAAGAAAGAGAAAAAAGTTACCTATCATTAATGGCTATATCTCGACACGGTTTACTAAGTTTCTCATTAGTCGTTCGAGACAAAAACGGTGCGTTTCCTCCAAGGATTCCCATTTGAGTTCACAAAGCACGTCGGTCATACATATTGACTGAACGTATCAGTAACAAATCTAGCAGCACGCCTCCTTTATTCCGACCAGGCAGGAATCCCAAACGCTCGAGCAGTATCCAAGTATGGGTCGCATCAGTGTTCTATACGCGGTCTCCTTTAGCGATGAACCCCACTTTCGTAAAATTCTCTCAATAGATCGAAGTCGACCGCTCGCCTTTCCTACTGCAGTCCTGTAACGCTGCTGTATGAATTCTGAATCTAACCTAACGGTAGTGTCCCACGTGACCGCAGTAACTACTGGGATTTTCCTTTGTGTGCCGTTGGCCATCACTTGTTTTCTGCTGGTAGATTTTCTAAAACAACTTACAGAATAACTGTGTGGATGTTGGCCTCGTATCCCGGAGGAAAAGGAATCAGATCCTTGTTTGATAATTCTGACTTAAGTTTCCTGCGATTTCTCTGGAACAGTAAAAACTAACGACGACATGGTTGCACAAATGAGAGGCAACCATTTCTGCGCCATCCTTCAGAAACGAATGCGGTTCTGCGTCTTTTGCGAATTCTCCATGTTTTACTTTGTTTGACTGTTTGGCGTGACCGCGAATTCCTCTCCTACGCCAACCACTTCAATCTAAGAGCAACACTTGCACCAGAAGTCCTCAAACTATTTGTAGGATGTATTACAATGTCTGTCATCCTCTACAGTTTTTGCCCTCTAAGACATTTTAGAGTGTATACCTCTGTGCGCAATTTTCTGATGAAAGTATCCACATGGTCAGTGGTAAGGAGTTACACGAGATACAGACCACTATTCAGTGTCTTCCAAGATGATAAACACAGATTCACTCGCATATACACTGGCACACATACACGCACACACGTACACACACACATACAGAGAGAGAGAGAGAGAGAGAGAGAGAGAGAGAGAGAGAGAGAGAGAGAGAGAGTTAACTGAATTATAGAGAGACTGCAGTTGTAATTATGAGCAAAGCCATAAACTATTGTTGGAACGATAGGGAAACCAATTCTTGACTTTCAGTGGAATAACTGAGGGCTTAAACAGGCCACGATGAAAGTAGTCATCAACCATCAAATCTTTTGCCTGTTAAAACTGCAACAGCTGTCTATTTAACCGTGTTAGCACTACATTCGGCCATTTAGGATGGTTGCGTTCAAACATGTTACGTAATTACGCAATACCCTACGTCTAGTAACTGTCATGTCACCATAATCGCAAAAGACATTCTCACTTACCTAGTAGCCTAAGCCTCACTGTCCGTAAAGAAAAACTTTCGTAAAGTCTGCTCTTACTCTCCGGTCTCATCGGTTGCGGCGCAGAGGGGTGGGGATTTCGCGGCCAAGTCTCGGGTTGTGACTCCTACCCGCTTCACTCTCCAGCTCTCTTGCGCTCCCCGTGACCATTCAAGTCTGTGATCACGCAAAATAAATAAAACGAGAAGGAGGAAATGGTCAACGTGGTTGAATGATGCTGTGTAGGTGGACCGGGTTCGATTCCCTACAGGGTCAGAGATTTAATCTGCTAGGGGAATGCGCCTTGTCTAGTTCTTATAATCATTACATCATCGTCGAAGTGAGGTGATGTCAAAAAAACTTTCACTAGGCGCTCTAAAAACCCCAGATGGGGTCTCAAGGCCAATAATACCGTACTATCACTTCATTTTTTAATTTTATTTTATTTTCTTTTTTTTCTTTTTTTTTGTGTAACTCCGCATCCCGTACACTTCGATTCACTTCTTTTAGGAAGTTCACTCAGCCCACGAAATACTTCTATACAGTCCTTGGCTTCACCTGCAAATTATTTTAAAAAATTTCGTAAAATTAAAACCCATGCCTGGAAATATTTAACTAGCACTGATTTGTAATCTCATTCCTGAACCTTTATTTTATTTCAGTGACTGCTTTATTTACGTACAGATTGGACAGCTGGGTTGAAAGAGAGCACCCCTGTCTTACATCTCTTTGAATCCACGCACTTTGTTCTAGTCTGCCGCTTTTAGTTTTCTTCTTGGTTTTTGGACGTGTTGTGTATTAACCGTCTTTCTTTGTACCTCATAACTACTTGTCTCATAATATATAATACCTTGCACTAATCTACGTTGTCGAATGCTTTTTCTATGTCAAAAAATCCAACGAAAGTCTTACTACCATTATAAGCTTAAACGTCGAATGTGCCTTCATCGCACCGTTATGTTCCCCAAAGTCAAACGGATCTTAACAGTTCCTCTATTTTTTTCCCACTCTTTTCTAAACTATTCTTTTGGGAAAACTGGATACATTCTGACTCGCTACATTCTGGATTGCGAGGATGATCATCAGTCTCATAGACTCTACACGCCGACATCGACAGCCGTTGCTCACCACATACCATAAAGATTTTAACAATTTCGAAGGAGTATTATCTACTTTTTATGACTTATTTTCAAAGGTCAGTGAAACTGTAACGTTGGATCACCTTTTCCTCCAAATCGACACCCAATTTTGCTTATATCAAGTCAGAAATCAGCTCGTTACCATTGTAGAAGCACTTACCCGCTTTCTCCTCTTCGTTTAATGAATGGATTCCTATGATACTTTTTATCTCATAGACAGTAAATGATAGCATTATCTCCTTATCACGAAACATCAAGCCTCCTCTACATTTGCCTAGCGCAAGTGGAGTCCTACACAAACAATTATTGGTCCATGTGTCTGATGTAAACTTCAAATTGTCTTCCTTTTTAAGTGATATGAACAAGGTTTCATAAAATGTAAAATTAGAGCCGATGGATATTCGAAACAAAATAGTTAGCTAGGACGAGAGAAGGGGAAATTAAGAGTTACCAAGTCAGGAGATATCAAAGGCCGTAGGCAGCTTTTGGAATGAGATAGGCCCGTAGGGGCGCGGCAGAGCAGCGTTTCGGCGTCTGCTGACAAGGTCGCGCAGGGCGCTGACGTAACGGCAGGGACTCCCAACACTCCCCTCTATCTGGAGCAGCTGGTCCGAGGCCCTGGAGAGGGCTGGCTCGGCCACGGCCGCTGCGTATAAATACCGGGCGCCGAACTGTCGGAGCCACTCGCAGAGCCGCCTCTGTCTCCTACGCAACATGAAGGTAAGCCAGCTGCGGAGAGAGTCCGTCGAACAGGCACACATTAATTTTTTTTATTTTTTGTGTCGCACGTCTCGTTCTGTAGGACAAAACCTCCTCGATTATGGAAGGTGTTGGGTTGGTCGGGGTGTTCGGGGGAGATGACCAGACAGCGAGGTCATCGGTATATCGGATTAGGGAAGGGCGGGGAAGGAAGTCAGCCGTGCACTTTCAAAGGAACCACCCCGACATTTGCCTGCTGCGATTTAGAAAAATGAAGGAAAACCTAAATCAGAATGGCCCAAAGCGGGATTGAACCGTCGTCCTCCCGAAGGCGAGTCCAGAATACTACCCATAGTGCCACCTCAAAAATGGCTCTGAGCACTATGGGACTTAACATCTATGGTCATCAGTCCCCTAGAACTTAGAACTACTTAAACCTAACTAACCTAAGGACATCACACAACACCCAGCCATCACTAGGCAGAGAAAATCCCTGACCCCGCCGGTAATCGAACCCGGGAACCCGGGCGCAGGAAGTGAGAACGCTACCGCACGACCACGAGCTGCGGACTGTGCCACCTCGCTCGGTGGAAAGTGTCAGTACACGAAATTACAACAGAACAGTAATAACGGAAAAAGTAAAATGTTTATAAACCCTACAATGACGACAAGCTAAACGCAGCGAACTATGTAACGCGGGAATCATCTTAATTTATCAAAAATGGCTCTGAGCACTATGGGACTTAACTTCTGAGGTCATCAGTCACCTAGAACTTAGAACTACTTAAACATAACTAAGAACGTCACACACATCCATGCCCGAGGCAGGATTCGAATCTGCGACCGTAGCGCTCGCGCGGTTCCAGACTGTAGCGCCTAGAACCGCTCGGCCACTCCGGCCGGCCAATTTTTCAAGGAAATCGTCGACAGAATGGAAGCAGTGATCCATGGGGAATCTCTTCAGTTTAGACTTGAAAGCGAATCAACTACTGATAAGATTTTTGAATTCTTGTGGTAGCTTATTGAAAATATATATAGCAGAATACTGTACGCCTTCCTGTGCAGGAGGTGTGCTCCAAATGGATTCTGCATATCTGTCTACTATTTAACAAGAAACAACATATTAAGAGGTCAGTGTCAGAATACACAGACTAATGCACAGAAGTCGTCCAGAAGTGTGAGAGGTAGTAACACTTATTGTCCGAATCAGCCTCTTCTGTACCAAAATTACACTTCAAGAATCAGAAGAGTTACCCCAAAATATAGCACCACACGTCATAATTGAATGAAAATAAGCAAAGAAGGCTATTTTTCCTGTCGAACTATCACTTACTTCACATACTGTTCTGATAGTAAAAGCGACAGCATTAACACTTTGAACAGGATCCTGAACATGAGTTTTACACGACAGTTTACTATCTACCTGAACGCCTAGAAATTGGAACTGTTCAATACCACTAATCATATGCCCATTCTGTGTAATTAGAACATTACATTTTGTTGAATTATGTGTAAGAAATTGTAAAAACTGCGTCTTACTGTGATTTAGCGTTAATTTATTTTCTACAAGCCATAACCTGTAGTCTTCAACTGCTCTATCTGGAACAGTGCCAACGATAAACTCAGTATCGTTTCCTACCAAGCTGGTTCATCAGCAAATACAAATATCATATCTAATTCTAGAAGGCATACCACTTATATAAATAAAGAACACGAGGGCTATAGCCCTGATCCCTGGGGCACCCGCCATGTAACCGTACCCCACTCGGACGCCACATCTTAACTATTCTCCGTAAGGTGGAGAATGACCTTTGGCTGTCTGTTCTGAAATTAAGAAGTGAGCCAATTGCGAGATATTCCCCGTATTCCATGATTCTCAAACATCTGGACCAACGTTTTGTGATCAACATAATCAAACGCGTTAGTTAGTTAAAAAAAAAAGATGACTACCGTTCGAAATATTTTATACGTCCATCCTGTACCTCATAGAGAAAAGGGAATACAGTATTTTCATGAGATGTATTCGCAGTTGCGAAAGTGGACTACCATTAGCTGTAGAATGAACGACGACCATGAAAAGTTGTACCTGACTGGGACTCGAAACCCGACTTCTCGTGTGTTGCGATGGTTCGCCTTATCATTTGGCTACCCGAGCATTGGTCAGAGCCACAACCAAATTCTCAAATGTCCATCTGTCTACAGCCTGCACTTGTATACCCATTATTAGTGAGATTTCTTATGAAATTTTATTCTGTTGTCCTCAAATTTTGTCTTTTACTATCATGCGAACTTAGCTGCTAGTTCCATTAAGTTATGTAATAACAAAAATGAGTTTTGTCATGCTCTATAATGTAATTTTTAAGTTAACTACCGTTTCGTTACGACTTTTTCCTACAATGATTTAATTAAGATAGTTATGGGGCAAGGTAGGTTTTTCTATATTGATCGATACTTTGAGATGTGTACAACGTATTCTCTGTACAACGTATTTTATGATTTATTTAAGTACTGACCACAGTAGACAGAACACTAACGGTATTTTGAAAGTGCCTTGTAAAGAAAGGGAAAAGACGTCACATGATCTCTTTCATTACAGATGTGTTGTAATTTAGCACTCTTCCAATTTCTATTGGCATTTCTTATTTATTTTCTCATGTTAATGTCAGACAACTTATAGTCAACAGCAACATATTTCTCATTGCAATCCTATGACGTACCAGAGCATCAAGAAAAATAAATACAAGACCTTAAATCGGTTAGAAATGAAAATTATGCACCAATGATTGCTGTTGTATTACTGAAATGAACACTTCCTGAATTTGGTAGACAAAGAATGAAGTGATATCCTTTGGTTGAATTTTCTTTCATTCGTGTGTCATTCTCGTTGGAGACAGCATTCAAACGCTGTTCAAACGGTGTATCGGTATAAAATATTTGTGTTGCTAAGCTGTATGACATGTATTAATTTCTAACTGCAAAGTCCTTACAAATGAGGAATTATCTTCTTATGGTTCTCAGACACCACAACTGTCCCAAATGAATAATGCAAGAAGTAAAATAATGATTATTATATATGAGTATATACCATGTATATCACAATTATATTCACAACACATATTTTCCACATATCAGTGTTTAGTGACATTCGTACTTGGATACAATTCTACAATATTAGCTGCAATAGACGGTTGCAGTGACATATGATATACTGACGACTTCTATGTTTTTGAAGGTGTACGTCGTCCTGTCAGCGCTCGCTCTCTGCGTCGCCGCCGAGCCACCAGCTGATCGGTCGTACCTGCCCCCCAACTCTGAGTACGGACCTCCCTCGGCCTCCTCTCTCAGCTCTCAGTACGGCGCTCCAGCAGCCAATGGCCCCAGTATGCAGAACGGAGCTCCTTCAGCCAACAGCCTCAGCATGGAGTATGGAGCTCCAGCAGCCAATGGCCTCAGCTCACAGTACAGTGCGCCTTCTCTAATAGGCGCTGCGTTTGGTCGCTCAGGCGCTTCCAGCCAGGCTCCAGCAGCTCGTGTCTCCTCCAGCTTTGGAAGCGCCTCTTCCAGGAGGCTTGGATCTGGCAGGAGGATCGGCGGTGGACTCTCCACTCGCTATGGCGCCCCTTCGAAAGCTGGCCGCGCCACTGGCTTTGGAGGACTCGGCCTGTCCACACAGTACGGCGCCCCTTCTTACTCTGGTGACGCGCTCTCCACTCAGTACGGTGCGCCCTCTGGTAACGCTGGTGGCCTCTCTCCAGTGTACGGAGTGCCTGGATATGCTTTCAGTCGTGCCGGAACCCAAGAGGATGCACTTGCCGTAAGATTCAGCCTCTATTTTCCTAAAACGTTATGTACTGAACAAGACGACTGCTGGAATAACGTGATATGTTTACATAGCTAAAATTACAGTAAGTAACTAGTAGTGTAATTCACAGCGTCTACATTTGCATTATCATCTGATCAAAAATTACCTTTGTGAAGTTTCTGTGGTCCCATGCTATTTTTTTTCCAGTCAGGGGTCTGTATTATGTAGCAATGCTTTAGATAAATGTAGAAACAAGTTGTTGCCTGAAAATTTGTTGCCAATACTTCAGTATGAAACAGTTAACGTTGCTACCATTCACATTGGTAAATATATCCACACTCATCTTTTCAAAGTAAAAATATTTTTATTAAATGTAACATCTCGAAACATTGACTTTCGAATGAAAGTAATTATTTAAGATGGGAACCTACTGTGGTCGACTCAGCACTCACCCTATAATTCACAATTTAAAGAGAAATTCTAGGCGGATTGCATTTCTTTTAAAGGATTCATTTTGAATATGTAGAACTTTGTCTTCAGTTCTTTCACAAAATTTGATGTATAGAAGACAGATTTATTTTTGGGTAAAGTAAAGTGCCATGTGAGGTAGAACTTTACATAATTGAAAATCGTATGCAGTGACTGACATCCGAAGAGTCGTAAAAAGTTTTAGCGCTGCACATATTAGAAATAAATATTTGGTGATGGAAGTGGATATAGTATAAATCCATTTGCTACAATTACTGCCGTAATCCATTTACTATGCCACTGTGGGAAAAATTAAGTTATGTTACTGTCGGCTGTTCGAAACGCTGCACAATTAACGAGTACTTTAAATTTAGTGAAAAGCCGTTTGAATACGTTAGCAATTGTGGCACCTATATTAGAATACCTCAAGTATTCATACATGAAATAATTCAGTGAAGTAAAGTAAATATACCTGTTAATCAGCTGTTGTAGTAGAAAAGCACCAAAGCAAAACTATGTTTTCCTCCCACCAGGAGCCGGCCAACTACGAGTTCAGCTATTCAGTGCAGGACGGCGAGACGCTGAGCGACTTTGGACAAGAGGAGTCCAGGCAGGGGGAGAGCGCCCAGGGCCAGTACCACGTGCTGCTGCCCGACGGCCGCAAACAGATCGTCTCCTACCAGGCGGACGAGGGCGGCTACAGGCCCACCGTAGAGTATGAGGACACCGGACTCACCGCCTACTCCGCTGGCGGATACGGCTACGGCAGAGGGCGCCCTGGAGCTGGAGCTGGAAACGGTGGATACCACTACTGACCGACAGACGGCTTATTCTGAACATGCAGGAAAGGATACATTCATCGGAAATAGAACTTACAAATGTACTGACATTAAGTTATGCATAGATGTAACTATTTATAAAGAACATATGTTATTATTCTAGTGTTGGAATGAAAGCCTAGTCTCTCTCTTTATTAGATGACAAACGTATTATATTTTGTATGTGTTGCTGAATAAAGAAAGACATGAAATTATATATATCGTTATCAATTATCTTATTCGTGGTTCCAGTGTTATACCTTCTTTACATTGATACACTGGTTCGATTGAAAACGAAAGAATATTTTGTAACACATAGGTTGATAATAACTTTGTTACTAACACTAGTGTAATGTTCCTTCAATATTTCCTTTTGCTTTAGTAAATGTTCACCTTTCTAACGAAATGTGAGCGTTACACTATCCTGAATTCAAAACAGTAATACGGTCCAGAATGTTCAAGCTATAACAGCTCTAAATTTACGAATGACATATTTAATCTTACTTTATACCGTACCATTTGTTTGTTCGTATTTATTTAAGTAATTTGGAACATACAATCTGAAATATTCAGGAGTTTTATCCAAGTACTAAGAGTACAAATATTCCGTCTAAAGTCACCCATGAACGTAACTAGACGTCAGCCATACCATTATTGCCATACTGACTATTGAAAATCTCTTGTTTATTACCAGTACAGAGCGCTTCATAACATCCACTGCTCAAGATCTTATTTCCTTTTCATGATACTCTAATTACTTAGAATTACTTTGAAATTATTGTTTAGACCATTGATTGTAAATGATTTTTTCATAATTAATAACCAGTTCTTATTACTTTTGATTACTCTGTAAGAAAAAGCTTCAAATTGTTTTGGCATACTTCTTTCATGTTCTGTTTGTAATATTCCTTTTCTTAAAACTATTGCTTTCCTTAGGCGGCTGGCCGCGTTGGTCTTGCGGTTCTAGGCGCGCAGTCCGGAACCGTGCGACTGCTACGGTCGCAGGTTCGAATCCTGCCTCGGGCATGCATGTGTGTGATGTCCTTAGGTTAGTTAGGTTTAAGTAGTTCTAAGTTCTAGGGGACTAATGACCACAGCAGTTGAGTCCCATAGTGCTCAGAGCCATTCCTTAGGCGTTTATTTCTGATCCCTTATATCAACAGACTGTAGGCAGGATTTAGTTGATTAATAAATCAGGTTTAATTTTTTATTTGAGCAACAAAACTTTATTTCTCTATTACAGTTGTACATTGACATTTTTCTATGGCTGATATCTGACAAGCAGATTAAATATCAATAACATAAATAAAACAACCTATTAAGGGGCACCGCCACTTAAACGCTAACGCTTAACATGTTGGGCAACAGAGTCACTTTAGGTACTGGACAAATGTATCGCGCCAACTAAAGCAGCAGGTAATTTAAGCCACTCGCTGTTTCTATTGAAAGTGCATGGAGCAACTGTAATTGCGGATTGAAATGGTTCAGTCATTATCTGTTCAATACCAGTGCAGACGAAATTAAATATTTAAAACTGAGCTGCAAAATTAAATCAATCGACAACTGCCGTTACCATATAATGTTCTGCTCAATTGTATGTAGAGTCTGTGAAAAAATGACTTAACCAAGCAATGGTGCTACATTTTCACACATTCGCCAAAAATCCACAACAGTATCATAATCTATAATCTCTGACTCAGCTAACTTCGAACGAGCTAGACAGACACACTAATTTTATTATTCCAAACAGTTGGATTTCCTATCCGAACCAAATATCACCAAAGAAATGAATTTAAACTCTTCCAACACTCGAAACGCCAACATCAATTGCACTGAATCCACTTTTTGGTTAATTAAAACGTATTAAATTACTCAAAAATTAACCTTTAATCATCTCAGGTCTCCATATTCAAACTTCCGGTAAATAACCACGTAAATAGCATCTCTCACTGGGAACCCTTCATATAGCCCTATACTGATATGCTGAAACTATAACTCTTTACTGCTCAGTAAGCCAGATGTCTTACACGACTTGCCGAGTGAACAATGCTCGTTTCAACAGTTATTTGGCGCGCTATCACAATTCTTGCTGGTAACTCCCGACTCCCCACTACTAATTCCGAACGATTGACTGTAGAGATGAAAGTAAACTGCCCACCTCCCAAGCTAAAACCGTACTGACCATAAGTCTGATGTTAGCTTCAATCGGAACCATTTTCCAAGCAACATACGTTACATTTACTTAGTTGATGGATTGCCTCTCCATGCGCTACAAACATAGCAGCATTGTTGGATAGATTTTAATGCTGTTTACTTTAGTTTTCGATAGTCTTCTACTTGCAGTTTCATACTGCGTTATAAATGAGATAATGTACAATGAATTCCTTTTCTGTTATGAGCAACTAAAGCCTATCACAAGAAACTAACTGTGGAGTAATAGACTACAAATTTATTTAACCACTCTCTGTCAACAGTCTGTTACTGCCCCAGCAGCCGCCGACGCTACAATAAAGGCTACTAACAATAGAACCAAACACTTTCCGAAACTGGGAGATTGAACCAAATGAAACTTCCATCACCTGATGTCAGATATTCAAAATTTACCCAGAACAAAATTCTACACTATCTTCCCTGCTCTGTTGAGTAGATAATGAAACATGCCAAGCAATTCATAATGAACTTCATAGGAGACTTCAGTACAGGTCGAGTAAATCAGAGAATTTTCTCTGTTCCCAACACTAAGAAATATCCGTTATTGTGTTCAAGTAAGACAGGCATGGACCATAAAAGTAGCAGGAAACGAACCCCCTGCCACAATTATATATGAGGTGTGATTGGTAAGTTTTAAGAATGGATTCGTTACTGTTTAATGGTTTGGCGGGCAGGTACACGGAGGGTGAGGAGTGAGTCATCGTCTTGTCCTTGAACGCTCCCTGACAGGAAAATGCCTTTTGTTTATTCAATTTGTTGTGACAGATGGCTGAGTGCGGCTCCGTTCGGGCTTGTTGCCGCATTCTGTCTGCGTGAAAATGGACATAAAATCGGAGCAATTTTGTTTTAAAATTGGGAAACCGGCTTCTGAGACTTACGAACTAGGAAAAACAGCTTTCGGAGATAATTATATGAGCCAGTCAAATGTTTTTGTCTGGTTCAACAGATTTAAAAATGGGCGCTAATCATTTGAAGGTGAACCATGGTCTGGCCGTCCTTCCATCTCAAAGAAGAATGAAAATATTGTTAAAGTTCGCGACTTAGTGCACTCTGATCGTAGGCTTACAATTAGGGAGATGGCTAACGAACTTAATTTAAGTTTCTATGCAGTTCAGTCAATTTTAACTGAAGCTCTGAACATGTGTCAAGTGTCCACAAAATTCATTCCAAAAGTGTTGTCAAGTGACCAGAGATAATAACGATTTGAAGTGTGTCAAGATCTGATTAATCAGGCTAAAAATGGCCCAGATTTTTTAAAAAGGGTAATTACAGGTGACGAATCGTGGGTATATTGATATGACCCTGAATCCAAGACTCCAGGTTCACCATGATCGAAACGAGCACGGCGAAGTCCGTCGAAGGTGAAGACAATGTTGGTGATCTTTTTTTTTTCGATTCTACCGGTATTGTGCATCATGAATTTACAACTGTTGGACAGACACTTAACCAAGAATACTATAAATGTGTCTTTGAGCGTTTGCATAAAAGGATCCAGAAGAAAAGGACTGCATTGTGGAAAGACAGTCCACCTTTAATGGGAGTTGGCTATTTTATCAAGTTCTCTGCCGGGATTTTTCATATTTTTACCACTGTTGAGAACTGAACTAATTGACTTTTATCTTCATTTTTGTTACGTGTGATGTTCAGTGCCCCATGTATGTTTAACGACCTTTCCAAAACTTTTATGCTTGCAAGATTTTGTGAATGTTGGCGTAATTGCAATACGCACGTTGGTGAATTCAAATGGTCTTTCACCGTGGGAGACAGCCGCTAAGTTCAATCACTGCTGAATTATGAACAGGCACAAGCGGAGATTAATAAGAGGAACAGCGAAGAATTTCAAAATATCTGTGTGTCTTCGTCTGTTCCGCGCGCGCGCGCAAAAAAAAAAAAAAAAAAAAAAAAAAAAAAAAAAAAAAAAAAAAAAAAACAGAGGAGACAGACACATAACTGCTTTGAATTGATGAGGACAAGGTGCGCCATCATTATGTATCAGTAGAAACTTTCGCTCATTTTCCTGACGCTACAGCTGATGCACACTAAATTACGTCGTTTGCACAGATCGATGGTGCTCTGCTGGTGCAAGAAAATGTGAAAATTACCAGCTAAACGTTAGAATCATAGCGAATTCCATTCCATCAACCTGATACATTACTTTGAAGATATAATCTAGAGGAATCAACAGCCCAATATGCCATGTGCTCCATCAGAAGTCATCCGTCTTCTACGGAGGTAGTAATCGCCGAGCAGTGTATTAATGGTGCACATGATTTCCATCCTTTATAGCAGGGAATAGGGTTTTGATCGCAGTAATGAGACAGGAGCAGCTGTCACACCACAAGTTCATGCTGCATATTCTGAACATCATTGAGAGGACCGAAGGATATGGAAACCACGTCACTGACCACAAAGAAACTGGAACAGGTTGCAACTTAACAACCATAGAAATCCCTCGTAGTAGTAACAACTGGAGTCGAGAGTTCCGTACGGGAACGTAGACAGTTGCTATGCAACAATAGATATCGTGTTGTGTTTAGTGCAGACCCAAGGAGTAAATATCCGAGTATGAGCAAAGCTAGCTAGAAGTAGAAATTGTCTAGGATATAAGAGGTTGGGTAACACTGCACGTTAGTGAGGAACTACCTTGCAACCTGTATATTGGTTTCGAAGAACAGGAGAGAGAGAGAGAGAGAGAGAGAGAGAGAGAGAGAGAGAGAGAGAGAGAGAGAGAGAGAGAGAGATGGGGGGGGGGGGGTTGGGGGAGGGGGAGGAGAGAGACAGAGTAAGGTCCTCAGAGATGAGAATGTTCCCCAGATATCCTGACCATCCTGCACTTAAGCTAACGGTGTGATGGGGAAGTCTTCTGTACCGTTGACACCGGTAGTCTGGTGTCGACTATGAACGATTATGTCCATGAAGAATGTTTAAGAGAGAGGGTGTAGTCGTAGTTCCCCACACTAAAAACTAAGATTAAGGGAGAACTTACTGGAAAAACAGTAGAGGTGAAGAGGCGAGTGAGGATAGATTTCATGAGCTAGTCTTATGAAATGTGGGATAACTTTCTGATTGTACTGTCCTTCACAGTGGACGTGGTTCTTGGTGGTGATTTCATTAACTATCAAAGTTTGCCTGTCGTTAAAACCGATAATGACACTTTCAGCTGGCACTATGTATACTGGCTTGAAAACGACGTGATGGAGAAAGATTTCTCGATCGGGTCTGTGGATGTTTTCCACACCAAGCAGAGCACGCAGAAACAGATTTGAATCAGGTGATGAATGATAAACTAGTACATCTCGAACTGGTTAGACAGAACAGCTCTGCGAAATTTTTTGAACTCCACATTGTGAGGTATTCTCTGAAGTGCCTGGTATAATTAAGAATTTTGTATCCCACCAAGCAAAGTGCACGCTGATTCATTAATTACTTAGTGTCATGCATACAAACGGCAAATGTGGAGTTCTTTTATCATCAACTGCACTAATTAACCTGTTCTTTCCTTGCTGCATTTCTCATAATTCTTGTTATTTTCTCTTCTCCTTCACACAACCCCTACTTGTATAGGCAGCTTTGCCATAATTCCAATAAATTATTTTAGATTAGGTGCTTCCCATATGGCTCAAATTAATGCCTCCTTAATGACATTACCTATTAATGTCTCACTCCTTCTGTCTCCAAATTAAATCTGTACACTCCCAAACACTTCCTCTCACAGCCTTGTCAACCCCGCAAGAATTCACAAATTCCATAGTGTGGATTTCTTTGGCTACCACGTCTACCTGTGACGACAACGTTCTGGGGGCCCAACAAAATATCGCTCTCTGTCAATTCTCAGTGGTTACCAAACCCAAAATAAGACTTTTCACCTGCTCTTCAGTCTAAGATCATCACGTTCGTTTTAACTTACTCTAAATAATTTATTAATAATTATTGAGTTCCCTACCCTTCTTGATAATGGATTAATTGCTGTAGAGGTCTGGGAAGAATTATTCTGCAAACTCTAGGCAGAAATTATTTCCAAGTGCTATTTTCCTAAATGGACCGAAGTACATTATCACATAAATTATCCTTCACATTAACTACAGATAATCTTGAGACATGTAAATCACTCAATTCTATGGCCCGAGCTCTATCTGAAGATACAAAATTTCGATTATATAGTAAGCTGAATTCAAAGATAAATGAGAATATCTATTCAAAATATCCTGTAATGTGTTCTGCATCTCTGAAAACAGAATACCAATGATCGTTTGCGCAGCCTCAGTATCATAACGTTTTGACTTCATTATTAAAATCATTCAGTTCTATATCTTTCCTAGAACAATTCCTTAACAGTCTTACAATGAGTTTATAAACATTGTTCCTGATCCTTGTTCACACCGACTAGGTCACCCGTTTTATGAATGCCTCAGTCTTGGAACTTGACAAGGAATGTAAGTATCCTCCAACATTTCCTCAAAGAAGGCACAAATTTGTGCAGAGGCCAGACTTACCTCACTGTGCTCGGAGATTTGTTGAATAACCGGCTAATGACAATTTTAGCGTCCACGTTCAGCCAACTCCCAGACAATACCCTTTTCTGTACCTTGTTTCTCTGTAATTTGATCATTAGCTTGCGCCCGATCAGGAAATGTGGATCATTTACATTGCCATGTATTCTGAAACATATCTAACCAATATAAAAATACTGAAAATTACCCTAGTTCAGTAATATTCACATTAACTCAATCAATCGAGCACAACCTACTGCCATTTGGTATATGCATGTGGACCTTTTGGGCAAAAGGATGGAATAGAGAGATGACACGCCACTCTCATACTTTAACAACATTGTTAGTCAGTTTACGTTCACATTTTAGGTCACGATCCGGTGTTGGGAGGTTTCGTTTTTGCTGATTCAGCTCCCATACTCAGACTTGATGGAAAGTGGTTGTGATTCTTTGCCTTTTTTGTCTTCTGACCCTACCCTTGTGGAGAACTTCAGGTTTTTCCCTAGTAGAGAATGGACAGTGAAACTGCATATCGTCTCTGGTGTGTCGTGTGTCAAGATGGTGAACTTATTCGTCCTGTGTCGGCCGTCTGACGTTTGACAATTCCAGTACACTCCGTCGTGCTGTGAGTCTAATGGGTTTGGCCAGACCTACGAACAGGTGCACGGCACACTGGAATGTACTGGGCTCTCACCGGTAAGTTTTCCGCGTTCTGATAATCAGAACGCAAGACCGCATGGTTTGGAAATTTTCCTGGACGGGTCAGAACACTACCGCTTCCACAGTGCAGCTCTCCTCGCCTACAGCGCGCCATTTTGTACTAGGCCTACCGCCTAAATGAAGGTGATACGATAAAATACTGCTGCTCTGGCGTAGCGTTGTTAAATGATATTTACAGCTCTCCGTTCTCAGGTGAACCATAGTTTGTAGTATACTTGGTCATAGTTGGTTTCATTTGAGCAGAGTTGGGCTACACAGTGGATTCATGTAAATAATGACGGATTTCGTTGTAAAAGGGATTCATTCAGGGGATAGTTTGTGTAGCTTCCACACCAAAGTGTGCTTTGCCAATCAAACATCATTCCTTTTGTGATTTGTATTTGTTATCTTTGTGTAACATTTAACTCCCCAGGATAGACGAAAGCGCTAACGCGCTGCTTCATAGACTCGGGTATGCGCGCTGGCCCCAGATCGAATCCGCCCTGCGGATTAACGACGAGAGATGGTGTGCCGGCCAGCCTGTATGTGGTTTTTAGGTGGTTTTCCACATCCCGCTAGATGAATACCGGGCTCGTCCCTACGTTCCGCCTCAGTTACACGAATCGCCGACATCTGAACAAGTTCGCACTATTCCATGAATTACACTAGATGCAGGCAGCTCGGGTACGCCAATTCCATCTCGGGGGTACGGGGTGGCGGCAGGAAGGGAATCCACCCACCCCTTCATCCTAACCTTGCCAAATTCGTTCATAACAATGCCGACCCTGCGCGAGTGCAGGAAATGGCACCAGTGAAAGAAATAAAGACTCTTTGTGTAGCATTTATCACCTAGTTGTAGTTACAAATGCATTAATAAAACATGTCACTATTTTGTAAACTTGAATACGCCACTGGTCTCATTCATACTCCCTCACTTATACACTGTTCTTACTTTATTGTTATAATGCATGGGTACACCAGCAATAAGGTTCAGTCTTATTAAATTAATTAATTTTATTATTAATTTGAATTCTAGGATAGACAACAAAAGTGCCATGAGTAACTTAACTAACTCATAAATAAAAATTAAGGGCGTAACTCACGATTTGAAGGTTGTTAAGATGATAATACTTTTCTTTATGTAAAAGTAACAACATTTAGCATCATCCAGACATATATTTATTATTAAAGCAAACGACGGGTTGATGAGTGAAAGGTTGATTTACCAGGGCACAATTTATACATTGTCCGCCCCCAGTAGCTGAGTAGTGAATGCGACAGAATGTCAATCCTAATGGCCCATATTCGATTCCCGGCTGGGTCGGAGATTTTCTCCGCTCAGTGACTGGGTGTTGCGTTGTCCTAATCATCATCATTTCATCCCCATCGACGGGCAAGTCGCCGAAGTGGCGTCAAATCGAGAGATTTGCACCAGGCGAACGGTCTACTCGACGGGAGGACCTAGTCACACGACATTTATTTATTTAGTTATAGATTTATTAATATCATGAACATAAAGCGTCCACAGATACAAATTTGACTGATCAAAGCCGGATACAACCACCGTAGTCATAAGAAGAGGGCTTCCAAGACAAAATATTAACAACAGCAACAATTAATGAAATCCCGATTAAGATTAGATAAAATTTAAATGAATTTAGCATCATAACTGAAACAACAACACAAGAAAATCATCTGGTGCAAGGGAACATAAATATATTGCCTAAAAAGTCGAATTCTTACCATAAATACTGCAGCAGTTAAGAACTGCAGCTTCCCGCCGAAGGAATGTTGGATGTTTACCGTACTGCTATAGACGTTCGACTTGACATTCAAACCTCATCCATACATTCAAGACAAAAGAAATATCACAGGAACCAAACCTGAAAACATTTCAGCATTACGAATAGGAAACGACCATGCTTTCTTCTATCAGTAACATAAGCAAATAACGTTGCACACGACCAGTGCATCAGTACTTAAAACATCTAGTTAGCCGGCTTTCCAACTGATAGAATGCAATCAGTTCAAGACCTGTACCCTATACAGAAAACATAAACCACTGTAGGCAGCCGCCTCACATCATCCGCTATCAACACAGTCTAACGACGCCCTATTTGTGGGTACGTAATGCTGATTTTAGCAAACACCGGATTACAGTATGTATTTAGTTTGTGTTCCTGCTTGGCACAGCAAACTATATATACATGATAGACATAGTCTAACTCTACGTGTTTGGCATCCAAGGAACATATCGGCACAGTATAACCAATATCCGTAAGTAGCAGGCCACAGCGCCTTAAGCCTGCTCAGGTCAGCACCATAATTGCCGTGTAAGCAGGGACCACGCACACATGAGCTCGCTCTAGACTTGGGGCCAAACTGCTACCTGCGCCTGACCAGCACCTTGAATAGTCGTGGCTCCGCTCTGAGTCCCACGGTCAACTCCCTGCCCGGTAGACAACCTACCCCTCCCTCTGTCAGAAGTCACGCCACGCCAGCGATCTACCCATCTAATCTTCAGCATTCTTCTGTAGCACCACATTTCGAAAGCTTCTATTCTCTTCTTGTCCAAACTATTTATCGTCCATGTTTCAATTTCATACATGGCTACACTCCATACAAATACTTTCAGAAAAGACTTCCTGACAAATCTACACTCGATGTTAACAAATTTCTCTTCTTCAGAAACGCTTTCATTGCCATTGCCAGTCTACATTTTATATCCTCTCTACTTCGACCATCATCAGTTATTTTGCTTCCCAAATAGGAAAACTCCTTTACTACTTTAAGTGTCTCATTTCCTAATCTAATTCCCTCAGCATCACCCGACTTAATTCGACTACATTGCATTATCCTCGTTTTGCTTTTGTTGATGTCCATCTTATATATTCCTCTTAAGACACTGTCCATTCCATTCAACTGCTCTTCCAAGTCGTTTGCTGTCTCTGACAGAATTACAATGTCATCGGCGAACCTCAAAGTTTTTATTTCTTCTCCATGGATTTTAATACCTACTCCGAATTTTTCTTTTGTTTCCTTTACTGCTTGCTCAATATACAGATTGAATAACATCGTGGACAGGCTACAACCCTGTTTCACTCCCTTCCCAAGCAAAAGACCACCACCCGGCTACTCAGAGAACTGGACTACATGGATATCCCTCAAGAGACTACACTCGGGTGTTACGAAATGTTAGAGCAATTTGACTAAATGGCGTTTCCTACAGGAGCCGCCACTCTGTGATTGTGGAGCAATGCAGACGATCTACCTTCTCCAGTGTACCCAGTGTCCAGCAACATGCACAACATAAGACCTGCTGCATGCAACGCCAAATGCAAATGGTTCAAATGGCTTTGAGCACTATGAGACTTAACTTCTGAGGTCATCAGTCCCCTAGAACTTAGAACAACTGAAACCTAAGTAACCTAAGCACATCACACACATCCATGCCCGAAGCAGGTTCGAACCTGCGACCGTAGCGGTCGCGCGGTTCCAGACTGTAGCGCCCAGAACCGCTCGGCCACTCCGGCCGGCGCCAAATGCAATAGAGGTCGCTAACTTCCGGGTGGTAAAGGTGTAAATAATTGTCTTGTAAAGATATACACACGATATGTAAATATTGTACATTATTTTATACATAGTACAGGCTTCTGACACGTATAAATAAATAAATAGGCAAAACAGTGCGACACTTGGTACGGAGTAGAAATAATTAATAAGCTTTATTTACTTAAAACAAACCGTATACGGAGTGAAAATTATTTACCTTTTAAAACCCCGCCTATAGTTATTTCGCTGGTGACGTCAGTACAACAATTTATTGGTTGATACTACAAAAGTGTGGATGTCCAGTGGCCACTTAAACGCAGTCAAACAGCCTTTAAAAACGACCACGCATTTGAGACCCATAACTTGTCAGGTACCAGCGACGGGGCAGATAATGCGTAAGTACGTCGCTCATGGTTTGTCTCGCAAGGATAACAGTATTAATGTCATAAACGTACAACACATATGTCGCAATGACCAACGCCTGAGGATGATGTCGATAATAAAACAGTTTTATTACTACAATGTTGAATACCAGAGAATAAAACTGTTGTTAGGAGATATGGCAACCATTGCAGGAAATAGTTATTAGTTTAATCAATAAAAGATAACATTTTTAAACTGTATTTTTGTCCCTATTAGTACTGATGAGCATCAAGATGTCACCTAAAGTTAGAGTTATTGATAGTTATACTGTTTATAGGTAGTTACTTGTCCTCTAGGTAAAATGCATGGTAATCGTTATGATATGGAAGATGTCGACAGAACATAGAACACTTACACTGAAGTGACGAAAGTCATGCGATAGTGATGTGCACATATACAGATGGCGGTAGTATTGCGTACATAACGTATAAAAGGGAAGTGGGCCTGTCATTTGTACTCAGGTGATTCATGTGAAAAGGTTTCCGATTTGAT
The DNA here is from genome assembly GCF_023897955.1 of Schistocerca gregaria. NCBI lineage: Eukaryota > Metazoa > Arthropoda > Insecta > Orthoptera > Acrididae > Schistocerca > Schistocerca gregaria. Next base: position 450,823,878 of record NC_064924.1, read on the forward strand.
TACGCCTGCCCGACGGGATTTAACAGACTTTGAACTCAGAATGGGTTCTTGAGCAAGGCGCTTTGGACTATCCATCTCGGAACTCGTTGGTAAAGTAAATATTCCGAGATCGCAGTGCTAAGAATGCGTCGAGGTTACCACATTTCGGGCATTACCTCTCACAACGAACAGCGCATTGACTGGCAAACTTCACTTAACGACTGAGAGCAGTGGCGTTTGAGCAGTCAGTGCTAACGGACAGGCAGCACTGCGTGAAATGACCGAAGAAATCAATGTGAGACTAGGACGAACGTATCCGTTAGGACCGTGCGGGAAAATTTGGCGTTTATGGACTGTGGCACCTGGTGATCGAGGCGAATGCCTTTGCTGAAAGCACGACTTCTCCTGCAGAGCCTCTCCTGAGATCGAGACCATATCGGTTGAATACTCGATCGTTGGACAACCATGTACTGGCCAGATGAGCCCCGATTTCGGCTGATCAGAGCTGATGGCAGGGTTTGAGTGTGGCGCAGCCATCATGAAGCCATAGACTCAAGATGTCAACAAGGCACTGTTCAAGCTGGTGGGGACTCTGTAATGAATTGACTGGGTCCTCTGGTCGAACTGCACGATAATTGACTAGATATGGTTATCTTGGGATACTGGGAGACCATCTGCAGCTATTCATATACTTCATATTCATAAACAACAATGGAATTTTTATGGACGACAATGCACTATATCACCAGGCCACAATTGGTAGGAAATAGTTTGAAGAACATAATGGAATATTCGAGCGGATGATTTGACCACACAGAGCTCCAGATACGAATCCAATCGATCATTTATGGGACATAATCGAGAGGTCTGTTCGTGCACAAAATCCTTGACCAGCAACGCCTTCACAGTTTCGAATGGCTCAGAGGCAGAATGGCTCAGTAATTGCGCAGCGCTCTTCCAACGAGTTGCTGAGTGCATGCCACGTCGAGTTCCTGCACTACGCTGTGCGAAAGGAGGCACGACACGATATTAGAAGCTACCCCATGACTCTTGTCACCTCATTGTAGATGTTGTTGTTGTTGTTGTGGTCTTCAGTCCAGAGACTGGTTTCATGCAACTCTCCATGCTACTCAATCCTGTGCAAGCCTTTTCGTCTCCGAGTAACTACTGCAGCTTACATCCTTCTGAATCTGTTTAGTGTATTTATGCCTTGGTCTCCCTCTACGATTTTGACCCTCCGCACTTCCCTCCAATACTAAATTGGTGATCCCTTGATGAATCAGAAAGTGTCGTACAAACCGATCCGCTCTTCTAGTCAAGTTATGTCATAAATTACACTTCTTCCCAATTCTGTTCCGTATCTCATCATTGACACTGTATTTACAACTAAATAAAAATAATATTTTTATGGCTGCATGCTGGCTATTTACGTTTCTTTCACTGATTAACTATCCCTACCCACGAATCAATCTTTTGTGTGGAAGGGAGAAAACTCTTTGATCAACAAAAACTCTTTTACTATCCGACATCAGTTTTATTTTCGTGCATAGATTGCCAAAGCGTTTTACAGCTGTATATTTGACATCTTACTTTGCCTTGTTAAACATTAACGGGAAATTCACATCATTTTTCTTTGCAGTGTTGTAGTTGTCAATGTCAGAAGCTTGAACGTGGTAGGGAAACTAGAAAATCGGAAAAAGGAAATGCAAAGGCTCAATCTACACTCCTGGAAATTGAAATAAGAACACCGTGAATTCATTATCCCAGGAAGGGGAAACTTTATTGACACATTCCTGGGGTCAGATACATCAGATGATCACACTGACAGAACCACAGGCACATAGACACAGGAACAGAGCATGCACAATATCGGCACTAGTACAGTGTATATCCACCTTTCGCAGCAATGCAGGCTGCTATTCTCCCATGGAGACGATCGTAGAGATGCTGGATGTAGTCCTGTGGAACGGCTTGCCATGCCATTTCCAACTGGCGCCTCAGTTGGACCAGCGTTCGTGCTGGACGTGCAGACCGCGTGAGACGACGCTACATCCAGTCCCAAACATGCTCAATTGGGGACAGATCCGGAGATCTTCCTGGCCAGGGTAGTTGACTGACACCTTCTAGAGCACGTTGGGTGACACGGGATACATGCGGACGTGCATTGTCCTGTTGGAACAGCAAGTTCCCTTGCCAGTCTAGGAATGGTAGAACGATGGGTTCGATGACGGTTTGGATGTACCGTGCACTATTCAGTGTCCCCTCGACGATCACCAGAGGTGTACGGCCAGTGTAGGAGATCGCTCCCCACACCATGATCCCGGGTGTTGGCCCTGTGTGCCTCGGTCGTATGCAGTCCTGATTGTGGCGCTCACCTGCACGGCGCCAAACACGCATACGACCATCATTGGCACCAAGGCAGAAGTGACTCTCATCGCTGAAGACGACACGTCTCCATTCGTCCCTCCATTAAAGCCTGTCGCAACACCACTGGAGGCGGGCTGCACGATGTTGGGGCGTGAGCGGAAGACGGTCTAACGGTGTGCGGGACCTTAGCCCAGCTTCATGGAGAGGGTTGCGAATGGTCCTCGCCGATACCCCAGCAGCAACAGGGTCCTTAATTTGCGCGGAAGTGGCGGTGCGGTCCCCTACGGCACTGCGTAGGATCCTACGGTCTTGGCTTGCATCCGTGCGTCGCTGCGGTCCGGTCCCAGGTCGACGGGCACGTGCACCTTCCGCCGACCACTGGCGACAACATCGATGTACTGTGGAGACCTCACGCCCCACGTGTTGAGCAATTCGGCGGTACGTTCGCCCAGCCTCCCGCATGCCCACTATACGCCCTCGCTCAAAGTCCGTCAACTGCACATACGGTTCACGTTCACGCTGTCGCGGCATGCTACCAGTGTTAAAGACTGCGATGGAGCTCCGTATGCCACGGCAAACTGGCTGACACTGACGGCGGTGGTGCACAAATGCTGCGCAGCTAGCGCCATTCGACGGCCAACACCGCGGTTCCTGGTGTGTCCGCTGTGCCATGCGTGTGATCATTGCTTGTACAGCCCTCTCGCAGTGTCCGGAGCAAGTATGGTGGGTCTGACACACCGGTGTCAATGTATTCTATTTTCCATTTCCAGGAGTGTAGATACAGTAGGGGTCAGTGAATTGAAGTGAGATGAGTATCGGGTAATATCAACAGCAGCAGAAAATGGTATAACAGGTGTAGGATTCGGCATGAATGGGAAGGTAGGGCAGAGGATGTGTTACTGTGAACAGTTCAGTGACCGGGTTGTTCTAATCAGAATCGACAGCAGACCAACACTGACAACGATAGTTCAGGTATACATGCCGACGTCGCAAGCTGAAGATGAACATATAGAGAAAGTGTATGAGGATATTGAAAGGGTAATGCAGTATGTAAAGGGGGACGAAAATCTAGTAGTCATGGGCGACTGGAATGCAGTTGTAGGGGAAGGAGTAGAAGAAAAGGTTACAGGAGAATATGGGCTTGGGGCAAGGAATGAAAGAGGAGAAAGACTAATTGAGTTCTGTAACAAGTTTCAGCTAGTGATAGCGAATACCCTGTTCAAGAATCACAACACGTGGAGGTATACTTGCAAAAGGCCGGGAGATACGGGAAGATTTCAATTAGATTACATCATGATCAGGCAGAGATTCCGAAATCAGACACTGGATTGTAAGGCGTACCCAGGAGCAGATATAGACTCAGATCACAATATAGTAGTGACGAAGAGTAGGCTGAAGTTCAAGACATTAGTCAGGAAGAATCAATACTCAAAGAAGTGTGATACGGAAGTTCTAAGGAATGACGAGATACGTTTGAAGATCTCTAACGCTATAGATACAGCAATAATGAATAGAGCAGTAGGTAGTACAGTTGAAGAGGTATGGACATCTCTAAAAAGGACCATCACAGAAGTTGGGAAGGAAAACATAGGTACAAAGAAGCTAGCTGCGAAGAAAGCATGGGTAACAGAAGAAATACTTCAGCTGATTGATGAAAGGAGGAAGTACAAATATGTTCCGGGAAAATCAGGAATACAGAAATACAAGTCGCTGAGGAATGAAATAAATAGGAAGTGCACGGAAGCTAAGACGAAATAGCTGCAGGAAAAATGTGAAGACATCGAAAAAGATATGATTGTCGAGAGGACAGACTCAGCATACAGGAAAGTCAAAACAACCTTTCGTGACCTTAAAAGCAACGGTGGTAACATTAAGAGTGCAACGGGAATTCCACTGTTAAATGCAGAGGAGAGAGAAATGAAGACACGTTCATAGGATTTGTCAACCTGGAAAAAGCGTTCGATAATATAAAATGGTGCAAGCTGTTCGAGATACTGAAAAAGTAGGGGTAAGCTATAGGGAGAGACGGGTCATATACAATATGTTCAACAACCAAGAGGGAATAATAAGAGTGGACGATCAAGAACGAAGTGCTCGCATTCAGAAGGGTGTAAGACAAGGCTGTAGCCTTTCGCCCCTACTCTTCAATCTGTACATCGAGGAAGCAATGATGGAAATAAAAGAAAGGTTCAGGAGTGGAATTAAAATACAAGGTGAAAGGATAACAGTGATACGATTCGCTGATGACATTGCTATCCTGAGTGAAAGTGAAGAAGAATTAAATGATCTGCTGAACGGAATGAACAGTCTAATGAGTACACAGTATGGTTTGAGACAAATCGGAGAAAGACGAAGGTAATGAGAAGTAGTAGAAATGGGAACAGCGAGAAACTTAACATCAGGATTGATGGTCACGAATTCAATGAAGTTAAGGAATTCTGCTACCTAGGCAGTAAAATAACCAATGACGGACGGAGCAAGAAAGACATCAAAAGCATACTCGCTATGGTAAAAAAGGCATTTCTGGCCAAGAGAAGTCTGCTAATATCAAATACCGGCCTTAACTTGAGGAAGAAATTTCTGAGGAATTACGTTTGGAGTACAGCATTGTATGGTAGTGAAACATGTACTGTGGGAAAACCGGAACAGAAGGTAAGGAATGAGGAGGTTGTACGCAGAATCGGAGAGGAAAGGAATATGTGGAAAACACTGATAAGCAGAAGGGACAGGATGGTAGGACATCTGCTAAGAAATGACGGAATGACTTCCATGGTACTAGAGGGGACTGTAGAGGGCAAAAACTGTAGAGGAAGCAGATATTGGAATACGTCAAGCAAATAATTGAGGACGTAGGTTGCAAGTGCTACTCTGAGAAGAAGAGGTTAGCACAGGAAAGGAATTCGTGGCGGGCCGCATCAAACCAGTCATTAGACTGATGACGAAATAAAAAAAAATGTTGTCAGTATATACACTCCTGGAAATGGAAAAAAGAACACATTGACACTGGTGTGTCAGACCCACCATACTTGCTCCGGACACTGCGAGAGGGCTGTACAAGCAATGATCACACGCACGGCACAGCGGACACACCGGGAACCGCGGTGTTGGCCGTCGAATGGCGCTAGCTGCGCAGCATTTGTGCACCGCCGCCGACAGTGTCAGCCAGTTTGCCGTGGCATACGGAGCTCCATCGCAGTCTTTAGCACTGGTAGCATGCCGCGACAGCGTGGACGTGAATCGTATGTGCAGCTGACGGACTTTGAGCGAGGGCGTATAGTGGGCATGCGGGAGGCCGGGTGGACGTACCGCCGAATTGCTCAACACGTGGGGCGTGAGGTCTCCACAGTACATCGATGTTGTCGCCAGTGGTCGGCGGAAGGTGCACGTGCCCGTCGACCTGGGACCGGACCGCAGCGACGCACGGATGCACGCCAAGACCGTAGGATCCTACGCAGTGCCGTAGGGGACCGCACCGCCACTTCCCAGCAAATTAAAGACACTGTTGCTTCTGGGGTATCGGCGAGGACCATTCGCAACCGTCTCCATGAAGCTGGGCTACGGTCCCGCACACCGTTAGGCCGTCTTCCGCTCACGCCCCAACATCGTGCAGCCCGCCTCCAGTGGTGTCGCGACAGGCGTGAATGGTGGGACGAAAGGAGACGTGTCGTCTTCAGCGATGAGAGTCGCTTCTGCCTTGGTGCCAATGATAGTCGTATGCGTGTTTGTCGCCGTGCAGGTGAGTGCCACAATCAGGATTGCATACGACCGAGGCACACAGGGCCAACACCCGGCATCATGGTGTGGGGAGCGATCTCCTACACTGGCCGTACACCTCTGGTGATCGTCGAGGGGACACTGAATAGTGCACGGTACATCCAAACCGTCATCGAACCCATCGTTCTACCATTCCTAGACCGGCAAGGGAACTTGCTGTTCCAGCAGGACAATGCACGTCCGCATGTATCCCATGCCACCCAACGTGCTCTAGAAGGTGTAAGTCAACTACCCTGGCCAGCAAGATCTCCGGATCTGTCCCCCATTGAGCATGTTTGGGACTGGATGAAGCGTCGTCTCACGCGGTCTGCACGTCCAACACGAACGCTGATCCAACTGAGGCGCCAGGTGGAAATGGCATGGCAAGCCGTTCCACAGGACTACATCCAGCATCTCTACGATCGTCTCCATGGGAGAATAGCAGCCTGCATTGCTGCGAAAGGTGGATATACACTGTACTAGTGCCGACATTGTGCATGCTCTGTTGTCTGTGTCTATGTGCCTGTGGTTCTGTCAGTGTGATCATGTGATGTATCTGACCCCAGGAATGTGTCAATAAAGTTTTCCTTTCCTGGGACAATGAATTCACGGTGTTCTTATTTCAATTTCCAGGAGTGTATGTTACTCTCAAACTTAGGCGGACTTTAGTTCATATTGATAGCTGCCCAAAGAGGTACAGGAGTTGGAGAAAAAAAATATGCAAACTGTGAAAAAGATTATGTGAACGTAAATTCAGATACTAGAGAAGCCAGCAGGTTGCGCTGTTGTATTTGTCCACGACAGTTACATAAATATTTTATGGACATAATGTACTGAAAACTCAACAGTTTGTTACCTGAAAACATGAACATAATGTCATGAAACTGGTCGTGTTTAAAAACTCATTTTGACACAGCTGTTGTGGTTTTCATAATTTTAAATAACTTTTAATTCACTAAATATCATCTATACGTCTTCTTTAGAGTACTTTTCTACTTTCTTTTCTGAACTATTTGCACAAGTTTTACCAGTTGTTTTTAGACAATAATTATTACAAAATATCTCCTATGGATGATTCCTTTTCGCAATGCTCCTGTTCTCTTTGACACAAATAACGCCATCTTCTACGCCTTCTTTCCTTGTCTCTCTTTTAACAATATTCCACACTGATTTTTTTTATTTTCTGTTTGATCAGTTTTAGGCTAAACGTGGATAACCCTTGATATTTTATACAACTTTTATTGATATATCATAGTAACAGTTTCTGACGTCTATACACACGTCCTGTCTTCCTGTCTCTTCTTCATTTTAATTTCCTCGCCTATTCTGTGGAGTACCCCGTCACATCTTGTCAGACCATTTTATTTTCAGTATACTTCTGTAACTCTAGATCTCGTACACTTCTCTTCTTTTTCTGTGTTCCCATAGTTTACGAACTGATCATTTCTTTAATCTGCATATTTTAAGAAATTTCTGCCCACCCCAGAATCTTTCTTGTATTTCCGTGATTATTCCTTCGATGCACAGATTCAACTGCTTCGGGGAAAGGATGCGCCCCTGTCTCACCTTGATCTGAAGCCGACGACTTTGTTCTAGGTCTGCTGTTTTTACTTTTCTTCTTGGTTCTTGGACGTGTTGTAAGTGACACCTCTTTCCTTATAACTACTAACACGAGAATTTACGTTGTCAACAGCTTTTTCAAGGTGACAAAATCCGATGAAAGCCTTATTTCCATTACCAAGTTAAACATCGGAAATGCCTCCTCCATACGTTTACATTTCCCAAAGCGATACTGATCCTAACAGATCTTATTTTCTTTTCCATTCTTCTGTACATTACTCTTTCCAGAAACTTGCAAACATTAGCTGTTAAGCGGATTGCTTGTCAATATATTCATGATTTCTGGATTACATTTTCCAGAAGTTTAATGGTATGTCTCCAGTCTTATAGTCTACACGAACACTTGAATAACCCTTAGCTTGGCACTTGCCTAGATTATTGCAATAACTTCGACGGAAAGTTATCTCACTTTATGCCTTGTTTTGAAAAGTCTGTCAAACTCTGGTCTCTTTTTCTTCAGAATCGACATCCATTTTTTCTAGCATCGCATCCAGACAGTTCGTTCCCCTCTTAGAGGCATTTATCCGCTCTCTCTCCTCTACGTTTAGCAGTACAAGTTCTTTGGCACTCTTCATCTACGGGACTTTAAATCATATTGTCTCCTTGCTAATTTCTACATCACTCTGCACCAAGTGTCCTCTTACGTTTCCCTATCACAAATAGAGCCCCGTGCGCCCACAGAGAGTTATTGCGTAAATGTTAGATTCCTTTAACTTCCAATTATCTTGCTTTTATTTTATGTAGACGAGATCTTGGAGAAGGTGCTTCATAAAACATAAAATCAGACCTGGCAGATATGCGAAGCATAATAGTCACCTGGGAAGAGAGAATAAAATATTACGAGTTTCCCAAACAGAAGCCGCCGACAACCGCAGGCATCTATTGGAGTTAGAGAAGTCCATAGGGGCGCGGCAGAGCAGCGTTTCGCTGACAAGGTCGGGCAGGGCGCTGACGTAACGGCAGGGACTCCGACACTCCTCTCAAACTGGAGCAGCTGGTGGCAGCCCCTGGAGAGGGCCGGCTCGTCCGTGGCCGCTGCGTATAAATACCGGGCGCCGAACTGCTGGGGCTACTCGCAGAGCCGCCTTTGTCTCCTACGCAACATGAAGGTAAGACAGCCGCGCAGAGTCAGTCGCACAAATCCTGATCGTTATATGTTTCTCCCACTGTCAGTGTCTGAGGAGGATTCGTAGGGCACACGAACGAAATTTAATACGGATCACACACAGTTTGCGTTGTCATATTGAGGTGGTCATAAACACATGCATGTCTTATCTGATGCCTGAAAGATATTGGGGAACTTTATATTCAGCTTTTTGATCCTGTTTTTTTATTTTAATTCTGCTCCAAACAGAAGCAGAAATTTTTTATTTGTGTGTTCTGCCATAGTCAGGTCCAAAGGCACTCTGTTACATCTGACCATGTGAAGTACGTATTTTATATAGCGACATACATATTACAAAATGACTTTTATTCAATAAGGGTTACAGCACTTAGAAACAGCTATAATATAAATTGTGCAGAACCAATAGCTATAATAAAAAAACCAGAGTTCATTTAGTCGCAATAATATCAAAGACAGATTAGTTGGGTAGATTTAAGCTGAGAGGAACAGAGGTCAGAGAAGGGAGCTGGAGAAGGAAGGAAAGAAAAACGGCATAGAACACAGGTAATAGAGAGAAGAGGGAAAGACTGTTGGGCCATTCACTGAGAACTGAAAAGAGAATGAAGTGAGACATCCTTACTGTTTGAAAGACATTGCCTGACAATAAGTGCTAATTTCTTAAATGCAACTGGACGTTCAGTTGGGCGCAAGGTGCACGATAGCTTGTTCCAGTTGCCGACACGTTTCCGAATGTTTTTCTTTTTTGAAGTGACGTAGCTAGGATATTAGATTAGCGAGAAATTCTTTTGCGATTTTGGTGATATGAGAGGTACTTGATCTATGACTTGAGGTACTGTGCTGCAGGCACCATAGTACCTTAACTTGCCTAGCTGCAACCGTCTCAACTGGCCGTATGTAGTGCTGACACGGTCAGATAGACAGATGTTGGAGATTTAAAGATCGAAAGGTTTAATGGTTTATGACTTGTTTCATCGTGGATGTGTCAAGACATCAGGCATTGCACCGATAGGAAGGCTTTGTTATTTTATCGATCCAATTGTTTTGCTCATAATTACAACTGATGTGTCTCTATAATTGCATTATCTCTCTCTGTGTGTCTGTACTGTGTGTTTGTCAATATGTATGCTATTATGAGTATGTTTATCATCTTAGAATACTATGAATAGTGGTCCACATGTTGTAAATTTCCTCACTACTGACTCTATGCATACAGTCATCAAAAATTGCGCACACGAGTGTAAACTTAAAACTAATGTATATCCCGTAATGTTGCATATGCGCATTATTAGCTTTATACTGACCAGAAGCCTCAATCAACTGTGAAGTGAGAAGCTTAATTAATGTTTGGCCTTCAATTGCCCTCTCTATTTATTGATTGGATAGCCACTGAATTGCTATTTATTTATTTAATGGAATAATAATAATTGTTAAAAGGTGGCAATTCTATTTAAGCACTGTTTTTACTCTTTCGATTGTTGCGAGTCAGCGATACTGCAATGCTGCTCGCTTTGGAGAATACACGTTTTATAAGAATTATTTGGTCCAGGAGACACTTTTGCGGTCACGTTTGCGATTTAGACGGTATTCGCGTAATTGTACTGATTAAAAGTTATCGTTTCCGAAAGACGCAGGTTCGATTAAAGCTGTGTGCACTTTTGCGCGTATAATGAAAATATTCATAACACGTTGCGCTACAAAAAGAAACATGCGAATCACAACCGTGATCAAACGAAGAAAGTATATGCTAACATAAAATTTCTTCGCTGTTATTCAGGACAGGCTCAGATTAGACCTTGCAATTTTTAGTTATAGGAAATCACAAGAATTTACACTTTAGAGATATTTGTTTTGAATAACTTGAAAACTTGTATTTACATTCTCTCTCTGTCCTTTTTACAGCCTTTATACCTTCACATCGATTAAGGCACTTTTCCGTCTCTACCGACCAGTACGAGAACAAAATTCAGACTCAACAAAATGTCTTGCACCGAAAAATTACATGCTTAACCCTTAACAATCATATAAAGTTTCGTAGTACAAACAATGCGAATTTCTTCTGTGCACTAGAAAGTCTTTGATACACTGAGCACAAAAATGAAAATAATAAAATTATAACTAGATTTTTGATATCATGAAAACTTCTTTAAATCATGAAAATAAGGTCTGACATCGTCGTAATATTAATTTTCATCGTTGTAGCACTACAGCCTCTCATTTGGCAGGGTGATTTTAAGTTACTCGTGGAGAAACAGAAATGGCTATAAATTATGAATTTGTAATAACAAAGCGCTCTTACATGTTCTGTAGAAATTTCCTCTTTATTTTCTCAGGTTAGTTTCAAGCAAGTCTCATACAATTGCAACGAGATTATGTTCCTTGATGGACGTAACAGCTGAAAGTTCCTCCTTGTTATAGTCTTGCAATATACTAGAAGCAAAAACCAAAGTGGTCAATAAATGAGCAGCTGAGCATCAAGAGAATCTGTTTGCAGTAAAATAAATAAATAAATAAAAATAAAAAAAATTCTACGGATAATTACTATTAAATTACAAAAATATTCTTGGTTTTTATGCGCAATGAATTACGTTGTACCCATTCTCCATGTTTTTAGAAGGCACAAAGCTAGATAACATTTATATTCTCAAAGTCTATGGAATGTGCTCGTTCCTAACTACAAGTTCCTCACAAACTGGCAACATTGTTACGTAGCTCCCAGATATAATAAAAGTCCCAGATTAATGATACTAGTGCTATATTAGTGACTAATTGTCGTTTATTTGGTAGATATTGTCTTCTTGTAATCTTCTGAAGTCGAGTTCGACAGCTAAACTCCTCTATTGGGGTGCACTCCCTCCCTCTAAGAGTACATATATACTACACGTCAGTACTTACTGATATTCGTATCGAGATAAGATTCTAACGTTTATCTGTAGTAGACCGTTGTAATGACACAAGACATAGGAACCAATCTTGTCTTTTCAAAGGTGTACGCCGTCCTGTCAGCGCTCGCTCTGTGCGTCGTCGCCGAGCCACCAGTCGACCGGTCGTACCTGCCTCCCAGCTCTGAGTACGGACCTCCCTCGGCCTCCTCTCGCAGTGCTCAGTACGGCGCCCCAGCAGCCAACGGCCTCAGCTCTCAGTACGGAGCCCCAGCAGCCAATGGCCTCAGCTCACAGTACACTGCACCTTCACTAACAGGCGCTGCTTTTGGTCCCTCAGGCGCTTCCAGCCAGGCTCCAGCAGCTCGTGTCTCCTCCAGCTTTGGAAGCGCCTCCTCCAGGAGGTTTGGATCTGTCAGGAGGATCGGCGGTGGTGCTTCCACTCGCTATGGCGCTCCTTCGGTAGCTGGCCGCGCCGCTGGCTTTGGAGGACTCGGTCTGTCCACACAGTACGGCGCCCCTTCTCACTCTGGTGACGCCCTCTCCACTCAGTACGGTGCGCCCTCTGGTAACGCTGGTGGCCTTTCTCCAGTTTATGGAGTTCCTGGATATTCCTACAATCGTGCCGGAGCCGTAGAGGATGCACTTGCGGTAAGATTCAGACTCTGTTTTCCTAAAAAGTTATGAACTTAACAAGACGACTGCTACGATGACAAGATAAGTTTACATACCGTACTTTAAATAACAATAAGTAACTAGTAATGTAATCCACTGGATCTACATTCTTATTATCATCTGAATAAATAATTTCCTTTGTGAAGTTTCTGTGGTCCTGTGCAATTTTCCAGTATGAGGCAATTAAAGTTGCTATCATTCACATTGGTAAATATGTCCAAACTGATATTTATCGAAGTTAAAATATTATTATTAAATATAATATCAGCAAACATTAACTTTCGAAAGAAATTAATATTTATGACGGTGTCACACTGCGGTCGACTCAGCACTCACCCTACAATACATAATTTAAAGAAGAATACTGGGCACATACCACTTCTTTTAAATGGTTCATTTTAAATATGTAGAACTTTGTTTTCAGTTCTTCCACAGAGTTTTATCTATGGAAGAAAGAAAATTTTTTGGGCAAAGTAAAGTACCCAGCAAGGTAGAAGTTTACATAACTGAAAATCGTGTGGGAAGGCTGCCATCTGTACCGTTGTAAAAACGTTTACCGCTGTACATATTAGGAATAAATATTTGGTTATGGAAGTGGATAGAGTATAAATCCATTTGCCAGAATTACCACTGTAATCTATTTATTCTGCCATTGAGGGAAAATTTTAGTAACGTTGCTTTTGGCTTCCCATTTTAGAATACCTTAAGTATTCCTACATGAAATAATTCAATGAATCATCTGTTAAAGTGGAAAAGCACGGAAAAAACACTAATTTTACCCACCAGGAGCCGGCCAACTACGAGTTCAGCTACTTGGTGCAGGACGGCGAGACGCTGAGCGACTTTGGACAAGAGGAGTCCAGGCAGGGGGAGAGCGCCCAGGGCCAGTACCGCGTGCTGCTGCCCGACGGCCGCAAGCAGATCGTCTCCTACCAGGCGGACGAGGGCGGCTACAGGCCCACCGTAGAGTACCAGGACACCGGACTCACCGCCTACTCCGCCGGCGTATACGGCTACGGCAGGGGGCGCGCCGGAGCTGGAGCTGGAGCTGGAAACGGCGGATACCACTACTGACCAATTACTGGACTTTTCTGAACACGCAGGAAATGATACTCCCATCGGAAATAGAACTTACAAATGTACTGAAGTTATGTATACATGTAGTTATTTATGAAGAATGGATGTTATTGTTCTTCTGTTTGAATGAGAGTCTGGTGCCTCGCGCTTCACTAGACAAGTCATACTTCATTTTCTATGTTTTGACGAATAAATAGAGAAATTTATACATAGTGTTATCAGTTTTTTTCTGTCTTCCATCCAACTGTCAACTCTACATTCAGACCGACTGGATCCACTGAAAATGGAAGGACATTTCGTAATACATAGGTTTATACTAACAAAGTTACTGAAGCTTCAGACATTCTCTTTTCTGAATACCTTGTTTAACGTTAATAATATTAAGCCTGCAAATGAATGTGAGTTTCACAATGTACGAATTTAAGAATGAAATATTATCGTCACTCTTCATAGTTTAAAAGATGTATATTTAAGTATAATATATTTAATATTGCTTCTAAAATCATTCTTCGTTCAAATGGCTCTGAGCACTATGGGACTTACGGTCTGATGCCATCAGTTTCCTCATTCTTCGTTCCCTAGTTAGTCAAGGAATTCAAAAACATACAACCCGAGATGGTTTGCAGTTGTATTAAAGTTCTCAGCTTAAAGTAAATTACTCTCTATTCGACAGCTACAAGAAAATTCAGTACTTCAGATTAAAAGCACTCCACCAGTGTCCATTACCTTAGTATTCTGGCATTAGTGTCATTTCTAGTATTCTGGCATCAGTATCATTTCTACTATGCTGTCTCTTGAGTTATAGAACTCTAAGCAGGTATGTCAGTTTCGGCATCTGAATGCTAGGGAAGTTCAAAAGCAATCCACCACATTCCACCACACGAGTGTCCATTGTGATATACTGTGTAGTACGTAATAACAATCTACACTTTTTATCATTCCCGGAATCCAAATACAGGCAGAGATCTAAAGTACTTCGACAGTTTCCACTACTTCGAAGGTATATGATAAAACACAAATCCAGACTGCCTCTACCAGATATCGCCACTTTAGTACTCTAACACTAGTGTTTTGAATGGTATGTTGTTTAATATGTTGTAGTGGTCTAAACAGTTCCGAGAATCCTGGCATGTTAACACAGAAAGTGGTTTATGGTTTCTCAGTACTTCCAGATTTTAGGGCGTGGAGTCATATTCATTTGTGTGTTCATTTCTTATTATTTGGTACAGAAATTCGAAATAGATCTGTAATGTAACTCATAAACTTTCTCTTTTTGTTTTAGCACCTCTCCGTGAAGACTTGTTTTTGTGCTCTATGGTTTACACAGATGTTAGTGGAGTAAACATTATTTTATACATCTTAAACGTTTCTGACACGAATAAGTACATAAATAGGTAAAACAGTGCGACACTTGGCACAGAATTACAAGAATTAATAAGCTTTATTTATTTAAAACACAAACCGTATCTGCTGTGAAAATTATTTACCATTTAAAACCCTGCCTACATTAATTTCGCTGGTGACGTCAGTAAAACAATGTATTGGTTGATGCTACAAGATTGTGGATGTCCGCTGTCCACTTAAACGCAGTCAATCAACCTTTAAAAACGACCATACATCTGAGACCCACAACTTGTCAGGTACCAGCGACAGGGCAGTTAGAGTGTAAGTACGTCGCTCACAGTTTGTATCGCAAGGATAAACAGTGTCAGTGTGATAACCTCACAACACATATGTTGCAATGCCCAGCTGCTGAGGATGACGTCGGTGATAAAACAGTATTATAACTACAATCCTAAATACCAGAGAAGAAGACGTGACAACAATTGCAGGAAGTAGTTATTATTTTAATTAATAAAACATAACATTTTGAATTGCATTTCTGTCTCTGTTCGTACTGATCAGAATAAAGATGTCACTTAAGTTATACTATTTATGGGTAGTTACTTGTAATCTACGTAAAATGCATGGTAATCGTTATGATGTGGAACGTGTCGGCAGAACAAACATAGTAGTAGAACAGTTACACTGACGTGACGAAAGTCATGTGATAGTGATATGCACGTATACAGATGGCGGTAGTACTGCATACATAACGTATAAAAGGGAAGCGAAATGGGAGGCCTGTCATTTGTACTTAGGTGATTAATGTGAATAGGTTTCCGACTTGATTATGACCGCAAGACGGGATTTAAGAGACTTTGAACGCAGAATGGTTGCAAGAGCAAGACACTTGGGCTTTCCATTTCGGGAATCGTTGTGAAAGTCAATATTCCGAGATCGACAGTGTTAATAATGTGCGGAGATTACCATATTTCGGATAGTGCCTCTCACCATGAAACGTGCCATGGCCGGCAGCCTTCACTTAACAGCCGAGAACGGTTGCGTTTGAGAGTCAGTGCTAACGGACAGGCAGCACTTCGTGAAATGACCGAAGAAATCAATGTGGGACGTACGACGAACGTATCCGTTAGGACCGTGCAGGAAAATTTGGCTTTTATGGGCTGTGGCTCCTGGTGATCGAGGCGAAAGCCTTTGCTGAAAGCACGACTTCTCCTGCAGAGCCTCTCCTGAGATCGAGACCATATCGGTTGAATACTCGATCGTTGGACAACCATGTACTGGCCAGATCAGTCCCGATTTCGGCTGATAAGAGCTGATGGCAGGGTTTGAGTGTGACGCAGCCATCACTAAGCCATAGACTCAAAATGTCAACAAGGCACGGTTCAATCTCGTGGTGCCTCTATAACAAATTAACTGGGTCCTCTGGTCGAACTGAACCGATAATTGACTGGATGTGGTTATCTTGGGATACTTGCAGATACATTTACATCTATTCATGGACTTCGTGTTTACAAACAACAATGGAATTTTTATTGCACCCTGTCACCAGGCCACAATTGTTAGCAGTTGGTTTGAAGAATATTATGGACATCTCGAGCGGATGATTTGACCACACAGAGCTCCAGACATGAATCCCATCGATCGTTTATGGGACACAATCGAGAGGCCAGTTCGTGCAGTTCGTGCACAAAATCCTTGACCAGCAACGCCTTCACACTTACGGACGGCGCTGGAAGCAAAATGACTCAATAATTCGGCAGTGCCCTTCCAATGAGTTGCTGAGTGTTTGCCACGTCGAGTTTGTGCACTATGCTGTGCGAAAGAAGGGCACGACACAATATTAAAAGCTATCCCATGACTATGTTGTTGTTGTTGTTGTGGTCTTCAGTCTAGAGGCTGGTTTGATGCAGCTGTGTGTGCTACTCTGTCTTGTGCAAACTTTTTCATCTCAGAGCAACTACTGCAAATTACATACTTCTGAATCTGTTTGGTATATTCATGCCTTGGTCTCCCTCTAAGATTTTTACTCTCCACACTTCTCTCCAATACTAAACTGATGATCCCTAGATGCCTCAGAAGGCCTACAAACAGATCCCCTGTTCTAGTCAAGTTGTGCCATAGCTTCCTCTACTCATTCTCACTGTATATACAACTAAATAAAAGTAAATAAAAATATTTTTGTGCCTACATGCTAGCCATCTACGTTCCTTTAACTGATTAATTATCCCTACCCAGGATGCTCTCTATGATATGGAAGCTAATGTTAAGGAGGAAACTCTTTAATCAAGGTTTAACATGTCTTTGCTATCAGTAATATGTTTCATTTTCATAAGTAGATTGCCAAAGCGTTTTAAAGCTGCATATTTCACCTCTTTCTGTGTAATTGTTAGTCGGTAATGGGTAATTGACGTCATTTTTCTTTGCAGTGTTGTACATGTGAATATCTCTGTTACTCTCAAACTTAGGCGGACTGATTGAAAATTTTATAAGTGCATAAATGAACTGTCAGACTTTGGTTCATATTGAGACCTTCCTAAAGAGGAACAAGAGTTAGACAAAAATATGGAAACCGTGCAACAAGCTTATGTGAACATAAATTCAGATACTAGAAAAGCCAGCAGGTTGCACTCTTGTATTTTCCCACGAATGGCACTTACTTAAATATTTTATGGACATTATGTACTGAAAACTCAACAGTTTGTTAACTGAAAACATGAATATACCGTCATGAAACTGGTCTTGTTTCATAAATAGTTTTGATGCAGCTGTTCTGGTTTTCCTAATTTTAAATAACTTTTAATTCACTAAATATCTTCTTTAAGTCTTCTTCAGTGTACTTTTTTACGCTCTTTTCTGAACTATTTGCACAAATTTTACCATTTGTTTTTAGAAAATAATTATTACAAAATAACTCCTATGCATGAACTCTTTTCGCACTGCTCCCGTTCCCTTTAACACAAATAACGTCATCTTCTACACTTTCTGTCCTTGTCTCTATTTTAAAATATTCAACATTGACCTCTTTTATTTTCTGATCGATTAGTTTTTGACAAAACCTATATAACCCTTGTATTTTATACAACGTTTCTTGACGTATCATGGTACCAATTATAATAAGAAAGTATTTCGAGGTCTTTATTTTCCATGTCTATTTTGTACAAGCCTTTTCTTCGTCGGGAGAGTGTTCTGATAACAGTACTGATCCAAGATTTCCTTAGTTACTTGACACCACTATATTTAATAATCTCTCTAGAAAACTACTTTAAAAGCAGATACAAACTCATTAAGAAATATGTCGAATGTAGAATTAGCATTAGCTTAAATTTCAACGCCACCACAGTTAACATTTTACAAACTTTGTTTACAATCAATAGTTTTGTCACTAATGAACCTACATTGTTTGCTAGAGTATTTCCAAACTGTAGAGGGAACTATGTTATATATTGTGGCTAAATGGGTTGCACGATCTGAAAATCCATTTTCCGATATGCATGCGCCTCTTTAACTTCTGATTGTTGAGTGATTACTTTAACCATAAGGAACAACTCGGTAGAGAAATCTATGACTGATACCAAATAATAAGTGTGAAAAGCACCTCTACATAATTTTTGCTGTCATACTCATTCACGAAATATATGTTTGATAATTATAAATTTATTTGCTTTCTTTCTGTTAGACAGAAAACACAATAACTTACCCAAATGTTTCATGAAATTTTCCTAATTATCCAGGGAGGACGTTTGCACTATAAGAAAGAGAAATATTACATTTCAAAATAGGAACTCCCAATTACAGGATACTTCTGCATCCTGATCTGTATAGAATGTTTTTATTTCTACATTGTTTGTATTTATATCCATTTTTTATGTTTGTGAAAAATTCTCGTTTATCCATTTACGATACATAGGAATTCACAGGTAACCAATAACCACTTGCATTAGGATTTTGTGTCGCTGTGGTCATATGGTGTTGAGACAGCCAATGGCCAGTTTTTTCCAGCAGCTCAGATCTTGTAAATAAATTAATAATTGGTTTACTCAGTTTTTATTCCCTAATATTCTGCCTAAGCAAACAATAAGGAGGACAGGAAAGTAATGCATATTAATTTTATTACCAGAAAGATTAGTAGGCAAAGGAAAGAAAATGGAGCTACAATTGGATTCTCATCTTCTACCTACTTTTCTAAATAGTTACCAGTTACATTTGTCCCATGGTGATACCAGTTTCAAAATGCTCTGTTCGTGGTAGTCCGTTTTCTTGCAGTATAGACATCTGCGAACATCTGAATTCACATCTATAGCAGAGCGTTGGAAATGGTGGGGATTTCTTCGTGGAACCGAATATATGAGAGTTCAACGGTGAAAAGTCCTTACTGTGCCGTGGATGCTGTAGCACCTGTCACGAAAATTGGACGATTTTTTCACGGACACGTCAACGTGATGGCGAGCATGGTCATGAAGAGTTTTGATAGTGTAAGTAGACTGTTTAGGTTTTCTTATTGGTAGCGCCTCTGTATGAAAAATCACTGGCTGTGCTGTGCGCAGTCTGTGGCTAGTTTGCATTGTTGTCTGCCATTGTAGTGTTGGGCAGCGGCAGCTGGATGCTAATAGCGCATAGCGTTGCGCAGTTGGAGGTGAGCCGCCAGCAGTGGTGGACGTGGGCAGAGAGATGGCGGAGTTTTGAAATTTGTAAGAATTGGTGTCATGAACTGATATATATATTATGACTAGTGAGGTAAATACATTGTTTGTTCTCTATTAAAATCTTTCATTTGCTAACTATGCCTATCAGTAGTTAGTGCCTTCAGTAGTTTGAATCTTTTATTTAGCTGGCAGTAGTGGCGCTCGCTGTATTGCAGTAGCTTGAGTAACGAAGATTTTGGTGAGGTAAGTGATTTGTGAAACGTATAGGTTAATGTTAGTCAGGGCCATTCTTTCGTAGGGATTTTTGGAAGTCAGATTGCGTTGCTCCAAAAATATTGTGTTTCAGTTTAAGCACAGTCTTGTATAATTTTTTCTAAGGGGACGTTTCAATACTGTCAGCATTAATTTTGTGGTGTTTGTCAGGAAGGGCATGACGCGAGTTTTAATGTGGGCTGCAGCGTTCACAGTGGTCCCTTGTAAAGCGAAGTCCTCCCATAACACACCATGCATGTCCCAGAACACTATTACAAGCACTTTCCTAGGAGACTGAGTCACTTTGAATTATTTTCTTACTGGCGAACCAACACGTTTCTACTCTGTACAGGCCTGTTAGGTTTTGGGCGTGTAGTGGTACGCCCATGACTCATCACCAGTAACGATTCCTTGCAGAAAGCCATGCCCTTCTGTGTCGTAATGCTTTAAGTTATCCAAGCTTGTCATCATTCGCTGGGCTTTATACTTGTCTGTTAGGTTCTTAGGCACCCAGCGATCCCTGACTTCACGAAATTTTAACGTGTCATGAACACTGTCGTACACTGAACCGTAGGAAACGATGAACTGCTGCGATCAGCTACCTCAATGGCTCAGACATTCTGTGGGGGGCTGCCCCTCCGAACCCCCGGAACATGGCGAATCACTGAGGTTTGCACCGCCCTCTTGTAAGAGTGCGCACCGCCAAGGGACACTGCTAAGGACTATACACTCGACCTCATTCAAGCTACGTGGATCTCTGTGAATTTCGATGTTTATGTCGTTGGACCAACAAATACCGATATCCACTCCACAGCTCTTCACAAGCTGACGACAGTACCATGCGCGCCATGTTTGCTTCATAGTTCAGGCTTTTATCACTAGAGCTGCTCATGAAAATAAAATACCGTCTGTAGCTACTACTTCAAACTATATCTTAGTGAAATTTTAACCCTATTAGATTTCACTTTCTCCTTTGTTATTATAAGGTGAGCTGAGAGTATCAATTTACTTTCTACATCCACTTGCATACTCCGCAAGCCACGGTGTGTGGGTCAGGGTATCTTTTACTACTATCAGTCTTTTCGTTCCCTATTTATAACAGCAAATGGAGCTAGGCGAAACGACTATCCATATGCCTCTGTGCGATCCATAATTTCTTGTATAATATCTAAGCATCCCTAACGCGAAATGTACTTTGGAGGCAGTAGAATCGTTCTGCAGTCAGCTTTAATTGACGATTCTCTGAATTTTATCATTAGTGTTCTGCGAAAAAAAGATCGTCTTACCCCCAAGGACTCCCTTTTCTGTTCATGAAGCAACTCATTAATACTCACTTGTTGATTGAACCTATCAGTAAGATCAGCCCGCCTCTGAGTAGCCTCGATGATTTCCTTTATTCCGATCTAGTAGGGATCCCAAACACTTGAGCAGCACTCAAGAATGGGTTGCAGTGGTGTTCTGTACGCGATCTCCTTTACACGTGAGCCACACTGTCCTAAAATTCCCCAGTAAATCGAAGTCGACCATTCGTCTTCCCTACAACAGTCCTTTAATGCTGTTGTCTGAATATTTAACACAACGTAAAGGTAGTATCCTATGTGACCTTAATAACTACAGATATTTTCCTTCCTGGTAGTACATTTTCTAAAGAAGCTTACAGAATAACTGTTAAAAAAGGAAATCAGATCCTTTTCCGATCATTCTGACTTACTTTTTCTGAGATTTCTTTGCATCGCTGCAAACCTACGACCACATGGCTCGATAAATAGGAAGAAACCACAGCCTACACCATCCTTCAGTAAGAAACGCGTATCTGTGCTGTAACAAATTCTTCACAGTTTGTTTTGTTTGTGTTGTCAGTCTGATTACTGCTTTGATGTGACCATGCGTTCCTCTTTCTCTCCTACAGGCGTTGCTTTCTGAGGCACGTAATAGTTCTATGGACGGTGTTCCTGACGTCTCAGCATATGTCCTGTCATCCTGTCTCTTCCTCATTTTACTTTCCTCGCCTATTCTGCGGAGTACCCTTTCACACCTTGTCAGTCCACTTTTCAGTATACTTCCTGTCTCACATTGATCTGAAGCCGACGACTTCGTTCTTGGTCGGCTATTCTCACTTTTCCTCTTGGTTTTTGCACGTGTTGTAAATTACTCTTCTTTCCTTACAACTACCTATTCAGGAATTTACGTTGTCGACAGCTTTTCCTAAGTGATAAAATCCGATGAAAGTGTCTTCTCAAGTTTTACTTCCATTACCAAACAGATCCTAACAGTTCTTAAATTTTCTTTCCTATTCTTCAGTACATTACTCTTTTCAGAAACTAGCACACATTAGCTGCTAAGCAGATTGTTTGTTAATATCTTCGCGATTTCTGGATTACATTTTTATAAAATTTAATGCTATGTCTCCAGTCTTATAGTCTCTACACGCCGACTTAAATACCCCTTAGCTTGACACTTGCCTTCCTTATTTTAATAGTTTCGACGGAATGTAATCTCACTTTATGCCTTGTTTTCAAAAGTCTGTCTAACTCTGGTCCCATTTTCCTTCAAAATCGACATCCGTTTTTTTTCCATCGCACCCACACAGTTCGTCGCTGCTTAGAGGCACTTATCCACTCTCTCCTCTACGTTTACTGCGTAGATGTTAGCTTCTAATTATCTTCCTTTTTACGTTATGCAGACGAGATCTTGGAGAGGGTGCTTCATAAAGCATAAAATTGGACCTGACGGATATGGGAAGCATAATAGTCACCTTGGAAGAGAGAAGAAGGAATTACGAGTTTCCCAAACAGAAGACGCCGACAACTGCAGGCAGCTTTTGGAATTAGAGAGATCCATAGGGGCGCGGCAGAGCAGCGTTTCGTCTTTACTGACAAGGTCGGGCAAGGCGCTGACGTAACGGCAGGGACTCCGTCACTCCTCTCAAACTGGAGCAGCTGGTGGCAGCCCCTGGAGAGGGCCGGCTCGTCCGTGGCCGCTGCGTATAAATACCGGACGCCGAACTGCTGGGGCACTCGCAGTCCAGCCTCTGTCTCCTAGGCAACATGAAGGTAAGACAGCTACGGAGAGAGTCCGTCGCACAGTTACTGATCGTCACGTGGTTCTCCCCATACTCATGGGTATTTGTAATGCACGTGACCGAAATTTTAATACGGATTATATACAGTCTACGCTGCCATATTTTGGCGGGCCTTTACACATTCGTGTCTTGTCTGATGCATGAAAGATCTGCTGTAAAGAGAAGGAGAATTGTTTTGTTTATTTCGCCATAGTAAGGTACAAGGACACTCTGTTACCTCTGACCATACGTGCTACGCATTTTAGATTACGTTTATAGCGGCATAAATGTCTCAAAATGCCTTTTACCTAATAAGCTTTACAACACTTAGAAACAGCTATAACATAAATCCCGTCGAAACATTAGTTATAATGGAAAAAGTTGTGTTTACTTAGTGTCAATAATATCAATGACAGATTCATTTTGTAGATTTAAACTGAGGTCACTGACAGCAACAAAAGTCAGAGAAGGCAGGTGGAGAAGGAACGAAAGAGAAACGTCATAGAATGCAGGTAGTCGAGAGAAGAGGGAAAGAATGTGGGGGTCATTCATTGAGAACTGGAAGGAGAGAGAAGTAAGATTGCCTTACAGTTAGAAAGACAGTAATTTAGAATAAGTGCTAATTTTTTAAATGCAATAATACTTTCAATTGGGCGCAGGGCGAACGATAGCTTGTTCCAGTTTCAGACATGTTTCCGAATGTTTTTTCTTTTTTGAATGGGCATAGCTTGGCTATTAGATTAGTGAGAACTTCGTTTGTGATTTTGAGGTTGTGATACTGTGGTGAAAGCACCATAGTAACTTAACTTGGTGAGGTGCAAGCATCTCAACTGGCTATATGTAGTGCCGACAGGATCTGATAGACAGATGTTGCAGATTCAACGATCAAAAGCTTTAATGGTTTATTACGTGTTTCATCGTGGCTGTATCAAGACATTAGGCATTACAATGACAGGAAGGTTTGCTTACGCTATCGATCCAATAATAATTTCTTTTTTTGCTCATAATTACAACTGATGTTTGTCTATAATTCGATTATCTCTCGCTCTGTGTCCTCACTGTGTGTGTGTCCTAGTGTATGCTATTATGAGTGTGTCTATCATCTTCGAATACAATGAACAGTGGTCCACATGTTGTAAATCTCCTCACTACTGACACTGTGGATACGATCATCTCAAAGCTGTGCACAGAAGTGTAAACATAACACTAACATATATCCTGTAATGGGATAATATGTGCATTATTAGCTTTCTACTGACTAGAAGCGTCAATCAACTGCGAAGTATGAAACTCAATTGTGTTTGCCCTCGAATACGCGAGGATGTCTTTAGGTTACTCTTGGAGAAAAAGAAATGACACTGAACGCATAGTGCGTAGTAGGGTGAGCACTCTGTTGTAGAAGTAATTCAAAAGCGAAGATTGCTTAAATACTGTTTACTGGATAACCGGTTTCAACAGAGGGCAGTGGGATGCCGACCGTTGTTAGTCAAGCAGCGTTCATGTACCAAACAGTTTTATCTTGTGACTTCCGTTTTATATATCTTATGGAAGAGAATGACCATGAAAGCAGTTGCTTTTTTTATGACAATGATTTTCTATCAGCTGGTCTGCCACAATATGGCCACATCCAAATGGTTTATAAATGTTAACCTGCATTCAGATCCGATGACGACACCTTTAGTGTGTTGAAACCAGTTATCCAGTAAACACTATTTAAGCGTTCTTGGCTTTTGAATTATTTCTAAAACAGGAATGGCATTAAACGATCCCTTACATTATGAATTTTTAATAATAAAGCCCTCCTACATTTTCTGCAGATATTTCCTCTTTATTTTGTCAGGTTAGTTTCAAGTAGCTCACATACAACTCCAACGAGATTTTGTTTATTTATGAACGTAACAACTGAAAGTTCTATCTTTTTGCAGTCGTCCATTACGCTAGAAGCAAAAACCATAGTGGTCACTAAATGAGCAGCTAAGTATTAGGAGAAGTAAATACAAGATGCGAATAATTTCCATAACATTACCAAAATGTTCTTGCTTTTGATGCACAATGAATGAAGTTTTATGCATTATCCATGTGTTTAAAAGGAATAAAGCTAGAAAAAATTGATATTCACAGAGACTATAGAATGTGCTCATTTCTAACTGCAAGTTCCTCACAAACTACGAACGTTGTTACGTGGCTCTCAGATATCAGAAAAGTCCCAATTTAATGATACTAGTGCTATATTAGTGACTAATTGCGGTTTATTTAATACATATTGTTCTCATGTAGTGTTCTGAAATCGAGTTCGACTGCTAAACTCCGCCCGTGTGGTGCACCCTGTCGACGGTTGTAATGACACATGACAAACGGACCAGGTTTGTCTTTTGACAGGTGTACGTCGTTCTGTCAGCGCTCGCTCTCTGCGTCATCGCCGAGCCACCAGTCCACCGGTCGTACCTGCCTCCCAGCTCTGAGTACGGACCGCCCTCGGCCTCCTCTCTCAGCTCTCAGTACGGCGCACCATCAGCCAATGGCCTCAGCTCGCAGTACAGTGCGCCATCACTAACGGGTGCCGCTTTTGGTCGCTCAGGCGCTTCCAACCAGGCTCCAGCAGCTCGCGTCTCCTCCAGCTTTGGAAGCGCCTCCTCCAGGAGGTTTGGATCTGGCAGGAGGATCGGCGGCGGACTCTCCACTCGTTATGGCGCTCCTTCGGCGGCTGGTCGCGCCGCTGGCTTTGGAGGACTCGGCCTGTCCACACAGTACGGCGCCCCTTCTTACTCTGGCGACGCGCTCTCCACTCAGTACCGTGCGCCCTCTGGTAACGCTGGTGGCCTATCTCCAGTGTATGGAGTGCCCGGATATGGCGTCAATCGTGCTGGAGCCCAAGAGGATGCACTAGCCGTACGATTCAGCCACTATTTTCGTAAAGCGTTATGTGCTAAACAAGACTACTGCTACAGTGACCTCATATGTTTACATAGCTAAAATGACAATAAGTAACTAGTAGTGTAATCCACAGCGTCTACATTTTTATTATAACGTGATTAAAGAATTACCTTTGTGAAGTTTCTGTGGTCCTGTGCTATTTTTATTCCAGTCAAGGGTCTGTATTATATAGCACTGCTTTAGACAAATGTAGAAACAAAAGAGGATAAAGTTATTGCCTGAAAATTTGTTGCCGATATTTTAGTATGAAACAGTTAATGTTACTACCATTCATATTGGTAAATATATCAACACATTTCTTTATCGAATTTAAAATATTATTATTCAATTTCTATAGAAGAGAGAAACATTTCTAGGTAAAGTAAAGTGCCCAATAAGGTAACTTTATGTAATTGAAAATGCTATGTGAAGACTGACATCCATAGAGTTGTAAATACTTTCAGTGCTTTACATATTAGGAAAAAACATTTGGTGATGGAAGTGGATATTGTATAAACCCATTTGCTATAATTAGTACTATGACATTGATGGAAAATTTAAGTTATGTTACTATTCGATATTCTGCATAGTTACGCCTACTTTAAATTTACTGAAAAGCTGTTTGAATATGTTAATAATTATAGCACCCATATTAGAATGCCTTAAGTATACATACATGTGAATTAAAATAAATATACCTGTTAATCAGCTGTTAAAGTGGAAAAGCACTAAAGCAAAACTATATTTTCCCACCAGGAGCCGGCCAACTACGAGTTCAGCTACTCGGTGCAGGACGGCGAGACGCTGAGCGACTTTGGACAGGAGGAGTCCAGGCAGGGGGAGAGCGCCCAGGGCCAGTACCGCGTGCTGCTGCCCGACGGCCGCAAGCAGATCGTCTCCTACCAGGCGGACGAGGGCGGCTACAGGCCCACCGTGGTGTACGAGGACACCGGACTCACCGCCTACTCCGCCGGCGGGTACGGCTACGGCAGGGGGCGCGCCGGAGCTGGAGCTGGAGCTGGAAACGGAGGATACCACTACTGACGAATTACTGGACTGTTCTGAACATGCAAGGAAAAGATTATTCCATCGAAAGTACAACTTAAATTATGTATATATGTAGTTATTTATGAAGAATGGATGTTATTGTTCTTGTGTTTGAATGAGATTTTGGTGCCTTGCACTCCACTAGACAAGTCATTTTTCATTTTCTATGTGTTGCTGAATAAATAGAGCAATTTATACATAATGTTAACAGTTTTTTCTCTGTTCCATGCTTATGTCAACTCTACATTCAGACCGACTGGATCCACTGAAAATGAAAGGACATTTCGTAATACGTAAGTTTATACTAACAAAGTTACTAAAACTCCAGACATTCTCTTTTCTGAATACCTTGTTTTACTTCACTAAATACTAAGCTGGCTAATGAATGTGAGTTTCTCAATGTCATGAATTTAAGAATGTCATATGACCCACGCTCTTCATAGTTTAAAAGATCTGTATTTACGTATCACATATTTAATCTTGCTTCTAAAATCATCGTTCGTTCAAACGGCTCTGAGCTCTATGTGACTTAACATCTGAGGTCATCAGTCCCCTCACTGTTCGATCATACTTCGTCAAGGAACTCGAAAACATACAATTTGAGATGGTTCGCAGTTGTATTAAAGTTCTGAGGTTACATTAAATTACACTCTGTTCGATAGCTACAAGGTAATTCAGTACTTCAGATTAAAAGCACTCCACAAGTGCCTATTACCTTAGTATTCTGGCATTAGTGTCATTTCTAGTATTCTGGTATTAGTGTCCTTTCTACTATACTGTTTATTACGTTATACGACACTAAACAGGTCTCTCAGTTTCGACATATGAATACCAGCAAAGTTCAAAGCACTCTTCAACATTCCACCACTTTAGTACTCTAGTGTCCATTATGCTATACTGTGTACTATGTAATAACAATGTACACGTTTTATCATTTCCGGTATCCAATTACAGACAGAGATTAAAAGTACTTTTTCAGTTTCCACTACTTTGCAGGTACATCACAAAACATAAATCCAGACTGCCTCCACGAGATGTCGCCACTTTAGTACTCTAACACTAGTGTCTTCCGTGGTATATAGTTTGATACGCTGTAATATTCTAAACAGTTCTTGGAATCCTGGCATCCAAATACATGCAGAAAGTGACTTATGGCTTCTCAGTATTTCCAGGTTTTAGGGCGTGGAGTCATATTCATTTCTGTGTTCATTTCTAATTGTTTGCTACAGAAATTCAAAATAGGTCTGTAATGTAACTCAAAAACATTCTCTTTTTTTTTAGCACCTCTCTGTGAAGATGTGTTTTTGTGCTCCACGGTTCTCACAGTTATTAGTGGAGTAAACATTGTTTATACATTGTAAATGCTTCTGACTCGAATAAACAAATAAATAGGCAAAATAGTGCGACATTTGGCACAGAGTTAAAACATTTAATAAGTTTTATTTATTTAAAACACAAATCGTATCAGCTGCGAAAATTATTTACCATTTAAAACCCTGCCTGCATTTATTTCGCTGGTGACGCAAGTAAAAGACTGTATTCGTTGATGCTACAAGATTGTGGATGTCCCCTCTCCACTTAAACGCAGTCAAACAACCTTTAAAAACGACCATATATCTGAGATCCACAACTTGTCAGGTACCAGCGACAGAGTAGTAGTGTGTAAGTACGTCGCTCACGGTTTGTCTCGCAAGGATAAACAGTGTCAGTGTGATAACCTCACAACACATACGTGGCAATGCCCAGCGCCTGAGGATGATGTCAATGATAAAACTGTTTTATAACTACTATTTTAAATACCAGAGAATAAAAATGTTGTTAGGAAATAGTTATTACTGTAATTAATAAAAGATAACATTTTTAAACAGTATTTCTGTCTCTGTTAGTACTGATGAGTATCAAGATGTCACCTAAAATTATAGTTATACTATTAATGGGTAGGTACTTGTAATCTGCGTATAATGCATGGTAATCGTTATGATGTGGAACGTGTCGGCAGAACAAACATAGAACACTAAAGTGATGAAAGTCATGCGATAGTGATATGCCCTTATACAGATGGCGATAGTATCGAGTATATAACGTATAAAAGGGAAGGGAATTGGCGGAACTGTCATTTGTACTCAGGTGAACAGAGCACTGGCCGGCAACCTTCACTTAACTAGCAAGAGCAGTGGCGTTTGAGCAGTCAGTGCTAACGGACAGGCAACACTGCGTGAAATGACGGAAGAAATCAATGTGGGATGTACACGAACGTATCCGTTAGGACCGTGCTGGAAAATTTGGCATTATGGGCTGTGGCACCTGGTGATAGATTCGAATGCCTATGCCAAAAGCAAGAATTCGTGTGCAGAACCTCTCCTAAGCTCGTGACCATATCGGTTGAAGCCTAGATCGCTGCAAAACCCTGTACAGACCAGAAGAGGCCGGATTTCAGCTGATAAAAGCTGATGGCAGGGTTTGAGTGCGACGCAGCCTTCACGAACGCGTAGACCCAAATTGTCAACAAGGCACTGTTGAAGGTGGTCGTGACTCTGTAATAATTTGCCAGGGTCCTTTCGTCGAACTGAAGTGGTAATTGACTGGATATGGTTATTTTCCGATAATTGCAGACCATTTGCGGCTATTCATGGACTTCATGTTCCCAAACAGCAATGGAATTTTTATGGACGACAAAGCACCATGTCACTAGGCCACAATTGTTAGCAGTTGGTTTGAAGAACATTATGGACAACCCGAGCAAATGATTTGATCACCCAGACCTACAGACACGAATCAGTTCGATCATTTATGGGACATAAATAATGCCACGTCGAGTTCCTGCACTACGCTGTACGAAAGGAGTGCACGACACGATATTAGAAGCTACCCAATGGCTCTTGTCACCTCACTGTAGGTGTTGTTGTTGTGGTCTTCAGTCCAGAGACTGGTTTCATGCAACTCTCCATGCTACTCTATCCTGTGCAAGCCTTTTCATCTCCGAGTAACTACTGCATCTTACATCCTTCTGAATCTGTTTAGTGTATTCATGCCTTGGTCTCCTTCTAAGATTTTTACCCTCCGCACTCCCCTCCAGTACTAAATTGATGCTCCCTTGATGCCTCAAAAAGTGTCCTACAAACCGATATCCTCTTCTGGTCAAGTTGTGCCATAAATTCCTCTTCTCCCCAATTCTATTCAGTACCTTCTCATTCTCGCTGTACATACAAATAAATAAAAATAATATTTTATGGCTGCAGGTTGGCTATTTATGTTTATTTAATAGATTGATTATCCCTACCAAGGAATCCCTCTATGGTGTGGAAGGCGCTGTTGGGGAGAAAACTCTATAATCAACATCTAACAACTCTTTTGCTATCAGTCATACGTTTTATTTCCATTGGTAGATTGGCAACGCATTTTAAATGTACATATTTCATATCTTTCTGTGTCATTGATAGTCAGTAATGGGTAATTCATATCATTTTCCTTTGCAATTTTGTACTTGTGAATATCTCTGTCACTTTCAAACTTAGATGGACTGATGAGAAATTTCATAAGTGCATAAATGAACTGTCAGACTTTGGTTCATATTCACAATTGCCTAAAGAGGTATAGGAGTTGGACAAAAACTGTGCAAAAAGATTATGTGAACATAAATTCAGATACTAGAAAAGCCAGCAGGGTGTCCTGTTGTATTTGCCCACGAATATTTTATGGACATCGTGCACTGAAAACTCAACAGTTTGTTAACTGAAAACATGAATATAACATCATGAAACTGGTCATGTTTAATAAATAATTTTGACGCAACTGTAGTGGTTTTCATAAATTTAAATAACTTTTAATCCACTAAATATCTTCTATAAGTCTTCCTTAGTGTACTTTCTTTCGTTCTTTTCTGAATTATTTGCGCATATATTATCGTCTGTTTTTAGGAAATAATTATTACAAAATATCTCCTATTCATGAACTCTTTTCGCAATGCTCCCATTCCCTTTAACAGAAATAACGTCATCTTATACAGCTTCTTTCCTTGTCTCTATTTTAACAATATTCCACATTGACCTCTTTTATTTTCTGATCGATTAGTTTTTGACAAAACCTGCATAACCTTCATATTTTATACAACTTTTCTTCACTTATCATAGTACCAATTTAATAAGAAAGTATTTCCAGGTCTTTACTTTCCCTGCCTATTTTGTACAAGCCCTTTTTTCGTCGGGAAAGGGTTCGAATAACAGTACTGTTCCAAGATCTCCTTAATTACTCGACATCTTTGTATGTAATAATATCTTTAGTGAAATTACTTTAAAAGCTGATACAAACTAATTAAGAAATATGTTGAAAGTAGAATTAGCATTAGCTTAAATTTGAATGTCACCACAGTTAACATTTTACAAACTTTGTTTACAATCAATAGTTTTGTCACTAAAGAGCCTCCATGGTTTGCTAGAGTGTTTCCAAACTGTAGAGGGAGGTAAGTTATATATTGTGATTAACTGGATTGAACGATCTGAAAGTCCATTTACCAATAGGAATGGATGCGCCTCTTTAACTTGTTATTGTTGAATGACTACTTTAACCATAATGAATAACTCGGTAGAGAAATTTATGACTGATACAAAATAGAAAGGGTGAGAAGCACCTCTAGATCAATTTTCCTGTCACACTCATTAAAAAATATGTATTTGATCAGCATAAATTATTTTCCTTTCCATCTGTTAGACAGAAAACACAATAATACCACCAAATTTTGCATGAAATATTTCTAATTACCCCGGGGGGGGGGGGGGGGGGGGACATGTTTGTACTATAAGAAAGAGAAATATTACAATTCAAAATAGGAACCCACAGTCACAGGATACTTCTGTATCCTGATCTACACTCCTGGAAATGGAAAAAAGAACACATTGACACCGGTGTGTCAGACCCACCATACTTGCTCCGGACACTGCGAGAGGGCTGTACAAGCAATGATCACACGCACGGCACAGCGGACACACCAGGAACCGCGGTGTTGGCCGTCGAATGCACCTAGCTGCGCAGCATTTGTGCACCGCCGCCGTCAGTGTCAGCCAGTCTGCCGTGGCATACGGAGCTCCATCGCAGTCTTTAACACTGGTAGCATGCCGCGACAGCGTAGACGTGAACCGTATGTGCAGTTGACGGACTTAGAGCGAGGGCGTATAGTGGGCATGCGGGAGGCCTGGTGGACGTACCGCCGAATTGCTCAACACGTGGGGCGTGAGGTCTCCACAGTACATCGATGTTGTCGCCAGTGGTCGGCGGAAGGTGCATGTGCCCGTCGACCTGGGACCGGACCGCAGCGACGCACGGATGCACGCCAACACCGTAGGATCCTACGCACTGCCGTAGGGGACCGCACCGCCACTTCCCAGCAAATTAGGGACACTGTTGCTCCTGGGGTATCGCCGAGGACCATTCGCAACCGTCTCCATGAAGCTGGGATACGGTCCCGCACACCGTTAGGCCGTCTTCCGCTCACGCCCCAACATCGTGCAGCCCGCCTCCAGTGGTGTCGCGACAGGCGTGAATGGAGGGAAGAATGGAGACGTGTCGTCTTCAGCGATGAGAGTCGCTTCTGCCTTGGTGCCAATGATGGTCGTATGCGTGTTTGGCGCGGTGCAGGTGAGCGCCACAATCAGGACTGCATACGACCGAGGCACACAGGGCCAACACCCGGCATCATGGTGTGGGGAGCGATCTCCTACACTGGCCGTACATCTCTGGTGATCGTCGAAGGGAGACTGAATAGTGCACGGTACATCCAAACCGTCATCGAACCCATCGTTCTACCATTCCTAGACCGGCAAGGGAACTTGCTGTTCCAACAGGACAATGCACATCCGCATGTATCCCGTGCCACCCAACGTGCTCTAGAAGGTGTAAGTCAACTACCCTGGCCAGCAAGATCTCCGGATCTGTCCCCCATTGA
Source organism: Schistocerca gregaria (assembly GCF_023897955.1). NCBI lineage: Eukaryota > Metazoa > Arthropoda > Insecta > Orthoptera > Acrididae > Schistocerca > Schistocerca gregaria. The sequence continues at coordinate 450,856,552 of NC_064924.1, forward strand.
GAATGTTTAGGACTGGATGAAGCGTCGTCTCACGCGGTCTGCACGTCCAGCACGAACGCTGGTCCAACTGAGGCGCCAGGTGGAAATGGCATGGCAAGCCGTTCCAGCATCTCTACGATCGTCTCCATGGGAGAATAGCAGCCTGCATTGCTGCGAAAGGTGGATATACACTGTACTAGTGCCGACATTGTGCATGGTCTGTTGCCTGTGTGTATGTGCCTGTGGTTCTGTCAGTGTGATCATGTGATGTATCTGACCCCAGGAATGTGTCAATAAAGTTTCCCCTTCCTGGGACAATGAATTCACGGTGTTCTTATTTCAGTTTCCAGTAGTGTATATAGAATTTGCTTATTTCTACATTGTTTGTATTTATACACATTTTTTATTATTGTGAAAACTTCTCGTTTATCCATTTACGATTCATAGGAATTCGTAGGTAACCAATAACCACTAGCATTAAGATTTTGTGTCGCTGTGGTTGTATGGTGTTCAGACATCCAAGGACTTCTGTTTTTTCCAGGTGCTCAGATCATGTAAATAAACTAATAACTCATTTACTCTCTTTTTATTCCCTAATATCCTGACCAAGCAAACACGAAGGAAGAATGGAAAGTAATGCATATTAATTTGAATACCAGAAAGTTTAGTAAGCAAAGGAAAGAAAATGGAGTTACAATTGGATTCGCATCTCTTACCTACTTTTCTAAATGGTCACCAGCGTTCGCAACACATATGTCCCATGGTGATACCGGTTTCAATATGCTCCGTTTGCTTCGAGTATAGACATCTGCGAACATCTGAATTCACAATTACATCTGCCCCAAAGTGTTGGAAGGGGTTGGTATTTCTTCGTGGAACCAATTACATGAGAGTTCAACGGTGCAAAGACCTCATTATAAAGTGTGTACTGTAGCACCTGACACCAAAATTGGACGACTTTTTCAAGGACACGAGCGGCAACGCGATGGCGAGCTACGTCATGAAGAATTCTTATACTGCCAGCATTAATTTTGTGGTGGTTGTCACGAACGGTATGACGTGAGTTTTAATGATAGCTGAAACATTCACAGTGGTCCTTTGTAAAGCAAAGTCCACCAATAACACACCATGCATGTCCCAGAATACTATCAAAAGCATTTTTCTAGCAGATTGAGTCACTTTTAGCAATTTTCGTACTGGCGAACCAACATGTTTCTAATCTTTAGAGGACTGTTGGGATTTGGGGGTGTAGTGGTACGCCCATGACTCATCACCAGTGAAGATTCCTTGTAGAAAGCCATGCTCTTCAGCGTTTTAATGCTTTAAATTATCCAAGCTTGTCATCATACACTGGCCTTTATAGTTGTCTGTTAAGTTCTTAGACACCCAGCGGTCCCGGACTTCACGAAATTTTAACGTGTCATGAACACTGTCGTACACCGAACCGTAGGAATCGTTGAACTGTTGCGATTAGGTACCTCAGTGGCTCAGGCATTCTGTGGGGCTGCAACTTTTATCGTTTCCCCCCTCCCGACACGGATCATGGCGAATCACTAAGGTTCGCACGGCCCTCTTGTCAGAGTGCACACCTCCTGGAGACGTTGCTAAGTTCTGTACAGTCGGCCTCATAAAAGCTACGAGTATCTCTGTGAATTTTATTCAGTATATGACCTTGGACCCACAAATATCGAAATACCCTCCACTGGTCATCACAAGCTGACGACAGTAACATGTGCGCCATGTTTGTTTCGTAGTTCAGGCTTTTCTCATTAGAGCTGCTCATGAAATTTAAATGCCGTCTGTAGCGCGAACTGTATCGTAGTGAAATTTTAACGCTGTAGCTGCAGTACCAAGGGACAAAAAGAAGTATGCATCAGTTTCCGAAACTCCCTCTTAGTTTCAGTTTCTCCTTTATTATTATAATGTGAACTGAGAGTCTCTATCAATTTACTTTCTACATCTACTTGTATTTAATGATGTGTATGCTGCAAGAACTAATACCATATATGTAACATTCTTGCATGAACCCAATATAAAAACTTTCACCTGTACGAGACTGAGACAATGGAGATTTATGGTCTGAAGCTGAATCAATAAACGAAATTGTCTCAACGAAGATATATTCAGCAGCAAGCAATACTAATTACTACAGGTAAGAGTAAAACAGCATGTGCTTCTGGGCTGGAATCGAGAAGAGGAAGGAATTCGGGGCCTTGCACTGTGCTAATTTTCTTGGCACAAATTTGTCATAATTGTGAATTACGTTCTTTTGTCACAGTGAAAAGTTGGTCAGATTCATTTACTATAACTTAGTACTAGTGAGTGAAACAGTCATAGGATTTCCTAGACAGTTAATTGTATTTGAAATAGAGGTTACACAATCAGCTGTGTGGATTTCAGATAAACTCAAGTGCAATTAGCGATAGGTTCACTTGTGTGTGTACTGACACCAAAACAATATTTCTGTAGAGGTATATTTTTGTCAGTACACAAGAAGTATTGGAAAGTATTACGTCATAAAATGAGTGCAAAACGATAAGTGATATCTTCATTTGTAGTAATTAGTTAGATTTCATTACATTATTTCAGTTTTTTGTGTGCTTTGTATATTTTGTCTATTTCTTGTGTGTGTAACATTTTGGGGGAAACAAGTCTCTGTGGGTATTTGTGTCCAGTTAGTGAGTGTAAATGCATGTAAACATTGTTAAGACATGGAAGGAAAACCTGGTAGAGAGCGAGAATATTTCTTGGTTTGATACAGACGACAATGTACAGGAATTTCCAGTAAAGAATCCACTCGAAATGTCAGGCTCTCAAATTCCTGGACAGGAAGGAGAGCAGCCTGGCACAGATAACGTATGAGGCAATGCTGAGGATCAGGCTCAGATGATCAAACAAGGTCACTCAGCTGGTGCATCAACAGCTAATGTTGTTCAAGAACTTGCGCCAACAGCTGATTTCTTGACTATACAATTAGATCTAAGGGAGAAACAACGCGAGGAAAAGGAAAGACAGGAAGCCTTGAACGCGAACGCAGGGAACAGGAGCGTGACGCTCAGTTCCTGTCAAAAATGGATGAAATGTTCGAACAACATGACAAGGCACTAGTGTCACAGTAGATCGATGTGATTAAACAAGTCACAGAATTGGTTGAACAAAACAAAGACATTCCGCAAATGTTACCACAATTAGACGAACGCGTAGATCAATTAGACAAATTGCACATTTGTCACAGTAGATCGATGTGGTTAAACAAGTCACAGAATTTGTTGAACAAAATAAAGACATTCCGCAAGTGTAACCACAATTAGACGAACGCGTAGACCAATGAGACAAATGGCATAGCGCCTTAGATTTTCAAGTGAAAGTTGACGTTAAAAGTAGACGATTTTTCAATTAGACGATTTTCAATTTTAATCGAAAGATTGATGATAGCTCAAGGCTTAGCAATTGCTTGGTCTAGTTGCTGGAAATATACTAGTTAATATATGTGGTGTAGAAAAATCAGACTGCGAGAGAATGGAACCGCTCTCGCCGATAAATTATACAGATAGTGTTGCTGCAAATGAGGCTGGAATACTACCAGCCGTAGCACAACATGAAGAATCGTTAATCAAACACCGGCAATTTCAAACATTTAGCGATGAAAAGAAAAGCGTACATCCAGTGCTTTTGGTAAAGAGTTTTAGAAACGTGGTACCTGTGTCATGGACTGAACATAAAAAAATTCAGTTCGTGATTTCATTTATTACGGGAGACGCAGCACTGTGGGCCATGGAGATCGCGGAACAGTGTCCGAAGTTCTCAGAATCTGAAAGCAAATTCCTAGCCAGGTACTGGTCAAGATCCGTCAGGAGAGGCTACGTAAACAGGTGAACAACCCTGAACCCTTTAACCCTCGCTGTGGTAACCTAATGAAATACTTTGAATGATACTTGAACAAGACGAGGTATTGGGATGAACCCATGCCCGCGAGAGATGTCTTACGAATACTAAAAGGCTAAGTACCAAGCGATTAGGGAAAAATTAGTGTACATACCTGATACCGATCTGGAACTGTTCATGGAAGAAATAGATTCTTTGGACTTAATACATGAGGATGCCAGGCAGAATGAGCAAGGGAACTCAAATAATGGTCAGGGTAATAATAAAGCATGAAATCAGGGTAATAATAGCCCTCGTAAAAATGGTTATGGCAAAACTAATGAATATTCGCATGGAGAGAACCTCTATAAGAAGGCGAACTCAAATGGGCCGCCTGCTAATAACAACTGGAATAGCAATGGTTATAATGCGAACCAGTATGCCAGCATGAACCTGTCTCCACCAAAAAGGGGAGGAGACAATTATAACCGAAAGAGACGGATCGAAGGGGGAGGAAACTCCTACTTCGTAAACAAAAATATGAGAACAAACAATGAGCAGTGGCAACGGGCAGGGCCAGCGAATTGGCAGGCACAACAAGCCATGCCAACAGGTCATGTGCCTGTCAATCATATTAACGTTATTCCGGAGCCACCACGCCCCCACCTCAGCCACCGAATACTCAGCCACATGAGTATGTCGCGCATGGTACATCGCAAACTGTGACTGACGGAGTGAAAATCACGTCTGTGACAGACCAAGTATCAGCAGGGTGCGACGGACCCAGACGGTCGACAACGTTAAAGAGGGGGGCAGGCAGAATGTGGGTGTGCATTTACTCCGTTATAATGACGGATGCGATATGAAGGAAGAATTAATAGTTGATCCGCGATCTGCGGGGCATCAGGAGGTAGAACATGTAGAGGCTGCATTCAGAGCAAAAATAAATGGCATAGAAGTGACAGTAATAGTTGATACAGGGGCGAGTGCCTCTTGCATAGATGATCAGTTGTTTAAGTGTATAGATCGTCCAAAGAAGTTACACATTTTGCGAGTGGAAAATTGTAAGGTCATAGGTGCTCTACGGGGCAGAGTGCAAGTGATAAGGAGTCAGGTGCCGGCTGAGATTGCCATGGAAAAAGAAGCCATATTATGCTCATTCCTTGTAGTTAAGAATCTTACTTGCCTTGCATTCTGGGACTTGATGCGCTGCGGGAAATGAAGGCTAGAATTGACCTCTACCGTGCCAACTGCACTTTATCCTATCGCAACCGGCAAATTGACCTGTCACTGATAAGGATTTCGGACGTGTATCTAAACTACTGCAGGAATGTCCTAGTAACTGTAAATGATCCAGATACAAAGAATATCAATCACCGTATCATTAATCAAAACAGTAATCAACAGGAACCCGATTGGGAGTCGGAAGCTGTCACTACCAACAACAAATTGAAGAAAACGCAGCCGAATCATCTTACTTAAGCCTGTCACAACAAGCTCACTTAAGTCAAGTATTAAATCAATTTGTAAAAGTGTTCTCGGAGGAACCAGGAATCATTAAGGGATATCAATTTGACATGCAGGTTACCCCCATCAAACATTCTGTGGTGCGACCTACTCTATACCGTGGTCGAAAAGAGTAACCGTGAGAAAAGAGATTCAAAGGATGCTGGGTTGCAATCGAACCTTCGATGTCACCTTATAGTAGTGCACTATTAGCAGTCATAAAAACAGACGGCCGCATTCGATTAGTATTGGACGCAAGGGACATTAACAACATAATAATTTCGGTTCGGACCAGGCCCGAAAATATTGAAGAACAAATACGGAAATTCCAAGGGGTCAAGTATATGATAAGCCTTGATTTAAAAAGTTCGTACTGGAAGGTGTCCTTGACACAAGCTTCGAGGAAATATACCGCGTTTATATTCGCCGGTAGGAGTTAACAGTTTCGAGTTCTACCGTTTGGGCTGAATGTAAGTGCGGTCGTGTTCATTGCGGCACTGAATACAGTATTATGGCCCAACCTTTTAGAAGAGGTAACGGTATATGTGGATGATATCCTCATAGCAACGGAAACCTGGTCTGAACATATGGAAATTTTGTACCGTGTGTTAACAAGATTTGCAGCAGCAGGAGTTACGGCCAATCAGGCAAAATCTCTGTTTGGTCGTGAGGAAATAAAGTTTCTAGGACACATCATTTCTCCAGTGGCAATTTTACCTAATCCCAAGAAATTAAAGGCAATAGAGGAGATGCCATACCCTAAGACCAAAGAGCAACTGAAGGCATTTTTGTACCATTTTTACCAGCACAGTTATTAAATTGTGAGGACTTACTAAGTCAGGAAAAATCGACCTTGGATTTTTACTGAGGAATGCAAGAGGGCATATGATCAAATTAAAGAGGCACTAGAAAAGGCGGAGATGGCACCATCCTGACATGTCGGAAGATTTTTACGGGCGCATCTTTTTATGGATTGGGATGTTGTTTGTTCCACGTCGACAACAAAAGGCAACAAACTGAAATTAAAATTATAGGATTTGCAAGCCCCGTTCTAAATTCCTGTGAGCGGTCCCATTCCGCAACAGAACTTGAGACACTCGCAGTGATTTGGGCTCTAAAGAAATTTCATTATTACACGTATGGAAAAAGGGTAATAATACTTTGAGACCACCAGACGCTCAGCTATGTGCTGACGTACCGTTTACTGCAAAAGCGTCTCACAAGGTGGATTTTGGCTTTGCAGGATTACGACTTCCAAACCCGACACGTAAAGGGAACGAACAATGTGGTCGCAGACTCATTGTGTAGATTACCTAGAGGATTACCCGAGTTTGCGGGCTCAGTAGAACAGTCAACGGAATTTAAAATCTTGTTACTTAAAGATCCCACCAAACGGAACAAATATCTACGTATGTGCCGGGAGATCGTACACATGCAGTCTGGCGATCCGTTATGGTGCGGGGTAATTGATTCACTAAGCACCAATGCAAATGGAGGATTTTGCAAGTTATATTTTATACAAAGTGACATTTTGTATCTCAGAATGACAAAAACTTCGGGAAACTGGTGTGTTTGTATACCGACACAGTCAGTTAACAATCTGATATGGTACACTCACGATTGTTGGGGACATTTCGGTGGCAAAAAATGCGCCGATCTGTTGATTAAGTACTGTTATTTTCCGAACTTACACCGGACGGTCAAAACACTGGTGAGATCTTGCCGCATTTGTCAAAAAACAAAACCAAGTACTCGCAGTACGAAGAATGAACTACACCCCATAGTTCCGACAGCTCCGTCACAGATCGTTGCTGTTGATGTTACCGGACCCTTGCCGATAGCAAGAGGCGGCGTAAAGTATGTGGTAGCTGTGTTTGATATTTTCTTAAAACATCTGAAATTGTACCCCACTTGAACTTCCACTACAAAAACAGTAGTCCGAAAAACTGTATCAGACTATATACCAAGCGTCGGGAAACTGATGATCTTGCTGACAGACAATGCCAGCTATTTAAAAAATTAGTACTGGAAAATGTCTATACGGGAACACGACGTTAAAGATATTCTTGTATCATTTTCTAACCCAAGCGCGAACCCCGTGGAACGATGTTTTCGCGATTTTAATCGATTTGTCCGGACATATGTGGCAAAAAACAAACTAAGTGGGTTGAGTTGGTCCCACAGTTTGAGAAAATTCATAACAATATGCCACATGAATCTACGGGGTGCACGCCCTGTGAAATCATGATGAGAAATGTACCTGAAGACGAGTGGCCTTTGCCACTTATGCCTAAAGTCATAAATAGAGAGCAGAAGTTACAAGAAGCTCTGCTCGCTATGCAACATAATGCAGCAATGAGAAGGGAAAAATATGATAGGACGCTAAATAGACTTTACAATTACAACATCACATATAATAGAAATTGTTATTAGAATGTGTTTTTGATTGAATTAGTTATCACCTCTCATGATCGCAACCATTAATTATAATTAACGAAATTTTTAAGGACTTCGTTGTGCACGGAGCTCATCTCCCCCAGCAGGGGAGCATGTTGAAGAACCCTCTCACGTCTTCGAGCATTAAAAAGGTCAACAAAAAGTGGCAGCTCCTATACTTAGGTCCACACAGAATCTCGGAGATACCTCATGATGGGTGTTACCTTCTGACACATCCCGAGACAGGAAAAACAAGGGGACTATATCCTCACAATGATCTGAAGCCTTCCATACTAATGGATGCACAAGTAGATTCTTGAATGAACGGAGGACTTATTTGGGTAGTATGTAAAGATTAGATATAAGGTGTAAATGTATGGCTAGTAAAGATTTGTTTCAGGTATGTTTCATTTTCTGTATATGCTTATTATGTATGTGGTAGTTTTTAAGTATGTGCATGAGTGAGTTGCTTGTGAATGAATGTCATGCATTTAAATGAGAGCAATCAAACAAAGTATTAGTAAATGAATCCGCGTAATGGCACATTGCACAAAGGTAGAAATGAGAGAGAAACATTGTGCATGGTTGTCGGAAACGCGTACTAGCAGCGGATCATTTACCGAATGCAAGAAATAGATTGACGTATACTCTAAACAGTATAATACCTGAAGGTATGACAGATAATTAACATCTGCACAGATTCCAGCTTGGATGTGCATGCAGTACAAGCAAGGCAACTGTAGACGCAGCAAATAATAAAAGCAATGAATCAGTGTTGAATGAATATAAAGAGCATTTGTAAAAAACCTACTGAACTCACGAGTCCAGAAAGACCAATAGGTCGACATTTTAAATAAGAGGTGCCAACTAGATCATTCACTTAGTATAGAGTGATAAGACATATGTAGAAGAAACTCTGATTTGTGTCACGTATGAAATACTATTGTGTAAAGTGAGAGCCATATTCCTTATGTAGCTCAAATAATAGGTGTCAAAATATGTTCCAATTTACAAGTGAGACTACTCGGACGCTTAGTTTGTGCAATATGGATAAACTGAATCACTAATTGGAATGTGATGGAGAAAGTGAACAGTAAACTTAGTGTTGACTCTATTTAGCAGTGAAAAAGTGTTGTTTGAGTACAGTGAACTAAGATAAATAAAATTAACCTTATACATATGGTGGTGCCTTCCGCAAAAACAATTTAATATGCGCAATAATACTGACATCCATTGTGTGGAAAAATGTTTCTGTGAACGGAATGCTGCCAGTGGCCTGTGAATGGACGCTACGGGTAGCGCACAGCGAACTGCGGATTCCGGGGCCGATAAACGCATGTTAGAAGTGACGCAGGCCGAATATAGTGAAGTAAAAAGTGTCACAGCAAGGTACTAGCATGAACACTCACTACAATGACACTGTGTAGTCCTGAGTAATGATCACTTAAAAAAAAGGATTAAATCCGAGTATTGAAATGTGCGTGTTCGAGCCAGAAACTTATTTAAAGAACTGGACCTTGTACGTTCGTACATTATATCAGTGCATACAAAAACAGTAAACACGAATGACTGTGGAGTGCTTGCAAACCAATAACATTTCCTTCAGTACTTTCTTTCAGACGTTTTAAACGCAGCGGGCGACTCACCGCCTTCCAATAAACAGTTTGCGTGAGCGCTGCTATTTAGAAAAAAAATATGCGTATTCTTACGCCAACTAAAATTATTAGTATGGGTCTCAGGGGTTACTGGTTATTTATGTACCAAATTACATAAAGATTAACTAAGAAATTGCCGAATGGAATGATTTTCAATAATTCTTGTTCATTGTTTGCAAGGAAAAACTGGAGAGAATCCCTTTCGCTGCTAGGCGGCAAAAATGAAACATACTGAACTCATTTAGTGCTGTGAATTTTGGTAAATGAAATTAATTTTAACTTCGAAATTAATGAAAGATCAAATATGAGATGTCTCTCGCATTTACATTTAATAACATGAATCGCCAGCGTAATGGTTGACAAAACCCTGCTAGGGGAGATGAGCTCCGTGCACAACGAAGTCCTTAAAAACTTCGTTAATTATAATTAATGGTTGCGATCATGAGAGGTGATAACTAATTCAATCAAACACACTTTCTAATAACAATTTCTATTATTTGTTTCAAAAATACAGATATAACTTACGTTAATTATCAGACAGCACTACAATGCCGGTCAACCGCTAGACGAAAAAAACAGGACGGATCGTTCAATCAATGCATTGTCTCTGATCTTCATGGCCTATGTTACACAGTTACACAGGCATTATACCAAAAAGACTGTGTTTTGCTAATTACACCGGTATTTATGTTTTGATAATAATAACTTACGTTCTTCACTATTTGTTATACATCGCGCACACATACACAGTCTTGAAATAATTTATAATTCACACCTCTCATAACAAAAACTTCCTTTCCCTTTCTCCAAATGTCCATTTATGTGACGTACCGTCACATTCTGTAGCACCTGTCGCCAAAATTGGATTGCTTGTTAATATCTTCACGATTTCTGGTTTATATTTTCCAGAAAATTTAATGCTATGTCTCCAGCCATATAGTCTCTACAAATGGTTCAACTGGCTCTGAGCACTATGGGACTTAACTTCTGAGGCCATCAGTCCCCTTGAGCTTAGAACTATTTAAACCTAATTAACCTAAGGACATTACAAACATCCATGCTCGAGGCAGGATTCGAACCTGCGACCGTAGTGGTCGCGCGGTTCCAGACTGTAGCGCCTAGAACCGCTCGGCCATATTCTCTACACAAAGACTTGAATAGCCCTTACCTTGACAGTTGCTTTCATTATATTAATAATATTGACGGTATGTTATCTCACTTGATGCCTTGTTTTCAAAAGTCTGTCAAACACTGGTTTTTCTTCAAAACCGACTTCAATTTTTCTTCCATCGCATCCAGACAGATCGTTCTCTCCTCTACGTTTAACGGTACAATTTCTTTGGCGCTCTTCATATACTGGACGTTAAATCATATCATGGTCTCCTTGATAGTTTCTACATAACGCACCACCAAGTGTCCTCTTACATTTACCTATCACAAGTACAGCCCTGTGAACCTACAGAGAATTATTGCGTAAGTGTTAGCTGTTAATTATCTTCCTTTTTTTGTACCTTATGTAGACGATATCTTGGAGAAGGTGCTTCATAAAATATAAAATTAGACCTGGCGGATATGCGAAGCATAACAGTCACCGGGGAAGAGAGAATAAAAGATTATGAGTTTCGCAAGCAGAAGCCGCCAACAACCTGTGGCAGCTTTTGGAATTAGAGAGATCCATAGGGGTGCGGCCGAGCAGCGTTCCGTCGTTGCTGACAAGGTCGGGCAGGGCGCTGACGTAACGGCAGGGACTCCGACACTCCTCTCAAACTGGAGCAGCTGGTGGCAGCCCCTGGAGAGGGCCGGCTCGTCCGTGGCCGTTGCGTATAAATACCGGACGCCGAACTGCTGGGGCCATTCGCAGAGCCGCCTCTGTCTCGTACGCAACATGAAGGTAAGACAGCCGCGCAGAGTCCGTCGCACAGTTACTGATCGTCACGTGGTTTTTCCCATACTCATGGGTATTTGTAACGCACGTGACCGAAATTTTAATACGGATTATATACAATTTACGCTGTCATATTTTGGCGGTCCTATACAGATTCGTGTCTTGCCTAATGCATGAAAGATGTTCGGGAACTTGATATCCAGCGTCTGGATTCTGTTTTTTGTTTATAATCTGCTGCAAACAGAAGCAGAAATGTTTTGTTTATTCTGCTATGGTAAGGACCAAAGACACTCTCTTACCTCTGACCCTGTGAACTACGCATTTTATTATATGTTTATAGTGACATACATGTTACAAAATGACTTTTATTCCATAAGGTTTACAACACTTAGAAACAGTTATAACACAAATCGTGGAGAAGCAGTAGCTATAATAGAAAAACAGAGATTATTTAGTCCCAATAATATCAAAGCCAGATAAGTTGTCTAGATTTAAACTGAGGTCACTGACGGCAATACAGGTCAGAGAAGGGAGCTGGAGAAGGAAGGAAAGAACACAGGTAATAGAGAGAAGAGGGAAAGACTGTTGTGTCATTCACTGAGAACTGAATAGAGAGAGAAGGGAGACTGCCTTACTGTTTGGAAGATACTGGCTGACAATAGGTGCTAATTTCTTAAATGCAATAGGAGTTTCAATTGGGCGCAGGGTGAACGATAGCTTGTTCCAATTGCAGACACGTTTCCGAATGTTTTTCTTTTTTGAAAGGACGTAGGTAGGATACTAGATTAGTGAGAACTTCTTTCGCGAATTTGGCCATGTCACAGGTACTTCGTCTATGACTTGAGGTTATTGTAATGTCACATGACATACGGACCAGTAGCTTAACTTGTTTAGCCGCAACCATCTCAACTGGCGGTAAGTAATGCTGACACGGTCAGGTAGACAGATGTTGCAGATTTAACGATCAAAAACTTTAATAGTTTATGACGTGTTTCATCGTGACTGTGTCAAGACATCAGGCACTGTAGTCATAGGAAGCCTTTGTTACCCTATCGACTTATTTCTTGTTTTGCTCATAATTACAACTGGTGTCTCTCTACAATTCGATTATCTCTCTCTGTGTGTCTGTAGTGTGTGTTTGTGTGTCCTATTGTATGCTATTATGAGTGTGTTTATCATCTTCGAATACAATGAACAGTGGTCCACATGTTGTAAATCTCCTCACTACTGACACTGTGGATACGATCATCTCAAAACTGTGCACAGTAGTGTAAACTTAACACTAACATATATCCTGTAATGGGATAATACGTGCATTATTAGCTTTCTACTGACTAGAAGCGTCAATCAACTGCGAAGTATGAAACTCAATTGTGTTTGCCCTCGAATACGCGAGGATGTCTTTAGGTTACTCTTGGAGAAAAAGAAATGACACTGAACGCATAGTGCGTAGTAGGGTGAGCACTCTGTTGTAGAAGTAATTCAAAAGCGAAGATCGCTTAAATACTGATTACTGGATAACCGGTTTCAACAGAGGGCAGTGGGATGCCGACCGTTGTTAGTGAAGCAGCGTTCATGTACCAAACAGTTTTATCTTGTGACTTCGGTTTTATATATCTTATGGAAGAGAATGACCATGAAAGCAGTTGCTTTTTTTATGACAATGATTTTCTATCAGCTGGTCTGCCACAATATGGCCACATCCAAATGGTTTATAAATGTTAACCTGCATTCAGATCCGATGACGACACCTTTAGTGTGTTGAAACCAGTTATCCAGTAAACACTATTTAAGCGTTCTTGGCTTTTGAATTATTTCTAAAACAGGAATGGCATTAAACGATCTCTTACATTGTGAATTTTTAATAATAAAGCCCTCCTACATTTTCTGCAGAAATTTCCTCTTTATTTTGTCAAGTTAGTTTCAAGTAGCTCACATACAACTGAAACGAGATTTTGTTCATTTATGAACGTAACAACTGAAAATTCTATCTTTTTGCAGTCGTCCATTACGCTAGAAGCAAAAACCATAGTGGTCACTAAATGAGCAGCTAAGTATTAGGAGAAGTAAATACAAGATTTTATGTGCAGAACTATCTGTTTAGGGTTAAAAATGCGAATAATTACCATAACATTACCAAAATGTTCTTGCTTTTGATGCACAATGAATGATGTTTTATGCATTATCCATGTGTTTAAAAGGAATAAATCTAGAAAAAAGATTGATATTCACAGAGCCTATAGAATGTGCTCGTTTCTAACTGCAAGCTTCTCACAAAACTAGGAACGTTGTTACGTGGCTCTCAGATATCAGAAAAGTCCCAGATTAATGATACTCGTGCTATATTAGTGACTAACAGTGATTTATTTGGTACATATTGTCCTCTTGTAATCTTCTGAAGTCTAGTTCCACAACTATGGTCCATTGGTGTAGCCCCTCCCTCTGCATATTTACTACACGCCAGTGCTTAGTGATATTCGTATTGAGTTAAGATTCTAACTTTTTACATGTGGTAGACCGTTGTAATGACAGATGACATACGGACCAGTTTTGTCTTTTCAAAGGTGTACGCCGTCCTGTCAGCGCTCGCTCTGTGCGTCGTCGCCGAGCCACCAGTCGACCGGTCGTACCTGCCGCCCAGCTCTGAGTACGGACCTCCCTCGGCCTCCTCTCGCAGTGCTCAGTACGGCGCCCCAGCAGCAAACAGCCTCAGCTCTCAGTACGGAGCTCCAGCATCCAATGGCCTCAGCACGCAGTACGGAGCTTCTTCAGCCAACAGCCTCAGCATGCAGTATGGAGCTCCTTCAGCCAATGGCCTCAGCTCACAGTACAGTGCGCCTTCACTAACAGGCGCTGCTTTTGGTCGCTCAGGCGCTTCCAGCCAGCCTCCAGCAGCTCGTGTCTCCTCCAGATTTGGAAGCACCTCCTCCAGGAGGCTTGGAATTGGCAGGAGGATCGGCGGTGGACTCTCCACTCGCTATGGCGCCCCTTCGAAAGCTGGCCGCGCCACTGGCTTTGAAGGACTCGGCCTGTCCACACAGTACGGCGCCCCTTCTTACTCTGGTGACGCGCTCTCCACTCAGTACGGTGCGCCCTCTGGTAACGCTGGTGGCCTCTCTCCAGTGTATGGAGTGCCTGGATATGCTTTCAGTCGTGCCGGAACCCAAGAGGATGCACTTGCCGTAAGATTCAGCCTCTATTTTCCTAAAACGTTATGTACTGAACAAGACGACTGGTGCAATAACGTGATATGTTTACATAGCTAAAATGACAATAAGTAACTAGTAGTGCAATCCACAGCTTCTACATTTTTATGATCACGTGATTAAAGAATTACCTTTGTGAAGTTTCTGTGGTCCCGTGCTATTTTTATTCCAGTCAGGGGTCTGTATTATACAGCAATGCTTTAGACAAATGTAGAAACAAAAGAGGATAAAGTTATTGCCTGAAAATTTGTTGCCGATATTTTAGTATGAAACAGTTAACGTTGCTACCATTCATATTGGTAAATATATCAACACATTTCTTTATCGAAGTTAAAATATTTTTATTAATTTTCTATAGAAGAAAGAAACATTTCTAGGTAAAGTAAAGTGCCCAATAAGGTAACTTTATGTAATTGAAAATCGTATGTGAAGACTGACATCCATAGAGTTGTAAATACTTTCAGTGCTTTACATATTAGGAAAAAACATTTGGTGATGGAAGTGGATATTGTATAAACCCATTTGCTACAATTAGTACTATGACATTGATGGAAAATTTATGTTATGTTACTGTTCGATATTCTGCATAGTTACGCCTACTTTAAATTTACTGAAAAGCAGTTAGAATATGTTAATAATTATAGCACCCATATTAGAATGCCTTAACTATTCATACATGAACTAATTCTGTGAATTAAAATAATCAGCTGTTAATCAGCTGTTAAAGTGGAAAAGCTCTAAAGCAAAACTATATTTTCCCACCAGGAGCCGGCCAACTACGAGTTCAGCTACTCGGTGCAGGACGGCGAGACGCTGAGCGACTTTGGACAGGAGGAGTCCAGGCAGGGGGAGAGCGCCCAGGGCCAGTACCGCGTGCTGCTGCCCGACGGCCGCAAGCAGATCGTCTCCTACCAGGCGGACGAGGGCGGCTACAGGTCCACCGTGGAGTACCAGGACACCGGACTCACCGCCTACTCCGCCGGCGGTTACGGCTACGGCAGGGGGCGCGCTGGAGCTGGAGCTGGAAACGGCGGATACCACTACTGACGAACTACTGGACTCTTCTGAACACGCAGGAAACGATTCTTCCATCGGAAATAGAACGTAAAAATGTATTGAAGCTAAGTCATGTATACATTTAGTTATTTATGAAGAATGGATGTTATTACTCTTGTGTTTGAATGAGAGTCTGGTGCCTCGCGCTCCACTAGACAAGTCATTTTTCATTTTCTATGTGTTGCTGAATAAATAGAGAAATTTATACATAGTGTTATCAGTTTCTTTCTGTGTTCCTCCCTAAGTCAATTATACTTTCAGACCGTCTGGATCCAGTGAAAATGAAAGGTCATTTCGTAATACATAGGTTTATACAGGCAAAGTTACTAAAGCTCCAGACATTATCTTTTTTGAATAACTTGTTTTACTTTACTAAATATTAAGCCCGCTATTGAACGTGAGTTTCGCAATGTCACGAAATCGAGACTGTAATATGATCCACGCTCTTCATAGTTTAAAAGATGTGTATTTACATATAACATATTTAATCTTGCTTCCAAAATCATTTCTCTGAGCTCCATGGGACTTAACATCTGAGATCATCAGTCCCGTCATTGTTTTTTCATGTTTAGTCAAGAAATTCGAAAACATACAAACCGAGACAGTTCGCAGTTGTATTAAAGGTCTGAGGTTAACGTAAATTACGCTCTGTTCGACAGCTACAAGATAATTCAGTACTTCAGATTCAAAGCCCTCCACCAGTGTCCATTACATTAGTATTCTACCATTAGCGTCATTTCTGCAATACTGTCTCTTACGTTATAGAACTCTAAACAGGTATGTTATTTTCGGCATCTGAATAGCAGCTAAGTTCAAAAGCAATCCCCCACATTACATCACTTTAATACACTAGTGTCCATTGTTCTATACTGTTTACTATGTAATAACAATCTACACTTTTTATCATTCCCGGTATCCAAATACAGGCAGAGATTAAAAGTACAGAAATCCAGACTGCCTCCAGCAGATATCGTCACTTTAGTACTCTAACACCAGTGTCTTCTGTGGTATATTGTTTAATATGTTGTAATAGTCTAAACGGTTCGGGAAATCTTTGCATCAGAATACATGCAGATAGTGATTTATTATTTCCCAATATTTCCCGATTTTAGGGTGTGAAGTCATCTTTATTTGTTTGTTCATTTCTTATTATTTTCTACAGAAATTCTAAATAGGTCTCTAATGTAAGTCAACAACAATGTCTCTCTCTCTTTTTCAATTGTAGCACCTATCTGTGAAGACATGTTTTTGTGCTTCACGGTTTTTACAATTGTTAGTGGGGTAAACCGAAGCGAGAGTGTTCATTTTTGTTATGTCAGTGTGGAAGACGTCACAAAATCAATGAACTGCATAACATCTCCATTTCAGACATTTGCTTAAAAGCCCTAGAAAACTTAATCAATACTCTTAATCAGTTATTAGCTACATTCAGAAATTGTTCTCCGAATTTCAGTGTTTACGTTTTAGAAGACAGGTATATGTTATAGAAATTTCGGTGGTTTACGAGTGTTGCGCACAATGTATTCAGTAAGAAATAACTGCGAGTCGAATATGCGCGTTATGTAAATTTTGGTAACAATATCTGGTTTGGAAAATCGTTTGCCCTTTACTGTAATCGAAGAACTTGCTCAATTAGAGCATACTGCTACCTTTCAATAGTCGCTGATTGGTTGGATCTAATGGACTGTCCCCTATTGCTCACTATTTTCACATGACGGTAACCCAAAAGAAATTGATTGTTGTGGAGCGATATTATAGTTGAACATATTATAAATGTCATTAGTGTTCCAGTTAGCCCCCCCCCCCCTCCAAAAGCAGTGTACTTTGCCTGAATATGTGATAAATGTACTCCGTTTTTGACTTGGCTCATGATCGTATTACTGAGCATAAGTTCGGCAGTCAAATTCAGTAGTTTCAGGGCATCATTAGATGTTATCCCAGATTTTCTCTTTTTGTAACACATAATAGCTTTTCCGAGAATGTTAATCACTTAGGATCTTAAAGGGAACTAATAACCCTTCTAGCCTGAATCCGGAAATTAAAGGACAAATTGTGAGAATAGTTAAAACATATCTTAGTTATATTTTGATAAATACATGTTTCTTACAAATTATTTTAACGTATACGTGTCTGGAGAAGGTCGGAACTTATCAGTAACATTAGTTAAGTAAGATGCGAGCAGTTTTTGCAATCAACGCCTGACACAAATGCTATAGTCACAGACAATTGTTTACAAGACGTAATGACCGCTGTACTAGTTGAATATCAGAAGAACGCAGCTTTTAATAACTTATAAGGACATCGTAATCTCACCTTTGTCTACAGACGCCCAGCTTTAGATTGCTTACCTGGATGTCGCAAATGTATACCACGGAGTACAGCCACGCTGTTACATATGTGCTAATTTTCGATTTAGAAAGACTCTTGTTCAATTTATACCAAATACAGATGTGTGAATGCCACAGAAATGTTCGATGATGCAAAGGATTACATTTAAAAAAGAAATCTACCTCTCGTCACTATCTTTATACACGTTTGAAGAAAGTTTACAATTCTGTCATAGGTGTTCAAGCACAGAACATCAAGACTGCATTCCAAGCCTACGCCGTTGATATCAAATGAGGATATATCGAATGGGCGTAATATCGTTCAGCAAACGAACAGGATAGTGGCCCAGGTTTGAGCAAATACATACGATATCAGAGGTTGAAAACACCGCCAGAGTTGTAAAGTTCTTTTATTTAGAACACGACCAGACTCGGGCTCTTATACGCCCATCTTCGGGTGGTGCTAGTTCCTGCTCTGACCCCGAGGGCTGCGTTGGTCTAGTACAGGATGCGGTCTATTATGAGCAAGCACATACTCCGTACTCTGCGCTCCTTATTAGTCCACTGCAGTGCTCGGGGTCGCAGCACGAACTAACAACACCTGAAGATTGGCGCATAAGAGCCCGAAACCGGTCGTGTCCTAAATAAGAGAACCTTTCAATTGTAGCGGTATTTTCAATATCTGCTACAATGCACAGTTAGAGTTGCTCCTCCGACAGAAAATACAAACGATATTTAATGCACAGTGGAAGAGCAACAAATACCCGTCCCCATTTTCCCTCCAACAACCTGACTGGCAAACGCCACCAACAGGAAGTAGCTAAGCATTCATTCATGTAGAAGAACATCTGCATAATGAGGCACAGTGTAATTGGAACGAGGAATTACCAACTATGCAGGTGATTCTTCATTAATACCATTTGAGAATTCTGAGCAGTATTCAGAGCGCTTGCTTCATAAACCCTTGAATACTGTCGAAATTTAAACTTGGTGCAGAAGTCTTCCGATATCGTTCGCTGTAGGCAAAGACAAATTATCAGATGCCGGAATATTGTGGAACATTTTGAAAATCCTATATAATAAATAGCTATAAAGCTCAGATGAAGATAACAGCATCACATTTTGTTAAATTGTTAATGCCATTATTATTCAAGTTCAGTGCTTAAGGTCGGTCTCGCACATGAACTTGCAGTAGCCATGGCTAGTGTTTACGTCATTTACTGAATTTTATATTTTTATATTTTATATAGCTCGGTTGTATCACCCTCCCCCCCCCCCCCCTCCCAACCCCTCCAAAAAGAAATCCTTCCAAAAACCTGATTGTGTCTGTAGAAATGGAGTTAATCGTGCGATAAGTGTGTGTATGTGTATGTCTCCGCCGGTGCGCCATATGAAGTATCAGCGGTCACTCCCATTCGGCATTCATACTAAGAACTAATTTGTGGTTGCATTACAAGACACTGCAAGACACTGCATTGCAAGACGCATCCGCTAGTATTTACGTCTGCCAACACAGAGAGCACTACAACCCAGAACTATTGGAAGCAGCTCCCAAATAGTTCACAAGATGACGCTCATAACCAGAACCCACGAATTTAGCCAGCCATCTCTTACCAGTTCAAATTATCACTAGTTTCCGTTCCAGTTATCGCAATTATCGTAATCGTCGCTCAGCAGGTTTCGTCCAGCAGTTGTCAGCAATGAGTACCACAGTTTTCAATAGTTCGCTATAAATTATGTGCAGTGCCGACTAGTACTGTCGTCCTGAAATTTACAGCCCGAGCGCCAGAAACATTTTTAAGTGACGAAGTGTCTATTTTTTGAGAGAATGGACCTAAAGCATCTGAACTTCTATTAGAGTAGTTAGAAATTATCTGCTTGTTAGATTAGATTAGGTTCACCAGTGCAACGCCAGCTCAGAAAAAAATCTGAGTATGTATAAGTATTTCGTGATGTATATTCTTTTAAAAATGTTTATTTTCGTTCTCAGATGTTGCCTCTAGCGACTCTGGTTTAGAGTTATTGACCTATGTATGTGCCACCAGGCCGTTTCGATTTAGACACACACGCTATATACAACTCAGTTGTTTCTATATATGTCTATATCTGTATTATATCTTATGATGTCTAACCTAGTTTATGTCTGCTTTGTTCATCGATTGCCGTTCAGTCCACTATAAACATAGCATGATTCAGGGCCATTAATTACGAGAAGCAACTGCCAAATAGTTCACAAGATGACGCTCATAACCTGAAGTAACGAATTTAGCGAGCCATTTCTTATCATTTCAAATTATCATTAGTTTCAGTTCCAGTTAGTTTACTGTTAGCATCAAGTAAGATATCTGCCACAGATGTTCACAGAAGTCTGTATCGGTTGGTGCCTAAGCACAGAAAGTTCACTGATTTATTCTATTTACAGTGAAATCTACCTTTGAAACTAAATATGAATTCTTTCGCAACTTTCATTGCCTTCTCAAGATAACAGTTATGTAGAATTTCGTTCATTTATGCCTCATGCTGTGAGTGGAGCAAGGGAATTCGCATTTGGGAAGACTTTGAACGTCTTCTTGATTCATAGTCAGAATCTGACGTCAGCTAAGAGAAGTTTAATGTGAGGTTTTGATGATGTAGTTGACTCCAAAGTTAGAATTCCGCATTGTAGCGTCGATAGTAGCTGCAAGAATTGACTGATATCAATGAGTGATTCAACAGATTTGGATGCTATTACTACACAGTTTGTTATTTGCTTGATAGGTCTCAAACCATTGTAACAAAAAAGAAATTTATTATACATTGGATAAGTTATGACACAATGTGACCATGCAATTATATTGATATCAAATGTCACTGCAGTATATTATAAACCCACCCATCAATGAAAATACGGATTGGTGTTATTAAGATCTTGTAATTAATTAACAAAGTGAACATAAACTAGGTTATACATCATAAGATGGGCAAATGCAGCTATAGATATATATAGAAACAACTGATATACATATATATATATATATATATATATATATATATATATATATATACACGACCATCATTGGCACCAAGGGAGAAGTGACTCTCATCGCTGAAGACGACACGTCTCCATTCGTCCCTCCATTCACGCCTGTCGCGACACCACTGGAGGCGGGCTGCACGATGTTGGGGCGTGAGCGGAAGACGGCCTGACGGTGTGCGGGACCGTAGCCCAGCTTCATGGAGACGGTTGCGAATGGTCCTCGCCGATACCCCAGGAGCCACAGTGTCCCTAATTTGCTGGGAAGTGGCGGTGCGGTCCCCTACGGCACTGCGTAGGATCCTACGGTCTTGGCGTGCATCCGTGCGTCGCTGCGGTCCGGTCCCAGGTCGACGGGCACGTGCACCTTCCGCCGACCACTGGCGACAACATCGATGTACTGTGGAGACCTCACGCCCCACGTGTTGAGCAATTCGGCGGTACGTCCACCCGGCCTCCCGCATGCCCACTATACGCCCTCGCTCAAAGTACGTCAACTGCACATACGGTTCACGTCCACGCTGTCGCGGCATGCTACCAGTGTTAAAGACTGCGATGGAGCTCCGTATGCCACGGCAAACTGGCTGACACTGACGGCGGCGGTGCACAAATGCTGCGCAGCTAGCGCCATTCGACGGCCAACACCGCGGTTCCTGGTGTGTCCGCTGTGCCGTGCTTGTGATCATTGCTTGTACAGCCCTCTCGCAGTGTCCGGAGCAAGTATGGTGGGTCTGACACACCGGTGTCAATGTGTTCTTTTTTCCATTTCCAGGAGTATATATATATATATATATATATATATATATATATATATATATATATATATATACTTGCTCCGGACACTGCGAGAGGGCTGTACAAGCAATGATCACACGCACGGCACAGCGGACACACCAGGAACCGCGGTGTTGGCCGTCGAATGGCGCTAGCTGCGCAGCATTTGTGCACCGCCGCCGTCAGTGTCAGCCACTTTGCCGTGGCATACGGAGCTCCATCGCAGTCTTTAACACTGGTAGCATGCCGCTACAGCGTGGACGTGAACCGTATGTGCAGTTGACGGACTTGGAGCGAGGGCGTATAGTGGGCATGCGGGAGGCCGGGTGGACGTACCGCCGAATTGCTCAACACATGGGGCGTAAGGTCTCCACAGTACATCGATGTTGTCGCCAGTGGTCGGCGGAAGGTGCACGTGCCCGTTGACCTGACACCGGACCGCAGCGACGCACGGATGCACGCCAAGACCGTAGGATCCTGCGCAGTGCCGTAGGGGACCGCACCGCCACTTCCCAGCAAATTAGGGACACTGTTGCTCCTGGGGTATCGGCGAGGACCATTCGCAACCGTCTTCATGAAGCTGGGCTACGGTCCCGCACACCGTTAGACCGTCTTCCGCTCACGCCCCAACATCGTGCAGCCCGCCTCCAGTGGTGTCGCGACAGGCGTGAATGGAGGGACGAATGGAGACGTGTCGTCTTCAGCAATGAGAGTCGCTTCTGCCTTGGTGCCAATGATGGTCGTATGCGTGTTTGGTGCCGTGCAGGTGAGCGCCACAATCAGGACTGTATACGACTGAGGCACACAGGGCCAACACCTGGCATCGTGGTGTGGGGAGCGATCTCCTACACTGGCCATACACCTCTGGTGATCGTCGAGGGGACACTGAATAGTGCACGGTACATCCAAACCGTCATCGAACCCATCGTTCTACCATTCCTAGACCGGCAAGGGAACTTGCTGTTCCAACAGGACAATGCACGTCCTCATGTATCCCGTGCCACCCAACGTGCTCTAGAAGGTGTAAGTCAACTACCCTGGCTAGCAAGATCTCCGGATCTGTCCCCCATTGAGCATGTTTGGGACAGGATGAAGCGTCGTCTCACGCGGTCTGCACGTCCAGCACGAACGCTGGTCCAACTGAGGCGCCAGGTGAAAATGGCATGGCAAGCCGTTCCACAAGACTACATCCAGCATCTCTACGATCGTCTCCATGGGAGAATAGCAGCCTGCATTGCTGCGAAAGGTGGATATACACTGTACTAGTGCCGACATTGTGCATGCTCTGTTGCCTGTGTCTATGTGCCTGTGGTTCTGTCAGTGTGATCATGTGATGTATCTGACCCCAGGAATGTGTTAATAAAGTTTCCCCTTCCTGGGACAATGAATTCACGGTGTTCTTATTTCAATTTCCAGGAGTGTATATATATATATATATATATATATATATATATATATATATATATATATATATATATAACCAGTTGGTTCTACTGAGAAATTCATCAATGGAGTAGAAGGAGTTGGCCACCAATAAATCCTATAGGTTTCTCTGAAAATGAATTTCATTGGTTGTTAAGCTTCTTATGGCTGTTGGAAATTTATTCAAAATGTGTGTTCCTGAATAACGCACACCTTTTTGTACAAGAGTAAGTGACTTTAAATCCTTGTAAAGATTATTCTTACTTCTAGTATTGATTCCACGAACTGTGGTGTTGGTTTGAAAAAGTTATATTTTTTTAATGACAGATTTTATTAAGGAATAAATATACTGTGGAGCAGTAGTTAGAATCCCTAGTTCCTTAAACAGGCTTCTGCAGGATGTTCTTTTTACACCACATATAAATCTTACTGTACATTTTTGTGCGTGGATCACTTTAGCTTGACATGATCAATTACCCCAAAAATGAATGAAAGTAAGCTTAGTATGCCAGCTTTTTCATTTTTATATGCCCTATGTCTGACACAATTCGCATTGCAAATAAGGATTTGTTAAGACACTTCATCAGTTCTGTGGTGTGCTCCTCCCAGTTGAACTTATTATCAAGCTGTAATCCCAAGAATTTAACACTGTTTTCTTCTTCTATCTGCTTGTCATCGTGTGTTAGACACATACTCGTGGGACAACCCTTACAAGTTATGAACTGCACGTAGTGTGTTCTTTCAAAGCTTAGTGACAAATAATTGGCTATGAACCAGTGTTTAATGTCCACAAATATTTTATTAGCCAATCTTTCTAAGACTACAATTGACTTACTATTTATGGCAATGTTTGTATCATCAGTAAACAAAACTAACTTTGCATCTGCTAATGTTACTGATGAAAGGTCGTTGATATACACAAGAAAAAGTAAGGGCACTAAAATGGAACCTTGTTGGACCCGACATGTAATTAGTTCCCAGTTGGATGATGCCTGAGAGCTTAATACATGTCTCTTTCCTAATAACACCTTTTGTTTCCTGCAAGAGATATAAGATTTGAACCATTTTGGAGCATATACTAATATTCTAATTACTTAAAAGAATATTGTGATTTAGACAGTCAAATGTCTTTGACAGATCACAAAATATACCAGTTGCCTGCAATTTTTTGTCTAATGAATTAAACACATTTTCTCTGTAAGTGAAGATAGCCTTATTAATATCATAACCCTTCAGAAATCCGAACTGCAACTTTGGAAGTATGTTATTTGAGATAAGATGGTTATAAAGCCGATTGTACATTACTTTTTCTAAAAATTTTGAGATTGCTGGCAAAAGTGAAATTGGACGGAAATTTGATGCTATTTATTTATCTCCCTTCTTAGACAGTGGCTTAACTTCAGCGTATTTCAACCATTCAGGGAATATTCCACTGATAAACGGCTGGTTACACAGATAGCTTAATACGTTACGTAACCCAGAATCATATTCTTTAATTAACTTTGTTGATGTTTCATCATACCACTAGATGTTTCTGATTTTAAAGATTTTATGATGGACATTATTTCTGGTGGGGTAGTGAGGATCAAATTCATATTATGGAAGTTACTTGAAACGTCTGGTCTGAGGTATTCCATAGCAGCATCTGCAGATCCTGACAACCTTATCTTTTCAGTAAGAGTTATAAAATGTTTGTTAAAAAGCTCTGCAACACTATACACATCTGTCACCAATGTATCATTTACTCTTAATGCTATTTTTTCCTCTTCATGTCTGGTTCTTCTAGTCTCCTCCTTCACTATATCCCATATTGACTTTATTTTGCTATCTATTATGACTATCTTTTCCTTGTAATATATTTGCTTTGATGTTCGTATTACAGTCTTTAATATTTTGCAGTATTTCTTGTAATGTGTTATAGCATCAAAATCAGAACTGTTTCGTATTGGCAGATACAGTTTTCTTTTCTTAAATACTGCATCACCTCACTCAAAAAAGAAGAAATTATCACATAATGATGGCAACGTGGTCGATTGCCGAATTATTGTGTCTTATGCACACTCATACCAGGCTGTTCACTCGAGATTTATTTTGTCATAAAATACGCCTCGAGAAATTGAAGAATCACATAATGATCATTACACTGGACTGAAACGCATAAGAGCTGGTAGATGAGATTAAAGACAATGATAATAAACTAGGTCCAAACGAACTTGACAAGTAAAAAGATTCGCTGCGATATTTTCGTAGAATAAAGTAGACATTTATAAAGGGATGTTACGAGACACCAATTTTAAATGATTTAGAAAAGAAGAGCTTGCTGTATGAATAAATGTTTTACTGAACGTCGCTTATCAATAAAGTCGCATGAGTCATGTAATAGGTCTTCTTAAACCTAATGAGATATTGTCGTCAGCCTGTTGATCCAGCCTAATTCAACGATAACTTGTTTAACAGTTCGCTGTCATTATATGTCATTGTTCGGCTGGGAGAAATAGTCCTCTCTCAGAAGAGTCATTCTGACATTAAATTTCCACAAGGAGCCAGTTACGTACGGCGACTGAGCAATGCGGAACTACGTCGTCGCACTTCAGAAACAGAGGTGCGCATGTGTCAAACATAACAGCGCTTTTATTGCATGTCAGAATCACTGAAGCATAGCTTTGACTGGACATACGCATTTGATTTACAGTGTTTATTCGTTTGTACTTTGTCTCATGCTATGCCCAGCGTGGAGAATGGAGCGTACCCAATGCAGTAAGGGAACTGAGGAAAGTAATCGTACATTGAAGGCTTTAAGGAACAGATCTAGAATGGCGAGTCCTTATTTTCTCTTACTCATGTTCTAAAGAAAAGGGCTATAACTACCGAAAAATTAAAACACCGTTGCAGCAATAGGGAAAACAAATAGACAGTGTAGTTTGTTATGACATTAACGTCGCGCAGTGGGATATGTCTGTCTCGTGGGAGGAAACACAGGTTTATGTAGAAAATGGCTGTGAAACAATTTTACCAATCACATTAGGTTCCCAGAATGAGAACATCGCGTGCAAAATATGCGTCTATTAATACGCTCATCAATCATTCTCAAGTGAGACAAATGATCACTAGTGTAGTTCAGAGGCTGCCCTTAGACCAAGAGCGCAATATTTGGAATGAGATCTGTAAATATTATGTTAGATTTAATGAAATAACAGATCCACATGACTACCCTTCAGCTTTGGGAACCAAAATGGCTGAGCAGAGCCTACATTTTATGCTTTTTTCGTGTATGGGGTACATCCTCCTCCATCTAAATTAACAAGCCAGTAATCGCTCCTGCCGTTCTAGAAGATCATTACCCGCGTTACAAGAAAGGCTTCTGTGGCTTCTGTGGCCCCTACATGCTATCTATTGACGGATTCTTATTTAATCATTGTCATTTAGTTTGACAGAGGTGCTTGCGACAACTTCATAGTTTAGCACTTGAGGAACAAAGTGCATCCTTCCTCCACGATTCTATTTGTTGTTTTTTGCTTACAGTGTCGTACCCAAAGACACGCCACTTTCGTCTGTAGCATGTTTCGTGCGCAGCCCTGATAGATGTTGCTCGGGGCAGGGAAACTAATCGTCGCCTTGGAAGAAACATGAAAGCGGCCGCCGTTATCATTCCACTTCCTGGAGCAGTCCACGTAACAGAATGCAATCTCCACTCTTGCAAAAGTGTTGAAACATCGAAAATGCAAAATATTGACATTTCTAATACGCTGTAGGAAACCCGTTGGGGCTCAAAACAACTTTCAGTCGTCTCCGAATGGATAAATTTATATTCTGCATGGCTTTGAGGGGAACTTTATACCATTCTCCCTGCAAAACAGTGACAATTACAGATAACGATTATGTATGTGGATAGCCATCACACACCGGAATAGACAATAAAGACTCAGTAGTTTGGAGATCTGGTGATTGTGGTGGCCAGGGTACCTAAGACAATTTATCCTCGCGTTCACAAAACCTGTCCTGGACAATGCTAGCTGCGTGAACAGGGACTATGTCACCATGGGACACAGTATCACCATTGGGAACAAACTTTGTACCATGGCAAGTATCTGACCAACCACGATAGTTGCATAATTCTTGGCAGTAAAGCGTTCTTGCAGAATTACCTTAGGGCCCATAGTCGACCACGATATGGCTGCCTAAGTCGTAACCGAACTCCCTAATAGTTTCACTCTTGGGACGTAAACTTGATCAGGAATGGAGGACAATGTGGAATAAGATTCATCCGACCAGATGACTTTCTAGCATTGCAACACAGTCCAGGTTTTATGGCTTTGCTATCACGTCTACCTGTTACTGGAATTTGCATCACTTATGTGTGGTCTCGTGATTCCAGCTCGACCTGCAGTTCCCTTCTTGTGGAGCTCCCTTCCTGTTGGTTTAGTGGTGACCGGGCGTGTGAGTGCGACGTTCAGTTCTTCAGTGACTTTCGCAGCTGTTGTCTGTACATTTTTCACCACAATCCTCTTCAATGGCCGCCTGTCACGATTACTCAAGACACACTTTCGTCCGCGTTGTGGCTTAGCGGATGATGTTTTTCGGCTTTCTCTATATGCGGTATAAATGTTCGACACGGTTTGGAACACCAAACACTTAGGCTCCCTTTGTTACGAAAGCACCCACGTTCGAATTTACTTGGCTTTTACTTATGTACTCACGAAGATATAACACTGAGCCCTGTTCTGACCACGACCGACACTTTCAACATATTTAGAACATTGCATGGGTGCCGTTCGTTGTCAAATACCACATCGTAAACAGTTCGTAGTGAAATAGCACATAGTAGCTTCCAGGACTGGCTTGCTTCTGTATTTATGTTCAAGCATGCATTTATCATTTGTTTCCATAGTTCGGTTTAACCTCCGTACGTCACACCTGGCACATGAAATCTACAGGCAACTGACGAAAAGGGAGAAGCCAAGGGAGAAGCCACAGGTAGCCTTGGATGATTTATAGGAAAATACTGTTTGCTGATTACAATCGAAGGAACGGTTTGTCCCACTTGGAGTAGATTTTTTAAAGGCAGTAGGTCTTCAGTTCGTGTTGAAAGACAAAGGTTTTAGTCACTCGATTCTGAAATGAGTTGGCCTGACTGAAAGTACGAGTTACGAATAATAAGTCTGAAGTGGCAGCTGGGACGAGTGGACAGGAGTACAGTAATGAGGAGGTAGCTAGGTTTAACTAGGAGGAGCTATGTTTACAGCTGCGGCATTTTGTAGAAATTCAGCAGGTAGATCAGAGACGTAACTGGGCCGAGTTCCCAACATTGTGAATGACGAGTGGTGATGCGGACAACTCCAGCCAACTAGGTGAACTAAGCGATACACCATACAGTACCAAGTGGATAGACATTAGCTTAAAAATAGCTTAGAGTAATATCAGTAATGTACCTGTAAACATAGAACCACAACTCATCGCAAAAATTTTCGTGGACCTACAAACACACACACACACACACACACACACACACACACGTACATACACAGTTTCATTTTTATCACAGTGGCGGACATTTAATATTCAGCATGGCTTGCAGTGTTTCTGACTAAATAATCCAGGATTCAGTGAGCTACACAGGATTTAATTATGTCCATTCTGGTAAAACACCGTTAATAGTTATTACTTTTGAATTCAGGATGAGAAGGGGTCATGTTATTTATTATAAAAAGATATTCTTAAGCAAAACATGTCAACTTCAATTAATAATTAGCTATATACGTAGTTTGACTGTGCCAGCAAGCAATATGATTCCACAATACTTCAATCAAGCCAGATCTTGACATATACGGTACACTTCACAGCCCGTCATTCAGGACTAAAGAGTTCCACACAAGCCACTGATGGACACTGAGATACTTTGCTGAAAGCCACAGAAGACGGATATGTAGGGTTCAATAGAAGTGTTTGCTTCGCTCTGCCTGTCACCTGAGAGAACAAGTGAGACACTTGATCGGGTGTTTAAAGGCCTTCCTTTTATGAACGAACAGGACTGTTGCTAAAATGCAGCGTTATGAACAGCTCATGAACACAGAGAAACGATGTCATAACGAGAGATGGCTTGAGAGCGGCCTCAGGACTGGTATACGCTGGCGACTGCCCCGGGAGTTTACGGAGGAAAGACCTGAAGACTGGCATGGATAGCTACCCAGCATCCATCATTCATTGGATGACACTGAAAACTGAACTGAGCAATGACAAAGACTATGTGATGGGTTAATCAGATCCCTGAATGACAGAATTGGATGGATTGGAAGGGGTGAGGGTGGATGGAGAGAGGGAATGGGGCGGGGGAATGAACGGAACTGGGCAGCCTTGAGATCAGTCTGGGGGGCTTTACGATTATGTCAATAAGAGGATACTAAAATTTGTTGGATATCGGTCGGAAGATCATTGAGAGTTCCTATTCGAACACTGTGGTCGTTCTACTTCACGCTTGGGGACTCTTATCCAGAGATAATTCGAAGATCATTATTAAACATTTGAGAGTTCTTTCTGAAATGACTCTAGAATCACACAGGATACCCTTTCACGAGATCGTAGCGTGTGATGTTAAGTGATTTATGAATTTGCCTTTTCGATGCATGTGAGCCTAATTTCTACTCCGCCTTCAGTCTTCGAGACTGATCCCAGAATTCACTCCGATGTCTGTAGTCATGTTGTCACGTCCTCATTTTCCATTCTGTGCTAGATGGCTTTTTATGGTGTCCGATGCTTGAATCTTTTCACGTCTGTCTGTTCGCCTGGTTTGACCTCAAATATAACGCTGATAGAGTATCTGCAGTACAATTACTGCACACAGCAGATGTCGTGAGCTTTTTGGGAGACAGTGTGTGTCCGTGCCTGGCGAGGTCGGTAGACCTGCGTCTGCCTCTGGCTGGCGTTTTAGCCGGAGAATGATCTGGCAAGACGTGTGGCACGAGGAAGGGGTTAAGCAGCCCGCAGGGTTTCTTCCAAAGCCACAGCGCCTCAAGATGAGAACTGCCAGCTGTGAAATGATAACTACGTGAAGCCACGAGAGATTCAGCAAGAGATCGACTGGTATTACACGACTTCCATCTTTACATGTAACACAGATTTCATCAAGTTTTGAGATAAATTGGTTAGTCTCCCTGCACATGGTGAATTACAAAGTCAAATTAGAACTAATTATTTTGGTATTGATGAGCTTTACATAACTGTAGAAAAATTGAATTTTTTTCCTGGTATATGAGTTTTCAGTTCGCTACATTTTGGCGTCCAGTATGGCTAAGCCATTATTAATAAAAATACACTACTGTATAATACACAGGGTATACATGAAGTCCGGGAACATTTTCAGTAATTTATTGCACAAAAATGAAACATTGTACAGATATAATACATGTGTCATGTTGAAGAGAAAAGCTGAAAGTTTTATTTCGTGTATACCGCCATAGCGTAGTTTAGTAATTTGCCGATAGTCAACGCCAGTCTCAAACATCGCGATTCAGGTGCGGAGCGAAGTTTCTGTGTGTTGGAGTTCGACAAAAACAAGTGTGCTACAGCTGTTCAAAGGATCTTTCGAACCAAGTACGTTAAGAAGCCACCAACAAGGAAGGCCATTTACCACCGGCACAACAAATTCGTTACAACGGGTTGCCTGTGACCGGCAAAGACAAGCGGGCGCCCCAGTGTGAGTGATGTGAATGTGAAGCGCGTAAGAGAGACATTCATAATGAGTGTAAGGAAATGGGTGCGTCGTGCATCCCGTAAAATCTAAATGGCTCCAATAACAGCGTGTAAAGTCTGTGACTCCATTCAAATTGTAGCTGGTGCAGAAGCTCAATGACGACGACAAAGGCAAGTGTTTTGAGTTTTTTTCGCAGTTGCAACAGTTGAATGGAGATGGGGATGGCGCAGTTGATCGCTTAATTTTTAGCGACGGAGTCACTTTTCTCAGTAATGGAAAAGTGAACAGGCATAGTTGTCGAATCTGGGGTACAGCCCACTCACACGAATGCATTGAATTTGAGCATGATTGCCTAAAGGTAAATGTTTTTTTTTTTGCCTTGTCACATCGAAAACTGTAAGGGCCAGACGCCGAGAGTATTGTCACTGGATATTCCTACTTGGACATGCTGCAGCAGTGGCTGATGCCTCAAATACAATCTGCCTCTCCGTTCATCGTTCAGCAGGATGGGCCTCCACCCCATTTTCATCGTGAAGTTCGTGGGTATCTGCACACGGGCCTGCCGCATAAATGGATCGGCCGTGCTACAGAAGAGGACTGCTGTTTCATGAAATGCCCTCCCCAATCACCAGAGCTCACTCCGTGTCACTTTCTTCGGCGGGGACACATTAAAAATCTGGTGTATGTACTGCCTCTAACACGTGATGTAGCAGAGCTCAGGGAGAGAATACGGGAAGCGACTGTCACAGTCGACGATGCCATGCTGGGACGGGTATGTCAAGAATTATATTTCTGTATTGACGTCACGTCTGCCGGGTCACTCATGGTTACATATCGAATGCCTATAAAAAAAATTAAAAAAATTAAAGGTTTCAGAGTTTTTCTTCAAAATGCAATGTGTGTGAAAGTTTTACCAGATTTTATGTACACCCTGTAGATACACTGAGAGTGTGAGAGTGAACAGCATGTGGTAATACTACACACCCTGTACCCTTCTTAGCATCCAAATGTTAGATCTAGGAAAAGCTGACGTTTTATAAAATAGAAATCAATTAAAGTAACGGTAGTTGAAGACTGCCGAGTGCATTACTAGGAAGCACCACTGGAAAGAGAGGGGAGAGCTGTATGAAACTGAGATCTCATATTTATGATGTTTATGATGTTTATGATGTTTTAGAGTTTAACATCTTACACAGGGTCTATGTTTACAGTTTTCCATCATCCGCTAAAATATTGTCAAAAATTGCTCATTACGTTTGATCTCCAAGCGACCAGCGTGATAATACGTATCTGTACAAGAAGGTATCTGTACAAAAAGATTATAATTACAATTGTAATACCTGAATGATGGACATTAAAAGGATTGGAATTCTCTTTGAAGGGAAAAGCGGCGGCACGAACAATTAAATTCTCACGAGCTACAGCACATTACGATAAACAGTTTCTGGTGGCTTACAAGATGGAATCTGCGTCGGGCACGTGTAGCATTCGGACTTGGTTTCTTGGTGGCGATGCAGCTGCGCGGTCTCTGGATTTCGCAGAATTCGTGGGTAGTCCTCGCAGTGCTTTGACGTTTACTGGCTCTAATGCATGTTTGAGTTTTTCCAATTTACTGGCATTTCAGGCTAGGCGTCGACATCAGAATATTATATAGGAAATTGTCGAGTGTTGTGGGCTCGTATACTGCTGTTTATTTAATAGTCATTCAGCCAACAGACGCCAAACTCTTCTGGCCGGTATCACTACTATGCCGCCAGTATAAAGTTACTGCTAACATTTTCGGATGCAGCGATCTTGTTATCTATATGAAATCGGTGAGAAAACAGACTAGGTCGGGATGGAACGTCATTAAAACGACCGTTTGCGGCCTGTATTTAGTCCATTGTCAGACAGAACCATCAGCTGAATGTGACGATACGCACAACGACCAGTTGACCTCAGTCGCTAAAATTGCTCCCAGATTCAGCGGCTGAGGTCAACTGGCTGCTGTATGCATCGTCATCTTCAGCTGATGGTACTGTCTGAAGATGGCCTAAGTATATGCCGCAACCGGTCATTTTAATAAAGTACCATCATGGTCTAGACTCTTTTTTCGTCGATTTTACATCTTAGTCTTAGAGAGAATGATTCTCAATCGAATCTCATACCATGTCTCCCAAACATTGATTAGGGAATAGTCGGGTTTTCCTGCAGGGAGGTCATGTGACGGATAGATCTTGACTCCGACACATATATAGAAGATGGATTTGAGCGCGGGCAGACCACCGGTGTTACAATTGTTGGTTTTACTGCCGCATACGAAACCGCCAATCACAGGAAACTATTAACAAAGATCTGCGCCATGACAAAAGACTTCCATTTCACACATTTTATGAAATGTCTGCTTCGAAACAGAAGCTTCTTCGCTACCCTACAAAACAAAAGGAGCCACAGAGGAATGGGAACCCCCAAGGAAGTGTATTAACCCCATTGTTTATAATATTTATACTAATAACCACCCAATTAAATCTACAACAAGATTCGCAGTTTGTTTACTGGCTTGGTATCTTTTTCAGTGATATATAAAGGTTCTCGCCGGCGAGTATGGCGGCGACGTGGAGATAGGCATTGTGGTGTTACACCTTTCGTCATGGTGTGGGGAGCCATCGGCTATGACTTCAGGTTAAGGCTGATAATGATTGAGGGAACTGTGACGTTTCGGGTGTTCTGCGTCGGCGTGTTTGACCTATTATGTGAAAATGTCATGGCGTCATTTTTCAATAGGCCAACGCCCATCGACACATGGTACGTGTCTCTATGAAATTTCTGCTTGGTGTTAGCTTTCTCTGTCGCCAGCAAGATGCCCACGCATGTCCCCTATGGAACACGTGTGGAATTAGTTAAGGGGTCAACTCCGTCCCAGTGCCAGTATGCAAGATATCAGGGACCAGCTACAACAGTTGTGGGCCATATTGCTTCAGGGGAGGATACGATGTCTGCATGACACCCTTCCCAATCGAATCCACGCACATACTCAGGACAGAATTGGTACAACGCCATGGTGATAGGTGGGCCCATAGTGATTTTTTTATAAATTGGATTCGAATCTGTAATCACTAAAATAACATCGCACATCATCTCCACCCGCGAAACTTCATCTCGTTTCTCCTCCCTTCTGGATGTTTAATTTTTATTATCAGATGGTTTATTATCAAGGCACCGTTTCAAGTTCGAGCATGAGCAGGGAGATGACGGTAATAAATTGAGAACTTCTAGAGTGATCCGACCTCGAGGCTTCTGTTTCATGGGTATACTGTTCCAGGAACCAAAATTGGTTAGTATGTGAGTTATCTGTTATGATGTAACGAGACTACATCGGTTATTTTTCCTCTAATCGCTGTGACATATCAGAATCCTCCTTGATTTGTTTCTCAATCATGCGAATATACATCAGCCGTTGCCGGATTTTATCCGAAAATAATGAAACTGAGGAAACATACTTTACCTTTTCGAATATCGTCTGATGTTCGATACAGATACAACGTTCGACAAATGGAGATTTATTGTGCGTCAACCAAGCGTTGTGTGATGCTGGGGTTCATCGCACTATACAACAGTTCTGATTAATGTGCGACACTCCACACAGTCACGGTATCCTGTACAGACTTCGTTTCGTAAAGTCAAGAAGTTTGTCAGTACCTTGTACACTACTGGCCATTAAAATTACTACACCACCAAGATGACGTGCTACAGACGCAAAAATTCAACCGACAGAAAGAAGGTTATGTGATATGCAAATCATTAGTTTTTCAGAGCATTCACACAAGGTTGGCGCCGGTGGTGACACCTACAACATGCTGACATGAGGAAAGTTTCCAACCGATTTCTCATACACAAACAGCAGTTGACCGGCGTTGCCTGGTGAAACGTTGTTGTGATGCCTCGTGTAAGTAGGAGAAATGCGTACCATCACGTTCCTGACGTTGATAAAGGTCGGATTGTAGCCTATCCCAATTGCGGCTTATCGTATCGCGACATTGCTGCTCGCATTGATCGAGATCCAATGACTGTTAGCAGAATATGGAATCGGTGGGATCAGGAGGGTAATACGGAACGCCGTGCTGGATCCCAACGGCCTCGTATCACTAGCAGTCGAGATGACAGGCATCTTATCCGCATGGCTGTAACGGATCGTGCAGCCACGTCTCGATCCCTGAGTCAACAAATGGGGACGTTTGCAAGACAACAACCATCTGCAGGAATAGTTCGACGAACTATGCAGCAGCATTGACAATCAGCTCGGAGACCATGGCTGCGGTTACCCTTGACGCTGCGTCACAGGAGCGCCTGCGATGGTGTACTCAACGACGAACCTGGGTGCACGAATGGCAAAACGTCATTTTTTTCGGATGAATCCAGGTTCTGTATACAGCATCATGATGGTCGCATCAGTGTTTGGTGACATCGCGGTGAACTCACATTGGAAGCGTGTATTCGTCATCGCCATACTGGCGTATCACCTGGCATGATGGTATGGGTGCCATTGGTTACACGTCTCGGTCACCTCTTGTTTGCACTGACGGCAATTTGAACAGTGGACGTTACATTTCAGATGTGTTACGACCTATGGCTCTCCCCTTCATTCGATCTCTGCGAAACCCTACATTTCAGCAGGATAATGCACGACCGCATGTTTCAGGTCCTGTACGGGCCTTTCTGGATACAGAAAATGTTCTACTGCTGTCCTGGCCAGCGCATTCTCCACATCTCTCACCAATTACAAACGACTGGTCAATGGTGGCCGAGCACTGGCTCGTCACAATACGCCAGTCATTACTCTTGATGAACTGTGATATAGTGTTGAAGCTGCGTGTGCAGCTGTACCTGTACACGCCGTCCAAGCTCCGTTTGACTCAATGCCCAGGCGTATCAAGGCCGATATTACGGCCAGACGTTGTTGTTCTGGGTACTGATTTCTCAGGATCTGTGCACCCAAATTGCATGAAAATGTAATCACATGTCAGTTCTAGTATGATACACTCCTGGAAATTGAAATAAGAACACCGTGAATTCATTGTCCCAGGAAGGGGAAACTTTATTGACACATTCCTGGGGTCAGATCCATCACATGATCACACTGACAGAACCACAGGCACATAGACACAGGCAACAGAGCATGCACAATGGCGGCACTAGTACAGTGTATATCCAACTTTCGCAGCAATGCAGGCTGCTATTCTCCCATGGAGACGATCGTAGAGATGCTGGATGTAGTCCTGTGGAACGGCTTGCCATGCCATTTCCACCTGGCGCCTCAGTTGGACCAGCGTTCGTGCTGGACGTGCAGACAGCGTGAGACGACGCTTCATCCAGTCCCAAACATGCTCAATGGGGGACAGATCCGGAGATCTTGCTGGCCGGGGTAGTTGACTTACAGCTTCTAGAGCACGTTGGGTGGCACGGGAAACATGCGGACGTGTATTGTCCTGTTGGAACAGCAAGTTCCCTTGCCGGTCTAGGAATGGTAGAACGATGGGTTCGATGACGGTTTGGATGTACCGTGCACTATTCAGTGTCCCCTCG
Organism: Schistocerca gregaria; assembly: GCF_023897955.1. NCBI lineage: Eukaryota > Metazoa > Arthropoda > Insecta > Orthoptera > Acrididae > Schistocerca > Schistocerca gregaria. The sequence continues at coordinate 450,892,924 of NC_064924.1, forward strand.
ACGATCACCAGAGGTGTACGGCCAGTGTAGGAGATCGCTCCCCACACCATGATGCCGGGTGTTGGCCCTGTGTGCCTCGGTCGTATGCAGTCCTGATTGTGGCGCTCACCTGCACGGCGCCAAACATGCATACGACCATCATTGGCACCAAGGCAGAAGCGACTCTCATCGCTGAAGACGACACGTCTCCATTCGTCCCTCCATTCACGCCTGTCGTGACACCACTGGAGGCGGGCTGCACGATGTTGGGGCTTGAGCGGAAGACGGCCTAACGGTGTGCGCTACCGTAGCCCAGCTTCATGGAGACGGTTGCCAATGGTCCTCGCCGATACCCCAGGAGCAACAGTGTCCTTAATTTGCTGGGAAGTGGCGGTGCGGTCTCCTAAGGCGCTGCGTAGGATCCTACGGTCTTGGCGTGCATCCGTGCGTCGCTGCGGTCCGGTCCCAGGTCGACGGGCACGTGCACCTTCCGCCGACCACTGCGACAACATCGATGTACTGTGGAGACCTCACGCCCCACGTGTTGAGCAATTCGGCGGTACGTCCACCCGGCCTCCCGCATGCCCACTATACGCCCTCGCTCAAAGTCCGTCAACTGCACATACGGTTCACGTCCACGCTGTCGCGGCATGCTACAAGTGTTAAAGACTGCGATGGAGCTCCGTATGCCACGGCAAACTGGCTGAAACTGACGGCGGCGGTGCACAAATGCTGCGCAGCTAGCGCCATTCGACGGCCAACACCGCGGTTCCTGGTGTGTCCGCTGAGCCGTGCGTGTGATCATTGCTTGTACAGCCCTCTCGCAGTGTCCGGAGCAAGTATGATGGGTCTGACACACCGGTGTCACTGTGTTCTTTTTTCCATTTCCAGGAGTGTATATTTGTCCAATGCACACCCGTTTATCATCTGCATTTTTTCTTGGTGTAGCAATTTTAATGGCCAGGAGTGTATGTTCTTCATTCATGTAGGTCAGAGGAATATGCATTTATTGTTCTTGTTTAACACTCTTCCGATTCTTGAGAAATCATCGCCCAATTCTGGCATGCAGAAAATGACATAATATGATTTCATTGATTTAAGACGTTTTTAGAGTCGAATGTGGGATAGATTTGTCTCTGTGAACAGCCTTTCTGTTCCAGCACGATTAGAAGGTTTTGAAACCTACTCAACAGATGCTCAGAATCGGAAAAGATGCGTGCACTCCGATACAAAATATGCTATATAAGTAGATAGGCCCAAACGCTACGAGCGCGAGGTTGAAGGCACACATGTGGTGTTGCGGACACGTGATGCGGTACAAGAAGTTTAATGGAGCTGAGAACTACATGTAATTATTGTAGCGGCGATGCGACCGCAACTGGGGAAATCCACTGACAGAAACAACTTTCCGAAAGAGCACTTTGCTACATTTCTGTGACAGGAAACGTACATCACAGAAACGTACATCTCTGAAGCGGCCAGGCTGGTCAGCTGCTCGCTTGCTATTGTGATGACTTCTACGGAAAGTGGATGAAGTGCCGTCAGATCACAAGCAGGTGACAACGTGTTGAGCGCCCACGCCTCATCACAGAAATTTTAGGTCGAAAGCGTGCCCACTACATAATGCCAGAAAGGCAGCTATGTGTGGCTGGTGAACCACACAGTACAACGCTGGTGGTCGCTCAAGTGTATCGAGTCTCACCGTTCATTCCATACTGTCGAACATGGGGTTCCGCAACTGTCAACCCGTATGTGTTCTCACGTTTAGAAACCGACATCAGTGTCATCCAGTTTACCGTGGCATACGGAGCTCCATCGCAGTCTTTAACACTGGTAGCATGCCGCGACAGCGTGGACGTGAACCGTATGTGCAGTTGACGGACTTTGAGCGAGGGCGTATAGTGGGCATGCGGGAGGCCGGGTGGACGTACCGCCGAATTGCTCAACACGTGGAGTGTGAGGTCTCCACAGTACATCGATGTTGTCGCCAGTGGTCGGCGGAAGGTGCACGTGCCCGTCGACCTGGGACCGGACCGCAGCGACGCACGGATGCACGCCAAGACCGTAGGATCCGACGCAGTGCCGTAGGGGACCGCACCGACACTTCCCAGCAAATTAGGGACACTGTTGCTCCTGGGGTATCGGCGAGGACCATTCGCAACCGTCTCCATGAAGCTGGGCTACGGTCCCGCACACCGTTAGGCCGTCTTCCGCTCACGCCCCAACATCGTGCAACCCGCCTCCAGTGTTGTCGCGACAGGCGTGAATGGAGGGACGAATGGAGACGTGTCGTCTTCAGCGATGAGAGTCGCTTCTGCCTTGGTGCCAATGATGGTCGTATGCGTGTTTGGCGCCGTGGAGGTGAGCGCCACAATCAGGACTGCATACGGCCGAGGCACACAGGGCCAACACCCGGCATCATGGTGTGGGGAGCGATCTCCTACACTTCCGTACACCTCTGGTGATCGTCGAGGGGACACTGAATAGTGCACGGTACATCCAAACCGTCATAGAACCCATCGTTCTACCATTCCTAGACCGGCAAGGGAACTTGCTGTTCCAACAGGACAATGCACGTCCGCATGTATCCCGTGCCACCCAACGTGCTCTAGAAGGTGTAAGTCAACTACCCTGGCCAGCAACATCTCCGGATCTGTCCCCCATTGAGCATGTTTGGGACTGGATGAAGCGTCGTCTCACGCGGTCTGCACGTCCAGCACGAACGCTGGTCCAACTGAGGCGCCAGGTGGAAATGGCATGGCAAGCCGTTCCACAGGACTACATCCAGTATCTCTACGATCGTCTCCATGGGAGAATAGCAGCCTGCATTGCTGCGAAAGGTGGATTTACACTGTACTAGTGCCGCCATTTTGCATGCTCTGTTGCCTGTGTCTATGTGCCTGTGGTTCTGTCAGTGTGATCATGTGATGACCGCAGGAATGTGTCAATAAAGTTTCCCCTTACTGGGACAATGAATTCACGGTGTTCTTATTTCAATTTCCAGGAGTGTAATTACAGTTGAGCTGACAAGGGGTGACTGACTCACGTTCATCGTTGCATCATTGTAAGGGTGTGGGTGCTGTTCTGTCATTCTGTGCATCGGATTAATCTGAGGTGTACCCTTTACCCTGTGGCTCCTGCAATTTCCACCACCATACTACTACAGAAGTCAGACAGACACTCCTAACGTTCTAAAGAGAAATGCCTGAAAAACTTTCAGCAATAAATATCTTCTGGAGTCATCTGCTGTAAGGAAATGACACAAAAATTCACAAAATTTCTTTCGTAACTAGTGGGATACTTGGGTACTGGAGTAGTGGTAGTTAGTGTAAGAAAAACATTAAACTAACTAAAATTATTATTTATTTGGCAAAAGTTCTGAGAAATAACAATGGCACTTTTAGTTATGAACTGAACACGTTATTTCCGGGTTCTTTTCGGAATGTGAAGTCACCTCTTAAGGACGGGATTCGCTAATGAAATTTCTATACAAAGTTTAAGATGGTTGTTGACTTGGCAGAATGTCTGAGAGCCGCACCTTCTCAGCGTAAATAATTATCCGTTATAATGTTTCTAGGTACGGTCGAGGCTGTCGCGTGTGAAATCCAGTGAAGGGTACTGTTGTGGAGGAAATATGGGGCTCGCAATAGCTGTAGCGCACAATACCGTAAACTGTGATGAGTGCTGTCTGCGCCGCTCGCTGCTGACAAATAAGATAACTCTCGTTCTATCTGGATTGACCTTCGCCAATCAAACTCTCTCTACACTTTGATAAAGTCAAGGACTCCTATTCACCCCTAGTCCAACTATTGGCGTGGCACACCAGTCAGATAACCAGTCCACCACGATGCCACTCAAAATTCGCTCGCAGGCGTTCAACTATAACTCTGTCCGTTCACACCGCACAATAAGTGTGGTGGCCAACACATTGAACAATGCTTAATCGCAAGGACTCGATCGATTCGCTCTCGACAGAGGTGCTCTCCTAGTGAAGTACTGAGGAGAGGCTTGTTTCTCGCTCTTTCGGTACACGTACGAGCGCGCACGCTCTCGTTACGTGTTCTTCCTCCAAGAGCGACAACGGAACGGTCCCGATCCACGCCAGACGTGAAGGGGTATATCTTTCGGTCTCTTCCATTACTCCTTCAGCTCAAGGTGTCAGGAATGACGTCTGCCAATCAGCATCGCTCTTCTAAAATGGGAAAATGACGTTTCGTTTAAGGCGACCAATCCGGAAATCTGTAGCTATGGTGTTTGGCGTTTGCTGTCTCCTTATGACAATCTCTGAAACTAGGTGCTATATTTGTAAAGAATGCGTAGGCTGGGTGCTCCCACACAATGTAGCGGAATTTGCTTTTAAGCCGAACACGGGGTCGTTTTTCCTTTTACTCGGGCAAACACTGTCCACCCCACTGGCGGTCACCGGCCGACATAGGTAGGTTGGGACCGGCCTCCTGGCGTGCGGTTGCTCTCCCGAACCAAAAGCTCCTGTGACTATCGTGTCTGTGTGTACGCCAGCCTCGAGTATTTCAACCACGGTGCGCTTACTTGTTATTTGCATATCGTTTACATGAATTCATACAACGTTGACTTTATCTTATCGAGTTTGGCTTCAAATGAAGCGTCTTGATGTGCGGAATATGACTATGAGGGCGGAATATGTAAGCAACGAAGGTGAGAAGATCACGACGTCTTACATCATGCCGAAGATCATGGCCGGATATGCCTTCGTCTAGGTGAACAACTGCTAACAGACCGCCACAGACGAACGTGGGTTGGCACAATATTATGTTACCAGGGACTTCAGCCTGGGCCTCATTGGGACTTTTGATAGTAACTGAAGGTCCGTGATATCTCTGGACTGCTTGAAGATTATTGCGTACCACCTACGTTCCTTCATGCTTGATACCTTCCCCAGCAGCATCAGCCAGCATGATAACTGTTCGTGTCACAAGACCAGAAATGTGCTACATTGGTTTGTTTAGATGTTATACGGCGACGGTTTGGCACGTACAGATGGCCAATCTGTAGTTTACTGGAATTGTGGAACTTGTCTGTAGATGTCTGGTGACACACATCTCCGGAAACCTACAAAAGACCTGACAAATCCTTGCAACACGGAATCGCTACTCTACTGCTTTTCAAAGAAGGTTGTTATAATATTTTGGTCCCTAACTGATTCATCGTAACGGTATAGTGATAACGCGTAGCCTACTCAATCGGCGAGAGCATAAGGGCGGTACCCATAGTATACTAGTGTTGTGTCTATTTTTCTTTGTACGAAAATGTTCTCGTAGTGAATACTTAGTTAGAGAAAATTAAATTACAGATAATGAAACGTAGCTAATGAGACATGCCATCCAAACTAGGAGCGTTTTTAGGCTCCTACTAATCTTTTTCCATGTTATTTCATTGCCTCTCCAGTCAATGCGAATATGAGATGGAAGTGATACGCTGTCGCTCTCCTCCCCAGAACATAAAAAGAAATACAAACACATGTCCTATTAAATAAAATATGTACATATTTTTAAAAACGCTTAACGTAAAATATAATTGACTATTTTCAAAAGCTCACTCTGTTGAAGTCACAACAAATAAGCAGTAGGTGTGGGAGTTTGTTACTGTTTTGAGAAAGACACTTTCCAAATGGTTAAAATGGCTCTGAGCACTATGGGACTTAACATCTATGGTCATCAGTCCCCTAGAACTTAGAACTACTTGAACCTAACGACAGCACACAACACCCAGCCATCACGAGGCAGAGAAAATCCCTGACCCCGCCGGGAATCGAACCCGGGAACCCAGGCGTGGGAAGCTAGGAAACTTTCCATATCATTACGAAACGTAGTATTTATTATCTTTGGAACAAGTATTAATGTGATGCAAAGTTATGTAATGTAATTGTTGTGGAAGAATGGCAAAGGAAACGAACCGAATGCAGTGTTTTGACACTTAATGACGGTAATGAGAGTGGGAAGAGGGGGGAGAGGGGGAGAGAGAATCCCTAACATGGTGTGGATTTTAGAGTAACCTATTAAGGTGGGTGATATCTGGTTTTCATTGGGATAAGATTTGTAGAATGTATAGGTATGAGTTTGGGGCAAGGAGGGTGAAGGGGATGTGCTAGGTGCCGCACAAGAATTACTAATAGGTGATGAAATGAAACGATAGTGTGACTGATGTCAAGGTTGTGGGGCCTATAGTAAATCAGAAGCTTTTGGATGGTGGAAGGAAGGATGATTATTATTAAATGTCTACAGAACCGCAGTGAGATATGGTAGGCAGTTACTGAAGGATAAGTAGAGTGCCAGGCGTTAGAGGATTTGGAAGGAATGGTAAATTCTGGGAGCAGTTGTAATCCAGGTCACGTTAACATAAGAGACAACTGGTTGAATTAAGGCTAACAGATGTGTAGTATGGTAGGGGACGCAGTCCTCATATGAGGCCGGTTGTTATGTTTAGTTTATTGTGGACGTTTAGCTGGATGTTTTGTAGGAGGTCTTTCCGCGTTCATTTACTTTCGTAGGTTAGTCGGAGGTATTTTTGTGTGTTAGTTAACCGGATAAAACAGTTGCGAAGCTGTATTCCTTTGTCTTTAAAGTTATCGTCTTAAAACCACTGTGGAGAGGCATCTTCAGGTTGCATTGCTAGGAAGTATCTCAGTTTACAAGAATTCCACGCAGTACTCTTCGAAGGTTGTCGGGAACAAGTCTGAGGTGAACAATATGTTTACTTCAAGATAATTTTCTCATGACGACCATTTCCTTAAATATGGTCTGGAAGCTGAAAATCGGGAGGTAAGATGACGATATCCATGTTTACGCTCAGATCGCGGAGAGCCGTTCGGCCTGGTGTGGTTATGTCTGATTTACTACAGCGCTGTTACATCACTAGGAAACTTCGATTTCGACTTTTCTACTTTGCTGGGATGGAAGCAGTCCTCGTCAGAGGTTCCAAGCTCAGCTCCTCATCCAGCATCGAGACCGCTGCCTTTTCCCTAAACTCTTCCGGGGGATTAAAAACGGTGCTGTGTCATGGTGCATTATGATGCGGTGTGACTTGTTATTCATGACGAATTTTTGCTAAATGTTTGACTCATTCAGCTAGCGCGAAAGTACCTCTACCCAACTAATTTCTACATGGGCATCAACGTTTATATCCACACACATCTACTGGATACCACTGTGAAAGGCATATTAAAAGTACAGTGTGTGCCACTTCCTCTAGCTACGATTAACCCTATTGCATACCCCCACAATCTGTCACACACAAGTATTTTTATGAGTTAAACAGACAGTTTTACATTTATCAACGTTTAAAGCAAGACGACAATACCGAAATCAGTTTGAAAACTTTTCAAGATCTGACTCGGTATTTGTGCAGCTTTTTTCAGATATTACTTGATTACAGAGTGCTGCATAATTTGCTACAGACCTGAGGGTACTGTCGATATTGTCTGGGAGACAAATAACATCCAAACAGAAAAAAAGACACCCAGCACACTTCACCTGGCCACATCTGAAGTTGTCTGCACATTCGTCCTTGGTTCTCCATCCAGAATATGTGCGTACTCCATAGCAAGATATCGTCAAATTAGCCACAAATTTCATTCGATACAAAATATAATCGTTCTTTCGTTAAACTTATCGGTGTGGTACTGAGTCATATGCGTTTCATTCAGCATCTCCCTAGAACACTGCCAAATGATTTTTTATACCTGTTATACAATAACACCTGTTTCGTTTAGAGACTATTTGTCGTGTACGAATTCATACACATTGGTGAGCCTTTGGAGAGCCTGGCCTGACAAAACTCTACCATCTGGTGAGCAAGATGTATGAGACAGGCGATAAACCCTCAGTCTTCAAGAAGAATATAATAATTCCAGTCCCAAAGAAAGCAGGTGTTGACAGATGTGAAAATTACCGAACTATCAGTTTAATACGTCACAGCTGCAAAGTACTAACACGAATTCTTTACAGGCGAATGAAAAAACTGGTACAGGCCGAACTCGGTGAAGATCAGTTTGATTCCGTAGAAATGTTGGAACACGTGAAGCAATACTGACCCTACGACTTATCTTAGAAAAGAGAGTAAGGAAAGGCAAACCTACGTTTCTAGCATTTGTAGACTTCGAGAAAGCTTTTGACAATGTTGACTGGAATACTCTCTTTCAAATTCTGAAGGTGGCAGGTGTAAACTACAGGGAGCGAAAGGCTATTTACAATTTGTACAGAAACCAGATGGCAGTTATAAGAGTCCAGGGACACGAAACGGAAGTAGTGATTGGGAAGGGAGTGAGACAGGGTTGTAGCCTCTCCCCGATATTATTCAGTCTGTATATGGAGCAAGCAGTTAAGGAAACAAAAGAAAAATTCGGAGTAGGTATTACAATCCATGGAGCAGAAATAAAAACTTTGAGGTTCGCCGATGACATTGTAATTCTGTCAGAGACAGGAAAGGACTTGGAAGAGCAGTTGAACGGAATGGATAGTGTCTTGAAAGGAGAATATAAGATGAACATCAACAAAAGAAAAACGAGGATAATGGAATGTAGTCGAGTTAGGTCGGGTGATGCTGAGGGAATTGGATTAAGAAATGAGACACTTAAAGTAGTAAAGGAGTTTTGCTATTTGGGGAGCAAAATAACTGTTGATGGCCGAAGTAGAGAGGATATAAAATGTAGACTGGCAACGGCAAGGAAAGCGTTTCTGAAGAAGAGAAATTTGTTAACATCGAGTCTAGGTTTATGTATCAGGAAGTCGTTTGTGAAAGTATTTGTATGGAGTGTTGTCATGTATGGAAGTGAAACGTGGACGATAAATAGTTTGGGCAAGAAGAGAATAGAAGCTTTCGAAATGTGGTGCTACAGAAGAATGCTGAAGATTAGATGGGTAGATCATATAACTTAACTAATGAGGAGGTATTGAATAGGATTGGGAAGAAGAGATGTTTGTGGAACAAATTGACTAGAAGAAGGGATCGGTTGGTAGGAGATGTTCTGAGGCATCAAGGGATCACCAGTTTAGTATTAGAGGCCAGCGTGGAGGGTAAAAATCGTAGAGGGAGACCTAGAGATGAATACACTGAACAGATAGAGAAGGATGTAGGTTGCAGTACGTACTGGGAGATGAAGCAGCTTGCACAGAGTAGAGCAGCATGGAGAGCTACATCAAACCAGTCTCAGAACTGAAGACCACCACAACAACAACAATAACACCTGTTTCGTTTAGAGACTATTTGTCGTGTACGAATTCATACACATTGGTGAGGAGACATTGTCTACAGAGTGGCGCGGCAGCTGTGAAGCCGGGCAGAATCAGACATGTTTAGGAACAAGTAGCACAGAAAACATGAGATTTACTTAACTTGTGTTTCTCCAAATACACGAACACCCATTAGACACTATCCAACAAGAAGTAAAAGTCCAAGGAAGAATTTCGGCGTTCTAAGGACGAACGAAGACGTCGTAGGGCAGTAGTCCCAAGAGCAAGTTGGCTGAGCGGCTTCTACCGGCCGTCCTAAGCCGCGGCGGCAGAGGGCGCTCATGGTACGGAGTACCTGATTATGTGACTCAGCAGACATACACCAATGGGTCTGCCAGATCACGAGCGACCACTATCGGCATCAGACGGAAACTTGATATGCTGTGGGGTAGTATCGATAGATGAGGCTACACTATTCCCATGATGAAATGTTATATTAGAGATATATCTGTCCAGTGCTTAGCTAACTACTCTTGTAATCTGGAATCACATTTACTCTACATGCTTATGCCCAAAGTTCTTCTTGAAATACGACACAACTGCCTCAGTTAAAGGTTTACTAAACAATTACGTCTACCAGTTATAAAGACGGCTTATGCCAAAAACCATAAAAAAATTAAAATATATAAATTTTACAGCCAACCAGTTGCATAAGTTCAATGTAAAAGGAGGAGGAGGAGGAGATTAGTGTTTAACGTCCCGTCGACAACCAGGTCATGAGAGACGGAGCGCAAGCTCGGGTGAGGGAAGGATGGGGAAGGAAATTGGCCGTGCCCTTTCAAAGGAACCATCCCGGCATTTGCCTGAATCGATTTAGGGAAATCACGTAAAACCTAAATCAGGATGGCCGGAGGCGGGATTGAACCGTCGTCCTCCCGAATGCGAGTCAATGTAAAAACTTTATCCTGGAGGACACCACTAAGGATATCGACAGAACGAAGTCACGTATGTCTCTTTTCTGTAGTGATATTTCCTCGCCCCCCCCCCCCCCCCCCCCCCCCCCCGTCACCTCGCGCCGTATGTGCTGGGGGTGGTCTGCCAGCAGATACAATTTTCCGCTCTTCAGACATATGAGAGAAAATTTAAAATAATGGTATAAAATTGGACATGGCGTTTAACAAAAAGTGAATGTGTTTTACTATAAAAAGGCAGATGTTTAGTGGTATAAGTTGAAACATAAAAGGTTGAGTCAGTGTTTCATTAAAATATAGACTATGATGAACGGAAAATGAGTTGCACACAGAGATATAAAAACAGATAGACAGTTGCTAAAGTAAAACGGAATGGCCTATGTCTAACTTATTAAAAGAGAAACATGGATCAGCCCAAGAGATAAGAAAGGAAATAGACTGCCAGGGACCAGGGTATCAGTGGAATGTAGCATTGAAGGTGGTGAATAGTAGGGGGTTTGCAGCTGGATGTTTGGTGAAGTGGAGGATTGGAGAGAGATGTGAGTCTTGAGGAGACCATCCAGCGTCTCATCCGCTGTCCTTGCATATTTCGCCGACTGCTCTTTCCTTCTTGCAAGGTTGAACAGTCTTCTTAAGAGCCTCCATTGCAATTTCAGGCTATTGCTTCACTGAGGTACGTTACCGTTCGTGTGATGAACCCCAACGTCACACAACGCTTGGTTGAACACAATAAATCTCCATTTGTATAATACCTATTTCAACTTCAGCCATGAAATACATGTGGTTAGATAAGAATGGCTTCAATGCCACATGCCATTTTTTGACAAAGGTATCCATTACAATGGACACTCGTCGGATATACTGCAGCGTACCTCGACAGCAGAACCAGTGGGAGAAGCAAGCGGCACCTGAGGTTTCTCATCCGACGCTCCACATTCTCCGCCACTGCTAAAACCCCTAAGCAGCGTCTTATTTCTCGAATTGCTGTTAGCTCCTCCTGTGTCCGCACCCATTCAATCAAAAAATGGTTCAATTGGCTCTGCGCATTATGGGACTTAACATCTAAGGTCATCAGTCCCCTATAACGTAGAACTGCTTTAACCTAACTAACCCAACATCACACACATCCATGCCCGAGGCAGGATTCGAACCTGCGACCGTAGCGGTCGCGAGGATCCAGACTAAAGCACCTAGAGCCGCTCGGCCACACCGGCCGGCCCCATTCAATCCATCACAGAACTAATAACTTGCTAATTAAACGTAAAATCACTGAAGGCCAAACCAAAGTTGATACCTTACTGAGCTGTGGAGTTAACTTTTCAAAAGAAATGACAATCCTTCTTCGACACTAATAAACTAGCACCGACTATTAATACCACTCCTGAACCTCTCTTGTGTTTCGGTGTACAGATTGAACGGCTTGGGATTAACGCGAGATTAGAAAAACACATGTGGGATTTAAGAATTAAAATACGTAAAAAACACAGAATTCTGAGGAGGATCTCTTCTTTCTTTATCAGTCCACTCAATCTTCAGTATAGTTGTGTAACTCAAAATCTCGTGCTCTTCGATACTTCAACGTTTGCACAGCCCATGAATTACTTCGATACTATCCTTTGCTTCACATGCACACTTTAAAAATATTTTCGGCAAATTAAAATCCTTCTTCGACACTAATAAACTAGCACCGACTTTTAATCCCACTCCTGAACCTTTCTTATATTTCGGTGTACAGGTTGAACGGCTTGGGATTAAGGGCGCATCCCTGCCTGGAAACGTTTTCAACACTAGCGCATTGTTCTTGGTCTGCCATTCTCAGTTTTTACTCTCTGTTCTTGTGCGTGTTACCCGTCTTTCCTCACAGCTTAAAACTACTTATCTCAGAATTTAGAACATCTTGCAGTCTTATACTTTATCGACAGTTTTTTCTAGACGACATAATTCTATGAAAGTGTATTCTTAAGTCCTATTTCCACTATCAGCCTTAAGATCAAAAGAACCTCTCCCACACATTAACATTTCCCCTAAGCCAAACTGACAGTAACAGTTTTTCAACTTTCTTTCCCATTCTTCCGTATATTTTTGATTCCAGAAGCGTTTTAAAAGGATTAACACATTCGAGAGTTTATGGATGTGTTTTCCAGAAAATTTGACAGTATGCCGCAAGTCTCAGGCTTTATACGCCGATTGAACAGTCGTTTACTTGCGACTTACCTCAACAATTTTGATAATTAATCATGTTCATTTCCACGGGAATGATTGCGCCCCACGACCGTGACGTAATCCAGGACAGAATGAATGTCTGTATCGGTCGTAATGTCATCTGTCTTTTTTATTACATTACATATCCAGATTTCAACTAACAGTGCAGTGATTATAGCCGCACTTTAAATTGAATTCTAGGTCTGCAAAAAAGAGAGATGATATTGCGACGCTGCCGACCTTTCTGTCCTGGATTTTAATAATTTAGACGGAATGTTATCCACCTTTATGCCTGTCAAATTCTGTCTGTAATCTTGAAACTCTGACTATAATGTTGGATCCTTTGCCTTCCACACCAACACCCATTCTTTTGTCCCATCGCGTCCATACACCTCGTTCCCCTTATACGTTCTTCTCTGCGTTTAACAGTGGAATTCCTTTGGCACCCATTCATCTCCGAGATTTTTAATCACATCATTATCCGCTCACTCAATTCTACATCACTCAACGTGAACCGTCGTCCATATTTTCCTATCACAAGCAGAGTTACGTGCATTTAAAGAGAACTATTGTGGAAATGTGGCCGATGATAGCTCTTAATGGTCTTCCTTTTTACGTCATGTATACAAGGTACTCGGAAAATTGCTGCATAAAACGTCAAATTACACCTGATGTACATTGGAAACATGATAGGGAGGAAGAGAGAAGAGGAAATGACGAGTTTTCCAATCAGAAGCAATATGCTGCCGTAGGTAGCTTTTGGAATGAGACACACGCATAGGGGCGCTTCAGATTAGCTAACAAGGTCGGGCAGGGGGCTGACGTAACGGCGGAGACTTCGACACTCATCTCAAACTGGAGCAGCTGGTCCCAGCCCCTGGAGAAGGCCGGCGCGTCCATGGAGCTTGCGTATAAATACCGGACGGCGAACTGGAGGGGTTACTCGCAGTGCAGCGTCTGTCTCCTACGCAACATGAAGGTAAGCCAGCTGTGGAGAGAGTCTGACGCAAAGGCACTGATCGTTATACGCTTCTCCCACAGTCAGTACCTGGGGAGGATTCGTAGAGCACATGACATAAATTTTAATACAGATCACACACAGTTTACATTTTCATATTTTGAGGGCCACATAGAGAATTACGTCTTAACCGATAGTCTGAAGATACTAGGGAATTTCATATTATTCCGAATTCTGTGTAATGTGTAGTCGAATAGAGATAGGAAGGGAAACAATTCACTTATTCATTACGTTGCTAAGGATTGCAACTCTTAGAAATAAGGATAAGCGATGATAAAAAAAAGTTTCCGTTCGGGAGCCGCGCAGTCCGTAATCGGTATGCCAATCACGCAACATAGCCGAGAGCTCTGAGACAATCATCCCACCAACGTACCAGGTCGAAGATACCCGTTAGGCAAAATACCGTGTCCTGCTGCGTGAAGAAGTCTGTAAGTGCTTGACGCATATCCTCAGCCGACAGGAATCATTGCCCCATCCAAGGCCCGTTTTTAAGGCACCGAAGGTTTGATAACCACATGGGGAGAGATCAGGACAATAGATTGGGTTCTAGAGTGTCTTCTTGGCGTAACTACAGCTTTACGATGCTATCGCTATGGAAACGTGCGTTATTTGGCAACAACCTCGCTATACTCCACATTTCCGCATTTAGCACGCACACGTCGGAGACACACATATGCCACCCTAACCCCTTGCCTACGTGTTGGTGCTTTTATACCCGGATCGGGCACGCACTATGTTGCATATACGCCAGAGCAACGCGCTCTAACTGATAAGAGTCTTATACAGGGTGGTCAGAAACATTTTAAAAAGCTTGTAAGAGTGTTCCAGGTGAGGTTGTGCAGAGACACAATACTTCAGAAAAAAAATCGACGCGTTGCACCGGTTACGAATTACTGAGCACAGAATTTAGCACATCAGGCTGCTGCGCGCGGGAATCAAAGCATTCGCACTCGGTAAAATACGACAATTGCTCTGAGCACTATGGGACTTAACATCTATGGTCATCAGTCCCCTAGAACTTAGAACTACTTAAACGTAACTAACCTAAGGACATCACATAACACCCAGTCATCATGAGGCAGAGAAAATCCCTGACCTCGCCGGGAATCGAACCTGGGAACCCGGGCAAAATATGACAATGCACAGATTTCAGAGCTTCCGAGGGTTACCACTTGTTCAGATGCTCATTACCAGCTAAAAAATGCCTTTCTCAGCAGCGATAAATTTGACTTAGGTGAGAAACAGCTACGTTTGTTCGGTTTGGGGAAATCGAAAAAAGAATACCATTGGTGACACTGTCTTAGGCAGTCTACTTGAATTTGCGCGGTTGACGACCTGCTTGGCTAACTTCGATGCTAAATAAATCGAAAACTGCGGAACGTATTGAAATTTTTTCTGAACAGCTAGTTCGCATTACCTTTACAAGCTTTTAACACTTTTTTTGCCACCCTGCTTAACGTGAATCACTGGGAAAATATAACAAATAAAAGCAGTATTTATATTAGTTCACGATAGTAACGAAGACTACAGCCAGCTAGATTTAAATTGAGGTCACCGATAGCAATAGAGGTCAGACAAGGTGTGGAATACGGAGATAAAGTGAAATAATGAGGAGAAGGACGGAGCAACCATGCTCATTGAGCATGTGTAGGGCGTATGTGGTCAAATACATGGGTTTTGCACATTTTAAGGATAAAAGTTGTATGGTTTATGACATCTTTCATCGTGGCTGTGTCAAGCCTTCAGGCATTTCAGTCCAGAATGAGTTGCCCTATCGCTTCATCAATAGTTTATGGCTTTGGTCATAATCACAGCTCCAGTCTCTCTGTAATTCAGTTAACTCTCTCTCTCTCTCTCTCTCTCTCTCTCTCTCTCTCTCTCTCTCTCTCCCTCCCTCTCTCTCTCTCTCTCTCTCTCTCTCTCTCTCTCTGTGTGTGTGTGTGTGTGTGTGTGAAACTGTGTGTGAGTGTGTGTATTCTCGTCTAGACCGTCTACAGGGTGTCCCCCAAAAGAAAAAAAAAGCACACAGACAAAAATGAAGGACAGACCCTTATACAGAAATAAGCAAAATATACCTTAGGAGATATGAGCTCTTGTTCATATACGCTACAGTGAAAGACATGCCTTCTACTGAACAAGTGATCATAACATTCAAGGTATGCATTTTAGAGGACATGTTTACTCGGCATTTTTTTCTTGTTTTGGTTCAGACTACCTCCTTCAAAAATATGCAAATCAAAGAGCCTACAGTAGAAGAGATGTATTCGACAGTACCGAAGATGAACAAGTAATCGTATTTCATAAGGTATGATCTCTAGGGCCCTTAGTTACTAGCCTTGTTTCTCGTTTTTATGTTAGGGACATGTCAATAAAGTTCATCGGTGTTCTTTTTTGGGACACCATATACTCGTATATGCTAGTGAATGTACAGTTATTTTGGAAGGCAATGAAAAGTGGTCCATAGGAGATTCTGCACTGAAGTCTAAACGCAAAGCTAACGTAAATCCCATAGCACTCCATATACACACTGACAGATTCAGTCAACTGCGAATTAAGAATCTCTGTTATTATCTGACAGAGATTTCACAGTTGATTGAATCTATTAGTCTGTATAAAGTTACCTTTACCGTAAATCAGAGAGAGATGTATTTATTGCAGCAACAGAATATCCGTGAAGCTGAGTGCATTCCATTTTGTGTCGTTAGATTTTTTATGAAACATTAATGTTAAGTACTCAATTTTTCTATTTTATCATGTAAAAATTGTTGGAAGTACCATTCAGTTGTGTTGTACCGTAAACGATAGTCTGCCGTTACTCTATAACGCACTTTTTAAGTAAACCACTGTTCGGATAATGCTTTTTTTCTACACTGAGTTAATTAATAGAGCTACATGGACAGAGACGTTTCTCTAAGTTTATCTATGCGATGAGAAGTTAATAGAAACACTGAGAAGTTTAGAACTTTCTGTCACTACAACATATATTATGACTTACTTGAATACTGATAACAATATAAAGAGTACTGACGGTATTTTAAGTAGCCTAGTAGACAAAGGGGGAAAGATTAAATAATCTCTTACATTATGGATTTGTAATAACATATCACTCTTCCACTCTCTATCGACATTTACTCTTTATTTTCTCGTGCTAGTTTCCAGTCTATCGCAGACAACTGCAGTAAAACTGTTTCTTTACAGACGTAACTTCAAAAAATTCTTTCTCGTTGTAGTTTTTTAATTTACCAGAAGTCAAAACCATGGTGGTCACAAAACAAGTAGCTAACTTTTAAGGGAAGTAAATACAAGATTTTATAAACAGAACACTCAGTCTGAAGTGCAAATGATCCGCCAAAGATTGCTATTACTCTACCAACATATACCCTTCGTGATTTTGATAGACAGTCACTTAAGTGACACCCATTTGTCAAATTTTCTTTGAACCATATGTTATTCTCATTAGACTGAACATTCTACTGCTGGTTAAAAACACTAAGGCAAGAAAATAGCCGGCCGCGGTGGTCGTGCGGTTCTAGCGCTGCAGTTCGGAACCGCGGGACTGCTACGGTCGCAGGTTCGAATCCTGCCTCGGGCATGGATGTGTGTGATGTCCTTAGGTTAGTTAGATTTAAGTAGTTCTAGGTTCTAGGGGACTGATGACCTAAGATGTTAAGTCCCATAGTGCTCAGAGCCATTTTTTTTTTGAGCAAGAAAATATTTATCTTGTTAACTCTAGGGAATGTATTAATTTCAAATTGCAAGCACCTTATAAACGAGGAAAGTTGCTATGTGGTTCTCAAACAACACAATGCAGATAATCCACTGGTTACCGTTGTGTGCTATTTGGTACAACCCTCCCCCCCCCCCCCCTTCCCAAATGTAATCTTCTGTAGCTGTAGTGAATTTGACAATGAAGCTTTGAACTAATGATGAACCTATTAATGGAATGATGTTAGTTTATTGTCTATTGTCCAATTTAGTTGCCTACGTCCGACATATACATTTGCATTATTACTCTGCAATTCACAATTTAGTGTCAGACAGAAGGATCACTGAACGACTCTCATGCTAGTTCTCTACCGTTCTATCCCAAAAAGCGTGCTCGAAAGGGAAACATAAATGTTACTGTGCGGTCTCTGATTTTTATTATACTGTTGTGATGATCATGTCTTTCTGTGTAGGATCAAGAAACTATCTTCAACTCTGGGGAGAAAGTTGGTGATAGAAATTTAACGAGAATATACTGCCTTAACGAAAACCGGGTTTGTTTTAAGGACTGCCACCCCAGTATTATTACTAAAATAATTATTGTTATATATGAATAAATACCATGTAAATCACAATTATATACGCAGGGTCCCTTTAACAGAACATGTTTTCTGCACACCATTATTTGTATAAAATTCTAACATTTCAGTTGTAGTAGACGGTTGTAATGACGTATGATATACGGACCATGTTTGTCTATCTAAAGGTGTACGTCGTCCTGTCAGCGCTTGCTCTGTGCGTCATCGCCGAGCCACCAGTCGACCGGTCGTACCTGCCTCCCAGCTCTGAGTACGGACCTCCTTCGGCCTCCTCTCTCAGCTCTCAGTACGGGGCCCCAGCAGCCAACGGCCTCAGCACTCAATATGGTGCTCCTTCAGCCAATGGCCTCAGCACGCAGTACGGAGCTCCTGCGCTGACAGGCGCTGCTTTCGGTCGCTCAGGCGCTTCCAGCCAGGGTCCAGCAGCTCGCGTCTCCACCAGCTTTGGACGTGCATCCTCCAGTAGGTTTGGACCCGGCAGGAGGATCGGCGGTGGTCTCTCCAATAGCTACGGCGCTCCTTCGGCAGCTGGCCGTGCCACTGGCTTTGGAGGACTCGGCCTGTCCACACAGTACGGCGCCCCTTCTTACTCTGGTGACGCGCTCTCCACTCAGTACGGTGCGCCCTCTGGTAACGCTGGTGGCCTTTCTCCAGTCTACGGAGTGCCCGGATACGGCTACGGTCGCGCTGGAGCCCAGGAAGATTCACTTGCAGTAAGATTCTACTCTATTTGTCATAACGTCTCCAATTGGTAAATTTTCCTATGTCTCATACACTGATAGGAGTTATATGCTAAACAGGAAAGAAGTTACGATGAAATGTTAAATTTACGTAACTAAAATATCAATAAGCAGTCAATGGAGTATGCACTGTATAGTGCATCTTTGTGAATAGAAATGTTAACCACATATGATGTATTTTTATGTGATACATAACATTCACTTTTATCATCAGCTGATTAAATAACTTCCTTGCTGAAGTTGTTGTACTCACCTCCAATTGTCTTCAAAGTTGGGACATCTATATTACATAATAACTCTTTACAAAAACCCACACTGTGTTGTTGGAGAGAGATGCTAACTTTAGTAAAAACATAAAAAATTATTGCCTGTGGGATTGTTAATATTTCAGTATAAAAAGGTTTGTATCGCTGTCTTTCACATTCATAAATATGTCCTCACTGATCTTCAATTAAACACTGACTTCCTAAACATTTCAATATAAAACCACGCATATTGCTATCTTTCACACTCATGAATATACCCTCACTGACCTTCAATGAAACGTTCACTTTCTAAATATTCGCTTCCTACACATTCAATTCTTCACATTCACATTCATTGAAAATATTCACTTTCTAATGAAGCCAGTACTTAAAAAGGGCAGATTTTGCAGTCAGCGGAATACGCACTGTATAGTGCACCTTTGTGAATAGAAATCCTAACCACATATAACGTATTTTAAACAATTTTTTGACTATTTTTAAAAAAAAAGATATTTCACCTGTCTTTCAAATTTGCATCTACACAATAAACAGAACAAAACACGGTTATGTTCAGGAGCGTCAACGACGTAAAAGTTTAAAAATGAAAGATGCTGTACCAAGATCGACACCTAGAGTGGCGTAAACATGTATTCAGCACCATACATACTTAGAATAAATATTTGTCGATTTGTGGTCATGTATAATTCCCTTTTTCGCAGTTAGTAATCGATTTGCTCTTCCTTTCAACGAATATTTATTTTAGGTTACTGTCGATTGTAGGAAATGCCGCAGAAATGATGATTACTTTAAATTTATTGAAAAGCCGTTTGAATCGTTATTAATTATTGTAGCCATGCCAGACTACTTGACTTTCAAGTGTTAAACAATTCAAGCAATTACTACAAATATAATTCCTAACCAGATTTTAAGGTGTAAAAGCAGCAAAGCAAACTATATTTTCCCACCAGGAGCCGGCCAACTACGAGTTCAGCTACTCGGTGCAGGACGGCGAGACGCTGAGCGACTTTGGACAGGAGGAGTCCAGGCAGGGGGAGAGCGCCCAGGGCCAGTACCGCGTGCTGCTGCCCGACGGCCGCAAGCAGATCGTCTCCTACCAGGCGGACGAGGGCGGCTACAGGCCCACCGTGGAGTACCAGGACACCGGACTCACCGCCTACTCCGCTGGCGGATACGGCTACGCCAGGGGGCGCTCCGGAGCTCGAGCTGGAAACGGTGGATACCACTACTGACCAACTACTGAACTGTTCAGAATGATGAAACTAAACGATGCTGCCATCTAATGTACAATGCACGAAACTGATACTAGAGACATATACATATACTATTTATAAAGGATGGATGTTAAATTTCAAATCATAGAATGGATGTGTGATGTGTGTCTTTCCATTAGAGCTCAGTACGTTTCCTATTTTGTGTATGAAAATGAATAAATTGTTCTACAAGTCACTTATTCTGACCTCAGTTTTCCCTGCACCTTGTACGCCATCATATCCTTTTAATACCTACACTTACATTTACGGCATATATATTTTATAGCAATAAGTAACAGCACAAAATGAAAAACAGTTCATGCAGAAAGCTTTCATTTGCCTTTTGATATACTCTCTTAGATATGAAGACCTCATGCAGGTGTACTACAGATTTCGGACGTTGGTTGGTCGTCACTGAAAAAAAAAGTTCTGGAAAATTTCGTGGGAAATATTTGTAACTATTATGCAAATCCGAGAACGAGGATTTGAGACAATACAGCCATGTTGATGACAGTATGTTAGAAATTTGTTTATCTCATATAACAACATAAATGAAATGACATCATCTATTTTCTAAGTTCAATGCACTTTGCTTTACAATCAGCTGGTGCTGATTTCTGTTGAAGTTGGCTAGCGTAATGATCGCTTCCACATGTTTTCAGCTCTTACTGTCAGTATTGCACAAACTCACTACGTCAAAATACAGCGTGAAACGTCCCCTTACAAAAATTATGAATTACTGTGCTGGTAAGCCTCCTACGTTATTTGATTTACAAACAGCTGAGCAAAACTCAAAGCACTCAGACAGTTTTCTCCTTACTTATTCTGATCATCACTAAACTGACACACAATACTTTAGCGCAACGCAATCTGAGTTTCAATAATCCCTACAAAAGAATGGCCTTGGCTAACAATAACATTTTCCTTTCATAAATCGCTTACCTCACAAAAATCATCGTTACTCGAAGTACTGCATTACAGCGAGCGCAAATACTGCCAGTTAAATAAAAGATTCAAACTATGGAAGTCACTAACTACTGATATGCGTAGTCAGCAAATGAAAGATTTTGATAGAGAACAAACAATGTCTTTACCTTAATAATGTTCAAAAGTTTTTTCATGATATCCAGTATTACAAATTTACCGTTTCTGATGGACACACGTCCAGATCGTCTGCTCTCAAAATTCTGCCATATCTCTCCCCACATCCAGCACTGCTGGCGGGTCACCTCCAACTGCCCAACGCTAGGTGCTGTTCACATCCAACTGCTCAACAATGCACAAGCGAATGCTCCAACAATGAGAGCAACCAGCCACACACTGCATACAGCATAGTCATACAGAGCGCTACGTGGCATTACCGACATAAAAACCTAAACAGCATACTTACAAGTGTACATTGTCAATAACAGTTCTTTGTTGGCCAGGTTTTGCAACTAGCAATGAATTGCTTTCTTTAATGAGTATCTGAGGTCACGAATGTCTGTAAAATGACTGGAGTCGTGAGAAATCGAAAATAAACCTTTTTCTATAATCACGTCACGTACGTTCATGAAGTAGAGCTGGTTGAGTGTAACATTTCGCCTTTAATTCAGTACATCAAACTGTTCGAATACAAGATAGTACAGTCTGTGATATTCCTGAGTTGTTCAGAAACAATGAATAACATTTGGAGCTCCGAAAACAATCGTTGAAATTACCATGATGCTTCGTAAAATTTGAAAGAACTTTTTCTTCCAATGTAGGGTCCTCAGTGAGCCCATATCGTATGCAAGAAATCATATTTTTTATTGCTTCTTCTCCGTTCCTGTTAAAGACATCACAGCTTTCATATTGTCTTGCACAAATTTTTGATTTAAAGATTTTAATAGAACATTCAGAACCACTGCACAATCCTAGGACGTAAGATCTAGAACCTTTTATTTACCAAAGGTAGGGTTATGACGATATATTATGCACATTTGCACTATTGTATTGAATGGAATGCAATTTTGCTAAGGAAATTGTGCATTTTTGAATGATTTTGGTATTATTTATGGTTTTTAATATTGAATTCGCTTTCAAACAGCAGCTGACCGGCGTTGCCTGGTGAAACGTTGTTGTGATGCCTCGTGCAAGGAGGAGAAATGTGTAACATCACGGTTTCAACTTTCATAAAGGTCGGATTCTAGTTTATCACGATTGCTGTTTATCGTATCGCGATATTGCTGATCGCGTTGGTCGAGATACAATGACTGTTAGCAGAATATGGAATCGGTGGGTTCAGAAGGGTAATACGGAACGCCGAGCTTGATCCCAACGGCCTATTATAACTAGCAGTCGAGATGACAGGCATCTTATCCGCATTGCTGTAACGGATCGTGCAGCAACGTCTCGATCCCTGAGTCAACAGATGGGGACGTTTGCAAGACAACAACCATCTGCACGAACAGTTCGACGATGTTTTGCAGCAGCATGGACTGTCAGCTCGAAGACCGTGGCTGCGGCTACCCTTAACGACGCTGCATCACAGACAGGAGCGCCTGCGATGGTATACTGAATGACGTATCTGGTTGCACGAATGGCAAAACGTCATTCTTTCGGATTAATCCAGGTTCTGTTTACAGTATCATGATGGTCGCATCCGTGTTTGGCGACGTCGCGGTGAACGCACATTGGAAGCGTGTATTCGTCATCGCCATACTGGCGTATCACCCGGCGTTATGGTATGGGGTGCCATTGGTTACACGTCTCGGTCAACTCTTGTTCGCACTGACTGCACTTTGAATAGTGGGCGTTACACTTTAGATGTGCTACGACCCGTGGCTCTACCCTTCATTCGATCCCTACATTTCAGTAGGATAATGCAGGACCGCATGTTTCATGTCCTATGCGGGTCTTTCTGGATACAGAAGATGTTCGACTGCTACCCTAGCCAGAACATTCTCCAGATCTCTCATCAATTGCGAACGTCTGGTCAATGGTGACGGAGCAACTGGCTCGTCACAATACGCCAGTCACTACTCTTGATGAACCTTGGTATCATGTTGAAGCTGTATCATGTTGTACCTATACACGCCATCCAAGCTCTGTTGGACTCAATGCCCAGGTGTATCAAGGCTGTTATTACGGCTAGAGGTGGTTGTTCTGGGTACTGATTTCTCACTATGTATGAACCCAAATTGAGTGAAAATGTGATCATATGTCAGTTCTAGTAAAATATATTCGTCCAACGAATACCCGTTTATCATCTGCACTTCTTCGTGGTGTAGCAATTTTAATGGCTGGTAGTATATTTCCACCTTTACCAAGAATAACAGGGTCGACGCGCAGTAGCATGGGAGCAATGAGGTCTTGGTAGGCTGCAGGAGTGATCTGGCACCACATATGCACACACAAGTCACTTAATTACTGGAAATTCGCGTAAATTATTGGGAGGGGGCGATGAGTCTGATGCCACACTCAGTGACATCCCAGTTGTGTTCGATCGTTTTCACATCTGGCGGGACGGTGGACCAGCACATCAATTGAAACTCGCCCCTGTGTTCCTCAAACCACTCAATCATACTCCTGGTCATGTGACATGTTACATTATATTGCTTTAAAATGGCACTACCGGCGGGAAACATGATCGTCATAGCCGGCCGAACTGGCCGAGCGGTTATACGTGCAACAGTCTGGAACCGCGCGACCGCTACGGTCGCCGAGGTCTCAAACCTGAATACGATACCCCCTCAGTGTTAAGGTGCACTGCAGAAGCTCCACTGGAGCCACTGGATTCCCACGTGAATGTCTCCCAGAGGATGATGGAGCCACGCAACCTTGTCTCCGCCTAGGAACACAGGTGTCAAGAAGCTGTTTCCCTGGATGACGATGGATTCGCGACCTCCCATCGTCATGATGTTGAACGTATCGGGATTCATCAGATAATGCAACATTCCACCACTGGACCCACGTTGAGTGCTGACAGTCACGCCCGCATTTCAGTCTTAGTTGTTGATGTCGTGGTGTTAACATTGGCACCTTCATGCGTCGTTGGCTACGGAGGCCCCTCATTAAGAGTATTCTGTGCAGTGAGTGTTCCCACACGCTTGCACTTTTCCCAGCATTAACGTCTGATGTTAGTTCCTCCACAGTTCGCCGCCTGTCCTGCTTCAACAGTCCACTCAGCCTACAACGACCGATAACTGCAATGACGCGTGGCCACCCGACCCCACGACGTCTAGACGTGGTTTCACCTTGGTTTCGTCACGTGTTGAAAGCACACACAGTAGCATCCCTCGAACACCCGACAAGTCAAGCTGGGCCGTCATGATCCGCCCTCACCATGCTGGAGTAGCAGAGCGGTCTCAGACCCCTTGTCACGGTCCGCGCGGTTTTCCTCGTCGGAGGTTCGAGTTCTCCCTCGGGCATGGGTGTGTCCATAGCGTTAGATAGTTTTAGTTAGATTAAGTAATGTGCAAGCTTTGCGACCTATGACCTCAACAGTTTGATCCCATAAGACCTAACCACAAAGTTCCAAATTTCGATCTGCCCTCAGTCAAGCTCAGGTAGACCGGGCAATTTCCCCATTCTATACACGAACAGCACGCTCACTGATACTACATAAATCGTTCGCGTCTGACTAGCAGTCATTCCTCGCCAGATGACGCTGCTATTTTCTGGACAGGTTTATATCGATAGCTGATCAGTGTAGTAGTTCTGTGTTCTGTGTTGCGATGAGAAAAGATGTTAATAAAACTCTGACTATTCTGAACATAAACAACCGCCAAGGTAGTGCTAACAACAATGCTGAAGTTAGGAAAAAAACGCGAAGCGTAATCCTGAAGATTTAATAAACTGAAAGTGACGATCATTTAAATTCCTTTGTACCTAGGCCCCTATCTGGTGATGTGAAATGTAAGGCTTGAACAAATTAGTACACTACTTTATGCAGTATGATCTGAAAATGAAAAGCAATTCATCAGAATCAGTAAAAACGAACGAAAATTGAAAGTATTTAAGTAACGTCAACAATACGACAAAGTTCTACGTCAGCCGGTGACTTAATTTCGGGATTGTGTTGCTGATTGCAAAATTTATTAGAACATTTATGTTTTCATAGCCTTGTTGCAGCAGCTGTCAAGTGGTTTTCTTCTTTGTGGAAAGTAAGATATTACTCCTTTTAATCAAATCAATTGAACGCTTATTCCAAACCACAGTGTGCAATATGAGACTGTATTTCCGCGTCCCTCCACCTATCCCTAATTTTATGAAGCATAGGATCTCCATTTTTTAAAAAGGAAAAGTCACTGGGTTATGAAAGTAGTTTTTAATCTGAAAATATCACTGTGAAGTTTATTTTTAGTGCCCCTCATATTCTGTCACTCTTATATTTTCTATAATTTTTACCTGAAAGTTATCCTGAAACAAATGAAAGCATATTGTAGAGAAAGAGAATATTCCAGTACTTATTTATTGGCAGAAATGCACAGACGAAAAGAATTGGTGTGTAAAAATTTAGTACCAGTAATATGAATGAAAAGAAATTGAGTATTAATCAGTGTAACGAACTTTTGTGGTTTAAGAAATAAGAAGTCAGGTATCTGGCTGAAACTAACAATTAAACGAGTTTACTAGTCACCATCTGTACACAATATGAAAACACTGTTGCAGTTCGTCATGATGGAGGGTGAGATAAGGTACCCAGTTACAGTGAATGTCGATTACCAGGGCGACAGGTTCATGGAGCCAAGTAGACGTCTTATTTAATAGTAATGGCAATTGCGTAGCTTCATATATTTCGGGTGAAAGATACAATAGTCGTTGTGTTGCCAGGCGGTGGCGGCACCATGAGACGCAAGCCGGTCTCAGTCGGGGAAACATGGTACCCCCAGCAAGTTCCTCGACAGCGACACCACCACTGCACCCCCTACATAAAGTGTGTTCCATATGGCGCCTAATGCGAACGGAATGGGCAACTTGTAAAAGGAAACGGAGCCTACATGGCTCAGCCTACCCCACCAAACTAGAAAATGAGCGGTCCGCCCCCTGCCTACTACCCACATTTTTTATTTATTTTATTTTTTTGATTCGACTGATTACCTTGATTTGACGTAAACTCACAACAATTTACTTGTGCAGCTATTATGCAAAAGAAGCATAACAGAACTAATTTTCTGCTTGATCTCACAGGGACCAAAGAACAGCAGAGCCAATTTATTATTGTAGTCTGCCCCTCCTCCTCCCTTTTAAGGCAACGCTGGGGCTGTCCACAAAACGTCAGCAGCTTACTTTACCTTTAAGGTCCTTACGACCTTTCGAACTGATGATGGACGTGCTTTATACTGCGTCTCGCCCTCCTCCAGTTGCGACGAATAATTTCTGGACTAACCTGCTCTGGAAGAAGATCATTAATATATGTTAATTATAGGGGAATTAACCTGATAAGCAAATACGAGTCTTGGAAAGCTTCAAGAGACGCATGGTGAGACGTTTCGCACGTGAAATTGAGCCGGGAAATCGAAAAATCAGACTTCCTTTGAGATCAGTGCTGCCTTCAGATTATGATTTACTCATTTCGCAAAGGATGGTTGCGGATAATACGGACTGGGGGGTGATATGGATGAAAGAATACCCCCCACCCCCACCCCCCGTCAAAAAAAAGCAAAAAAAAAAAAGATTAAACAGTTTGGAAGCGAAAGCAGGAGTCGTAGGTGCTGCGAATGTAGAACAAATATTTAGAAGTTGGCGAATGGTTGAATGGTCGAAGTAGCTGTAACCCCGCTGCTGGGAATCAACCAGCAAAAATGGGAAGAGGCGTCCAAAACCACCAAGAGGTATAATCAATAAAAAGTTTCTCCGTAGGACAATCCTCCCTGGCAGACTGCAAAAGCCTCTTTCGTGAGTTAGAATTGGGCTTAGTCCTCTTGCAGCTTTCACACTCGCCCACACATATCGGAAAATTCTTATCAGTGGTAGGCCAAATAACAATTTCATTTACCTTAGCAATTGTTATGTGAAAACCCAAGTGGCCCTGTACCACGGTGTCGTGAAAGAAACAGAATACTGGATCAACAAGTTCCATGGGCACGCAAATTATAGGTTCACTATCGTCATCTTGACTATAACAAAATAAGTCTCTGTGCAGACTATGTACAGAGACCTGTTCCGCTTGTAATAACCTCTATTTAATCCCAGAACTTCTAGGATCAAGATCTTGATTCCCCTTCTGATTAGTAAAGAGTTCAGGGACCTCTGTCAACAACCCTGTAGCCCAGTCCACAAAAGAATCCCCCCCCCCTCCCCCGCCTCCCTGCTGCTGGTGACATAAGGCGTAAGGCATCCGCCACCTGATTATCTAGGCCCCTAATATGCCTGACGTTCAAATGAAAGGTGGAAATCTGTCCAGCGCACTATTCGCCCAGACTACAGGGGACATGACAGAACCTAAATCAGGGCCCAGCTACCAGATTCTAGAAGAAATTCCCTGTGCTGAAGATAAAACGCAAATTTCTCAAGGGCAAAGAGAAATAACAATACCTCCCATTCATAAACGGAACATTAAATTTCAGGGGATAACACCGATATGGAAGTGTAAGCTTTGGGATACGGCTCCACGTTTTTTTGTTGGAGAAGAACGGCCACTATCAAACAAGTGAAAGTATCCATTTGCACACCAAACAGGAGCTGGAAACGGGAGTAGCCAAAACGGGGGGATTACTAAGGGCCTCTTTAACTGTATACAAGGATACCTGTGACTCTCGTCCCAGTAGAAATCAACTCTATTCACACAGTGGTCATTAAGGGGCCGAGATGATAAACTAAAATTTGGAACCAGCTTACGATAAAACTTGCCATACCAATAAACCTAGCTACAGCCTTCTTATATCTGGGCACAGGGAATCTATCCAAATACCAACTGCGCTTCTGATTGATCCTGATACCCTCCGCAGAAACTAAATGGCCTAAAACCGATATCTGCGGACATGCCCACGTAACTCTGGATGGTTTGACGGTGAACCCTGCCTCCCTAAGACGTCCCAGAAACGCCTCCAGGTGTTTCAAATGATCCGTGAAGGTGGCACTATAAACCATCAAATCGTTGGAGGAGTTATATACACATTTAAACTTCAGATCACCCAAGACACAGCCTAAAAGGTGTGACAAAATAGCCGCACCAATCTCCAAGCCAAAAGGAACACTGTTGAAGTCATATAAATTGCAGCCCGTATAGAAGTCGCTAATATGTCTATAACCCTCAAATAAATTAATTTCATAATATGAATGATTAAGATCAAGAACCGTAGAGGACTTGGCGCAGCGAACCACACAAAGAAAATGTTTAAATGAGACAAAAGTGCAGAATCTCCAACAATATTTTGGTTCACTAATTTGTCGTCAACCACCGGACGGAACTCCCCTCTCTTGGCTCTAGGTACTAGAGATATTGACAATGCATAGGGCGATGTAGAGGGTCTGATCACTCCATGACATAATCAAGGATCGTAAGCTCTTCAATTTCGGATGGGATAGGCTATACGGAGCCTGTCTAACTGGCACTTCATCAGTAAGGGTTATCTACTGAATTATATTCATTATGCCCAGCTTATAATCTAGGACATCTTAGAAATGACTAAAACTCTGCAAAAATTAATGGGTCTTGTCTGAACTCAAGCGGTTGACCTCACGTTTCCCAAAGGGGGAGAATACACTGCAAACTTCCAAAGAACTATGACCGGAACACAAGGTAAACCTCTCAAAAAGAGGAACTTGAAATAAACAACCCTTTCCCGAAAATCCAATATTAACCCAGCAATCTGTGTAAAATAGCCACCGAAGAATTAAATTGGCAAAGTTCTTCACCACTAATAAATCGATCGGCCTTCAAAAGATACAAATGTTTCCCTTGTTTAGCAGTTCCCCAACCAGAGACAGCACCTCCACATTCACAGCGCGATAACTCTGAGAGGAGGGGCATGTCAAAGTAATTTAGAGATAGCCTTGTATTCCAAATACCACTGGTAGTCAAGAAGCTCCCTTGGCCTAGGTCTAGAATCTTTGATAAGTAATAAAAGAATTCTAGCAGAAGAACTCACCATAATTCTGCCAACAGCCTTGTCAGAGAGGGCGGAGGAGTGAAGAGAGGTTTAGGGCACTCTTGTCCCAGGGATGTGGAACTGGCCACAAAGGCGGGAGAATCGGCTATGGTCAACGGCATGAGGATGCCGAAGGCAATGGAAACCACTGCATTAATGTCACATAATGTGTATCCACAGGACATGTGGCCTGTAACTGAAAAAGTGTCATGGTAATCTCTCCATCGGCAAAAGATTCCGGAATAGTCCCCCATCCGGTTCTCCAGGAGGGGACTGCCAAGGGGAGGTGACCATTAAAAAAACAGTTAAAAATTGAACGAAAGCGTAACATCCTACGAGTCGGGAAGCGGAATATCAGAAGCTTGAACATCGCAGGGAAGCTAGGAAATCTGAAAAGGGAAATGCAAAGGCTCATTCTAGATGTTGTAGGGGTCAGTGAACTGAAATGGAAAGAAAACAAGGATTTATGATCAAATGAGTATAGGGTAATATCAACAGCAACAAAAGGTGGAATAACGGGAGTAGGATTCATTATGAATAGGAATGTAGGGCAAAGAGTGTGTTACTGTGAATCGTTCAGTGATAGTGCTGTTCTTATCAGACAACGATAGTTCAGGTATATATGCCCACGTCACAAGCCGAATATGAAGAGATAGAGAAAGTATACGAGGAGATTTAAAGGATAATACAGTACGTAAAGAAAGATGAAAATTTAACAGATATGGAGGACTGGAATGCAAATAGAGGGGAAAGAGTAGAAGAAACGGTTACTGGCGAATATAGGCTTAGGACAAGCAATTGCAAAGGAGAAAGACTAATTGAATCCTTTAATAAATTTCAGCTAGTAATAGCGAATTATAGCGAATACTCTGTTCAAGGTTCAGAAGAGGAGGAGATATACTTGGAAAAGGTCGGATCATACAACATAGTCAGGCAGAGATTTCGAAATCAGATAGTGGAATGGAAAAGAAAATTGAGGATGTATTAGACGACGATCACTTTAGCTTTAGGAAAGGTAAAGAAGGCACGAGGGAGGAAATTCTGAGGTTGCAGTTGAGAATGGAGTTAAGACTAAAGAAAAATCAAGACACGTTCATAGGAGTAGGCTGAAGTTTAAAAGATTAGTAGACAAGAATCAATACGCAAAGAAGTGGGACACGGGAGCTCTAAGGGATCACGAGCTACACTTGAAGTTATCTAAGGCTATATAAACAGCAATAATGAGTTGCTCACTAGGCAGTAAAGTTGAAGAGGAATGGACATTTCAAAAAAGGAAAATCACAGAAGTTCGAAAGAAAAACATATGTACAAAGAAGGTAAATGTGAAGAAACCGTGCGAAGAAATACTTCAGATGGACGATGGAAGAAGGAAGTGCAAAACTGTCAGTGAAATTCAGGAATACAGAAATACAAGTCGCTGAGGAATGAGATAAATCGGAATGGAGAGAAGCTAAGACTAAATGGCTGTACGAAAATGTGAAGTAATCGAAAAATAAATGAGTGTCGAAGGACTGACTCCACAGGAAAGTCAAAACATTCTTCCGCGACATTAAAAGAAAGGGTGGTAACATTAAGAGTGCAACGGTATTTCCACTGTAAAATGCAGAGGAGAGAGCAGATAGGTGGAAAGAGTACACTGAAAGCCTCTATGAGTGGACAGATTTGTCTGATGTGATAGGAGAAACAGTAGTCGATTTAGAAGAGATAGGGGATCCAGTATTACGATAAGAATTTATGAGAGCTTTGGTGGACTTAAGATCAAATAAGGCAGAAGGGATGCATGACATTCTATCAGAATTTAGGAAAGGTAAAGAAGGCACGAGGGAGGAAATTCTGAGGTTGCAGTTGAGAATGGAATCAAGACTAAAGAAAAATCAAGACACGTTCATAGGATTTGTCGACCCGGAAAAAGCGTTCGTCGCTGTAAAACGGTGCAAGATGTTCGAAATCCTGAGAAAAGTAGGAGTAAGATATTAAGAAAGACGGGCAATATACAACATGTACGAGAGCCAAGAGGGAATAATAAGAGTGATTGTCAACTAGATAAAAAAAAGTCGATAATCATGCTATACTTTTATGTTCTAGTTTTTATTCCTATAACATTTCTGTTTGACGAGAGCACTTTTGCTCAGACGTTTTCAACCATAGTGTGATTATATGTTTTCCATGTAACTTTTTATTCTGATGAGCATTGCCCTAGTGCAATCGAAACCATGGTAAAGTGACAAAAATTTTGTGCAAGCGAAGTGGCTTTATGTACGTCCTGTAATTATATAGTGCAGGGCTGCTGGTTCACAACCACTCAAAATGTTTAAAATTTGAATACTTGATAATACTTCAGCGAATATGGGAGAAATAATTGCAACAGTAAATTGCAATAACAAAGACAATAAAAACAGTAATGATTAAAAATAATAAACTAGGAGCTGGTGAATGATGCAACAGGGAAAGTTTTCTATCTTGATTCAGGAAAACACGCTCTGCTACCATTGAATCTATTGTCTTTGAAGGATGTGGATTAACCAAAATCAAACACATGATATTACTGCGCCAGGGATTTAAGTATACTAAGAGAAACAACTTATAAGATCAGCAACAATTACATTAACCCTTAAGTGCTCTAGTGGGGTCCCGGAGAACCCCAGAGATAGCATACAATACATAGTACATGAACGGAACAACAGATGGCACCTGTGTTTTTGGTAATCCTCAGTGAAGTGCTGCCTTTTAACGATGAGTGTTGAATGCGGTGTTCCCAGTATTACTGTGTGAGATAAAGAAAAAGAGGTCTCAGAATACCCCACCAGAGTAAAACGTAAGTTGTTTTTGACTATCTCAATTAGTGTTTTACGCGAATGAAATCTTAGAGTACTTAGAAAACAGCACACTTTCCATGATAACGTTAATTGTTAAGGTTATGTGAGTATGAATGCATTATTTTTCAGAATGGCATCGTCGAAGTCACTAACAGATGACGAGTTGGAAAGAATAGTGAATGATCCTGCGTTTTTGCAATCTGATGAGGAAGCCACAGCAGATGAGGGTGAATTTATACTAAGTGATCATGATTCCACCTCTGAAGCTACATCAGAAAGTAGTTGTGGAGAATCAGATGAAGAGGTGTGTATTAGGCCATCCGCTGACAGATATTTTTTTGGAAAAAAGCAGTGCTACAAGTGGTCAAAAGAAGCTCCTCCTACAAATTGTACCCGTTCTCACAATATAGTTAGCCATCTTCTAGGTGGTAAACGTGAAGCAAAAACGATTGATTCAACCGACATATTATCTGCTTGGGAACTGTTCATTAGTGAAGATTTATTGCAACTAATACTCACCAATACAAATGTCAAGATACATAACATGTCAAACAAATACAGAGCTCCTAAGCCAGCGTTCATAAAGCTGGTAGATGTAACGGAACTGAGAGCATTTCTGGGTCATCTTTATTTATCTGGAGTAATGAAATCCAAGCACGAAAATATTGTTGGACTTTTTGCTAATGATGGAACTGGTCGTGATGGGTTTCGAGCCACTATGATCGTTCAGGGATTTTTATTCATTTTGTCTTGTTTGCGATTCGATTGTGCTGCTACAAGAGGTGCTAGGAAGGCTGATGACAGACTTGCAGTTATTAGAGATGTGTGGGAACTCTTTATAGACAAATGTCAAAAGTATTATACTCCAGGAGCGTACGTGACAATCGATGAAATGTTAGCACCATTTCGAGGTAGGTGCAAATTTCGCATGTATATGCCCATGAAGCCAGCCAAATACGACCTCAAAGTTAAGTGCCTTTGTGACTCACGAACATTCTATTTATGCAATGCATTTGTTTACACAGAAAAAGGGACAAATAGAAGTACATTATCAATCCCAACACAGGATGTTTTGAAATTAATAACACCAACTGAGGGAAGCAATAGACATGTGACAGTAGACAATTGGTTCATGTCACTTGAACTCTGTGATCAACTAGAAGCCAAAACGTTGAATGTCTTAGGCACTCTAAAGGAAAATAAACCGCAGATCCCAGAAGAATTCATACCAAACAGAAGGCGCCCCGTAGAATCTGCATTATTCGGGCATAACGAAGGAAAGACAATTTGTCGTTATGCTCCTCGGAAACGTCGAGCTGTTGTGTTTGTTTCATCTATACATGACAATCAGAAAATTAGTACTCAACAGAAAAAACCTGAAATGATCACAGATTAGAATGCCACAAAAGGAGGAGTGGACGCACCGGACCATATGTGCGCCAACTGTTCGTTATCACGGCGAACAAGCAGGTGGCCATTCTAAACATAGTGCACCAAACAACTTGATGAAACAAATGATTTAAAAAGAAGAGAATTGCTACAAAAGCTTGGAATGGATTTAGTAAAGCCCCATACACAACGTCGAGATGTCCGACCCATTCTCGTGAACTGAGAGACGTTGTTGTTAAACTTGATGGTACTCCGCTTACCTCAACATCTTCAGAGCCAGAACCCATGTGGAAAGCAAGATGCTGCATGTGCGCAAGAAATGTGGACAAGAAAACCAAAATAGTGTGTGAAAAATGTTCAAAACATGTTTTCCCTAACCACAGATTTTCAGTGTGCCAAAATTGTTTGTAATCACATCTGAAATATGTAAAAATGTTTATAATATTCACTGATAAAAGTGCAATTCAAAACAAAATTTCCTTAAATTACAGTTTCGTTTTTCTTATTGGGGTATTCCGAGACCCCACTAGAGTATTAGTGTATGAGCATTTCACTACAGTAGATAAGGGTTAAACAGCAGTCAAAAGAGAACAACAGTTTAAATACTACAAGAGTTATAAAATGATAGCTGACCTTGTATCATATTGTACCTCTTTACAGACAACGCCATAAATTGCAAACCTTTAACGTCAAATTATGACAAAACGTTATTACCATTTAAGACATAGACGGTATATACTTTAACACAGGGCACGGCTTGAGACAATAGGAATGAGCACAAATAAGTTAAATACTTCTGACAATATAATTACAAACTTGCCCCAGTGGGCTGACTCAACATTTAAACAACCATGAAACTAAGGAGCCACGGCCTAAATTTTAGAATAAAATAAAAATAACAAATATGAAATGTTAGGCATGGGAGCTGTAGCCAGTACTAGAATTCAATGAGAGAAGTAACAAATTTTATACTTGCCGCTGCAGCCTTTTCTTTTTCCACAGTTATCAACGGGCAGCCAGAACATTCAGTAGCCATACATTCCTAAAGCATGAGGTTTAATCCATGGAATGCAAATTATATGCTTTTCCTCTTGCAAGATGTGACAGGTAAAGCCGAACACAACAATTAGTACCCTAAAGGGCGATGAGCTGACAAAATAAGAATAATTAAAAAGAATATGTTTGCATCTAGGCACCGCACCTACGAAATACAGTCGACAGCGGCCGAAACGACTAGATCTCCAAACCCAGTGCCATTACAGCAGCAGATATTAAAAAAGGGGGAGGGGTAACCATATTAAATAAACTACTAAACCAACAGAATGAGCAGTTGCAAGGAGTGTGTCAGAACCCTCCATTAAATTGAAATCAATATAGCCAACTTAGCGCTATTCTTTTCATTGTATAATGACTCTAATATCGATAGTAACAATCTGAGGGCGAAACATGGGAGCGCAATTCTAAGCATTGTCGTGAGACGAGGTCTGTCTACGACAGTGGAAGTAGTAGTGTCGGTCGAGAGCTCGGAGACAGAAGACGTGGCATACTGCCCTCACGTCGGTGATGGCAGAACTTAACTACACTCAAGGCCTGATTCCATTTATGTATCCAGGAGAGATTTAGATGGCCTAACAACGCTTTAAGATAGAATTCAAGGTAAAATTCATAAGCATAGCGCAAAAGCAATTGCAGGGTTAGGCTCGTGATTGTTAGTTCGAGTTTACAATAATCCCATGTTTTGCTTGTCAGTTAAAGAAGCCTCTTTATCCTCCAAATAATGATAATTATTCTCCACATCTAACTAATAAATAGATGTTGTGGTTATTAGATGCTAATCTAACTTTGAAATTGAAATCATTTGTCGATCTCGCACTCAGCCATTACTGATACTTATACGGTCATTGTAAGGCATTTAGCCGTTATTAATACTTGGTCATGATAATTTTGAGGTTTTAAATAGACTTAATTTATGAAATCCCTTCTCACAAGTTATTTAGTAATTAACATGACCCAAGCAACTCCTTTGTGTTACATTCATTTTTAGTAACAATACGTTTCAGATGCTCCTGCTGCATGCTGCTGTATACCACGTAGAAAAACTTATGGACGCAACAGAGTCACTAGCACACCACAGCATGTCATGTTCTCCAATCTAGTGAATTCCGTTGCGCAAGTGAGATTCTGTATCACTTGTAAAGTCTTGTTCATAAACGCAGCCAGATACCTTACATATTCATTGTTGCAGCTTCATTAGTTCCTGAGTTTCTCATATTCAAATACACAGTGAGATAGCTTCTCCAAATGTTAGCTTTAAGTCTTTCATGCAACAGCCTTGACGCAGTGGATACACCGGTTCCCGTGAGATCACCGAAGTCAAACGCTGTCGGTCATGGTCGGCACTGGGATGGGTGACCATCCAGGCCGCCTTGCGCTGTTGCCATTTTTCGGCGTGCACTCAGCTTCGTGATGCCAACTGACGAGCTACTCGAGCGAATAGTAGCTGCTTCGGTCACGAATACCCTCTTACGACAGGGAGAGCGATGTGCTGACCCCACGACCCTCCTATCCGCATCCTCCACCGAGGATGACACGGCGGTCGGATGGTCCCGGTAGGCCACTCGTGGCCTGAGGAGGGAGTGCTTTTTTTATGTAATGATAAGGGCTTATGACAGTGAAACTGACACACATACAATATGCACACTGTGTTGTGCGGGATAGATTCCGTTCACTGGTAGCTCACGTAGCTTATCGAGTCCATTTTCACAAACGAGCATAGGCATAATTTGATGTAGGTGCGTTACACAGTTTACAACAAGAATAGTTTCCTGTAGTCATTAAAAGAAAGTTGGCCGATTTAAAAACATGTTACACTGTTAAAACAAGGGATGCTAAACTGACATAGAATAACTGTTCGTTTAGGTAATCAGAGTGAGGAAAGAAGCAGTTACATAAAATAATTAATAGATTACAATTACCTACATTGACCCCTTAGGGCTTTAGAATGAGAAAAACAACAGTTAAATGAAACAGCTAACAGACTAGAATTACATAACTTGGTGAGCGGTAATCTCCTACACGAAGATGTTGCAGTCTGACGTGGAGTGTAGCACAGTCACAAAGGTATTAAGGTCCAAAGCGGCCTACCACGCTGACTTTGACGCTGAGACAGACTAAAGGCACGTCTAAGTGTGGGTCACCATTAACGCTCGACAATGCTGCAGCGATAGTGCTCAGCGAGAAGGCTAAATTTGAGAATTTTATAGTACATTCGGACTGTGGGTATCACAAAAGACAGTAGAATAAAAAAATAATCCGAGAAGTACCGTCGAGCATGGACTAAGAAACCTAAACTTACAGAAAATTTTAATTTCAGTTCATCTCCAGTTCACATAAGCAGCGATAGTAGGACAGGCAGGACAGTGAGACTCTTACCTGCCCAGAAGAATCACGCTTACTTGTAAAAGTTCGATCTACCCTTCAGACAAGACGTGGGTTTCTCGGGTCCTAAATTAACAATAGGCGACCAAGCGACCAGGGGGATTAATAGCGCTGCCAAGAATCAGCTACCATGAGCAACTACACTCCCGGAAATTGAAATAAGAACACCGTGAATTCATTGTCCCAGGACGGGGAAACTTTATTGACACATTCCTGGGGTCAGATACATCACATGATCACACTGAAAGAACCAAAGGCACATAGACACAGGCAACAGAGCATGCACAATGTCGGCACTACTACAGTGTATATCCACCTTTCGCAGCAATGCAGGCTGCTATTCTCCCATGGAGACGATCGTAGAGATGGTGAATGTAGTCCTGTGGAACGGCTTGCCATGCCATTTCCACCTGGCGCCTCAGTTGGACCAGCGTTCGTGCTGGACGTGCAGACCACGTGAGACGACGCTTCATCCTCTCCCAAACATGCTCAATGGGGGTCAGATCCGGAGATCTTGATGGCCAGGGTAGTTGACTTACACCTTCTAGAGCACGTTGGGTGGCACGGGATACATGCGGACGTTCATTGTCCTGTTGGAACAGCAAGTTCCATTGCCGGTCTAGGAATGGTAGAACGATGGGTTCGATGACGGTTTGGATGTACCGTGCTCTATTCAGTGTCCCCTCGACGATCACCAGAGGTGTACGGCCAGTGTAGGAGATCGCTCTCCACACCATGATGCCGGGTGTTGGCCCTGTGTGCCTCGGTCGTATGCAGTCCTGATTGTGGCGCTCACCTGCACGGCGCCAAACACGCATACGACCATCATTGGCACCAAGGCAGAAGCGACTCTCATCGCTGAAGACGACAAGTCTCCATTCGTCCCTCCATTCACGCCTGTCGCGACACCACTGGAGGCGGGCTGCACGATGTTGGGGCGTGAGCGGAAGACGGCCTAACGGTGTGCGGGACCGTAGCCCAGATTCATGGAGACGGTTGCGAATGGTCCTCGCCGATACCCCAGGAGCAACAGTGTCCCTAATTTGCTGGGAAGTGTCGGTGCGGTCCCCTACGGCACTGCGTAGGATCCTACGGTCTTGGCGTGCATCCGTGCGTCGCTGCGGTCCGGTCTCAGGTCGACGGGCACGTGCACCTTCCGCCGACCACTGGCGACAACATCGATTTACTGTGGAGACCTCACGCCCCACGTGTTGAGCAATTCGGCGGTACGTCCACCCGGCCTCCCGCAAGCCCACTATATGCCCTCGCTCCGTCAACTGCACATACGGTTCACGTCCACGCTGTCGCGGCATGCTACCAGTGTTAAAGACTGCGATGGAGCTCCGTATGCCACGGCAAACTGGCTGACACTGACGGCGGCGGTGCACAAATGCTGCGCAGCTAGCGCCATTCGACGGCCAACACCGCGGTTCCTGGTGTGTCCGCTATGCCCTGTGTGTGTGATCATTGCTTGTACAGCCCTCTCGCAGTGTCCGGAGCAAGTATGGTGGGTCTGACACACCGGTGTTAATGTGTTCTTTTTTCCATTTCCAGGAGTGTATATTACCATACAGCAAATTAAGCTGTTCCAGAAGACTAGAGTGAGCTCTACACTACGAAACCCGTTGTACACACATAAACTTTCCAATGGCCAAGGTTAGCCTCCCTCGGCACAAATTCGAGCTACGTGACCCCCTTGACACAAAGATAGGAAGAAGTCGCATCCAAACATCATGGGTCCCAGCTCCCTGCACTCGGTGTCAACGCCTCGCTTTCCCCGATCGCGTCCGATCAGGGTGTTGGATACTTCGCTGAATTGTGATTTGAATAAACTTCATATGGATTCATGACTGTGTATAAGACATTTGTGCCGTACAAAGTAGACCAGCCTAATGAAAACTCACATTAAAAGCCGAAGACCGACATCGGCCTACAAACACCACAGAATTGAGTAAGTAACTTTGAAATTCTTTTTTATCTCAGGTGGAATACTGTCTTTGTAGAACAGAGTGTGCAAGTAGCTATATACCGAAAGAATATAATAACATTAAATTCAGCAGAAAAGTAAAATGATTTGCAGTCATGTTTTACAGAAAACCAACGTGCTTGATTCTGTTCAGTTCTGTGTTTCCATTCTCTTCCGCAAATAAAGTAAATGAATTCGAATTAATGTGTTGCCCATAGTATTTCATTAGCGATCTTTCCCAAGCTTCATTTTGAGCATGAATTTCTAAACATAGATACATTTAGAAAGGATGTGTTTGAGTTTCCATAGTTAAACAAAATTACTGATTACTGATCGAATAACGAAATGTCCGAAAAATCTACTGTTAAATCAGGCACATCATTTTCATGGATCTGCTGGTCAAAATTTAACACCAGCTACTCGATCAGGGTATCGCCTACTTCCTAGGAGATTTTATTTCTTCAAACTAAATTTTCGCATATTAAAAGCTGAATCTAATGTAACAAAATTTCTCTGTTCATATGTTTACTTTTTCTTTCCTGTTAATAAACTGTCCCTAACGTTGAAAACAGTCCCTGAAAGTTAGAACCACCTTTCATTCGCACTGAGGTACTATGTTGTTTGGGGACGGTTTTCTTGAGTTAATCACACGAAGTCTGATACGAAAGAATGTAATCACACACATTTATACAATTTTCCCAAACTGCTTAATCAAACAATTGAGCTAACTAGCATCAAACGCTGAGGTCGAAATATCTCAAGTCAAACTGCTACTGTCTCACACAAGACGATATTTTAATTAATATGGATTCAATAAAATATCAATCAGCAAATCATTACTTAGTTTCCTGTTAAATTTTCTACACAAAATTTGACTATAGATTCATCATTCAAATCAATTATCGATTGTTGCATGCAACAATGACAGTTCATTCAATTTTTAATTAAAATTTCTGTTGTAATTTTTTTGCTATTTTTAGCTTGCGGTTCAATCAGTAAAACGTAAACTTACATTGCATGAAAACGAACTGACATTCTTTGAGATATTACCATTTCTGTAATGATGGCCTGAATTATACAGCAAATTCACCTTTGTTCTTAACTGACAATACACAAAATATGAATTCACAGTAATGTCGGCATTGCGACGTATTGGTCGTTTGACAGTGTAATAACGATTCACTTTCTTAAAAAAAAGCTCCTGTCTGAACAGAAGAGGGAGAGGGTGGGGCAGAAAATGACGATTAAGTGTAAAGGACAAGTAGAGAGGCAACGTGTGCGAGCCATGTTACGCTAGGCGCAAAC
Source organism: Schistocerca gregaria (assembly GCF_023897955.1). Lineage (NCBI taxonomy): Eukaryota > Metazoa > Arthropoda > Insecta > Orthoptera > Acrididae > Schistocerca > Schistocerca gregaria. The sequence goes on from NC_064924.1 coordinate 450,932,830, forward strand.
CGAGACGCGTTTAGCACGTGTGGCGCGGCCCAGCACAGCGCGCTTTCTTGTAACTCCACAGGTTCAAATGGGACCGCGCAAATTGCGACGCGACGCGACTGGAATGCGACGCGCGACGTTGTCGTGGCAGAGTTTCTCGTGCAGCGAGTCACCCGAGCACTGCGGGAGGGGTGAGGCGAGGAGCGGGAAGGCAGTCCTGCCAATGGCTCACTTGGGCATGGCGCACAAGGGCAGTGAAAGTATCGCGCCTCCGTAGAATACCGCCTTACCGTACGCTGAGTTTTATTGTCACTGAGTAAGTGTTTCGTTTTTCGCCGTTTAAGCGCTCCATCTCTGTTACTACATAACAATTTTCAGTTACATATATCTGTATACTTTTTTGTTTGTTCAGTCTTTTGTCGAGAACAATGCACAGTTCCATAATTGGTGAGCCATTAGCAACTGGTATTATATTTGCTGCCTCTACAATGTTTGCATATAGTAAGAAGGGACAGATGATTCGTGGTGAGGGTATTGAATAAGAAAGTAAGGAATATTATAAAATCATTTGATCTAGATGCAAGGCCGGATAATAAAGTAAGGTTATCTACTTGCTGCCTGTTTTGCTGACGTGTCTCTACGATCTGTTACAAAAAGTAGAAAAGGTCTAACTTCCACAGGTATGACCCCTTTGTGCTCCTGGGAAAAAGCGTCCAAGGCATGAAGTACTTAGGTTTCACTATCATTACTTGGATATTGATATAATAAGACACTATACTACGTTCATGTGGACATCACATGAAACAGTCGAGAAGCCCTCACAAACAACAATGCTTTAGTCGGCTCGTCGAGACGTGAAAAGAATTTCAGTGGTTGTATACAGACTATCTGTGTTAATAAACTAATTATACAATAGGGTACACAATGAAGTACTGGTCGGTATTATTCCGAAAGTATCAGCATCCTAAAAGAGTGTGGTGATTTGATACATGTTATTTGTGAAATGTATTTGCTACTTTCAAGGCAAAGTTTTTCGATATATATATATATATATATATATATATATATATATATATATATATATATATATATATATATAAAAGCACACTTGGGGGGCTTCCGCATTTCTCTTTCTCTCGCTCGGATTATTCACAGCTGCTGACGATACACCAGCCATTGTGTTGTGCGACGCATCAAACGTTTGCTTTTCTCAGTAACAGCTATTTTATTCGCGAATCACACATTGTCAGTTTGGCAAGCAGTAGGTGAGTAACCAGCATCTGGTATGTGTGTGTCGTTCAAACTGAACGTTACGCTCTTCATTATTTTAATACTGCTCAGATGAAGAAAAATAAAAAAATCGTTTAGTAAGTTTCCGTTCTATTCTTTCAGTGTTAAAAATGCGGTGGGTTATGGGGATTCACCCAAAATTCCAACAAAATTGGCTATTTATTTTCGTGTAAATTGTTAACCTTTTCTCATTCGAAGAAGCATCACCATTAATGAGTAACGGCCACATTTCTCTTGCTAACTGGTTTAACTGTACTTCTTTTACCAAAACACTGTATAATCTGCACACACCCTTTTTGCAGCAGCTGTGTGACAAAATTCTGAAACAGTGTATCCTATTCAATAAGTAATTGGCGACCAGAGAGCACAGTAAGTTACAATAAACCTCACTGTGTCAGTTTGTGAGAGCATAAGAGAAGAAAATTCGTGTTTTTTTTCATACTACAAAACTATTCTTTCAGTAGCTGTCGGTAACTCTGAAAAAACTGCAGTCACTGGAGTAATACACTCCTGGAAATGGAAAAAAAAAACACATTGACACCGGTGTGTCAGACCCACCATACTTGCTCCGGACACTGCGAGAGGGCTGTACAAGCTATGATCACACGCACGGCACAGCGGACACACCAGGAACCGCGGTGTTGGCCGTCGAATGGCGCTAGCTGCGCAGCATTTGTGCACCGCCACCGTCAGTGTCAGCCAGTTTGCCGTGGCATACGGAGCTCCATCGCAGTCTTTAACACTGGTAGCATGCCGCGACAGCGTGGACGTGAACCATATGTGCAGTTGACGGACTTTGAGCGAGGGCGTATAGTGGGCATGCGGGTGGCCGGGTAGACGTACCGCCGAATTGCTCAACACGTGGGGCGTGAGGTCTCCACAGTACATCGATGTTGTCGCCAGTGGTCGGCGGAAGGTGCACGTGCCCGTCGATCTGGGACCGGACCGCAGCGACCCACGGATGCACGCCAAGATCGTAGGATCCTACGCAGTGTCGTAGGGGACCGCACCGCCACTTCCCAGCAAATTAGGGACACTGTTGCTCCTGGGGTATCGGCGAGGACCATTCGCAACCGTCTCCATGAAGCTGGGCTACGGTCCCGCACACCGTTAGGCCGTCTTCCGCTCACGCCCCAACATCGTGCAACCCGCCTCCAGTGGTGTCGCGACAGGCGTGAATGGAGGGACGAATGGAGACGTGTCGTCTTTAGCGATGAGAGTCGCTTCTGCTTTGGTGCCAATGATGGTCGTATGCGTGTTTGGCGCCATGCAGGTGAGCGCCACAATCAGGACTGCATACGACCGAGGCACACAGGGCCAACACCCGGCATCATGGTGTGGGGAGCGATCTCCTACACTGGCCGTACACCTCTGGTGATCGTCGAGGGGACACTGAATAGTGCACGGTACATCCAAACCGTCATCGAACCCATCGTTCTACCATTCCTAGACCGGCAATGGAACTTGCTGTTCCAACAGGACAATGAACGTCCGCATGTATCCCGTGCCACCCAACGTGCTCTAGAAGGTGTAAGTCAACTACCCTGGCCAGCAAGATCTCTGGATCTGTCCCCCATTGAGCATGTTTGGGACTGGATGAAGCGTCGTCTCACGCGGTCTGCACGTCCAGCACGAACGCTGGTCCAACTGAGGCGCCAGGTGCAAATGGCATGGCAAGCCGTTCCACAGGACTACATCCAGCATCTCTACGATCGTCTCCATGGGAGTATAGCAGCCTGCATTGCTGCGAAAGGTGGATATACACTGTACTAGTGTCGACATTGTGCATACTCTGTTGCCTGTGTCTATGTGCCTGTGGTTCTGTCAGTGTGATCATGTGATGTATCTGACCCCAGGAATGTGTCAATAAAGTTTCTCCTTCCTGGGACAATGAATTGAATTCACGGTGTTCTTATTTCATTTTCCAGGATTATATATATATATATATATATATATATATATATATATATATATATATATATATATATATATATATATATAATAGAGAGTGAAATTTCTGATATCTAGCCATAGATAAGACAGTTCAGTGTGCTTACGAACTGGCAAAATACTCTCTTCTTTGTGTGGCTCTACTCGCCAAAATCTCGTTTCGATGTCTCGGGAGGTTTAGGAGATATGAGGGATGTTGTGAATATTTCATTCTCGCTGAGATCGGGAGCGAATGCGCTACATAGGATCCATTGTCTCAATATCGGAGACAGATAGAGACCTATCCAAGTCTAAAGAGAAAATCATTATGTTAGCTAAATTTCATACGCAGCAACATATGGTGTAATACGCACCAAATGCAAAATCATAGCAACACCTATTTTTTATTGCAAACTTTTCGAATTTTGCGTAGTATCTTACTAAAATGTTTCTATCACAATAAGATGTCTTTCAGCTACATGATGAGCACTTCTCTACTAAGCTGAAACAGAAATCTACAAGCAGGCAAAAATCTAATATTTTTACTGAATAGTTCCTCTTAAACCATTTGAGAAACGTTACAGGGTGCGCGCCCTGCAGTTCTGGTAGCGCAGATTGTCGCCAATCAGCGCGTGCTAAGTATGTGTACGCGTCTCAATTAGCGCAGGACCAACGCGACATGTGCAGAAATTGCGCGTCGCACTGTACTGTCGTATCACGTCACATGTGCTATACTCGCCTAAATTTGCTCTTAGACTTAGGTCAGCACTTATTTTTGACGTAGTTTTACCGGTGACGGTCTTGATAACTGCTATTTTGAATTTCGACCATTATATGTGACAGCGCCTTTTGGACTGCAAATGACAAATAAAAATAGAAAAAAGAACGCATTGCGCTATGTTCTTTTACATTATTCATTGGCAGCACAATACCTGAAAAACCTGAGGAAGATCCGTAGACTTACAGAATAAACAACGAGCACATATGTCGAAAACATAAGCATCCTCGAAAGCTGCGTACTTTCCTATCTGCTTACTTAGGTTTTCTGTATCGAAATAATCAGCAACCAGTTGAATAAAAGAAATTTAGTGCCCATCTTCAGAAGGTTATACCAATAACATTATTTGCGAGTGTCAGTGTAGATATAACCTTTTGAAGAAGGACACTAAGTGCTTGAAATTGGTTATGAAATTAATCTTATTTATGCAACTGGTTGATGATTATTTCGAGTTGCTGAGTATGAATGAAATTCTATACTTATGTTTTCATGAGGACTAGTTCACGTGTCAGTTAAACTTTAGACCGATCCAAGCAACTCAAGTGGTCCATAAGAAGCCCGCATTGCGAAAAACGGTCGTATTACAGTTGTCTGCAACTATCTTCATGATCTGAGTCTATGGGAATAGCAATGTATGTTGTATAATTTCATCTTATCTAAAGATCAGGCATCTCTAGCGGGACAAGTCCTTGTGAACTGCACCGATGCCTTTACGATGAATGAAAGAGACAGGAGATTGCAGGCTATTAGGAGAAGCGTGCCGTGGGGAGCAAGATGACTGGCACAGTGGCCGGGAGGGTGCGGCCGTGAACGGTCTTCCGAGGCGGCACCAAGGCCTCTAACGGTGACGTAATGGCCTGCCTACCCATCAGCCCGCTACGCTAACTGGAGCGGCCGGGGAGAATCTCTCGCAGCGGCGACCCGCCCAGGAGTGCAGCTCCGGTATATATACTGGACAGCTGGTTCGGAAGACTCACTCTGCTCCTGCCGTCCACCTTCTACACAACATGAAGGTAAGGCAGCCACCGAGGGCGGCCGCGGCACAGGTGTGACTAACACGTTGCTACACTTATATCCGTGTACATGACGCCTGACAACGTAATTAACAGTCTTATCAGTAACAGTAGCGATACAAATGATACATTCTAAACTTAGTGAGTTTAGACGTCCTTGTCATGAAGTTCATTTTTCCCGCGCCCGGGTTCCCGGGTTCGATTCCCAGCGGGGTCAGGGATTTTCTCTGCCTCGTGAGAACTGGGTGTTGTGTGATGTCCTTAGGTTAGTTAGGTTTTAGTAGTTCTAAGTTCTAGAGGACTGATGACCATAGATGTTGAGTCCCGTAGTGCTCAGAGCCATTTGAACCATGAAGTTCATTTAGAAACCTAGGGCATTAATGACACATCTTTCTCTAATTGCATATGACCCAAGCTCGATGTCTGTGTGGCAACTTCTTAACCTTAAAACATGCTAAAGCTATTCGTGTACGTAATATAATGCAACCGACAACTGCCCACCAATGATTCCTTAAAGCGTCTGACTCCCATGTATCAAACATCATCAATTGTCCGATTACTAATTAGTTAACGTGTTTTATGTTACGCCAATTTTTCAGGCAATTCAATGTTTATGATGCCATATCTTCTGAATCTCGTGCGATGTTATAATTTGTTAGATACATTCAATGGTAAACCGTCGGAAAAACGTGTTGCTATCAGATTAAGCAGTAAGGAAATAATAAATTAAAACGTCATGTCTGATGCTCAAATTTTACCGTTTGAACAGCGTAGTAAGCTACATAACTTTTTCACCGTAACTGTTTTGTGATGTGTCAGCGAGAAAATGTTTCGAAAATATTTAAAATTGTACGTAAAGTTTGTTGGAAGTAACTAAGTGCTCGTATCTTCGGATACTAGATGAACACAGGGTAATTTCTGTGCTCTGAGTTACGCATCTTCTTCTTGAGTTATACACAGCTTCTAACTTTAATGTTTAAGTTCTTGTGTTAAACAACAGTGGTAACATTGGTTACCGTAAAATCACCTCAGTTGTACTCAGTCCGGCTTGGCTAGCACTTGAATGGGCGACCTTTCAGGTCTGCAGAGAACTGTCGGCAAGCGGGCTGCACTCAGCCCTTGTAAGGCCAATTGAGAAGCTATTTGAATGAGAAGCATAGGCTATGGTCACGAAAAATGACAACTGCATGTTCTTCCACATCGACAACCAGAGACACCTTAGGCTGAGGATCGATACCGTTAGGCCTTCGGAAGCTGTTCGGACATAGGTAGTAATATTTGTTAATGAGTAGATTATGACAGAAATTTCAATTTTTAAATACCGTCAAAAATTGTATTAAATACGAAAATAAAATTTTTGTTGCCCCTAGTAGATATTAAGCTGGCCATTTCCGACTGGAAGTGGCTGATCAGGTGGAAGTGTGTACGTTGTAATAATGTATTTAATATTTCATTAGTTAAAAAATTGCTCTGAATAGACTTTGGAAAACGTTTACGTATATTTTAAATCACCTATTATGCTCATTCAGTGGAATCCAATTATCTTCCATTTCTCACTGGATTGTACTGCATTCAATATTTGATGTTTATGCCATGCAGTAAGCATCTTGTTAGATGCTACATCTAATGACTACAACAAATTTCTGTGAGTATGCAGAGAGTGCATTGTAACTGATAATTTATATGTAGATTATACTCTTTTAAAATCTGTAACCGGCATTCTATGGAGATGATTGTGGGAGCTTCCTCGTTGGGAACAAATCTTTAGTTTCCATGTTTGCTGCGCCTCACTCATCTGCAATTCCTGCACGAATGTCTCCTAGGTGTAAGAGGGGTGGGCGGAGAGAGCGCAGGTTGTACATTATAGCACTAGTGGTCTTCCATTGTATTTTTTTACGAGGATTCTTACCGTGTGATGCAGGAACAGATTTTAAAATTAGGGGTGTGATCAGATGCAATGGAATCGATGATCGGTGAGTACCCACTGTGAAATGCGTCCCTTCCGAGGAGGTCCACGTTCTCATTATGTTGGAGGCTTTGGCGCGATGGAAATGAATTTAAAAAAAGTAATTTATGTAAATGCAATGTGGACAATAAGAAGTTTAGACTAGAAGAGAAGCTTTCAAAATGTGATGCTAAAGAAGCATGTTGTGGATTAGTAGAGATGATACAACCCCGAATTATGGCAAGAAGAAATTTATGACGCAGTTTGACTAAAAGTACAGCCTGGTTGATGTGACACATCCTAAAGCATCAAGGAATATTCCGTTTGGTAGTGGATAAAGGTTGTGAGGGATAAACAGAGTAGAGGGAAAATGCAGTAAGCAGAATGAAATGGTTATAGCCTGCATTAGTTGCTAGGAGATCAAGAAGTTTATTAATGTAGACTAGCGCAGAGCACTCCGTCAAGTCAGTGTTTGGAATGAAGATCACAACATAAGCACATAAGCTTATAGTAGTGGCATACGACACACCCATTTCCGCCTGTGTAGTATAGGAGGCCAGACCCAATGTTCTTAGTAGACCTATGTGTTAATGTTTCAGACTCCTTCGAGATAAGATTTTTGAACTCATTTATGTATTTCTCCTTCAACAGGTTTATGTACTCCTGAGTACGCTTGTATTGTCGGTCGTCGCTGAAGCGCCGATCGACCGGTCGTACCTGCCTCCCAGCTCTGAGTACGGACCTCCCTCGGCCTCCTCTCTCAGTTCTCAGTACGCCGCCCCAGCAGCCAACGGCCTCAGCACTCAGTACGGAGCTCCTGCGCTGACAGGCGCTGCTTTTGGCCGCTCAGGTGCTTCTAGCCAGGGTCCAGCGGCTCGTGTCTCCTCCAGCTTTGGAAGCGCCTCCTCCAGGAGGTTTGGAGCTGGTAGGAGGATCGGCGGTGGTCTCTCCACTCGCTATGGCGCCCCTTCGGCGGCTGGTCGCGCCACTGGCTTTGGAGGCCTCGGCCTGTCCACACAGTACGGCGCCCCTTCTTACTCTGGTGACGCGCTCTCCACTCAGTACGGTGCGCCCTCTGCTAACGCTGGTGGCCTCTCTCCAGTGTATGGAGTGCCTGGATTTGGCTACGGTCGCGCTGGAGCCCAGGAGGATCCACTTGCTGTAAGATTTTGGATTAACTTCCCTCACCTTTTAGATATTTGTATGATACCACGTTGCACTAAATGTGGTAAAAATATTTTTCATTCGCTTAAAATGTATGTTGTGATGCTCTCAATCTGGCCTCAAAACTGGGTTTGTGCTAGTAGCTTAATGAGTAGTACTGTCTGTTTTTCATTGGTCACTAAGAATTTTGGGCATAATTCCTCTGACTATAGTGAAATTACTTTTCTTTCAGAGTTAAAAGCCAATAATATCAAAATCGAATGAATTTCGTTTTCGTAAGATGTAAAACAAATGCACATGCTCTATAAGATACTAATGTGGTAAACGACATTCTTTACAAAGCATATCTCTCACTCTACACCATTTTATAGTGTTATTATAATACACCTGCTCTTGGTTCTAAGATGTTTATTGGCAGTGATCTACATGACTACTCTGCAATTCACATTTAAGTGCTTGGCAGAGGGTTCATCGAACCACAATCATACTATCTCTCTACTATTCCACTCCCGAACAGCGAGCGGGAAATACGAACACCTAAACCTTTCTGTTCGAGCTCTGATTTCTCGTATTTTATTTTGATGATCATTCCTACCTCTGTAGGTTGGGCTCAACAAAATATTTTCGCATTCGGAAGAGAAAGTTGGTGACTGAAATTTCGTAAAAAGGTCTCGCCGCGACGAAAAACGTCTATGCTGTAATGACTTCCATCCCGACTCGTGTATCATATTTGCCACACTCTCTCCCCTATAACGTGATAATACAAAACGAGCTGCCCTTTTTTGCACCCTTTCGATGTCCTCCGTCAATCGCACCTGGTAAGGATCCCACACCGCGCAGCAATATTCTAACAAAGGACGAACGAGTGTAGTGTAAGCTGTCTCTTTAGTGTACTTGTTGCATCTTCTAAGTGTCCTGCCAATGAAACGCAACCTTTGGCTCGCCTTCCCGACAATATTATCTATGTGGTCCTTCCAACTGAAGTTGTTCGTAATTTTAACACCCAGGTACTTAGTTGAATTGACAGCCTTGAGAATTGTACTATTTATCGAGTAATCGAATTCCAACGGATTTCTTTTGGAACTCATGTGGATCATCTCACACTTTTCGTTATTTAGCGTCAACTGCCACCTGACACACCATACAGCAATCTTTTCTAAATCGCTTTGCAACTGATACTGGTCTTCGGATGACCTTACTAGACGGTAAATTACAGCATCATCTGCGAACAATCTAAGAGAACTGCTCAGATTGTCACCCAGGTCATTTATATATATCAGGAACAGCAGAGGTCCCAGGACGCTTCCCTGGGGAACACCTGATATCACTTCAGTTTTACTCGATGATTTGCCGTCTATTACTACGAACTGCGACCTTCCTGACAGGAAATGACGAATCCAGTCGCACAACTGAGACGATACCGCATAGCTCCGCAGCTTGATTAGAAGTCGCTTGTGAGGAACGGTGTCATAAGCTTTCCGGAAATCTAGAAATACGGAATCAACTTGAGATCCCCTGTCGATAGCGGCCATTACTTCGTGCGAATAAAGAGCTAGCTGCGTTGCACAAGAGCGATGTTTTCTGAAGCCATGCTGATTACGTGTCAATAGATCGTTCCCTTCGAGGTGATTCATAATGTTTGAATACAGTATATGCTCCAAAACCCTACTGCAAACCGACGTCAATGATATAGGTCTGTAGTTAAATGGATTACTCCTACTACGCTTCTTGAACACTGGTGCGACCTGCGCAGTTTTCCAATCTGTAGGTACAGATCTATCGGTGAGCGAGCGGCTGTATATGAGTGCTAAGTAGGAAGCTATAGTATCAGCGTAATCTGAAAGGAACTTAATTGGTATACAATCTGGACCTGAAGACTTGCCCGTGTCAAGCGATTTGAGTTGCTTCGCAACCCCTAAGGTATCTACTTCTAAGAAACTCATGCTAGCAGATGTTCGTGTTTCAAATTCTGGAATATTCCATTCGTCTTCCCTGGTGAAGAAATTTCGGAAAACTGCGTTCAATAACTCCGCTTTAGCGGCACAGTCGTCGATAACAGTACCATCGGCACTGCGCGGCGAAGGTATTGACTGCGTCTTGCCGCTTGTGTACTTTACAAACGACCAGAATTTCTTCGGATTTTCTACCAAATTTCGAGACAGTGTTTAGTTGTGGAACCTATTAAAGGCATCTCGCATCGAAGTACGTGCCAAATTTCGCGCGTCTGTAAATTTTAGCCCATCTTCGGGATTTCGCGTTCTTCTGAACTTCGCATGCTTTTTCCGTTGCCTCTGTAACAGCGTTCGGACCTTTTTTGTGTACCACGGGGGATCCGTTCCATCTCTTACCAATTTATGAGGTATGAATATCTCAATTGCTGTTGCTACTATATCTTTGAATTTGAGCCACATCTCGTCTACATTCGCATAGTCAGTTCGGAAGGAGTGGAAATTGTCTTTTAGGAAGGCTTCTAGTGACACTTTATCCGCTTTTTTAAATAAAATTATTTTGCGTTTGTTTCTGATGGATTTGGAAGAAATGGTATTGAGCCTAGCTACAACGACTTTGTGATCACTAATCCCTGTACAGTCATGATGCTCTCTATCAGCTCTGGATTGTTTGTGGCTAAGAGGTCAAGTGTGTTTTCGCAACCATTTACAATTCGCGTGGGTTCGTGGACTAACTGCTCGAAATAATTTTCGGAGAAAACATTTAGGACAATCTCGGAAGACGTTTTCTGCCTACCACCGGTTTTGAACAAGTATTTTTGTCAACATACCGAGGGTAGGTTGAAGTCCCCACCAACTATAACCGTATGAGTGGGGTATTTATTTGTTACGAGACTCAAACTTTCTCTGAACTGTTCCGCAACTGTATCATCGGAGTCTGGGGGTCGGTAGAAAGAGCCAATTATTAACTTAATTCGGCTGTTAAGTATAACCTCCACCCATACCAATTCGCACGGAGTATCTACTTCGACTTAACTACAAGATAAACCACTACTGACAGACACAAACACTCCACCACCAATTCTGCCTAATCTATCTTTCCTGAACACCGTCTGAGACTTCGTAAAAATTTCTGCAGAACTTATTTCAGGCTTTAGCCAGCTTTCTGTGCCTTAACGATATCAGCTTCTGTGCTTTCTATTAGCGCTTGAAGCTCAGGGACTTTTCCAGCGCAACTACAACAATTTAAAACTATAATTCCGACTGTTCCTTGATCCAAGCACGTCCTGTAATTGCCAAGCACCCTTTGACATTGCAGCCCATCCCGCACTTTCCCGATGCCTTCTAACCTAGAAAACCGCCCGGTCCACGCCACACAGCCTCCGCTACCCGTGTAGCCGCCAGCTGAGTGTAGTGAACTCCTGACCTATTCAGCGGAACCCGAAACCCCACCACCCTATGGCGCAAGTCTAGGAATCTGCAGCCAATACGGACGCAAAACCGTCTGAGCCTCTGATTCAGACCCTCCACCCGGCTCTGCACCAAAGGCCCGCAGTCGGTTCTGTCAACGATGCTGCAGATGGTGAGCTCTGCCTTCATCTCGTAAGCAAGACCGGCAGCCTTCACCACATCAGATAGCTGCTGGAATCCAGAGAGAATTTCCTCAGATCCAAAGCGACACACGTCATTAGTGACGACATGTGCCACCACCTGCAGCTGGCTGCACCCTGTGCTCTTCGTGGCATCCGGAAGGACCCTTTCCACATCAGGAATGACTCCTCCCGGAATGCACACGGAGTGCACACTGGATTTCTTCCCCTCCTTAGCTGTTTTGGCCATCCCTCTCTCTGAGGGTATAGTGCTTTGAACCAATGCATAAGAAGTGTGTCAGATATACCATTTCTTTTTAAGGCCTTTGAGCGTAATTGTGTTGCACAAAGTCAGTTACCTGTGAAAGCTGTTATTTCTAATCAATAGCATGTGTTGAGATAGACTCAGTGCTCACTGTTTTGAATCCTTAGATACGTAGGAGTACTGTGCACATCACATACCTGTTAGGAAATCTGAATAAAGAACTCTTAACGTTCGTTACATGCGCTTAATAAAGAGTACCATAAAATTAATTTTACACATTATTTTTATATTTTTTAACAATTAACTGAAGAGCGATGCATGTAAATAATACAAATAGGGGTAAACGAGAATTTTCACAACAAGGAAATAGGTTATGGTGACTCATAATTATAATAGTACAGGATTATGTGATAACACTGGAGTATGATTCCAGGTATAGAAATGACTGATCAGTTAGCCCAAATCGAATCGGGACTGAATGGCATGATATTATTCAGATCTGATTCGAATTGATCCAACTGAGCACCGTGTTTCCACAAGTTTTGATTAACCTTAATTTGTTGTACATAGCTTATGATTCACTTTAAAATAGGCAATTATTGTTTCAAGACTGACTGCACATAGAAAATGCTGTTTTAGCATATTTTCTTTGACAGTTTCAAATATTTATGCATAATTTCAGTTTCATAAAAATGTTCCAATCAACAGTTAGGGTATGTATACGTGTCTGTTCCAGGAGCCGGCCAACTACGAGTTCAGCTACTCGGTGCAGGACGGCCAGACGCTGAGCGACTTTGGACAGGAGGAGTCCAGGCAGGGGGAGAGCGCCCAGGGCCAGTACCGCGTGCTGCTGCCCGACGGCCGCAAGCAGATCGTCTCCTACCAGGCGGACGAGGGCGGCTACAGGCCCACCGTGGAGTACCAGGACACCGGACTCACCGCCTACTCCGACGGCGGATACGGCTACGGCAGGGGGCGCGCTGGAGCTGGAGGTAGAGCTGGAAATGGAGGATATCACTACTGAGGATACTTTTACACTGTACAACCGTGACGATTCTAATGTTCAATGAACAGGTACATCTATTGTATATGCTACAGTATGTATCTCTGTGAGTAATGCCTAATACATTTTTATATACCTGAAGAAATACCTGTGTGAGAGTGTTGTAAATACATTTATATTTTTTGTACATAGTGGTTTGAATAAACAGATAATCAGTTATATATCTTACATTGTATATCTCTTATTTCCTTCGGTGTTTTCCAAATGTACCCTACATCATGTATGCTGACAAAAGAAACTATTATTTTCATGTAATTCCACTTTTAGTCATATAGCTTGGCAAAGGCATATTGGTGTTAACGAATTTACAGATTTTATACGTAGGGCATAACAGAGAAACATTGATAGCGATCGTATATTGTGTAGGTCGTAACGTGTTCACTTTTTAAGAACACATCTTGGTCCAGAACTGAATAGTATCGGCGATCTGGGAATCAACACTTGAGAACATTGGCATCAGTGTTTCATCAGATTGTTTTTGTCTCCTGATCAGTGATGCACACCACTAGCCATTACTGCAAAATGATCGCATTACTATGACTGTCGAAACCTTAATACAGTGAGCAGGTCTTTTAACTGATAATTTTTCAAGACTGAATACATGTCCAGAAATTCGTGACTTCGGCGCTGTTTACATCCAAAAGGAGCTCACAAAACTTCATTGGACTGTTGTTCCTCATCCACACTACAACACCTTTCCACTTTCGTCTATTTGGTCCAATGAAGGATAAACTCAGTGGGTAGCCTTGCGTGGTTTATGGGGATGTTACTGCTGCAGCAAAACGTTGGCTCTGGTGTCGTCCACTACAGTTGTACCATGCTTCGTACAGGTCCTCCCAGTAAGATAGCGTAAGGCCGCCGCATTGACCGGAGATGATGTTCCAAAATAGGGTTTTATAGCCAAAATAGTGGCGAATAATATGGCGTATTGTAAAGTGGCATGAAACCAATCAGGTTCTGCATTACGTGTTGAACGCCCTTCGTATTATTGGGACAATGTCGTATTGTCCCAGACACAAGTCTAAATCATTATTGTGGTATGTGTGTATGTAAGTGAGTGTGTTTCATTGTGTGTGTGTGTGTGTGTGTGTGTGTGTGTGTGTGTGTGAGAGAGTGAGAGGGGGGGAGGGAGAAACAGAGATCGCAGCGAAGATTATTGATATATTACTGATCGAGAAACACGTATTCACTACAAAAGTATGTCTGTTCTGATTGGTACATAAATATTGACTTGAATTATATTAGATAATTTTAGAGGACGTTTTGCAGCATGGGAAATAATGTATGTGAGACTAAGTAGTTAATAAATCACATCTATGAAATAAGAATGTCCAGCATGATCCAACAAATGAACAAAGTAAGTAACAGCTACAAGAAACATAAATCATTAGTAAAATGACATGAAGGTAAGACTACGTATTTTATTAGCTCGTAATCAAATGCATTTAGGCCACGTGGTGAATGCTACACCGAAACTATACACTAATATTTGTAGAAGTATATGCGATATGTGCATAACAAAGGAATGAGAATCTTAAAAAACTACATGATAGCTTGTTGTTGTTGTGGTCTTCAGTCCTGAGACTGGTTTGATGCAGCTCTCCATGCTACTCTATCCTGTGCAAGCTTCTTCATCTCCCAGTATCTACTGCAACCTACATCCTTCTGAATCTGCTTAGTGTATTCATCACTTGGCCTCCCTCTACGATTTTTACCCTCCACACTGCCCTCCAATGCAAAATTACTGATCCCTTGATGCCTCAGAACATGTCCTACCAACCGATCTCTTCTTCTGGTCAAGTTGTGCCACAAACTTCTCTTCTCCCCAATCCTATTCAATACTTCCTCATTAGTTATGTGATCCACCCATCTAATCTTGAGCATTGTTCTGTAGCACCACATTTCGAAAGCTTCTATTCTCTTCTTGTCCAAGCTATTTATCGTCCATGTTTCAGTTCCATACATGGCTACACTCCATACAAATACTTTCAGAAACGACTTCCTGACACTTAAAGCTATACTCGATGTTAACAAATTCCTCTTCTTCAGAAACGCTTTCCTTGCCATTGTCAGTCTACATTTTTTATCCTTTCTACTTCAATCTTCATCAGTTACTGTCCTCCCCAAATAGCAAAACTCCTTTACTACTTTAAGTGTCTCATTTCCTAATCTTTTTCCCTCAGCATCACTCGACTTAATGTCGACTACATTCCATTATCCTCGTTTTGCTTTTGTTGATGTTCATCTTATACCCTCCTTTCAAGACACTGTCCATTCCGTTCAACTGCTCTTCCAAGTCCTTTGCTGTCTCTGACAGAATTACGATGTCATCGGCAAACCTCAAAGATTTTATTTCTTCTCCATAGATTTTAATACCTTCTCCGAATTTTTCTTTTGTTTCCTACACTGCTTGCTCAATATACAGATGGAATAACATCGTGGAGAGACTACAACCCTGTCTCACTCCCTTCCAAACCACTGCTTCCCTTTTATGTCCATCGACTCTTATAACTGCCATCTGGCTTTTGTACAAATTGTAAATAGCCTTTCGCTCTCTGTATTTTACCCCTGCCACCTTTAGAATTTGAAAGAGAGTATTCCAGTCAACGTTGTCAAAGGTTCCAATGGAATGTTATACTCCTGGGGCCTTGATTCGACTCAGGTCTTTCAGTGCTCTGTCAAACTCTTCACGCATTATCGTATCTCCCATTACATCTTCACCTACATCCTCTTCCATTTCCATAATATTGTCCTCAAGTACTTCTCCCTTGTATAGACCCTCTATATACTCCTTCCACCTTTCTGCTTTCCCTTCTTTGCTTAGAACTGGGTTCCATGTGTGCTCTTGATGTTCAGACAAGTGGTTCTCTTATCTCCAAAGGTCTCTTTAATTTTCCTGTAGGCAGTATCTATCTTACCCCTAGTGAGATAAGCCTCTACATCCTTGCATTTGTTCTCTAGCCATCCCTGCTTAGCCATTTTGCACTTCCTGTGGATCTCATTTTTGAGACGTTTGTATTCCTTTTTGCCTGCTTCATTTACTGCATTTTTATATTTTCTCCTTTCATCAATTAAATTCAATATTTCTTCTGTTACCCAAGGATTTCTACTAGCCCTCGTCTTTTTACCTACTTGATCCTCTGCTGCCTTCACTACTTCATCCCTCAAAGCTACCCATTCTTCTTCTACTGTATTTCTGTCCCCCCGTTCCTGTCAATTATTCCCTTATGCTCTCCCTGAAACTCTGTACAACCTCTGGCTCTTTCAGTTTATCCAGGTCCCATCTCCTAAAATTCCCACCTTTTTGCAGTTTCTTCAGTTTTAATCTACAGGTCATAACCAAGAGATTGTGGTCAGAGTCCACATCTGCCCCTGGAATTGTCTTACAATTTAAAACCTGGTTCCTAAATCTCTGTCTTACCATTATATAATCTATCTGAAACCTGTCAGTATCTCCAGGGTTCTTCCATGTATACTGCCTTCTTTTATGGTTCTGGAACCAAGTGTTAGCTATGATTATGTTGTGCTCTGTGGAAAATTCTATCAGGCAGCTTCCTCTTTCATTTCTTATCCCCAATCCATATTCACTTACTATGTTTCCTTCTCTCCCATTTCCTACACTCGAATTCCAGTCTCCCATCACTATTAAATTTTCGTCTCCCTTCACTATCTGAATAATTTCTTTTATTTCATCATACATTTCTTCAATTTGTTCGTCATCTGCAGAGCTAGTTGGCATATAAACTTGTACTACTGTAGTAGGTGTGGGCTTCGTATCTGTCTCGGCCACAATAATGCGCTCACTATGCTGTTTGTAGTACCTTACCCGCATTCCTATTTTTCTATTCATTATTAAACCTACTCCTGCAATACCCCTATTTGATTTCGTGTTTATAACCCTGTAGTCACCTGACCAGAAGTCTTGTTCCTCCTGCCACCGAACTTCACTGATTCCCACGATATCCATTTCCCTTTTTAAATTTTCTAACCTACCTGCCCGATTAAGTGATCTAACATTCCACGCTCCGATCCGTAGAACGCTAGTTTTCTTTCTCCTGATAACGAGTAGTCCCCGCCCGGAGGTCCGAATGGGGGACTATTTTATCTCCGTAATATTTTACCCAAGAGGACGCCATCATCATTTAATCATACAGTAAAGCTGCATGCCCTCGGAAAAATTACGGCTGTAGTTTCCCCTTGCTTTCAGCCGTTCGCAGTACCAGCACAGCAAGGCCGTTTTGGTTATTGTTACAAGGCCAGATCAGTCAATCATCCAGACTGTTGCCCCTGCAACTACTGAAAAGGCTGCTACCCCTCTTCAGGAACCACACGTTTGTCTGGCCTCTCAACAGATACAACTCCGTTGTGGTTGCACCTACGGTACGGCTATCTGTATCGCTGAGGCACGCAAGCCTCCCCACCAACGAGAAGGTCCATGGTTCATGGGGGGTGGGGGGGGGGGAGGGACATGATAGCTATAGGAGCAAAAATGTAATTAACATACACATCCTGACCATAAATAAATAATTAAGACCACTAACGGTAAATGAAAGGCAGAAAAATATTTTAACATATATTAAGTTAAAAAAAAAAAATCCTCCCCATGAACCATGGACCTTGCCGTTGGTGGGGAGGCTTGCGTGCCTCAGCGATACAGATGGCCGTACCGTAGGTGCAACCACAACGGAGGGGTATCTGTTGAGAGGCCAGACAAACGTGTGGTTCCTGAAAAGGGGCAGCAGCCTTTTCAGTAGTTGCAGGGGCAACAGTCTGGATGATTGACTGATCTGGCCTTGCAACATTAACCAAAACGGCCTTGCTGTGCTGGTACTGCGAACGGCTGAAAGCAAGGGGAAACTACAGCCGTAATTCTTCCCGAGGACATGCAGCTTTACTGTATGATTAAATGATGATGGCATCCTCTTGGGTAAAATACTCCGGAGGTAAAATAGTCCCCCATTCGGATCTCCGGGTGGGGACTACTCAGGAGGATGTCGTTATCAGGAGAAAGAAAACTGGCGTTCTACGGATCGGAGCGTGGAATGTCAGATCCCTTAATCGGGCAGGTAGGTTAGAAAATTTAAAAAGGGAAATGGATAGGTTAAAGTTAGATATAGTGGGAATTAGTGAAGTTCGGTGGCAGGAGGAACAAGACTTCTGGTCAGGTGACTACAGGGTTATAAACACAAAATCAAATAGGGGTAATGCAGGAGTAGGTTTAATAATGAATAGGAAAATAGGAATGCGGGTAAGCTACTACAAACAGCATAGTGAACGCATTATTGTGGCCAAGATAGATACGAAGCCCACACCTACTACAGTAGTACAAGTTTATATGCCAACTAGCTCTGCAGATGATGAAGAAATTGAAGAAAAGTACGATGAAATAAAAGAAATTGTTCAGATAGTGAAGGGAGACGAAAATTTAATAGTAATGGGTGACTGGAATTCGAGTGTAGGAAAAGGGAGAGAAGGAAACATAGTAGGTGAATATGGATTGGGGCTAAGAAATGAAAGAGGAAGCCGCCTAGTAGAATTTTGCACAGAGCACAGCTTAATCATAGCTAACACTTGGTTTAAAAATCATGAAAGAAGGTTGTATACGTGGAAGAACCCTGGAGATACTAAAAGGTATCAGATAGATTATATAATGGTAAGACAGAGATTTAGGAACCAGGTTTTAAGTTGTAAGACATTTCCAGGGGCAGATGTGGACTCTGACCACAATCTATTGGTTATGACCTGTAGATTAAAACTGAAGAAACTGCAAAAATGTGGGAAATTAAGGAGATGGGACCTGGATAAACTGAAAGAACCAGAGGTTGTACAGAGTTTCAGGGAGAGCATAGGGGAACAATTGACAGGAATAGGGGAAAGAAATACAGTAGAAGAAGAATGGGTAGCTCTGAGGGATGTAGTAGTGAAGGCAGCAGAGGATAAAGTAGGTACAAAGACGAGGGCTGCTAGAAATCCTTGGGTAACAGAAGAAATATTGAATTTAATTGATGAAAGGAGAAAATATAAAAATGCAGTAAATGAAGCAGGCAAAAAGGAATACAAACGTCTCAAAAATGAGATCGACAGGAAGTGCAAAATGGCTAAGCAGGGATGGCTAGAGGACAAATGTAAGGATGTAGAAGCTTATCTCACTAGGGGTAAGATAGATACTGCCTACAGGAAAATCAAAGAGACCTTTGGAGAGAAGAGAACCAAGTGTATGAATATCAAGAGCTCAGATGGCAGCCCAGTTCTAAGCAAAGAAGGGAAGGCAGAAAGGTGGAAGGAGTATATAGAAGGTTTATACAAGGGTGATGTACTTGAGGACAATATTATGGAAATGGAAGAGGATGTAGATGAAGACGAAATGGGAGATACGATACTGCGTGAAGAGTTTGACAGAGCACTGAAAGACCTGAGTCGAAACAAGGCCCCCGGAGTAGACAACATTCCATTAGAACTACTGTCGGCCTTGGGAGAGCCAGTCCTGACTACACTCTTCCATCTGGTGAGCAAGATGTATGAGACAGGCGAAATACCCTCAGACTTCAAGAAGAATATAATAATTCCAATCCCAAAGAAAGCAGGTGCTGACAGATGCGAAAATTACCGAACTATCAGTTTAATAAGCCACGGCTGCAAAATACTAACGCGAATTCTTTACAGACGAATGGAAAAACTGGTAGATGCAGACCTTGGGGAGGATCAGTTTGGATTCCGTCGAAATGTTGGAACACGTGAGGCAATACTGACCTTACGACTTATCTTAGAAGAAAGATTAAGAAAAGGCAAACCTACGTTTCTAGCATTTGTAGACTTAGAGAAAGCTTTTGACAATGTTGACTGGAATACTCTTTTTCAAATTCTAAAGGTGGCAGGGGTAAAATACAGGGAGCGAAAGGCTATTTATAATTTGTACAGAAACCAGATGGCAGTCATAAGAGTCGAGGGGCATGAAAGGGAAGCAGTGGTTGGGAAAGGAGTGAGACAGGGTTGTAGCCTCTCCCCGATGTTATTCAATCTGTATATTGAGCAAGCAGTAAAGGAAACAAAAGAAAAATTTGGAGTAGGTATTAAAATTCATGGAGACGAAGTAAAAACTTTGAGGTTCGCCGATGACATTGTAATTCTGTCAGAGACGGCAAAGGACTTGGAAGAGCAGTTGAACGGAATGGACAGTGTCTTGAAAGGAGGATATAAGATGAACATTAACAAAAGCAAAACGAGGATAATGGAATTTAGTCCAATTAAATCGGGTGATGCTGAGGGAATTAGACTAGGAAATGAGACACTTAAAGTAGTAAAGGAGTTTTGCTATTTAGGAAGTAAAATAACTGATGATGGTCGAAGTAGAGAGGATAAAAAATGTAGACTGGCAATGGCAAGGAAAGCGTTTCTGAAGAAGAGAAATTTGTTAACATCGAATATAGATTTATGTATCAGGAAGTCGTTTCTGAAAGTATTTGTTTGGAGTGTAGCCATGTATGGAAGTGAAACATGGACGATAACTAGTTTGGACAAGAAGAGAATAGAAGCTTTCGAAATGTGGTGCTACAGAAGAATACTGAAGATAAGGTGGATAGATCACGTAACTAATGAGGAGGTATTGAATAGGATTGGGGAGAAGAGAAGTTTGTGGCACAACTTGACTAGAAGAAGGGATCGGTTGGTAGGACATGTTTTGAGGCATCAAGGGATCACAAATTTAGCATTGGAGGGCAGCGTGGAGGGTAAAAAATCGTAGAGGGAGACCGAGAGATGAGTACACTAAGCAGATTCAGAAGGATGTAGGTTGCAGTAGGTACTGGGAGATGAAGCAGCTTGCACAGGATAGAGTAGCATGGAGAGCTGCATCAAACCAGTCTCAGGACTGAAGACAACAACAACAACAAGTTAAAAAAGTGTCTGGTTATTGAATTTCGTCAAGTATGTTTATCGAGTAAGAGGATCAACAACATCTGTCACTGGTAAAATAACGAACAGTTATATGTTCCATATTGAAAAGTATACACAGTGTAAATTAATAAATTTTTTCTAAGAAAATATGGTATTGAACCACAGATGGTCAAATGGTAGCGTAGCTATTCAACAGCGATCGTTCAATCAAGGTGTTATAGGTAATGTTAGGAGTAACTTCAGAGCGAGTGATGTATGGGGGACTTTCAAGTGTAAAGACGTGATGTATCTGATGTGTGCTGGACATATACTTACTCGATATAGATAGTAATGATTTTTTTAATTTGTAATATACAATAATGTTTGCGAACTGTAAAAGAAAGTGTCAACTGATGTTGGAAATAATTAAGGTGAATAAAGTTGTTTTATTATTAATGAAATGTGAGTGTTCATAAGAGATGATTCAGACAATGTATAGCACTCAGACACAATGGTTTTGTAGTGCTAATTGTTAATGTGTAATCAGTTAACTATGAGCATTATTAATTTTCAGAGAGTCAGAATACAAGATGAAGAGTTAGTACCGTAGTGTTACTTAACCCAAATTAATACTAGTTCCGAGATCCATGTCATTTTTTATTAATTATTTTTCTCAAGAAGATATTGTCTGAGTCATATTCGATTTAACTTAAATGTATGCTAAACAACAGTCTCACACAACAGCTATTTGCCACTGTACAATTTAAAGTGCTAACAGAGAGCAGTGCGAAAGGCGTTGCCTTTGCTCAGATAAAGGTAAGAATTTTTATTGTTTCAGCGAAAGCATTCGTTAAACACAGGGACAGTTATTTTGAAATTGATAAAATTTTGCTTTATTTCCAGGTCCAGTTTCAAACCAATAGTGTTGCACCAAATTCAGTTGTTGAGTTACGTAAATTCATGCGGTTTTGGTTTAGTTTAAAGTTATTGACAGTTTACATTCTCGCACCTAAGTTAAAATTCCATTCTCGCAGTCAGAGAAGTTCAGTATAGAGCAAAGTGCATAAGCGACGAGATAAAATAGACGTTCACTTGCCATTCCCCTTCTAACGGTTGTGTTCAGACTACTGTCAGTTAAGTAATTACAATCATTTTTCAAAGTTACACGATTCATTTGGCAACAACATTCTGCTGATGGAATTTTTTTTGGAATCTCTTGAAATAATATAGCCAGGTATACGCTCTGCTCTTTGTTAATTAGTAAGTGCAGTTAGCAATTTTGGATGCGCACTTACTATTCTGTTGTAATTTAATTTAATTTAATTTGTATGTGCTTTGATAGCTTTTAATAAAGTGATGTCAGAAGAAAAGAGAGATTACTCTAATGAAACTATGAGGAGTGTAATGAAATTTCATTTAGCCCGACGTGGATCAGCAATCAGCAAACTAGCTCAGTACTCAGGGTGGTTACGGAATTATAAAGAATTAATTGTCTCTCTTTTGAATCATCACAGATATTCCTCAACATATATGAAAAGTATAGTTAAAACTCATGTACTTATAGCACCAGATAATATTTCGTAGGTCCGTTTAATGTGAAGTAAGAAAAACTTTGGATCGTGGTTTCGTCTCGAATACCAATTTAAGATAACAAGCATAAACTTTTGGTGATGAAATCTTATACTAGAACTAGAATCTTGTGACCAGGCCTTTCTGCGTGGGATTTTATCTCGAAACCTTGAGAAAATCTGAAAGCGATATATATTAAATTATTCGTTGCGGCCACATAGCTCAGCTCGTGGAATCTGAAAGAAAGTTCACTGTCCTAGCCGGCGCCACATTTCGAAGATGAGCTGAAAGAAAATTACTAATTATTTTCTAATATGGTGCTTAACAATGGTCAATGTTCTGTTAAGGCCACGTCTGCTCAAAACTAGCAAGGTTTAGGTTTACAAATCATTGTGTACCGTACACAAATTTAACGTCATGAACAACAATATTTTAGTTTCGTTTACAACTTACATACACTGTTACAGCGAGATTAACCTCAGACACTCATTCTTTCCTCTTCCGGTCAAAGAACAGGAGAACACAAAAAAAGTTCAGTCACAGAATCTCGAATTACATGGAATATAGGGCAACACAATGCATTTTCTAATCTTTGGCATAATCGCCACTTATTCATACAATAATTATTACTACATGGAATTTAAAAATTTCAAATTCATCACAACTCCAAGAGATAGAGTACAATTGCTCCCTGGGGTGGCTGGGAAAAAAATTATTTATGCATAACAGTCAGACCACATTACTGTTCGATTATAGTTTTAAATTTCACAATATTGTACGTGTTTGTTTCTCAGATGACTTTTCCAAATATAGGTTGCACACAGTAGCAATTAACATATCTGCTTTGCCATTTTGTAAGAGAAGGTAGCTACAATAATTCCCTCCCCTTGTGGTAAATGTTTCATTCTGGAAAGGTATTAACAAATCTCACCCGAAACTGAATTGAGTTAACCCCCCTATTTAGGTTAGCGGTCATGGGAAAACGGGGAATTAAAACCAGGCTAGGGTCTTCGGATTGTATGGCGACATTCATCCACTGTCTCCGAAAATCCCAATTGATATTTTGCTTCTATTCAAGGACATGTTGATCGAATGTTCCCCCAGTGAAACACACCCAGGAATACAACATGGGAAAACAGTGAAATTATGATCACACAAATGGAAATAAAAAACTATCTCCTTGTAGGTGATAAGCAGAGCATTTTTCACTTATACTGGAACACACACTTCGAATGATACTACTGAAGCTTGTTACCGTAACACACGTGCACTCATCACAAGTAATACACGTCTTCGATCTCCGATTTTGAGCCCTGGCGACGCCGGTGTGACGAAGACGGTGGTGTGACGATACTGCAATTGGCCGAAGTCCCAGCACCCTCCCCCCTCCCTTCTACACAACGCGGACCAAATTGGTCACCTGATCAGCCCCTACTCTCGCGCTGTCTCAGCATCGTGTCCGTTGCAGGCGCAAAACATGAAGTAACCAACGCTAACATTAATTTTAACTATTTACGTAACAGATGTTATTAACTAGTGGGAAAAAAGTATTGTTTAGTGGTCCATTCATCCGATATTCGACATGAGTGTTCGTTTTATTGTTTTGTAATGTATTTAATTTTCCTAGCCACCTTTAGTCCAGTTTTCGGAACACTGGGGATTTTCTGTTTAATTCCTTTGAGAATTACACGGTCTATTGGTTGATGACTAGCAAAGTTTCGCACTCTTAGAGTGTCCCGTAAAGTCCTGTATTGACTTTACGTAAAATTCCAACTCTGTGACGTTGTTCGCATCATGTGCTCACACAGTTGTATAACATTCACTGATTTTTCTACCTGACACTATGGTTGGCGTCCAAAAGTAGATTTACTTTTGTACAAACTAACTACAACATTCACAGTGTCCACTAGCTGTAACATATTTTAGCATCACATGATATTAATATTCATATTATTCCGTTAAGTCATCATTGCTGCAAAGCCGTAATCCTATTACACTAAATATCAATTTATTTTAAATGAATAATTGAAATTACTATGCCAACCTTTATACTCAGATTTCATAATCTTTTCCTCTTTAAACTTTTAAGTGGTAAAAGTCAACATTGAGACAGTCTTTCACTGTCTTTATGAGGTTGCTAGACTTTTTTTCACTTTCGTAGCACACATTGACGCTTTTACAAATTAAGCCGGCCGCGGTGGTCTCGCGGTTCTAGGCGCGCAGTCCGGAGCCGTGCGACTGCTACGGTCGCAGGTTAAAATCCTGCCTCGGGCATGGATGTGTGTGATGTCCTTAGGATAGTTAGGTTTAAGTAGTTCTAAGTTCTAGGGGACTGATGACCACAGCAGTTGAGCCCCATAGTGCTCAGAGCCATTTGAACCATTTGAACAAATTAAATTGCTTTATCTATTGTTTCCATCGAAGCATTATGCACCGTATTGTTGTATATATTGGCTTTGTCGTTGACATTACATCTTTCAATTTTACAAGTCATGAGATTAACATTTAGTCCCCATTAGGATTTGATGTTTTTTTCGTAAATTTTATGTCATAGGCTTCCCTCAACCTTTCGTGCCGAAAGTAGACCCTTGGCCATCTGGACTACCGATCCTCAGGCAATTACATGTGTGTTATTCATCACTTTTCACTAATCCTTACTTTTAACTATTTAAAATTCTAAGTGAGGAACCGTTTGCCCGAAAACCAGGTACCTATCGTTCAAATGGCTCTGTGCACTATGGGGCTTAACTTTTGAGGTCATCAGCCCCCTAGAACTTAGAACTACTTAAATCTAACTAACTTAAGGACATCAGACACATCCATGCCCGAGGCAGGATTCGAACCTGCGAGAGTAGCGGTCACGCGGTTCCAGACTGAACCAGGCAAAACCAGGTCTTAGTCGCATGTGCGCAATTCATGCTTACGGTCACATCATTCCTTAAATATCGCATGCAATTACGTGACTGAAGAGCACTGCTGCAGCAGAAAATACTGTTACTCAGATCTCAACAGTCTTCCTCAGTAATTAAAACATGCCTGTTTACATCCACACTGCGAGAAATCAATCAACCGTCACGACTACGCATTGATGCAGGGTATGCACTCCTGTAAGTACTTGGTCGTATTATTAAATCACACCATTCTCCTTCTTACTAAAACTATATAATCACAAAAAATGAAAAAGAAATTCTAACCCTATTATATACATAAAACACTAACATCTCTCCCTTAGTCATCTTTTCAATGCAATTATTTCTTGCTAATTATACTTTGTTTCTGTGTTTAGGGTCATCCTTAAGACAGAAGGACTTATTAATGCGATTCCCTATTATAAAACTACAAACTATCAATGATATTTAAAACATGAATATAAAACCTCATTATTCACTAAAGTGTTCTAATGTTTACATTACATTTCAAGTACAAATATTACTTTTCTTAACTATTTAGCCTTACCTGTACCTACATTTTTAAATCATGATGTGGGTAAAACCCGAGTATTTTGACAGATTCTGGATACAACAGAATGTAGCATCATTCATTCGGGATCCTCTTTATTCTGTAAGGTCCTGTAAAGATCATCTGGCATTTTCTTTAACGACGAAGCTTTCGGGTGCGCCTTTAACAACACGAGATCTTCTCTGTAATGTTGCACTTTATTTAATTGTCGGTCATATCGTAGTTTTCTCAGGTTAGCCTGATGACTCAGTGAAAGCATTGCCTCTTTCATTTTATCCTCGTAACTTTCTATTCTAGGTAGACGAGGTAGGGCTTCAAGCCATTCATTTTTCTGAGAACGATCACACATCAGTTCATCTGGTGTAAAACCAGTGGCATCATGTGGCAAGTTGTAGTAAATTTTTTCAAAAATGTTGAGGTATTCGCTCTATTTCGTACGCTTAGTTGCAAAGAATGTCCTCGTGAATCTATTAAATTCACGAAAAATTATGTCCCCTGGGCTTGGGCGTGGGTGCTTGATCTCCTGATCACTTAAGAACTCCTTCCATTTCGTACTCTTAAAACAGGAATCATTATCCGGTAAGATAGCCATAGGCTTGTCCACTTGTGGAACAAATTCCGTTTCAATCCGCTTAATAATAGGGATAGAGCCTATACGTTTCAAAGCATATAATTTCACATACTTTGTGAACAAGCCATATGTCGCTAGCACATACTTTACACCTCCTCTGGCAGTGGGTAGACGTCCCGTGACATCGACTGATATAAGATTTAGCGGTCTACTCGATATAATACGGTGCAATTTACCTTTTGTACTTTTATTCGTGGTCTTGAGTTTTTGACATATGGTATTGCGTATTAACTCCTGTGCATGTTTTTGTAGGTTCGTATAGTATCAATTCGCACCATTTTTCTTGTATACTTTATCATAGCGAAGTGTCCTCAACAATGGTGTGTATACCAGATTGAATTTTCTAAACTTCTTTCTGGAATACAAACAAACCATTGTTCACACGCAGAATTCTTTCGGTGTAACAAAACATTGTCCTCGATTTTATAATGCCTTTCTAACTCACTATCCTCTCTACCGTTAAGCATTTCTCGCACTGTTCGCCATATCGGATCTGCCTCTTGGAGATTCGCTATGTTCTTACCCATGGACAAATATTTCTGTCGTCGAGTTCCACCCTTTAACAACATTACTTTATATTCTGGTGACCGTTCCACTATTTCAGCGAACTCGCCTAAGCCCTGTGGTAGCCGAGATAATGCATCGGCCACCACATTTTGACTTCCCTTTACACGTCTTATCTCAAATAAATATTCCTGTAATGACAAAATCCGCCGAGCTAATCTAGCATGTAGCAACTTACATGACAGCACGAAACTAAGTGTTTGGTGGTCACTAAGCTCTAGTATCTTTTTTCCATAGTAGTGATACCTACGGAACGCCCAGCCTACTGCCAGATCTTCTAGCTCAGTGGCTGAATATGCTCATTCACATGGTGACAGAACGCGACTAGCGAAACCAATAATCTTTATTCCGGTAGTCGCTGAGGTGTCGTCCACTTGAAATGAACACGCCCCCAGGGCCGTAGTAGAAACATCCGTCGCAATACAAAATGCCTTCGACATATCTGGATGGTGAAGTATCATGGAATCCAAAAAACCTTCTCTAATTTGATCAAAGTCGTGCTTGCATTGATTAGTAAACACCCACTGAGTATTTTTTCTCAATAAGGATAGTAGGCTGTACTGTTCATCAGATGTGTTGGTATGAAGCGTGAAAAAAGGAAGCTAAATCCAGATTTGTCTTCAGCTGTTTACGTTTTGTAGGGTACGGCATACACTTTATTGCTTCTAATTTCCATGGTTCTGGAGGAATAGCCATCGGTGATATTATATGCCCCAAGTACTTTCACTGGTGCCAACCAAATTTTGATTTCTTTAAAATAATCGTTACGCCAGCCTTGAGAATTTATCCAAAACTCGCTTCATTAGAGGCATATGTTCCTTCTAGGTATTTGGGGCTATCAACAAATCGTCCACATAGAGCGTTACTAAATCTAACAACTCTGGGCCCAGCACGGTGTCTAATGCTGAAATAAATTACACCCGCGAGAACATTCAAGCCGAAGGGAAGAACACGAAATTGGTACGTCCTACCACCAAAAATAGAGGCCGTATATTTCCGGCTCTGTTCCGTTAAGGGAACCTGCAAATATGACATTCTCAAATCGACGCTTGAGAGAAATTTCAAGCCGTGAAATCTTTGTACTAGTTCGTCGAGGTTTTCTGCCCTTGTTTTTACCAGTATTAGAATTTTATTGGTGTCTCTAGCATCAAGTAGCAATTTGATCTTCCCATCCGCTTTTCTCACAGCTAGTAAGGCACTACTACAGGGAGAAAGGGACGGTTCAGTTATTCCGCAATCCAGGATTTTCTTTATTTCCTTCAACACAGCTTCGCGTTTAATCCATGGTACGGAATAGGAAGCATGACAGAACGTGTGGCGTGGATATACCTGCATATCATACACATATCCTTGAATTATTCCAAGTTTTTCCGAAAAAGTGCCTGCGTAGATAATAATCGAGACAGCTCATGCTGCTATTCGCTACTTAATTATTCTGACTCCCTGACTTTTAACTGAATCTCTTGTTGTGTTTTAACGATTTTTTCATCATACTGTTCTTTGATTTCAGGATACCACCTCAATGATACATTACCCTGTATATTAAGTACGAAGGGTTCCACTTCTACACGTTCGAACCACCAACAGTACCTATTATGTTTCCCATTGTTTTGATCAATGGTAATTGGCAATTAGTGGTAGGCGTTCGTAGAAAGTACAAGCCCTGAGGGATGTCGATCATAGCGCTTCCTTCCCTCAGTATGTTCCATCCCAGGATGGAAGTTGCAGTTAAATTCTTAACAATGAGGCACGTGCATAATATCGCATCATTTCCTATTTCTATTCCTGGCTGCATCTGAGCTTTGACATTTTGCGACTTTCTCTTTATTGCCCCCGTAATTTTAAAATTTGAACCTGCAACGTAGTCAGTCTTCTATTTTCGTTAATGACATTAAATAAATTCTCAGACATCACCGACAGAGCCGCTCCTGTGTCAATTAAAACCGTTGCGAATACTCCACGGGCGGCCGCTGTGACCGAGGCGCTTCAGTCCGCGCTGCTGGGGTCGCAGGTTCTGTCTCGGGCATGGCTGTGAGTGATGTCCGTAGATTAGTTAGGTTTATGTAGTTCTAAGTCTAGGGGACTGATGCCCTCAGATGTTAAGTCCCATAGTGCATAAAGCCAGTTTTACGTGTACCGCAGCTTGCACGTTCTCGGTTTAATCAATACATTTACTCGGTTCTGTGATACTTCTTCCCCCAAATCCTGGTCGTCATTATAACGCAGCATAGCAATCTGATTAATATTATTTTCTAGTTTGCCTTCGCTTCCGTTCTTGGCCGAGTGCCCAATGCTTAAATCGATCCCCTGTAGTTTTGAAACGTCCCCTTAGAAAAGTTATACAAGACTGTGCTTAAACTGACACACAATAGTTTTTAGCGCAACGCAATCTGACTTTCAAAAATCCCTACGAAAGAATGGCCCTCACTAACATTAACCTATATGTTTCACAAATCACTTACCTCACAAAAATCTTCGTTACCCGAACTACTGCAATACGGGGAGCGCCACTACTGCCAGCTAACTAAAAGATTCAAACTACGGAAGTCACCAACTACTGATAGGCACAGTTAGCAAAAGAAAGATTTTAATAGAGAACAAACAATGTATTTACCTTTATAGTCATAATATATATATCAGTTCATGACACCAATTCTTACAAATTTCATACTCCGCCATCTCTCTCCCACGTCCACCATTACTGGCGGCTCAACTATCTGTCTCGCGTGTGTCGCGCTGTTAACATCCAGCCGCCCAACACTACAATGGCGAGTATTACAACAATGCCAACCAGCCACTGACAGCACACAGCACAGCCAGTGATTTTTCATACAGAGCGCTATGTGGCGTTACCAATAAAAAACCCTAAACAGCCTACTTACATAGCCCCCATGCTCCCCACAAAAAATTTTACAAATTGTTTTGGGCAGTGGCCAATAATGATTTGATAAAATTTTTCATAATTATAATTACAATAACAAAGAAATCAAATGCACACACTTATCGATACAATGTTGGTCAAAAGCTAAAATTTTTTCACAGTCCATAAAGACAGTCCTGAACATTTATCACAGTAAAATTGCAGTGTTTTTCTCAAAGTATGTGCAGTAAAAGGGAATGCACACGGAAGTTGTGGATTTACATGCAGTCTTGAAGAAGTAGTGTTGTCCTTGCAACGGAACTCTTGACATACAGACAGGTAATGGGCCACAACAGAGCAAACCCACAGCAGAGTCAGTCGATGTTTTGAAGATTATTGGTAGGTAAGTCATCACAGAGCAGAACCATTGTAGTCCTGGTAGAGATTACGGTATTGGTGGGCTACCAGAGGTGCAGACCCAGTGCAGTCCTTGTAGAAATAATGGTATTGGTGGGTCATCAAAGGTGTAGACCCACTGTAGTCCTTGTAGAGATGGCCAGCAGCCATGTGTTCGACTGTGCAGGCGCACAATATAATAATATAGCAAGTTCATAACCACCACTTGTGCACTCACAAAAATTGTTTTGAAATGTCCTTAGAACCAGCAGTGCTGTTATTCAGTCCCTTACTGAATTATTAACACACATGCAAACACTATCAGTCCCTACTTCTCACATATTGTCCATATACTATGAGCAACAGAAATGTGAGCAGTAAAATGTAATTTACAAGTTACTTACTTTGATGAAATGGTGTCAATTACAGTTTTATAACATAAGAATACAATAACAAAGGCACAAAATACATCTTTAAAGAACATAACAATACAGATAACATTTGCAGTATTACAGGCTTTACAAAAGAATCGAAATTGCAAATACATCAGAGTTACAAAAATTATGACATAAATACATACATAAAAGATCAGAATAACTTTTGAAACATCAATTTCACACATGAGCATTAAAACAAAACAGAATAAATAATGTGTAAACATCTTTACAAAGTAAATAACATGTTATTAATGCAAATTATATTTGAGGATAACAGTATTCCTCATCTTAGTGAATGTAGCTTAGTATTAGAAAAATTCTGCAACATAAGTCTTATCAGATAAACATAGAAAGACAGGAAGAACATAAATACACAAGGGTACACAAACACATAGTGGGATAACACAAGGAAAGGGCAGGGTTTGTTTTACTGTAGTATTTTGCAAACAAAACTTTCTTTACTTCTCGGAGATCTCCCTTCGTTCTTCATTATTTCCAAAAAGTCCTATCTATACCTGCTTTCTGTACTTTTCTCATATAACCTCTCAGTGCATTTCTTCAAATCTATCGCAACTCATTCTCTTATATAGGCTACCCCCTCTTAAGCTAACTTAAACCTACTGAGCTCAGATGCTTAACTAAGGGACGAGGCAATGCTGCAGCACAAAACAATTAATACAAACAGCAATGACAAAAAAGGCAAAAACAGCAATGAAAAAAAAGGTGCAGGTAAGCAAAGCAAGGAGCAATAAATGTAATAACTTATATCTAAACATGACAAACCCACAATCAGAAGAAATAGTACACTGAAGACAACAACCCAGATAAGGGAAATGTATATTCACATCTTAAAGTCT
Source organism: Schistocerca gregaria (assembly GCF_023897955.1). Classification (NCBI taxonomy): domain Eukaryota; kingdom Metazoa; phylum Arthropoda; class Insecta; order Orthoptera; family Acrididae; genus Schistocerca; species Schistocerca gregaria. The sequence goes on from NC_064924.1 coordinate 450,964,439, forward strand.
ATGTAATTAAAATGGTGCACCACTACTTATTCAATGAAATAAATTACCAAGTACTTGAAACGAAAATTATGTATCCATTTCCTGTGAAGGGCAATGTCTTTTTGTGCTCCCTCATTTTTTTGGAAGTATATCACGAAGTTATTCTTTACTGGGTCTGTAGGCATAAAATATTTATATTAGTACATCTATAAAATTTTACTTTAACCAATGTTGCAGGGCAGCTAGAAACTAGATATTCAACAAAATAGGCAAAGCAAGCGTGAAACGTCATTCAGAATACTGGCAAGTGATCTTTCAAAGAACACAAATTCTGGTCATATGTAAAGGCTGCTAGTGGCACCACAATTAGTGTTCAGTCCAAATGAATGAGAAAGGAACTTAAATTGAAGGGATCAAAGAAAAAGACGAAACGTCATTCGCTAGCCATAAGGCATTTCATAATGCAGTAAACAATCCTCCAACTAGCAAGACAATAGGCGTGAAACGTTTCTAATATCATAAATTAAGAGCTCCACAGTGTAATCGTATGTTTTCAAGTTTGGGCGTATCGTATTTGCGATGCTTTCTACAAAGGAATGAATGTCAATAGCGAGGATAATGGCCCTTTTTTTTACCTGTGTCTCTGAAAGGCACACACTAATGGCTTTCTTTTTGTCAGGTGGTTGTCGCGCAGCTGGGCATTACGTGCAGGTGGTCACTTAACTGTCTTTACGACACCAGTTTCCACTACAGTGGCAGTCTCATATAAAAAAAATTCACAGGTCAAGAATTTGCGTTACACATCAGTTGAAACAAAATCCTATTGATATAACAGTGTCCGAAAAATTTTCGTTGGCATTGTAATACATTCACGCATTTACATACATTTCATAACTCTTAAAGTGCGCTTCTAGGTTTCCAACAACCTTTTTCACAAACCAGCATCCCTAACCTCTACTCATTATTTCTTACCTTATTCATCGACACTTCTTCAATATTCCATCATAACAGATAAGTAGCATAATCAAATAACTCATATAGCATCAGCTTATTGGTCATAAACATACCGTAACAGCATAATACACATAGTCATCGTAATAATGACATCATAACACCTCAGTCAACTCTCTAAATCATCGTAGCTTCCTCCAATAATTTCAAAACCTAAAAAAAATTCTCTGCTCATGTCAAAAGTGTCAACTACCTCAAACGTACTTTAAAAATCATGATCCCATACCAAATATGTCATTCAAAGCTCTCATAGTACCACAATGGTTCCGAAAAAATATGAACAGTTCACAAAGTACAGACAAAATACAATTTCGTAAGTGTGAAGTTATCTAACTGTGTAATTGCGTAAACATCTGTCATTGATGCAGTAGTAAAATGTTTGTCTCTCTCAGTTAAATTATCAGATAGCTGTGTAATTTATGTGTTAGAGAAATATGGTACAAATGTGTAAAGTTGTATAAGCAAATACCATATTAGCTAGGGCACCTTGTGCTTGCCAAACACATGGTACACAAAGTAAGCGTGTACCCCCCTGAGGATTAATGTAATTGTATCCTCAGATGTTAGAGGTTACAGCAATGGAATGAAATGTATCACGGAAAACCTTTGTATCATTGTATTTCAAATATCTTTAACAATAAATGTTTTAAGTACAAAATTAGGCACTCAAATGCGCGTATTGTAGCGCTAAACTGTGCGTCGTGTTGTAAGATAATCTCTGTGGAAGTATTGTAGTTATCGTCCTCCGAAAGCTAAGTTCTACAGAAGTCAATGTACTTACCTCATGATAAACAAAAGTGAAATACTTTGGGTATAGATATCTTAGTTATTACGCTTATTGCCGTGATGAAGAAAGTACTGTGCTGTAACGTATTGTTGTGCTACGGAAAAGACTGTCTCCTTGTAGCTATACCACAAAAGTTACTACTAAAACATGTTTTACTTTCCATAAAAATTAGGAAAAACTGTGCAGATATAAAACAGATAAACTGCAAAAGCAACATTGTAAATTGTCACTCATGAGTAGCGTCGTGATAAAATCGTGTAGCTGTCACATAAACTAACCATTGTGTCATCTGGTATCTCACAGAAAGTACTTTAAATCCAGAATGTATTTTCAAGTAAACCAAAATGTGGCATTAAAATCTCATTAGCAATACTGGTAAATGTTCTAAGTATGTGAGCCTTATATTCGTTACGTAATTGTGCAACTAACAACCAAGAATGTACACACGCAATAACACTGTGATGTCTGTTCACTATAACAATGCACTCGTAAATACTGTCTAAATATGTTCCGTATGTTCTAGACTGGATAGTAAACTTCAAACATTGTTGCATGTTAACAGTTTCTCAGTGTGACAAAGCATACTAGAAATGGGAAGTGAAAAGTTTTATGGCAAAGACGAAGTTAAAAAGCAGATTATCCTTCAATAAACGGTTGTACATGTGAAATGTGGTGTAAACCTTTACTCTTCCTAGTAAGCAGAGTTTCAACTCCAACGCAATTATCATGTGGTATACGTCGGATTCTGTAAGGTCTATTGTAAACTAGAAAGAATTTGTGACTCAAGTGTTTCTTCTTATGTGACAATTTTCTGACCAATATATAATTTCTTTGCATTTGCTTTACCGTGTAATTTTCTCCTTTTGTCTGCAGCAGAATTTATATTTTTAATAGCCAAATCAGTTATGTCTTTGTGTCGAAGATTACGTGTATTCGGAAAAGGTACAAGCTCTCTGATTCTGTTTGGTGGTTCTTTATTCTTCAGTACAAGAACAGGTGGTAAAGCAGTGGAGTCATGAGGCATCTCATTCAGCACGTTTTGAAATAAGTGTAAATATCTGTCCTAATGCTGATGCTTTCTGTGACAATAAAGTCTGCAAAGCTTATTGATTTCTTTCATAATCCGTTCAGACGGGTTACATTGTGGTGAGAACAATGAAATAAAAACAGATTTGATTTTATGGTTACGAAGCATGCGTGACCAAACAGCAGATCTGAATTGCGGTCCGTTATCTGAAATTACTTTACTAACGTGTCCAACTTCACGTAAGAAATTTCTAACAAAGGCGTTGGATACAGACCGTCCAGTGGCTTTACGTAACGCAGTGAAAGAAACAAATTTTGAAGTAAGTTCAACAGCGACTAGAACGTACGAAAATCCATTAGATGTTCCGACAAGCGGTCCCAAGAGATCAACAGCAGCAAATTCTTTTAGTTTAGAAGGAATGATAGGAAACAATGGAGCACGATGAGAGACAGTAGATGGTTTCGCCTTTTGACAAAGTTTACAAATAGACAAGACTCTTCGAATTCTCTTTTCCATATTGTTAAAATAACAAGTCGTTCGAAGAATATGATAACATTTCCGTGGACCAAAATGTGCATAGCTGAAATGAATGTACCAAATGAGCTTATTAACAAAATCGTCTGGAATGCAAAGTACCCATAGCTTGTCATCAACAGTGCATCGTTTGAACAGTATGTTGTTTCTAACCAGATAATAATGCCGAATCTGTGTGTGTGTCTTTTCATGCCATTTACTTTTGATGTCTTTCCAAATCGGATCTTTATCTTGTTCATGAGCAATGTCCTTTAAAGATGTGGTGATGAAGTTTTCAAAGGCGACTTTATAGAATACTGAAATTTCTCTCGAGGTTGCTTTCTTTGTTACTTTTCTCAAGCCCAGCCGGTGCGCGTGACAGTGTGTGCGCAACAATGTTCTCCTTGCTGGGAATGTAGACTATTGTGAAGTGGAATTCTTGCAGAAACAATGCCCAACGTTTTAACCTGTCATGATTTAATTTTGAAGACATAAGAAATAGTAATGCACGATGGTCACTGTATACTTTTACGTGCTTACCATAAAGAAAGAAACGGAATTTGTTAAATGCCCAAACGATAGCTAAAGCTTCTAATTTAGTAACGGAATGATTTTTTTCAGATTTTGTTAGCACTCGGCGAAGGGTCGACATATGAAACGTCCCCTTAGAAAAGTTATACAAGACTGTGCTTAAACTGACACACAATAGTTTTTAGCGCAACGCAATCTGACTTTCAAAAATCCCTACGAAAGAATGGCCCTCACTAACATTAACCTATATGTTTCACAAATCACTTACCTCACAAAAATCTTCGTTACTCGAACTACTGCAATACAGGGAGCGCCACTACTGCCAGCTAACTAAAAGATTCAAACTATGGAAGTCACTAACTACAGATAGGCACAGTTAGCAAAAGAAAGATTTCAATAGAGAACAAAAAATGTATTTACCTCACTAGTCATAATATATATATCAGTTCATGACACCAATTCTTACAAATTTCATAACTCCGCCATCTCTCTCCCCACGTCCACCATTGCTGGCGGCTCTCCTCCAACTGCGCAACGCTACCCGCTGTTAACATCCAGCCGCCCAACACTACAATGGCGAGTATTACAACAATGCCAACCAGCCACTGACTGCACACAGCACAGCCAGTGATTTTTCATACAGAGCGCTATGTGGCGTTACCAATAAAAAATCCTAAACAGCCTACTTACAGTTTGTTGGCCGCTTATCATCTGTAACTTCAACTATTTGCACACTGTGCTACCCAGATTCTTAACCCATGTCGACGTCGAAGTATCTGCCGGCATGAGATTGGCTTCGACATTATTGATCGAGACTTCCTGTTCCTGTCTGTTTGCCGGTGCCGAACAGTTAGCAACCATACTCCGCCGTCACTGGCCACCTCCTTCTTTCATACTTTTGGGCTGAAAATTACTTCTGTAATTCTCCTCCCTCCTCCTCTTCTGATCCATCATACCGCTTCTGTTCTTATTGGGAGAGTAGTTACTGCTTGACATACCATGTACTCTATTTCCATTTCCTCCTTTTTGTCCGTTCGATCTCTCATAGCTGTTACAACACATTCATATCCCCAGTTATTATTCACGTTTTAGTTTCTATAACCGTTATTCCTATGTTTGAGGTTATTAATTGTTCCTTCACAGTTATTATTTTCTTGTCGTGCATCCTCTTATATCAGATCCAAAGAATCCACGACCGACACGAATGTCTCTAAATCATTGTCAGGTACATGTACCAATTCTGTCCATATTGAAATAGGCAACTTGGATTTCAATATCTTAAGCACGTCGTTTGTGGCGATCGGCTCTGACCAGTACCTCATTTTGTTGGTGTACTTCTCAAAATATTTTTTGAGCGTTCCTACCTTGAAATTGCACATCTTAGGCTTATATACCCATTTCCGAAGTCTTTCTTGTATACTAACTGACCAAAACCTGGCAAAAAATGTTGCTCGAACTCGCTAAAAGAAAGACAGTTCTCTGCCACCTCTGATGTCCGTAATGCGGCATCTCCGTTAATATATGAAATAACAAACTGAATGTTTCGCCTTTCGTGCCAATATGCAGGTAACACATTCTGAGAACACTTTATGAATATTACCGGATGAAGAGATTTCTTCGGAAAACACTGAAATTGTTTGTGTTTTAACAATGACTCTTCATGTTTTAGTGTAGCAAGAGTGGGTACATCATTACCCCCATCTATCGGATTACTTCTATATTCATTCACTGCGTATGGACTAAGCCACATTATTTGCTGGCGAATTTGAGGACGTGTCCTGATTTGGCACATTATTTCCACTCTGCTGTACATTAAATGAACTATTACAGCTTGGACTAGGTGCGGTATGGTTCATGATTGTATGATAACTGTCACCCAATGGTTTTCCCATAATCTCGGGTCTTAAAGGTTCGTAGTTTATACTTGTACCTTCATGACTCTTATGTCCAATGTGGTCAAGCATTACTGACTTCACTTCAGCTTCTACCTTTCGTTCTACACTACTGGAAATTGAAATAAGAACACCGTGAATTCATTGTCCCAGGAAGGGGAAACTTTATTGACACATTCCTGGGGTTAGATACATCACATGATCACACTGACAGAACCACAGGCACATAGACACAGGCAACAGAGCATGCACAATGTCGGCACTAGTACAGTGTATATCCAACTTTCGCAGCAATGCGGTCTGCTATTCTCCCATGGAGACGATCGTAGATATGCTGGATGTAGTCCTGTGGAACGGCTTGCCATGCCATTTCCACCTGGCGCCTCAGTTGGACCAGCGTTCGTGCTGGACGTGCAGACCGCGTGAGACGACGCTTCATCCAGTCCCAAACATGCTCAATGGGGGACAGATCCGGAGATCTTGCTGGCCAGGGTAGTTGACATACACCTTCTAGAGCACGTTGGGTGGCACGGGATGCATGCGGACGTGCATTGTCCTGTTGGAACAGCAAGTTCCCTGGCCAGTCTAGGAATGGTAGAACGATGGGTTCGATGACGGTTTGGATGTACCGTGCACTATTCAGTGTCCCCTCGACGATCACCAGAGGTGTACGGCCAGTGTAGGAGATCGCTCCCCACACCATGATGCCAGGTGTTGGCCCTGTGTGCCTCGGTCGTATGCAGTCCTGATTGTGGCGCTCACCTGCACGGCGCCAAACACGCATACGACCATCATTGGCAACAAGGCAGAAGCGACTCTCATCGCTGAAGACGACACGTCTCCATTCGTCCGTCCCGATACCCCAGGAGCAACAGTGTCCCTAATTTGCTGGGAAGTGGCGGTGCGGTCCCCTACGGCACTGTGTAGGATCCTACGGTCTTGGCGTGCATCCGTGCGTCGCTGCGGTCCGGTCCCAGATCGACGGGCACGTGCACCTTCCGCCGACCACTGGCGACAACATCGATGTACTGTGGAGACCTCACGCCCCACGTGTTGAGCAATTCGTCGATACGTCCACCCGGCCTCCCGCATGCCCACTATACGCCCTCGCTCAAAGTCCGTCAACTGCACATACGGTTCACGTCCACGCTGTCGCGGCATGCTACCAGTGTTAAAGACTGCGATGGAGTTCCGTATGCCACGGCAAACTGGCTGACACTGACTGCGGCGGTGCACAAATGCTGCGCAGCTAGCGCCATTCGACGACCAACACCGCCGTTCCTGGTGTGTCCGATGTGCCGTGCGAATGATCATTGCCTGTACAGCCCTCTCACAGTGTCCGGAGCAAGTATGGTGGGTCTGACACACCGGTGCCAATGTGTTCTTTTTTCCATTTCCAGGAGTGTATGTTTAAAGAAATCTCCTCGATGACCGTAGTTAGTTGTTTGACTTTGGCATCGAGAGATTTCTGTACCTCTTTGACCTCGGATACTTCTCCGGCCAAATTATTTCCTTTATCTGGTACATCATTCAAACTTTTCTTCAGATACATATGATTCTATCTTTTCTATTTCTTTATCAATGTGTTCTAATACACGTGGATCCCTGTCATCTACAGCACGATTGAGCTTCTGCACTGACGCTTCTTCGTGTTTGACTAACACCTCGTCCACTTCAGCGATTATGATAGTCTCGACCTGTTCAAAAAACTCATTTTTCCGTTGGATATCTTCTTGGCGCTCTCTTATTCTTTGCTGTTCTATTATTTCCAGTTTCTGGAACAGCAGTGCAAGCATATCGCTGGGATTTGTTAGTTCTGCATGCGTTAAGTTTACTTTCAGCTGCTCTCTAGCAGCTGATTTCACCCGCTGGTCTGACAGTCTTTTCTCTTCCGCCCCCCCCCCCCCCCTCACCCATCACTCCCAGCGATTGTAAACTCTGTTGACAAATATCCGTCTGCGATTTACACTGTCAGGAGGGATCGTAGTTCATTCCGTTTCACTAACTACAGTTCCTCCTGCCAACGAACCGGGAATATTCACCACCTAGTCGCCGGTTTCATAATTATCGCCTTCCAAACCTTTACGTCTTTACTTGGTCTAACCATGGTGCTAACTGATGTAAATTACGTCACACGCAAAATCAGACAATAAATAAACAACACTTTTTACACTAATAGTTACAATCAAAATGCTAGAGGGCCACTACGTGAAAAGTTTGTTATTAATTGCATGCACTTAGGTACTACTGACTAGCTTCACTTAGAAACCTGGTCGTGTGCATTCGATTCCTTACCTCACACTCTATCTTGGATGTAAGGAACAGCTTGGGTCTGCGATCACTCATACAGATTCGCAGTCAGCTTTTCGACGTTCCTGTGCGTGTAATACAAGTAACAGAAACGTTTTATTCATCAATTGCGATTCACTATATGTTTTTATCCATACATTTAAACAATGACAACAATGAAATTATGTCTCATTATTCTAGTTTCGATTTCGGCCCCAGGGATAAGCGTTCAGTGCAATCAGTTGTTGGTGTATATGAGCCGTGCTGTGTAAATGCAAAACATTAACTCTGTAGTGATAAGGATTATCATTGAAACTTCAGTTACACACACTGCATAACACTTACTACCGGCACCACTGTAATGTAATTTAATTTAACTTACATATGCTTTGATAGCTTTTAATAAAGTGACGTCAAAACAAAAGAGAAAAATGCTCTAATAATACTATGAACAGTGTAATGTAATTTAATTTAGTCGGGTGTGGATTAACAATGAGCAAACTAGCTAAGTACTCAGGGTGGTTAGGGGATTATAAATAATTAATTGTCTCTCTCTTGAAGCATCACAGATATTCCTCAACGTATATCACAAGTATAGTTAAAACGCATGAGCTTGTAGCACTAGATAATATTTCGAAGGTCAGTTCAATGTGAAGTAATAAAACCCGTAATTTCAGATCGTAGTTTCGTCTCGAATACCAGTTTAAGATAACAAGCATAATCTTCCGCTGATGAAATCTTATACTACAATTAGAATACTGTGACCAGGCCTTTCTGCCTGGGATGTTATCTCGCAACCTTGAGAAAATCTGACAAATATATTAAATTATTTGTAGCGGCCGCATAGCTCGTGGAATCTAAAAGAAAGTTTAGTGTCCTTACTGGCGGAACGTCTCGAAGATGAGCTGAAAGAAAATCACAAATTTTTTCTAGTATGGCGCCTAACAATGGTCAATGTTTCGTTAAGGCCACGTCTACTCAGGATAAGCAAGGTTTAGGTTTACAAATCATAGCGTACCGTATACAAATTTAAAGTCATGAACAACTATATTTTAGTTTCGCTTACAATTTACGTAGACTGTTACAGCAAGATGAACCTCAGACAATCGTTCTTTCTTCTTCCAACCCAAGAAGAGAAGAACACAAGAACAAAAGTTCAGTCACAGAATCTCGAATGTCCATGGAATATATTGCAGCAAATTGCATTTGTTTAATATTTGTCATAATCGCCAGCTCTTCATATAATAATTATCACTACATGGAATTTATAATTTGAAATTCATGAATACCCCATGAGATACAGTACACTGTGTCAATTATTCCTAACAGATCAAGGGGAAATTGATATATATTTATTGTCTGTTTGCTTGTTCTTAGATTGTATTTGTGTATATTGCCCCGTAGAACGATTAATAGTACTACGCGTAGCTCAGTCAAAGACAATGCCGCAAATACTCATTTGCCAAAAACTATGTTTCAGTGAGCACTACTTCTTACAATAGCGGAACAAACACTGGTAGCAGTTACTTCTGTAAAATATCTGCGAGAATGCATGCGAAACGATTTGAAGTGGAATGATCATATAAAATTAATTGTTGGTATGGCGGGTACCAGGTTGAGATTCATTGGGAGAGCCCTGAGAAAATGTACTCCATCAACAAAGGAGGTGGCTTACAAAAGACTCGTTCGACGTATACTTGAGTATTGCTCGTCAGTGTGCGATCCATACCACATCGGGTTGAGGGAGGAGATAGAGAAGATCCAAAGAAGAGCGGCGCGTTTCGTCACAGGATTCTTTGGTGAGCGTGATAGCGTTACGGAGATGTTTAGCAAACTCTGCAAGAGAGGCGCTCTGCATCGCGGTATAGCTTGCTGTCCAGGTTTCGAGAGGGTGCGTTTCTGGATGAGGTATCGAATATATTGCTTGCCCCTACTCATACCTCCCGAGGAGATCACGAGTGTATAATTAGAGAGATTCGAGCGCTCACAGAGGCTTTCAGGCAGTCGTTCTTCCCGCGAACCGTACGCGACTGGAACAGAAAAGGGAGTTAATGACAGTGGCACGCAAAGTGCCCTCCGCCACACACCGTTGGGTGGCTTTCGGAATATAAATTTAGATGTAGATGTAGATGTACACGACAGTGCATCACACGACAGTCAACAAAAGCGCAGCTTCAAAGCAAAACAGACAAACTAGCTTGAATTTTGCTTTACATACCGATGTCGCAATTAATCAGATGGCACGTTCTAGAAACGTGGAAGCCGCTGACACACATATTGCCCATGTACAAAATTTGCACTCTGATCATTTACCTTTAGAATCTAATCAAAATGACAATACCCAAACGTCAGCGCACATGTCAAATGCTGATACAATTAAACGATTTACGCAAGGTACTTTAAACATTGAGGTCAATTATCGAATAAAGGTATTGTGATGACGTTTAAAGAAATCATTGATCATAGAAGAAGAAAGATAAACGTTTTACTCAAATTAGACACAAAAACCCAGTGACGAAGGTAAGAAATCTCACAAAAACAACAGTAGCTGACACACAGTGTAGGACAACAAATTAACTAATGTTTTGAACAACAAGAAACAGGACGTAATGAATTGCGCAGTCAGAACATTGAGGAAGGTAATCAATTCCAAGACCAAGCTACATTTGCAATCAAAGCGCTAAATGAGGCCATTAACCAACGAAACAAAAAGATCGAACAGATAGGCGAAACTCTCGTTGACATGCAACATGAAATCAGCAAAAACGCACAATCTCACGAAGAAAAATACATAGACTGTTGCTACAATACATTTTTCAGTGATCTTAAAACCATACAAGACACGAACACACGGTTTCAATGCGATTTTACAAGTAGAAACTCGTTTGAGTCAACAACACGAAAAACACCAAGAAGACTTACAAACTGTCACCAGTAGACGTGACCAATTAGAACTTGATACTGATTCTTCCGTAGTCAAATCTGACACATATAAACTTAACAAGTGCCCATAGAAACTGCAGAAACAGATCGACGAAAATGACACCGACGGTACTGCTCAAATTTCATGACTTACAGAAAAATTTGATGACCTTTCGAACAGAGTAAAAATTTCAGAAAGTAATACCGATACTAAATCTGAAGACACATTGCGTTCTCGTTTCATCCAGTCTGAAAAGTTTCAATTTAGGAACCGTGCTATTAATGAGGTGAATTCACGTAACAAAGCACAGAATCGTAAAGTGCACAGCTCACACCGTGAAACTTGCACGTTAAAAGATCAGACATCGTGCAGTCGAGTACATAGTAACCTCCAATATTATCAGGCACAACAGTTTGACACTATACCACTTAGCACAGTCTTTGTAGATTACAACGTGTGAGAGAATCAGACGCTGAACAAGGTCGACAAAACACTTTTCTTCAACAGTACTGACCCTTCACAAAATTTCCCACACGTTGGTTTCGATTACAAGCATTTATTGTCACTACATAAGTTCAAAGTCTTACGCAATAACAAACGAGATCTCCAACCCTTGGACTGGGTACAACAGTTTTCATTCTCTTTACCACCTAGCCGGCCTACTACCCATAAATTGGAATTTATTTGCAGCTCTTTCGAGGGCGAGACCGCCACCAGGATGTGTCCCATTCCAAGACAATGCTTCACGATTCTTTCAAATCCAAACATTATTCCACACTTTTTATTTTTAGAGAGCAGATGAAACAGGAACTTCGAGTCACGCTCGACCAAAGAATCATATAACCAGCTGTTAGTTAATACGTAAGTCCACTACACATTGTTATTAAGAACAACGGATGATAATGCCTTGTTCTCAATTAACGCCAGATCAAAGACATTACAGTAATGGAAAATGACCGACTACATACTACGAATTTTTACTGAGATGTGCGCTCCCGGTAGCTGAGGTGCCAGCGCGACGGACTGTCAATCCTAAGAGTCCTGGTTCGATTCCCGGCTGGGTCGGAGATTTTCTCCGCCCAGGGAATGGGTGTTGTGTTGTCCTAATCATCATCATTCCATCCCCATCGACGCGCAAGTCGCTGAAGTGGCGTCAAATCGAAAGACTTGCACCAGGCGAGCGGTCTACCCGTCGGGAGGCGCTCGTCACACGACATTATTATTCTTATTATTATTATTACAGAGATTTCATTGTACATCCGTTTATTCAACACTACATCTAAACTAGGGTTTTTGGTAGATGGAACTTAATTCTAACTGTAGAAAATACACGGCATTTTTATGTTTTGGCAGTTGCTATCAGTTCTGTAAACTGCTAACTGGTTTGATAATGACTTCTGCTGCATTCACACGAGGTATGAACACACCAATACTGGCTGAACTGAAAGACCGAATAACCACATACGTTGATGACATTTAAACTGCAGAACCTTCCTGGTATGACCAGAACAATAGTCTTCAAGTCTTACTTCAGTCGTTTCTGCGGCCAGACCTCACAATTAATCTTAGTAAATCCCACTTTGGTGAAGCTTCTATTAAATTTCCAGGCCATGTCTTTCCTGCCGATGGAATAGGGTCCGACCTAGAAAAACTTCAAGCAATTCGAGATATTACGATTGCTACTTCAAAAGAGCAACTTCGTAGCTTCCTAGGACTGATCAACTTTTTTCGTTGACTCATTCATTATTCTGCGCTGCATACCATGAGATTATGTCAATTAACAGGAAAACATACTATCTGGTCGTGGGATGAACAAGCTCTTTCTGACTTCTTGAACCTTAAACGTGCACTCTGGAATGCGCCGACACTATCACTCCCTGATCCCACTAAAAACGTTTCGCTCATCACAGACAGTTCCAAAACAGGCGTCGGCGTATACATTTTCCCAGAGATAGAAGAAGATGATATCATTGTTAATAAAGGCATTACCTTTGGAAGCTGGATTCTTTCTGCTGTAGAACGCAACTATTCCATTACAGAGTAGGAAACCTTATCTGTCGTTTGAGCGTTCACTGAATTTAGCCACATTTTGTGTGGAAGACATACCACTGTTTATACTGACCACTGTGCTATTCAATTTCTGCACTCCGAAAAATTTTTTCCAACGGCCTTGGACAGTGGAAGTTGTATTTACAATAATTCGACTTTACTGTAATTCATGTTTCCAGTTCTCAAAATGTTGTGATGGCTTATCCCGTTCTCTTACTACCAGACAACAATGCATTACCATATATTTTTGCCTAACTAATAACAGTATTTTGTACCTACAGCAAGTAGCGTTTGAAAGCTTTATTTATTCATCTCTTAAAGACATTTTCCAAAGAACAGTATCTGGAAAAAATATTAAGAAACTTTTGCATGACAAGAGCCATTCGACAGTCAGACACCACTGCTTAGGACATAATAATATTCTCTTTTGACGTACACACCACATAGCGACAATTTCGTCTTATGTATACCTGAAGATTCAGTCAACAAATTCATTTGGTACTCACACTTAAGATATGTCCATTCTCGTTCACGAGTGTTTCCTCATCCTCAGACAGATTTATTACATTACAAATATGGAAAAACGTATACGACATGTACTGTATTGTATGGAACTGGGGACCTAGAAACGACGAAGAGGCTTCGTCTCCGCCAAAGGCCGCAGTGGTGCACAACCACACAACAGACCACAGCAGTCCACTCACTGCACCGCAGGCCCACTCCGAACCCAGTATTATTTTCCGGTTCCGCCCCCAGTGGAACCCTCCGGAAACGTTTCACACCAGAACTAAATTCTATATTCGTAACATTCACTCTGTTACGTAAAGCTACACCCAAAATTGCTTCAGCAGCTTTTACAAAATATTTCTTACCGATTGTTGATAATTTACAAATGTTGATAATGTAAAAAAAATTATTTTTGCTAAGAGAACACAATTCAGATCAGCTGTATTGACCCGTACTATGAAAGATAGGAAGATTACGCCTGTATACGATCCCGTTACCATGCTTCATCAAATCCATCGGGACACATTATCAAAGCGATTGGTAAGCTTTTTCGTCCATACCATCATAAGAAACACACCGATTGGGATAAATATATTGTAAGTAGGCTGTTTACGTTTTTTATCGGTAACGCCACATAGCGCTCTGTATGAAAAATCACTGGCTGTGCTGTGTGCAGTCAGTGGCTGGTTGGCATTGTTATAATACTCGCCATTGTAGTGTTGGGCGGCTGGATGTTAACAGCGCGTAGCGTCGCGCAGTTGGAGGTGAGCCGCCAGCAGTGGTGGACATGGGGAGAGAGATGGCGGAGTTTTGAAATTTGTAAGAATTGGTGTCATGAAGTGATATATATATTATGACTACTAAGGTAAATACATTGTTTGTTCTGTATTAAAATCTTTCATTTGCTAACTATACCTGTCAGTAGTTAGTGCCTTCAGTAGTTTGAATCTTTTATTTAGCTGGCAGTAGTGGCGCTTCCTGTATTGCAGTAGCTTGAGTAACGAAGATTTTTGTGAGGTAAGTAATTTGTGAAACGTATAGGTTAATGTTAGTCAGGGCCATTCTTTCGTAGGGATTTTTGGCAGTCCGATTGCGTTGCGCTAAAAAGTATTGTGTTTCAGTTTAAGCACAGTCGTATATAAATTTTTCTAAGGGGTCGTTTCATATGTCGACCCTTAGCCGAGGATATCTCACTGGAATCTTCTGGTTTTTTCCTTGTAGTTTGTGTAATTAGAGTAGCTTTTGTTTATTGCTAGCGCGTAATTGTAGCGAGAATTTCCTTTGTAGTTGTAGTTTTTCATTGTTGTACAGTAAAACAGTTGTGGCATTCATGTAGGTTTGCACCAAGTATTTCGCAGCTGCCCTTGCAATTAACTAGGTTTTTTTTTTTTACTACGTCAGTGACACATTTTTACTCAATTACGCAGGTGGATAACTTCAAACTTATGAAATTGTATTTTGTCTCTACTTTGTGAACTGTTCAACCCCCTTTGGAACCATTGTGATACTATGAGAGCTTTGAATGACGTATTCAGTATGAGATCATGATTTTTAAAGTACGTTAGAGGTAGATGACACTTTTGAAATGAGCAGAGAATTTTCTTTAGGTTTTTAAATTATTGCAGAAAGCTACGTCGATTTTGAGATTTTGCTGAGATTTTATGATGTTATGATGACGATGTGTATTACGCTGTTGCGGTATGTTTATGATCAATAAGCTGATGCTATATGAGTTAGTTGATTATGCTACGTATCTGTTGCGATGTAATATTGAAGAAGTGTTGATGAATATGTATATGTGTAATAAGGTAAGGAATAATGAGTAGTGGTTAGGGACTCTGGTTTGTGAAAAAGGTTGTTGTCAACCTAGAATCGTACTTTAAGAGTTATGAAATGTATGTAAATGAGTGAATGTATTACAATGCCGACGAAAATTTTTTGGACGCTGTTATACACTCCTGGAAATTGAAATAAGAACACCGTGAATTCATTGTCCTAGGAAGGGGAAACTATATTGACACATTCCTGGGGTGAGATACATCACATGATCACACTGACAGAACCACAGGCACATAGACACAGGCAACAGAGCATGCACAATGTCGGCACTAGTACAGTGTATATCCACCTTTCGCAGCAATGCGGTCTGCTATTCTCCCATGGAGACGATCGTAGAGATGCTGGATGTAGTCCTGTGGAACGGCTAGCCGTGCCATTTCCACCTGGCGCCTCAGTTGGACCAGCGTTCGTGCTGGACGTGCAGACCGCGTGAGACGACGCTTCATCCAGTCCCAAACATGCTCAATGGGGGACAGATCCGGAGATCTTGCTGGCCAGGGTAGTTGACTTACACCTTCTAGAGTAGGTTGGGTGGCACGGTATACATGCGGACGTGCATTGTCCTGTTGGACAGCAAGTTCCCTTGCCGGTCTAGGAATGATAGAACGATGGGTTCGATGATGGTTTGGATGTACTGTGCACTATTCAGTGTCCCCTCGACGATCACTAGAGGTGTACGGCCAGTGTAGGAGAGCGCTCCCCACACCATGATGCCGGGTGTTGCCCCTGTGTGCCTCGGTCGTATTCAGTCCTGATTGTGGCGCTCACCTGCACGGCGCCAAACACGCATACAACCATCATTGGCACCAAGGCAGAAGCGACTCTCATCGCTGAAGACGACACGTCTCCATTCGTCCCTCCATTCACGCCTCTCGTGACACCACTGGAGGCGGGCTGCACGATGTTGGGGCGTGAGCAGAAGACGGCCTAACGGTGTGCGGGACCGAAGCCCAGCTTCATGGAGACGGTTGCGAATGGTCCTCGCCAATACCCCAGGAGCAACAGTGTCCCTAATTTGCTGGGAAGTGGCGGTGTGGTCCCCTACGGCACTGCGTAGGATCCTACAGTCTTGGCGTGCATCCGTGCGTCGCTGCGGTCCTGTCCCAGGTCGACGGGCACGTGCACCTTCCGCCGACCACTGGCGACAACATCGATGTACTGTGGAGACCTCACGCCCCACGTGTTGAGCAATTCGGCGGTACGTCCACCCGGCCTCCCGCATGCCCACTATACGCCCTCGCTCAAAGTCCGTCAACTGCACATACGGTTCACGTCCACGCTGTCGCGGCATGCTACCAGTGTTAAAGACTGCGATGGAGCTCCGTATGCCACGGCAAACTGGCTGACACTGACGGCGGCGGTGCATAAATGCTGCGCAGCTAGCGCCATTCGACGGCCAACACCGCGGTTCCTGGTGTGTCCGCTGTGCCGTGCGTGTGATCATTGCTTGTACAGCCCTCACGCAGTGTCCGGAGCAAGTATGGTGGGTCTGAAACACCGGTGTCAATGTGTTCTTTTTTCCATTTCCAGGAGTGTATTTATAGGATTTCGTTTCTACACATGTGTAACGCAAATTCTCAACCTGTGAACATATTTTTATATGAGACTGTCACTGTAGCGGAAACTGCTCTCGTAAATATTTCGGTATGAAAGGTAAGTAACTGTGACGTAATGCGTTGTGAGCGTCCAGGTGTGTCAGCCGCCTTGAGAAAAAGTCATTAGTGTGTGCCTTTCAGAGGCACAGGTAAAAAAAAAAGAAGCCATTATCCTCGCTATTGATATTCCTCTGTAGAATGCATCACAAATACGACACGCCCAAACTTGAAAACATATGATTACACTGTGAAGCTCTTAATTTATGATATTTACTGAAATGAAATGATGAGAAACATTTTAAATCTATTGTCTTTCTAGCTGAGAGGTTGCTCATTTTGTTTAATATCTAGTTTCTAACTGCACTGAAGCATTGGTTACTATAAAATTTAATGGATGTACTAATATAAATATTTTATGCCTACAGATCCAGTAAATAATAACATTATGATGTACTTAAAAAAAACGAAGGAGCTCAAAAAGACATTTCCCTTCACAAGAATTGCATATAGAATTTCTTTTCAAGTACATGGTAACATTTTTTTACAATAAATTTTTGCGGTGCACCACTTTAATTATATAGACATTAAGATGTGAATATACATTTCCCTTATCTGCGTTGTTGTCTTTAGTGTACTATTTTTTTTGCTTGTGGGTTTGTCATGTTTAGGTATAAGTTATTACATTTATTGCTGCTTGCTTTGCTTACTTGCCTTTTTTTGTCATTGCTGTTTTTGCCTTTTTTGTCATTGCTGTTTGTATTAATTGTTTTGTGCTGCAGCATTGCCTCGTCCCTTAGTTAAGCATCTGAGCTCAGTAGGTTTAAGTTAGCTTAAGAGGGGGTAGACTATATAAGAAACTAACTATGAGGAATTGGAAGAAATGCATTGAGAAGTTATAAGAAAATGATCTGGCCAAAAAATTAGTGTACAATGGAGAAAAATTATTTTTGAAAGAGGATGTGAACAAAATACAGAAAGCATGCTTGGATAGGATATTTTTGGTGGAAGCAAATGTTGAGATACGACGAAAGATCTACAGAATGAAGTTTTGGGTTGGACTGCAGTACCAAATGTTACCCTGAAAACAAACCCTGTCCTTTCCTTTTGTATTATCCCACTATGTGTTTGTGTATCTTTGTGTATTTGTTTTCTTCCTGTCTCTGTGTACTGTTCATAGAATTTTTTCTCTTCTAATACTAAGCTACATTCACTATGATGAGGAATAATGTTATCCTCAAATAGAATTTACATTTAATAAGATGTTATTTACTTTGTAAAGATGTTTACAGATGTTTAAACATTGTTTATTCTGTTTTGTTCTAATGCTCATGTGTGAAATTGATGTTTCAAAGTTATTCTGATCTTTTACGTATTTACTTATGTCATAATTCCTGTAACACTGTTGTATTTGTTATTTCGATTCTGTTTTAAGGCCTGTGTTACTGCAAATGTTATCTGTATTTGCCTTTAATGATGTATTTTGTACCTTTGTTATTGTATTCTTATGTTATGAAATTGTAATTGACAACAGGTCATCAAATTAAGTAACTTGTAAATTACATTTCACTGCACACACTTCTGTTGGTCATAGTATATGGACAATATGTGAGAAGTAGGGACTGATAGTGTTTGCATGTGTGTTAATAATTCAGAGAGGGACTGGTTAACAGCAATGCAGGTTCTAAGGACAATTAGGAAAAAAACTTTGTGTGTGCACAAGTGGTGTTTCAAAGACTTGCAATATTGTCTGCAAGACTCTTCGATGGTGATTGTGCACCTGCTCAGTCGCAACAGATGGCTGCTATCCATCTCTACAAGAACTACAATGGGTCTGCATCTTTGATGGCCCACCAATACCATTATTTCTACAAGTACTGCATTGGGTCTGCACCTCTGGTGGTCCACCAATACCATAATCTCTACCAGGACTACAGTGGGTATGTTCTGTGATGACCAACCTACCAATATTCTTCAAAACTTCGACTGACTCTGCTATGGGTTTGCTCTGTTGTGGCCCATTACCTGCCAGCATGTCAAGAGTCAGCACTGTCTTTCCGTTGAAAGGACGACAATACTTCTTCAAGACTGCATGGAAATCCACTACCTCTGTGTGCATTATCTTTAACTGCTCAGACTTTGAGAAAAAAACTGCTATCTTACTGTGATGAGTGATAAGGACTGGCTTTATGAACTGTGAGAAAATTTTAGCTTTTGACCATCATTGTATCAATAAGTGTGTGCATTTGATTTATTTGTTATTGTAATTATAATTATGAAAAATTTTATCAAATTATTATTGGCCACGGCCCAAAACAATTTGTAAAATTTTTTGTGGGGAGCATGGGGGATATGTAAGTAGGCTGTTTAGGGTTTTTTATCGGTAACGCCACATAGCGCTCTGTATGAAAAATCACTGGCTGTGCTGTGTGCAGTCAGTGGCTGGTTGGCATTGTTGTAATACTCGTCATTGTAGTGTTGGGCGGCTGGGTGTTAACAGCGCGTAGCGTTGCGCAGTTGGAGGTGAGCCGCCAGCGGTGGTGGACGTGGGGAGAGAGATGGCGGAGTTTTGTAATTTGTAAGACTGGATGTCATGAACTACTATATATATTATGACTATTAAGGTAAATACATTGTTTGTTCTGTATTATCAGTTGTTAGTGCCTTCAGTAGTTTGAATCTTTTATTTAGCTGGCAGTAGTGGCGCTCGCTGTATTGCAGTAGCTTGAGTAACGAAGATTTTTGTGAGGTAAGTGATTTGTGAAACATATAGGTTAATGTTAGTCAGGGCCAATCTTTCGTAGGGATTTTTGGAAGTAACATTGTGTTGAGCTAAAAATTATTGTGTTTCAGTTTAAGCACAGTCGTGTATAAATTTTTCTAAGGGGTCGTTTCAATATCTACACATTTTAAGAAATTATTAACTCCATTCCAAATGAATACATTTTTGTCTGCATAAATGGTATTAAAGAAAGTTGACCTGCGGAACAAAATTACGGAATTAGTTGCATTCTCTGCTTCACGATGACTACGTCACCATGAAGTCATCGACACTGCAGCCAACAATATTAAGCATACAGCTGAATGAAGAAAGAAACAACAGTAACAGGTAAGTCATCTCCGCGAATTTAAAATCGGTAAAGGAGTATTAGTACGTAGTCACCATCTTTCCAACAGAGCCAAAAATGGGTGCAACAAGTTCAAGTTGCTGTGGAGTAGTCCGTACAGAGTAAGAAGTATTCTGCATCTAAATGCTGTTCATGTAGAAAATTTGTGTATGAAGAAGTCATGAGGGAACCATCATATCAATAACGTAAAATGTATTATTGACTGAAATTTTTTTTCTCTGTTTGAGACGATATTTGATACTACACTGTCACAGCATGACGTAATAATTCCTTTTCGATTTTTGTACAATTTTAGCACTTTTATTTCCACTTTGTACTTTGCATTTGTTATGTGTCTAGTAACTTAGTACGATTTTATACACCGCTATATTTTTATAGATACCCACCTTTTAGGTAGAAACTAGATTCCACATGTTTACTGTATATTGCCATTACTATTTACTCATCATGCTCATTTACCGTTTCAGAACAAGTTGTTGCCACGTAAGGTAAAAAGAAGAGAAGTAAACATACATACTTTTTGAAACATCAAGGATATGCAACACGTTAATGGAAAATGAACGTAAGAAATGTAACAAAGATCATCCTTCGTCATATACCAACTAATTATTTCTCTTGCAAGTTTTACAGGAAACAACAAAGTATAGACTTAACGATAACATCTGTATATTACAAACTAATCAATCCTTTTTTTAGTGTGCTACATGAGTATTATAGCAATACCAAGAATGATATGTGCTAACAAGTTTTCTTTCTGTGCTGGATATAAGTTTTAATTTCATTATGGTAATATTTTATAGAGTGATAAATATGAAGACACAATGATGTTCTACTAATGATAATCATGATTATATGTGAATGATAAGGTAAAGAAAAGTGATGACACTTAGGTCACACTGTTATAATGAGAAATGTTTTATGATCATTTGAAGTTAATGAAAACACAACAATGAATTATTGGAGGTAATTTTTTAACTTTGTAGAAGAACATGACATTATGTGATACTCACCTATGTTACTCCTCTTATTACAAAATAACATATGGTTTCGATTGGTAGAGTAGTCATGTATGTTCTGCTTTATATACTGCATGTTTCTGAAACAATGATTCTTTCATATGATATGTACACTATCATTAAGCACCTGCTGATATTACTTTTGTTCACATTAACTTTGCCATTAACAATTCCAGCAAAATAATTTCCTCTTTCTTTACAGGTTCAACGAGCTATTTCTCATCACCCATTGTTTTTTCTTTTGTATGCTTTGCAGTCTATGCTTATACTATATGCTTCTAGTTGCTATGTCATTTCTTTAACATTTTCATATCTAAGCTTAGAATAGTCTTGTGATCACACATTTTCATCTTGCTTTATTCTGACAGACCATTTTTACGAGTATGGACAATAATGATTTTCTTTTGCTGTGAAAATGCAATTTCCTTTGGCTTATTCCCACTTATACCAGTAGGTATGCACAGTCCTTACATCTGCCAGTATTATTTTATTTTCACTTCTCTCTATGAGATATAATATTTGTATGTAGTCAATATTAGCAACAAGTACCTTCTTCAAACTGATGTACCATAAAGAAATTCCACTATGCTGATCTTTATTATGAGCTCTGACAGCGTATAGACTGATTAATTATGAACTACATATTTGTCATTTATTACTGTCCATCTTCATGTACTATTCCCTAGAATAATTTTGTCTGTATTCATTACGTTTTCCACTCTACTTACTGGCACAGTCATTGACATACTATATGTAACCACTACTGTTCTGCGGACAGTCACTAGCAGTAAATTTATTTATCACTAGATTACTACTATAATAGCTTCACTATGAGTGTAAACACACTCTATGTATCATCATGTTAGGTAGTGAACTATGAACATAACTTCTCTCTTTTATATTGATGGCATTGCCATAAATATTGCAGTTTTACCTGCATGACGTTAAGATTTTGTATGAATATGCACATGAGCACTGTCATACCTGACTATTTGTACATTCATGATTCCTAGTCACAGATGTTAGATGGTTAAAGAAAATGCTTCTCAAATTAACTGTGATATTTCTATGCTATTCATAGGCCAAATGCTCATAAAGATATCTATTTCTTTATTAACTACGTCATTTATCCTACATTCCTGAACTTTTGTCAGCCTAGACTTATGTAATGTTATTTGTTGTATTATTACTGACAATTGCCGAAACAACCCTGTCAAATACTTCAAAAGAATGCATCAGAGTTATGAATGGTATATTCACATGGCAAACTAATTTCAAGTTTTGTAAGAAAATATTGCAGTTAACCAGAGATGGTCAGATGTAGTATCGGTTGTGCAGTAGCCTCGCTGCTCAACAGCGATAGCTCATGCAAGATGTTATAGGTAATGTGTTGGTGTAAATTTAGATCGAGTGATGTACGGAGGACCCTCAAGTGTAAAGATACACAGTATCTGATGTATGATGGATATATACTTACTCGCTACAGGCAGTAATGATTTTCTTGTTTGGAAGATACAATGATGTTTGCTAACTGTCAAAGCAGTATCAACAGACGTTGGTAATAAATAAAGTAAAGAAAGTCGCTTTGTTACTAATGCAACGACTGTATTCACAAGCAATTATTGAGACAATGTATAGCACTCACATCCAATAATTTTGTAAAGCTAATTGTTAATGTATAATCAGTTGATGGTGTTATTTATGAGTATTATTAATGTGTAAAGAATCAAATGACAAGTTACTTACCTCAAGTCAATGCCATTTCCCAGATAAATGTCTTTTTAATTAACTATTTTTCTCAAGAAGTTATTGTTTCAGTCACATTCAATTTAATTAAAATGTATGCTAAGCAACAGCCATGTACAATACCTGTTTGCCAACTATAGAATTTAAAGTACTAACAGAGAGCAGTGTAAAGAGTATTACCATTGTGCACATAAAGGTACGAAATTTTATTATTTCAGAGACAGCGTTCATTAGGCACAGGGCAATTGCTTTCAGAACCTTTATTTTATTACCAGGCCCAATTTCGAATCAATAGTGTTGCATCAGATTCAGTTTTTGTGTTACGTAATATCATGCACTTCTGGTTCGGTTTAAAGTTACTGAAACATTTTACATGCTCTCAGCGAAATTAAATTTCCATTCTCGTGGTCAGAGAAGTTCACTACAGAGCAAAGCGCATAAGCGACGAGATAAAATACACGTTCACATGCCGTTTCTATTTTAACAGTTGTGTTGCAGACTACTGTTAGTTATGAAATTACAATAATATCTTAAGTACTCGATTCAATATATTTTCACCATAAACTTCAACGGCCATGAAAAACTCATCTACATAAAAACTATCTGTGGAAGATGCTGAATTATTCTGATTTCCCGTTATGTGACTTTGATGTCTTTAAATTCTTTGCCGTGAAACTGTCAACACCAAAAATACGTTCACAACCGAAAATTCATAAGCTTCATCGTCCTATACGTCCTATATTTAAGATATAGTCGAGGGTGTTTTATGAACAAGAAGTCGAAACTTATTGTCCGCAATTATTCTATTTAAGAGAGGAATGTATCACTTAAGAATAGCTGTGATCTTGTAGCAGATGTCAAAGCTATACTATTACCGGTGGGTACCGAATTTGCTTCACTGGTCTTAGTAAACCTTTACACTGACATAACTATCTATGACAGAATCCAGGTAACTGAAAACAACCTACTAAAACACAGTAAGTTATCCAAGGCGGAGGTATGTGAAGTCAATGAACTGCTAGAACCAATCCTGTGATATAATTATTTCTCTTCTAGCAACAATGTTTACAAGCAAATGATGGTCTAGGAATGGGCAGCTTTGGCAGGAATCCTTGCAGATATTTACATTAAACACACCGAAAATCAATTCTTAAGGTCATAATGTTTGACCAGAGATAAAATACGTTATTACAAAAGGGATAGTGATGATACCATCATCCTGTGCAGTGGTACAGATGAGGAGATTGAAAAACATGCAGATACTCTCAGAAGAATGACAGAGCGATTCCATGACCATGTAACAATTTCATTTTCATAATCTGTAATACGTGCTATGTTTCTGTAAATGTAACATCTTTGAAGGTCTTAATTCTCAAAACTAATATATATTATGCCGTATAATGCACAATTAATGTGTAAGAAAGGGGAGATTTTTTGTGTGATAAATGTAATGAATTAATGTGGAAACAACTGGATACTCCACCTGTGTAGGTACTACAGTACTTAACAATACATGTCGTTTAGTGGCTTCCAATTGTTTCAGCTGGATCTATTTAGTCACCATCACATTATTTTTTTTAAATTTTTTTAACTGTGATTTCCAACATAGTGCACTGAAACATGTAACCGGATGTAAAACAACCTGAAGATGGGCACAAGCCCAAAACCAGTCGAACATTAAATAAAATCAGCTTATACTGTGAACTGTAGCGGTTATATTTTAGAATACATTATATTTAAACTCCAGCTTTACGTAACATACCGTATATTTGATCCAGTTTTCGATAACCATAACCCTTTTCTAATTTATTTTTTCTCTAACTTCCTTGGACTGGAGAACCTCTTCATTAGCTCTAATTCTTTTTTGTTGCGGTAGCCGTATGTTTCTGTTGGTGTGTCGTTGTTCCCGTTTGACAGGACACTTACGTTAAAAGGAAGTTACTTGATGTGATATTAGTGCCAGCGATGTAACTTTAACACAATTCATGGGTTATTACAACTTACAACTGTTGCCATCATTTTTATTACTACAGTTAATATACCAGATGTGATGACTGTGTTTCCTTCCATCTTTTATCACTACTTGGATATTTTTGAACTGTGTGATATATCGGCGGATAACTGGCACAGATCTCAGAAAAAAAAGGTTCAAATGGTTCTGAGCACTATGCGACTTAACTTCGGAGGTCATCAGTCGCCTAGAACTTAGAACTAATTAATCCTAACTAACTTAAGGACATCACACACATCCATGCCTGAGGCAGGATTCGAACCTGCGACCGTAGCGGTTGCTAGGTTCCAGACTGTAGCGCCTAGAACCACACGGCAGATCTCAGTGAAGTGGGGTTTTGTAGCTGGCAGATGAATTTTTATCAATGTTAATGGTTCTTTTAGTGTCAACCGGTATCTTTTGGACTGGTGCCAAAAGCCACCGGTTAGCATCACATTTGCTGCAATTTGGTTTTTATGTCCTAAAATATAATTTTTTTCAGTTGTTTCTCGTTGATTCTGTTGTCACCTGGAATGTCAGTGATTTACACTTCCTTTGTCTCTGCATTTGTTGGTTTGACGTACTGGTGTTCCACCATTCGATAGTGATTTGGGATTTTTCGTTAACATTTCCTGAATTGTTGTCCCACCAGTTCTTTGCAACTTGCAGATAGTATTTTGACATACGCTCCAATGGATTGTTTCTGCCACAGCACTGTGTCTGTCCTCGTAGTCATGCTGAACGGTCTTTCTGCAAGAAACTCTTGAGAAGTTTTCTGTTGCCGTCTTCATTCGGAGCAGATTCTTGGTTATATATCACTTCACGTAGTCTGCCAATGCATGCTTTCCTTCTTGCATTGTCAGTTTCATCTGCAAGAGTCCTCTAACAACAGTTTTTCTGTGCAAGTACAGTTTATCAAACTTAATGTGAGGCTGAGTTCACGATTAACTGTCATGAGTTGTCACGTATTCCTGCCCAGATTCTCCATCTCTACTTGTGTCCAGTGTTATGGGCCAGGTATTGATTGTCTTGATGAGGTTTCCGCGGTAGCGGCTGCTTTTTAAAAATCTTGTAACCTTTGAACATAGCTGCTAAGGTTCAGCGACCGTGTCAGAATTATGTTAGAACAAATAAGCCCTTGGCCACGAATATTAAGTCAAAAATGACCAGGTTTCGACACTAATATGAGCGTCGTCTTCAGAATTAAACTAACTGTTCTAATACATAATAGGTATATAAAACATTAATAAACTAAAGTGTGTACTGAATGGAAAATGATGAAGTACTTAGAAGCCATATTCTAAAAAAATCCAAGGCGGAAAGGCGACGTCGTGAAAAGTTGTAAATAAGACAAGATGGCGAGCCTCTAAGAGCTGCTCGTACCTGAGTTAACACGGGATGCTCTTCGCGGAATGACACGAAATGTGTTCACAGCACCGAATACGAACAACTGTCAGCTGTATAAGGGAATGACAACAATGAAACTTCGTGCCAGACCGGGACTCGAACCCAGATTTCCCGCTTTACGAGAGTGGTCATCTTAGTCATTTCGGCTATCCGTGCACGACTCACGACCAGACCTAAAATTCTATCTGTCGTCGTTCCTGCTACATAAACTGCACTTCTACCTGCTTTATGTAAGTCCCGTTCAAATTTAGAATTAAGAAAGTAACAAATATAAAATGCCAGCACTAGGCGCTGCGTCTATATATTCAGCGGGAAACAAATTCCGATGCCGTAGCTGACCTTAAAATTCTAGAATTCAACGAGTGAAGAAAAAAATTTAATATTTAGCGCTGTGGCCATTTTCTCTGCTTTTTTTCCAGTACCAAGAAACTATACTGTACACAACACCTCTCCCAGTTAAACGCGCGTCCAGAATGTTCGGCAGAGATGAATCAATCAAGCAGGAGAGTTAAGTGACGGAGTGCAAATTATACGATTTTCTTCTTACAAGATTTGACTGGTAACACGAAATACAATAAATAGAATCTAACAGGACGAAGATCTGACAAAATAAGAGTAACTAAAAACTAAAAACTATTCGCCTACGCCCTAAAATGATAAAAAAAGCAGTTACATAAGAGAGTTCCTAGATTGTAATTATCATCACTGACCGCTAAGGCGTTTAGAATGAGGAATGCAGCAGATGCATGAAACAGCTAAGAGATTACAATTACATAACTTGGAGGGAGTAACCACAGCGAAGTTGGTGCTGGTCGGTGTAGAATCACAACGGCAAAGGTACTACGGTCCAAGAGTCCTATGGGGTGGCATACAACGCTGACAATCCTGTCCATGACACAGGAGCGGACTAGAAGGGCGTCTATGTCTGGAAACGACTAAACATTCAACACTACCGCAGTTATACTGCTCAGCGAGTTGAGTAACTTTATAATACACACGCACTGTGTATATCACAAAGGATGGCAGAATTGAAAAATAATTCCAGAAATTCTGCCTGGTCTAAGAAACCCAAACACCCAGAAATTTACAACTCAACTCCGCTTATCTCCAACTTACAAAGGAACTGGGAACGAGGCAGGAGTGGGAATGAGACTCTTACAAGATCGGAACAATCACAATCACGCTCGCTTGCAAAAGTTCGATCTATCCTTTCACGCAAGATGTGGGTATCTTGGAGGTAAAATTCACACTAGGTGAATAAGCGGCAAGGCGTCTTAATTGTGCGGCCATGAGTCAGCTACCATGCGTTACTAGTTACTGCACGGAAAATTAATCAGTTCCGGAAGACCTGAGTGAACTCTACACCAAGAAATACGTTATATACATGCAAACTTTCCAGTGCCCAAAGTCAGCCTACCTTGCCAGGGATTCGAGCCACATGACCCCCTTCACATCGATAGAGGAGAACGGCGATGCCGAAGCAGCAGCATTACTCCCTGCTGCAACGCCTCGTTACGCAGATTGCGATACCACCACCAGGGCCCTAGATAAACAGCGCTCTCCGTACAGTGGACGCAAACTCATGTGGTCGAGATGGGCAATTTGCAAAAGGAAATGGACAGCACGGTGCTGATGACCGGCGTGTCTGATTCTTCAATGAACTTTGACATGAATAAAATCGATGTGACAGTTTAAGCAATTTGTTTCTGTAATAACTTCAAACGGATTCATTATGGTGTATAATTTAAGACATTTGTGCATTAGATAGTAGACCACTCTATTGACAACTCACATTGTCCTACAAACAGCACTATAGAATCTCTGTGGTGGCGGAAGCTGTCGCGAGCACACAGGTCGACAAAGATGTAG
Source organism: Schistocerca gregaria (assembly GCF_023897955.1). Lineage (NCBI taxonomy): Eukaryota > Metazoa > Arthropoda > Insecta > Orthoptera > Acrididae > Schistocerca > Schistocerca gregaria. The sequence continues at coordinate 450,992,534 of NC_064924.1, forward strand.
CGCGAAGATCGATAGTAGGTGCTGGATCAAGCGCGCCTATCACGAGAGAGGGCAGAGACACACCGACGAGCAACAATCCGCCAACAACCTCTTGACAACATGTACTTATGCCGACGTCACTGACTCACTGGGTCATTAACTCACTGACTTAATCAGGCTATGACGGTGCATAGCAGGCTAAAGTATGTATTAGCGAGATTACCGATTTTTCCTGCAAGTGGACTATCATGATGAGCTTGTACCGCGAACATGGACTCTATTCAAGATAATAAAATGAACCAGTTTATGTAAATGAAGAACCATATAAATTCATGTGTGCATTTGTGTTGTAGAAAGATGATTCAACAACCTCTCCCCTGCTTCCTTGTGGTAGGAGACTCTACAATTTCTTTTTTAACCCAGGATGTGTATTTTCTTTTTAGAACAGAGTATGTAGGTAGCTATGTACCGGAAGTATGTAATATCACGTTAAATCCAACAAAGAATTAAGAGAATTTGCAGAAATGTTTACAGAAAGCTATCTTGCTTTGTTCTGTATTGCTAATGTCTTTCACAAATAAATTAAATGAAATCAAATTACTGTATCTGTCTATAGCATTTCACTAGCAATCTCTCAGTTTCATTTTGAGCATAAAATTCTAAGCAAAGATGCATTTAGAAAGAATGTGCTGGAGTTTCCAGAGTTAAAAAGAATCATGGTTCACAATTGTCATAAGATCGGAAACGAGAACTCACAGATCAAATGAAGAAATAGCCGAGAAATCGAATATTAAATCAGACACATAATTTTCATGGATCTAAAAATAGTATCATTCAAAATTTGACTGCAAGTACGCATTCTAATCGTATACATTTAGACACTGCTTCTAAACAGCATAATCAAATAATTGATCTAACTGCATCGAACCATGAGGCCGAAATAGGTCGATTCAGGGAGCTACTGTCTCATACAAGACGATATTTTAATTAATTTGAATTATTTAAATATAATTCAGGAATCATTACCTACTTCCCGTCACTTTACCTATAGAAAATGTAACTACAGATTCATGTTCCACGTCAACTATCGATTGCTGAATATAACAAAGGTAGCTCATCCCATTTATATTTAAAATTCCTGTTGCATATTTTGTTTTTATGTTAATAACACTTAAACTTACGTTGCAAGAAAAAGGTATTGACAATATTTCCGCCATTACCATTTCTGTAGTGATGGCGTGAGTTATACAGAAAATTGACCTTCATCCTTGATTGCTAATACACAGAATATGATTAGAATTAACAGTAATGTCGGCATTAGGACGTATAGATCGTTTGACGATGTAATAATGATATAACGATCCACTTTGTTAAAAGACGCTACCTGAATACAAAAGGGAAAGGCTTTGAGGGGGGAGGGGCAGAAAATGACTGTAACTGACAAGTAGAGAAGCAATGTGTGCTGGCCATTTTGCGTCAGCCTTTGTTTTTGACGTAGCTTTACGTTGATGATATTGATTTCTGCTATCTTGAATTTTAGTCACTGTCTGTAACAGCATATATTTGGGCAGCAAATGATAAATAAAAGTAGAAGAAAATCACAAACGCAATTTTTTTCTTTTAGGTTATTCATTGGTAGCACAAAAGCTGAAAAACATGAAGAAAATCCTTGGCCTTAAAGAATAAGTAACAGGCACTATTGTCGAAAAGGAAGCATCCTCGAAATTTGTGTATTTTCCGAACTGCATTTTTACGTTATAGATATCGAAGTACCAGCAGCCAGTTACGTAAAAGAAGTTTAATTTTTCAACCCTTTTCTCGAGCTCAGTGCCCGTCTTCAGAAGGTTATACCTATAGTATTATTAGAGAATGTCAGTGTGATGGATATAACCTTCTGAAGAAGGGCAGTAAGTGCCCGAACAGAGGAAAGATGTTAAATTTCTTTGAAGAAAGTCCTTGCTAATTATTTCGAGATATACTGTACACCTACAGTGGTTATGTTTACGTTTTCAGGCGGCCAGTTCACGTGTCAGTTTAACTTAATGCTGGTCCTAGTCATTAAGGCTGCTTATAAGATACCCGAAAAGACAAAAATAGTCCTATTACAGTTGTCCACAAGGATCTCCTCGATGTGGTGTAGCAACGTATCTTGAACAATCTCACCTTACCTAAAGATCAAGCGCCCCTAGCCGGACAAGTCCTTGAAAACTGCAGCGATGCCTTTACGATGGATGAAAGAGACGGGAGATTACAGGCTGTTATGCGAAGCGTGCCGTGGGCTGTCTCGGAAAGGCGGCACAGTGGCCGGAGGGTGCGGCCGTGAAGGGTCTTCCGAGGCGCCACCAAGGTCTCTAACGGTGACGTAACGGCCTGCCTACCCATCAGCCCGCTAACTGGAGCGGCCGGGCCGAAACTCTCGCAGCGGCGACCCGCCCAGGAGTGCAGCTCCGGTATATATACTGGACAGCTGGTTCGGCAGACTCACTCTGCTCCTGCCGTCCACCTTCTACACAACATGAAGGTAAGGCAGCCACCGAGGGCGGCCGCGGCACAGGTGTGCCTAACACGTTGCTACACTTATATCCGTGTACATGACGCCTGACAAAGTAATTAACAGTCTTATCAGTAACAGTAGCGATACAAATGATACATTCTAAACTTAGTGAGTTTAGACGTCCTTGTCATGAAGTTCATTTTTCCCGCGCCCGGGTTCCCGGGTTCGATTCCCAGCGGGGTCAGGGATTTTCTCTGCCTCGTGAGAACTGGGTGTTGTGTGACGTCCTTAGGTTAGTTAGGTTTTAGTAGTTCTAAGTTCTAGAGGACTGATGACCATAGATGTTAAGTCCCGTAGTGCTCAGAGCCATTTGAACCATGAAGTTCATTTAGAAACCTAGGGCATTAATGACACATCTTTCTCTAATTGCATGTGACCCAAGCTCGATGTCTGTGTGGCAACTTCTTAACCTTAAAACATGCTAAAGATATTCGTGCACGTAATAGAATGCAACCGACAACTGCCCACCCCTGATTCCTTAAAGCGTCGGACTCCTATGTATCAAACATCATCAAATGTCCGATTACTCTGCAAATGAGTTAACGTGTTTTATGTGACTCCTATTTTTCAGTCATTTCAATGTTTATGATGCCATATCTTCTGAATCTCGTGCGATGTTATAATTTGTTAGATACATTCAATGGTAAACCGTCGGAAAAACGTGTTGCTATCAGATTATGCAGTAAGGAAATAATAAATTAAAACGTCATGCCTGATGCTGAAATTTTACCGTTTGAACAGCTTAGTAAGTTATATAACTTTTTCACAGTAACTGTTTTGTGAGGTGTCAGCGAGAAAATGTTTCGAAAATATTTGAAATTGTATGTAAAGTTTGTTGGAAGTAACTAAGTGCTAGTATTTTCGGATACTAGATGGACTCAGGGTAATTTCCGTGCTCTGAGTTACACATCTTCTTCTTGAGTTATACACAGCTTCTAACTTTAAAGTTTGAGTTCTTGTGTTAAACAACAGTGGTAACATTGGTTACCGTAAAATCACCTCAGTTGTACTCAGTCTGGCTTGGCTAGCACTTGAATGGGTGACCTTTCAGGTCTGCAGAGAACTGTTGGCAAGCGGGCTCCACTCAGCCCTTGTAAGGCCAATTGAGAAGCTATTTGAATGCGAAACATAGGCTATGGTCACGAAAAATGACAACAACAGCATGTTCTTCCACATCGACCTCCAGAGACATCTTAGGCTGAGGATCGATACCGTTAGGCCATCAGAGGCTGTTCGAACAAAGGTAGTAATATTTGTTAATGAGTAGATTATGACAGCAATTTAAACTTTTAAATGCCGTCAACAATTGTATGAAATATGAAAATAAAATTTTTGTTGCTCCTAGTATATAGTAAGCAGGCCACTTCCGACTGGAAGTACGTGATCACGTGGACGTGTGTACGTTGTAATAATGCATTTAATATTTCATTAGTTAAAAAAAATAGCTCTGAATAAACTTTGGAAAACATTTACGTAAATTTTGAATTACTTATTCTGCTCATTCAGTGGTATCCAATTATCTTCTATTTCTCACTGGATTGTACTGCATTCAATATTTGATGTTTATGCCATGCCATGCTCATTATGTTGGAGGCTTTGGCGCGATGGAAATGAATTTAAAAAAAGTAATCTAAGGAAGTGCAATGTGGACAATAAGAAGTTCAGACTAGAAGAAAAGCTTTCAAAATGTGATGCTAAAGAAGCATGTTGTGGATTAGTGGAGATGATACAACCCCGAATTATGGCAAGAGGAAATTTATGACGCAGTTTGACTAAAAGTAGAGCTTGGTTGATGCGACACATCCTAAAGCATCAAGGAACATTCCGTTTGGTAGTGGATAAAAGTTGTGAGGGATAAACAGTGTAGAGGGAGAATGCAGTAAGCAGAATGAAATGGTTATAGTCTGCATTAGTTACTAGGAGATCAAGAAAATTATTAGTATAGACTAGCGCAGAGCACTCCGTCAAGTCAGTGTTTGGAATGAAGATCACAACATAAGCACATAAGCTTATAGTAGTGGCATACGACACACCCATTTCCGCCTGTGTAGTATAGGAGGCCAGACCCAATGTTCTTAGTAGACCTATGTGTTAATGTTTCAGACTCCTTCGAGATAAGATTTTTGAACTCATTTATGTATTTCTCCTTCAACAGGTTTATGTACTCCTGAGTACGCTTGTATTGTCGGTCGTCGCTGAAGCGCCGATCGACCGGTCGTACCTGCCTCCCAGCTCTGAGTACGGACCTCCCTCGGCCTCCTCTCTCAGTTCTCAGTACGCCGCCCCAGCAGCCAACGGCCTCAGCACTCAGTACGGAGCTCCTGCGCTGACAGGCGCTGCTTTTGGCCGCTCAGGTGCTTCTAGCCAGGGTCCAGCGGCTCGTGTCTCCTCCAGCTTTGGAAGCGCCTCCTCCAGGAGGTTTGGAGCTGGTAGGAGGATCGGCGGTGGTCTCTCCACTCGCTATGGCGCCCCTTCGGCGGCTGGTCGCGCCACTGGCTTTGGAGGCCTCGGCCTGTCCACACAGTACGGCGCCCCTTCTTACTCTGGTGACGCGCTCTCCACTCAGTACGGTGCGCCCTCTGCTAACGCTGGTGGCCTCTCTCCAGTGTATGGAGTGCCTGGATTTGGCTACGGTCGCGCTGGAGCCCAGGAGGATCCACTTGCTGTAAGATTTTGGATTAACTTCCCTTACCTTTTAGATATTTGTATGATACCACGTGGCAACTACATGTGTTAAAAATATTTTTCAGTCGCTTAAAATGTATATTGTGGTGCTCTCAATCTGGGTTTGTGCTAGTAGCTTAACGAGTAGTACTGTCTGTTTTTCATTGGTCACTAAGCATTTTGGGCATAATTCCTATGACTATAGTGAAATTACTTTTCTTTCAGAGTTAAAAGCCAATAATATCAAAATCGTATAAATTTCGTTTTCATAAGATGTAAAACAAATGCACATGCTCTACAAGATACTAATGTGGTAAGCGACATTCCTTACAAAGCATATCTCTCATTCCACACCATTTTATAGTGATATTACAACACCCCTTTTCTTGGTTCTAAGATGTTTATTGACAGTGATCGGTTTGGCCATCCCTCTCTCTGGGGGTATAGTGCTTTGAACCAATGCATAAGAAGTGTGTCAGATATAACATTTCTTTTTAAGGCCTTTGAGCGTAATTGTGTTGCACAAAGTCAGTTACCTGTGAAAGCTGTTATTTTAATCAATAGCATGTGTTGAGATAGACTCAGTGCTCACTATTTTGAATCCTTAGATACGTAGGAGTACTGTGCACATCACATACCTGTTAGGAAATCTGAATAAAGAACTCTTAACGTTCGTTACATGCGCTTAATAAAGAGAACCATAAAATTAATTTTACACATTATTTTTATATTTTTTAGCAATTAACTGAAGGGCGATGCATGTAAATAATACAAATAGGGGTAAACGAGAATTTTCAAAATAAGGAAATAGGTTATGGTGACTCATAATTTTAATAATAGAGGATTATGTGATAACACTGGAGTGTGATTCCAGGTATAGAAATGACTGATCAGTTAGCCCAAATCGAATCGGGACTGAATGGCATGATATTATTCAGATCTGATTCGAATTGATCCAACTGAGCACCGTGTTTCCACAAGTTTTGATTAACCTTAATTTGTTGTACATAGCTTATGATTCACTTTAAAATAGGCAATTATTGTTTCAAGACTGACTGCACATAGAAAATGCTGTTTTAGCATATTTTCTTTGACAGTTTCAAATATTTATGCATAATTTCAGTTTCATAAAAATGTTCCAATCAACAGTTAGGGTATGTATACGTGTCTGTTCCAGGAGCCGGCCAACTACGAGTTCAGCTACTCGGTGCAGGACGGCCAGACGCTGAGCGACTTTGGACAGGAGGAGTCCAGGCAGGGGGAGAGCGCCCAGGGCCAGTACCGCGTGCTGCTGCCCGACGGCCGCAAGCAGATCGTCTCCTACCAGGCGGACGAGGGCGGCTACAGGCCCACCGTGGAGTACCAGGACACCGGACTCACCGCCTACTCCGACGGCGGATACGGCTACGGCAGGGGGCGCGCTGGAGCTGGAGGTAGAGCTGGAAATGGAGGATATCACTACTGAGGATACTTTTACACTGTACAAACGTGACGATTCTAATGTTCAATGGACAGGTACATCTATTGTATATGCTACAGTATGTATCTCTGTGAGTAATGCCTAATACTTTTTTATATATCTGAAGAAATACCTGTGTGAGAGTGATGTAAATACATATATATTTTTTGTACATAGTGGTTTGAATAAACAGATTATCAGTTATACATCTTACATTGTATATCTCTTATTTCCTTCGGTGTTTTCCAAATGTACCCCACATCATGTATGTTGACAAAAGAAACTATTATTTTCATGTAATTCCACTTTTAGTCATATAGCTTGGCAAAGGCATATTGGTGTTAACGAATTTACAGATTTTATACGTAAGGCATAACAGAGAAACATTGATAGCGATCGTATATTGTGTAGGTCGTAACGTGTTCACTTTTTAAGAACACATCTTGGTCCAAAACTGAATAGTATCGGCGATCTGGGAATCAACACTTGAGAACAGTGGCATCAGTGTTTCATCAGATTGTTTTTGTCTCCTGATCAGTGATGCACACCACTTGCCATTACTGCAAAATGATCGCATTACTATGACTGTCGAAATCTTAATACAGTGAGCAGGTCTTTTAACTGATAATTTTTCAAGACTGAATACATGTCCAGAAATTCGTGACTTCGGCGCTGTTTATACATCCAAAAGGAGCTCACAAAACTTCATTGGACTGTTGTTCCTCATCCACACTACAACACCTTCCCACTTTCGTCTATTTGGTCCAATGAAGGATAAACTCAGTGTGTAGCCTTGCGTGGTTTATGGGGATGTTACTGCTGCAGCAAAACGTTGGCTCTGGCGTCGTCCACTAGAGCTGTACCATGCTTCGTACAGGTCCTCCCAGTAAGATAGCGTAAGGCCGTCGCATTGACCGGAGATGATGTTCCAAAATAGGGTTTTATAGCCAAAATAGTGGCGAATAATATGGCGTATTGTAAAGTGGCATGAAACCAATCAGGTTCTGCATTACGTGTTGAACGCCCATCGTATTATTGGGACAATGTCGTATTGTCCCAGACACAAGAGTAAATCATTATTGTGGTATGTGTGTATGTAAGTGAGTGTGTTTCATTGTGTGTGTGTGTGTGTGTGTGTGTGTGTGTGTGTGTGTGTGTGTGTGTGTGTGTGTGTGCGTGCGTGTGTGAGAGAGAGAGAGTGGGGGAGAGAGAGAGAGGGGGGGGGGGGGGAGAAACAGAGATCGCAGCGAAGATTATTGATATATTACTGATCGAGAAACACGTGTTTCACTACAAAAGTATGTCTGTTGTGACTGGTACACAAATATTGACTTGAATGATATTGGATATTTTTAGAGGACATTTTGCAGCATATGAAATAATGTATGTGAGACTAAGTAGTTAATAAATCACATCTGTGAAATAAAAATGTCCAGCATGATCCAACAAATGAAAAAAGTAAGTAACAGCTACAAGAAACAAATCATTAGTAAAATGACATGAAGATAAGACTACGTATTTGATTAGCTTGTAATCAAATGCATTAAGGCTATGTGGTGAATGCTACACCGAAACTATACACTAATGTTTGAAGAAGTAAATGCGATATGTGCATAACAAAGGAATGAGAATCTTAAAAAACTACATGATAGCTATAGGAGCCAAAATGTAATTAACATACACATCCCGACCATAAATAAATAATTAAGACCACCATCGGTAAATGAAAGGCAGAAAAATATTGTAACGTATATTAAGTTAAAAAAGTGTCTGGTTATTGAATTTCGTCAAGTATGTTTATCGAGTAAGAGGATCAACAACATCTGCCACTGGTAAAATAACGAACAGCTATATGTACCATATTGAAAAGTATACACAGTGTAAATTAATCAATGTTTTGTAAGAAAATATGGTATTGAACCACAGATGGTCAAATGGTAGCGTCGCTATTCAACAGCGATCGTTCAATCAAGGTGTTATAGGTAATGTGTTGGAGTAACTTCAGAGCGAGTGATGTATGAAGGACTCTCAAGTGTAAAGACGTGATGTATCTGGTGTGTGCTGGACATATATTTACTCGCTATAGATAGAAATGATATTTTTATTTGCAATATACTATAATGTTTGCAAGCTGTAAAAAAAAGTGTCAACTTACGTTGGAAATAATTAAGGTAAATAAAAGTGTTTTATTATTAATGCAATTTGCGTGTTCATAAGAGATGATTCAGACAATGTATAGCACTCACACACAATGGTTTTTTAGTGCTAATTATTTGTGTGTAATCAGTTAAGTGTGAGCATTATTAATTTTCAGAGAGTCAGAATACAAGATGAAGAGTTAGTGCCATAGTGTTACTTAACCCAAATGAATACTAGTTCCAAGATCCATGTCATTTTTGATTAACTATTTTTCTCAAGAAGTTATTGTCTGAGTCATATTCGATTTAACTAAAATGTATGCTAAACAACAGTCGCACACAGTAGCTATTTGCCACTGTACAATTTAAAGTGCTAACAGAGAGCAGTGCGAAAAGCGTTACCTTTGCTCATATAAAGGTAAGAATTTTTATTGTTTCAGCGAAACCATTCTTTAAACACAGGGACAGTTATTTTGAAATTGATCAAATTTTGCTTTATTTCCAGGTCCAGTTTCAAATCAATAGTGTTGCACCAAATTCAGTTTTGTGTTACGTAAATTCATGTGGTTTTGGTTTAGTTTAAAGTTATTGACAGTTTACATTCTCGCACCTAAATTAAAATTCCATTCTCGCAGTCAGAGAAGGTCAATATAGAGCAAAGTGCATAAGTGACAAGATAAAATAGACGTTCACTTGCCATTCCCCTTCTAACGGTTGTGTTCAGACTACTATCAGTTAATTAATTACAATCATTTTTCAAACTTACACGATTCATTTGGCAACAACATTCTACAGATGGAAATTTTTTTGGAATCTTTTGAAATAATTCAACCAGGTATACACTCTGCTCTTTGTTAATTAGTAAGTGCAGTTAGCAATTTTGCATGCGCACTTACTAATCTGTTGTAATTTAATTTAATTTGTATGTGCTTTGATAGCTATTAATAAAGTGACGTCAGAACAAAAGAGAAATTACTCGAATAAAACTATAAGGAGTGTAATGAAATTTCATTTCGCCTGACGTGGATCAGCAATTAGCAAACTAGCTCAGTACTCAGGGTGGTTACGGAATTATAAAGAATTAATTGTCTCGCTTTTGAATCATCACAGATATTCCTCAACATGTATGAAAAGTATAGTTAAAACTCATGTACTTATAGCACCACATAATATTTCATTGGTCAGTTTAATGTGAAGTAAAAAAAAAACCGTAACTTTTGATCGTGGTTTCGTCTCGAATACCAATTTAAGATAAGAAGCATAAACTTTTGGTGATGAAATCTTATACTAGAACTAGAATCTTGTGACGAAGCCTTTCTGCGTGGGATTTTATATCGAAACCTTGAGAAAATCTGAAAGCGATATATATTAAATTATTCGTTGCGGCCACATAGCTCAGCTCGTGGAATCTGAAAGAAAGTTCACTGTCCTAGCCGGCGCCACGTTTCGAAGATGAGCTGAAAGAAAATTACTAATTATTTTCTAATATGGTGCTTAACAATGGTCAATGTTCCGTTAAGGCCACGTCTGCTCAAAACTAGCAAGGTTTAGGTTTACAAATCATTGTGTACCGTACACAAATTTAAACTCATGAACACCTATATTTTAGTTTCGTTCAACTTACATACACTGTTACAGCGAGATTAACCTCAGACAATCGTTCTTTCCTCTTCCAGTCAAAGAACAGGAGACCACAAAAAAAGTTTAGTCACAGAATCTCCAATGTCCATGGAATATAGGGCAACACAATGCATTTGTCTAATCTTTGTCATAATCGCCAGCTATTCATACAATAATTATCACTATATGGAATTTATAAATTTCAAATTCATCACAACTCCAAGAGTTAGAGTACAATTGCTCCCTGGGGTGGCTGGGACAAAATTACTTATATATACCAGTCAGACCACAGTATTGTTCGATTATAGTTTTAAATTTCAGAATATTGTACATGCTTGTTTCTCAGATGAATTTTCCAAATATACGTTGCACACAGTAGAAATTAACATATCTACTTTGCCTAATTCTAAGAGAAGGTAGCTACAATAATACCCTCCCCTTGTGGCAAATGTTTCATTCCAGAAAGGTATTAACAAATCTCACCGGAGAATGACTTGAGTTAACCCCTCTATTTAAGTTAGCGGGCATGGGAAAACAGGGAATTAAAACCAGGCTAGGGTCTTCAGATCGTATGACGACATTCATCCAGTGTATCCGAAAATCCCAATTGATATTTTGCTTCTACTCGAGGACATGTTCACCGAATGTTCCCCCAGTGAACCACACCCAGGATTACTACATAGGAAAACAGTGAAATTATAATCACACAAATGGAGATAAAAAACCCTCCTTGTAGGTGATAAGCAGAGCATTTTTCACTTATACTGGAACACACACTTCGAATGATACTACTGAAGCTTGTTACCGTAACACACGTGCACTCATCACAAGTAATACACGTGACCAGATTGGTCACCTGATCAGCCCCTACTCTCGCGCTGTCTCAGCATCGTGTCCGTTGCAGGCTTGTGAACATGAAGTAACCAACGCTAACATTAATTTTAACTATTTACGTAACAGATGTTATTGGCTAGTGGGAAAAGAGAATTGTTTAGTGGTCCATTCATCCGATATTCGCACATGAATGTTCGTTTTATTGTTCTGTAATGTATTTAATTTTCCGAGCACCGTTTAGTCCAGTTTTCTGAACACGGGGTATTCTCTGTTTAATTCCTTTGAGAATTACACGGTCTATTGGTACATGACTAGCAAAGTTTCGCACTCTTAAGAGTGTCCCGTAAAATCCTGTATTGACTTTACGTAAAATTCCAACTCTGTGCCATTGTTCGCATCATGAGCTCACACAGTTGTATAACATTCACCGATTTTTCTACCTGACACTATGGTTGGCGTCCAAAAGTAGATCTACTTTTGTACAAACTAACTACAATATTCACAGTGTCCACTAGCTGTAACACATTTTAGCATCACATGATATTAATATTCATATTATTCCGTTAAGTCATCATTGCTGCACAGCCGTAATCCTATTACACTAAATCTCAGTTTCTTTTAAATGAATAAATGAAATTACTATACCAACCTTTATACTCAGATTTCATAATCTTTCCCTCTTTAAACTTTTAAGTGGTAAAAGTCGACATTGACACAGTCTTTCACTGTCTTTATGAGGTTGCTAGACTTTTTTTCACTTTCGTAGCACACATTGACGCTTTTACAAATTAAATTGCTTTATCTGTTGTTTCCATCGAAGCATTATTCACCGTATTGCTATATATTTTTACTTTATTGTTGACATTACATCTTTCAATTTTACGTCATGACATTAACATTTAGTCCCCATTAGGATTTGATGTTATTTTCATAAATTTTATGTCATAGGCTTCCCTCAACCTTTCGTGCCGAAAGTAGACCCTTGGCCATCTGGACTACCGATCGTCAGGCACTTACATGTGTGTTATTCATTACTTTTCTCTAATCCATACTTTTAAGTATTTAAAATTTTAAGTGAGGAACCGTTTGCCCGAAAACCAGGTCTATGGTTCAAATGGCTCTGTGCACTATGGGGCTAAATTTCTGAGGTCATCAGCCCCTAGAACTTAGAACTTCTTATACCTAACTAACCTAAGAATATCAGACACATCCATGCCCGAGGCAGGATTCGAACCTGCGATTGTAGCGGTCATACAGTTCCAGACTGAACCAGGCTAAACCAGGTCTGTATCGCATGTGCGCAATTCATGCTTACGCTCGCATCATTCCTTACATATCGCGGTTCTAAACTTTATGCCGTGAAGTTACTTTCTCTACAATAGAACATATGTTCCTTTAAGTCTCAACAGTGCCCCCCGCCCCCCACGGGATTCATGAAATTACGTGGCTGAAGAGCACTGCTGAAGCAAACAAAACAGTTACTCAGATCTCAACAGTTTTCTTCAGTAATTAAAACATGCCTGTTTACATCCACACTGCGAGAAATCAATCAACCGTCACGACTACGCATTGATGCAGGGTATGCACTCCTGTAAGTACTTGGTCGTATTATTAAGTCACACCATTCTCATTCTTACTAAAACTATTTAATCACAAAAAATGAAAAAGAAATTCTAACCCTATTATATACATAAAACACTAACATATCTCCCTTAGTCATCTTTTCAATGCAATTGTTTCTTGCTAATTCTACTTTGTTTCTGTGTTAGGGTCTCCCTTAAGACAGAAGGACTTATTAATGCGATTCCCTAATATAAAACTACAAACTATCAATGATATTTAAAACATGAATATAAAACCTCATTATTCACTAAAGTGTTCTAATGTTTACATTACATTTCAAGTACAAATATTACTTTTCTTAACTATTTAACCTTAGCTGTACCTACATTTTTAAATCATGATGTGGGTAAAACCCAAGTATTTTGCCAGATTCTGGATACCCCAGAATATAGCATCATTCATTCGGGATCCTCATTATTCTGTAAGGTCCTGTATAGATCATCTGGCATTTCCTTTAACGACGAAGCTTTCGGGTGCGCCTTTAACAACACGAGATCTTCTCTGTAATGTTGCACTTTATTTAATTGTCAGTCATATCGTAGTTTTCTCAGGTTAGCCTGACGACTCAAAGAAAGCATTGCGTCTTTCATTTTATCCTCATAACTTTCTATTCTAGGTAGACGAGGTAGCGCTTCAAGCCATTCGTTTTTCTGAGAACGATCATACATCAGTTCATCTGGTGTAAAACCAATGGCATCATGTGGCAAGTTGTTGTAAATTTGTTAAAAAATGTTGAGGTATTCGCTCTATTTCGTACGCTTTGTTGCAGCGTAGGTCCTCGTGAATCTATTAAATTCACGAAAAATTATGTCCCCTGGGCTTGGGCGTGGGTTCTTGATCTCCTGATCACTTAAGAACTCCTTCCATTTCGTACTCTTAAAACAGGAATCATTATCCGGTAAGATAGCCATAGGCTTGTCCACTTGTGGAACAAATTCCCTTTCAATCTGCTTAATAATAGGGATAGAGGCTATACGTTTTAAAGCATATAATTTCACATACTTTGTGAACCAGGCATATGTCGCTAGCACATACTTTATACCTCCTCTGGCAGTGGGTAGACGTCCCATGACATCGACTTGAAACGTCCCATTTGAAAAATTATACACGACTGTGCTTAAACTGACACACAATGGTTTTTAGCGCAACGAAATCTGACTTTCAATAATCCCTACAAGAGAATGGCCCTGACTAACATTAACCTATATGTTTCACAAATCACTTATCTCACAAAAATCTTCGTTACTCGAACTACTGCAATACAGCGAGTGCCACTCCTGCCACTAACTAAACGATTCAAACTACGGAAGTCACTAACTACTGATAGGCACAGTTAGCAAATGAAAGATTTTAATAGAGAACAAACAATGTATTTACCTTAATAGTCATAATATATATATCAGTTCATGACATCAATTCTTACAAATTTCAAAACTCCGCCATCTCTCTCCCCACGTCCACCACTGCTGGCGGTTCACCTCCAACAGCGCAACGCTACGCGCTGTTCACACCTAGCTGCAGCTGCCCAACACTACAATGGCAGACAACAATGCAAACCAGCCACAGACTGCACACAGCAGAGCCAGCGATTTTCATACAGAGCGCTACATGGCGTTACCAATAAGAAAACCTAAACAGCCTACTTACATAGCCCCTATGCTCCCCACAAAAAAAATTACAAATTGTTTTGGGCACTGGCCAATAATTATTTGATAAAATTCTTCATAATTACAATAACAAAGATATCAAATGCACACACTTATTGATACGATGTTGGTCAAAAGCTAAAATTTTCTCACAGTCCATAAAGACAGTTCTGATCGTTCATCACAGTAAAATTGCAGTGTTTTTCTCAAAGTCTGAGCAATAAAAGAAATTGCACTTGGATGTAGTGGATTTCCATGCAGTCTTGAAGAAGTAGTGTTGTCCTTCCAACGGAAAGACAGTGCTGACTCTTGACATGCAGACAGGTAATGGGCCACAACAGAGCAAAGCCACAGCAGAGTCAGTCGAAGTTTTAAAGAATATTGGTAGGTAGGTCGTCACAGAGTAGACCCATTGTAGTCCTGGTAGAGATTACGGTATTGGTGGGCCACCAGAGGTGCAGACCCACTGCAGTCATTGTAGAAATAATGGTATTGGTGAGTCATTAATGGTGTAGACCCACTGTAGTCCTTGTAGAGATGGCCAGCAGCCATCTGTTTGATTGTGCAGGCGCACAATCACCATTGAAGAGTCTTGCGGATAATATAGCAAAAATTGTTTTTGAAATGTCCTTAGAATGAGCAATGCTGTTAACCAGTCCCTTACTGAATTATCAACATATGTGCAAACACTAACTGTCCCTACTTCTCACATATTGTCCATATACTATGACCAACAGAAACGTGTGCAGTGAAATGTAACTTACAAATTACTTAACTTGATCAACTGGTGTCAATTACAATTTTATAACATAAGAATACAATAACAAAGGTACAAAATACATCATTAAAGAACATAACAATACAGATAACATTTGTTGTAATACAGGCTTTACAAAAGAATCGAAATAACAAATACATCAGTGTCACAAAAATTACGACATAAGTACATACATAAAAGATCAGAATAACTTTTGAAACATCAACTTCACACATGAGCATTAGAACAAAACAGATTAAATAATGTGTAAACATCTTTACAAAGTAAATAACATGTTATTAATGCAAATTATATTTGAGGATAACAGTATTCCTCATCATAGTTAATGTAGCTGAGTAGAAAAAAAATTCTGCAACATAAGTCTTATCAGATAAACATATAAAGACCGGTAGAACATAAATACATAAGGGTACACAAACACATAGTGGGATAATAGAAGGAAAGGACAGGGTTTGTTAAAGTGTAACATTTGGTACTGCAGTCCAACTCAAAACTTCATTCTGTAGATCTTTCGTCATATCTCAACATTTGTTTCCACCAAAAATATCCTATCCAAGCATGCTTTCTGTATTTTGTTCACATCCTCTTTCAAAAATAGTTTTTCTCCACTGTACACAACTTTTTATTGGCCAAATCATTTCTTATAGCTTCTCAATGCTTTTCTTCCAATACATCATAGATAGTTTCTTATATAGTCTGCCCCCTCTTAAGCTAACTTAAACCTACTGAGCTCAGATGCTAAACTAAGGGGCGACGCAATGCAGTAGCACAAAACAAATTAACACAAACAGCAATGACCCAAAAAAATGCAGATTTGTAAAGCAAGCAGCAGTAAATGTAATAACTTATATCTAAATATGACAAACCGACAAGCAGAAAAAGTAGTATACTAAAGACAACAATGCAGATAAGGGAAAGTTATAATCACATCTTAATGTCTATGTAATTAAAGTGGTGTACCGCAAAAACTAATGCTACAACAAATTACCAATTACTTGAAAATAAAATTATATACACAGTTACTGTTATTAGTCGCTTCTTATTGCTCTTTCCATTCCAAGAGCTCCTTTTTTGAAGAATGTGGATCATAAAATAATTATTTAATAGATCTGTTGACAGAAAGTGTTCCCATTAGCAAATGCATTTAATTTTATTTTATAAAACCAATGCTGAAACACAGCTGGAAAACATATCAGATGAAATAAGCAACTATGTACAAAGCATAAAACTGTCATTCAATAGTCATGTGACATTTCATAAGTTAGTAGAATTCTCTCAACTCTCGTAGAAAAACGTTTGTTATAATCAGGTGTCAGATGTAAGTATCTTTCCAAGTAATGGGCGTGTCGTATTTGCGATGCTCTCTACAAAGGAATGTCAATAGCGAGGATAATGCCCTTTTTTTTCACTTAATGACTTTCTTTTGTCAGACGACTACCTCTCAGCTGGGCGCCCAAAACGCATTACATCAAGGCCACTTACCTTTCTTACTGAAATATTTATGACAGCAGTTTCCGCTACAGTTGTAGTCTCATATAAAAAATTTCACAGGTCAAGAATTTGCGTTACAAATCTGTAGAAACAATATCCTATTGATATAACAGTGTCCAAAAAATTTTCGTCGGCATTGTAATACATTCACGCATTTACATAGATTTCATCTCTTAAAGTACGATTCTTGGTTTCCAACCACCTTTTTCACAAACCGGAGTCCCTAACCACTACTCATTATTCCTTACCTTATTCGTCGACACTTCTTCAATATTACATCACAACAGATACGTAGCATAATCAAATAACCCATATACCATCAGCATATTGATCATAAACATACCGCAACAGCGTAAAACACATCGTCATCATAACATCATAAAATCTCAGCAAAATCTCAAAATCGTCGTAGCTTCTTCCAATAATTTTAAAACCTAAAGAAATTCTCTGCACATGTCAAAAGTGTCATCTACCTCTAACGTACTTCAAAAATCATGATCTCATACCAAATACATCATTCAAAGCTCTCATAGTATCACAATGGTTCTGAAAAAATATGAACATTTCTCAAAGTACAGACAAAATACAATTTCATAAGTGCGAAATTATCCAACCGTGTAATTACGTAAACATCTGTCACTGATGTAGTAAAATAAATATTTGTCTCTTTCAGTTAAATGATCAGATAGCTGTGTAATTCTGTGTTACAGAAATATGGTACCGATATGTAAAGTTGCATAAGCAAATACCATATTAGCTAGGGCTCCTTGTGCTTGCCACACACATGGTACACAAAGTAGGCGTGTACCCCCTGAGGATTAATGTAATTATATCCCCAGATGTTACAGATTACAGCAATGGAATGAAATGTATCACGGAAAACCTTTGTATCATTGTATTTCAGATATCTTTAAAAATAAATGTTTTAAGTACAAAATTAGTCACTCAAATACGCGTACTGTAGTGCTAAACTGTGCGTCGTGTTGTAAGATAATCTCTGTGGAGGTGTCGTAGTTATCGTCCTCCGAAAGCTAAGTTCTACAGAAGTCAATGTACTTACCTCATGATAAACAAAAGTGAAATGCCTTGCGTATAGATATCGTAGTTACTACGCTTATTGCCTTGATGAAGTAACTGCTGTACTGTAACGTATTGTTGTGCTACAGAAAAGGCTGTCTCATTGTAGCTATACCACAAAGTTACTACTAAAACATGTTTTCCGTTCCAGAAGAATTCAGAAAAACTGTGCAGATATAAAACAGATACAGTGCAAAAGCAACATTGTAAATTGTCACTCATTAGTAGCGTCGTGATAAAATCGTGTAGCTGTCACATAAACTAACCACTGAGTCATCTGGTATCTCACAGAAAGTACTTTAAATCCAGAATTTATCTTCAAGTAAACCAAAATGTTGCATTAAAATCTCATTAGCAGTACCAGTATATGTCCTAAGTATGTAAGCCTGATAGTCGTTACGTGATCGTGCAACTAACAAGCAAGAATGTACAAATACAACACTGTGTCGTCTGTTCACTATAACAATGCATTCGTAATTTCTGTTTAAAAATGTTCCCTAGGTTCTAGACTGGATAGTGAACTTCAAAACATTGTTGCATGTTAACAGTTTCTAAGTCTGACAAAGCATACTAGTACGTGAAGTGAAAAATTCTTTGAGAGACTAAGTTATAAAGCAGATTATCTTTCAATAAACGGTTTTACGTGTGAAATGTGGTGCAATCCTGTACTCTTCATAGTACTCAGTGTTTGAACTTGAAAGCAATTATCATGCGGTATAAGTCGGTTAAGAATACTGGAATTTTTCTCAAGGTTGGCGTCTATGTTATTTTTCGCCGAGCCAGCCGGGGCACGTGGCTGCTTGCGGTGTGAGTCAATGTCTGTCTCTTTGTTGGCGCGCGTCGTTACTGGGATTACGAGACCTAACTTCCACAAATCCACCTTGTCGAGAGGGCCCTGTCCTGTAGGAATCCCGCCAGTTCTGATGCAATTCAGGTCTGTCGTTTTGTCGGTAGTTTACATAGTTTCTTGTTTGTCGGTCATGTGGTGGAGAATTTCTCCCACAATCGTAACTGCGTGGTGGACCGTTGCGTCTGAAGTTATTCTGTCTCCCCTGATAATAATTATTTTGGTTTCCATATTGCCTGTTTCTCTGATTGTCTCTGTGATAGTCATTACTACGGACATGCGATCTTTCTCTGTAACTATTATTACTCCGCCAGTGGTTGTCATATGGGTGGTGTCTGTTTTGGTCACGATATGCGTTGTAAGAATAGACTTGTCGTGTCCAGTTATTGTTTCTGCCGTCACGGAATTGTGACGGATGTGAACTATAGTGATTGTTTTCCTGTTTTCGCATCCCGCGACTGTCTGTGTCAATTTCTAATTCCTGTAAGAGTCCCTGAAAAGCTTCAATGTCGTCTTTGCAACGCCCTACCAAAATAATATTCCTTAAATGTTCAGGCAATTTCATTATGCAAATGCGGATGAGTTCTGAAGGGATATATGGGTTTGAAAGATATTGATTCTTATGTAACATGTCTTCAAAATATTTGACGAAACTGGAAAATTCAGATTGTTCAAAGTGTTTCATCATCATGATGCTATGTTTTACTAGGTCTTGTGTAGCTTGAGACCAATATGCTGAGAGGAAGGCATGATAAAATTCTCCTTCACTGTGACAATCGTGAATGACCGATCGCATTCTTACAGCTGGTTCATTCTCCAAGTAGCCACAAATAAATTCTAATCTGTGCTCTAATGACCAGTTGGGAGGAAAACAATGAGAGAATTGATGGAGCCACGCTTGTGGATGAATGTCGTTGCCAGAATTCTTAAATGTTTTGAATTTACGTGCAGTAATGAACAGCTTATAGTCAAAATCATCGTGTCGGCGAGTAGCATATCGGTCATTGTTACGTCGTGTCGGTGGTTCCATCTCAAAATTCGGTGCACCTTGCCAATTTCTTTCATGATTTCCGAAATGCCCTGTGTTATTATTTTGTGGCTTTTCCGTATTTCTAAGTCCCTCTTCCCGTGTTGGAGCTCGAGTATCCTCTGAAATATGTAATTTTTGTATTACCTGCGTCAACTGATATGGTACTTCCCGGATTTCTCTTTTGTATTGCGTATTAATTTGATTCTGATTTTGTTTGAATTTCTTAATTTGTTCATACTCTTCTGTGTCAGTGATGGCTACAGGTCTTGTGTCATTCAGATCATCATCTACCCTTGCAGATAAATTAGTGAACTGATCCGAAAGTTCGGCTACTTTCTCCGATAGTGAACACATTTCCTAAGTGTGTTTTTCTGAATCAAGTTTCAGAGTGTCCATTTGTGTTGAAATCGAATCTACTGTGTCCTTTAAATTTTCCTGAGTTCTTGCAAGTTGCATAACCGAATCGGTGGATGCAACTGAGACCATTTTAGCTTGCAATGTGTAGTGATTTTCACGAACAATATTTTGCCATTCTTTTATGGCTGATTCGTGATTCTGTAATGCGTTTTCATACCGCGAAAAAATAGGTTGAAAATGCTCACAAATTTGTGTTTTTACGTCATTACAGATTTTTTGACATTTCGATTTAATGTTATGTAACTCAGTAGTTAAATCTTCACGTGTTTATTCAAGTGTGGTGTCTAACTTCCGAAGATTTTGTTGCATTGTGTCTAACTTTTGAAGATTATGTTCCATTGTGTCCAACTGTTGCTGTTTTTGTCTCTGGTGTTGTTCCATTCTGTCTAACTTTCGAAGATTTTGTTCCATTGTGTCTAACTTTTGAAGCTTTTGCTGTGTTTGTCTCTGATTTTGTTCCATTGTGTCTAACTTTTGAAGCTTTTGTCCCATTTGTTGCATTAATTGTAATAACAGTGCACTGGTGCCTGAAACATGTTTCTTAGTGCTATTCGGCAATGCATTTGAACCGGCAATATTCGCAGTTTGAAAAACAGAAAATGTATCTTGACTTATTTGAGAAAACGGTGAGGACGCAAAACCTGAATCTACAGTATTTCCAAGAATGAGTCCTGTCATTTCGGAACCCTGAGGCGAGCTGTTGCCGACCGTTCGATCGATAATGCTTCCCTGTTCACTAATTGTTTCACTGTCTACACCATTGTTTGCAGCCCGCTCCATTTCCCTATGAACAATTACCAAATTACTACTTTGAACATTATTTAATTCATTACATGGTGGCGCTAACACACTGCTTTCGTTTTCACTGTCATTTCTCAGTTTACTTTGGAGCCTAGTATTACGTTTTTCACACGCCATTATAGTCACAATATTTCACACGACAACACAGAAAAGCACAATTTGAAGAGCAAAATAAGAAAACACATTAACATAGCACTGAAAATAATAACTAGTTAATTGCAAGCGCAGCTGCGAAATACTTCGTGCAAAACTACATGCATGCATCTGTTTTACTGTACAACAATGAAAAGCTGCGACTACAAAGGAAATTCTCTCTATGATTACGCGCTAGCAATAAACAAAATCTACACTAATTACACAAACTACTAGAAAAAATCAAAAGATTCCAGTGAGGTATCCTCGGCTAAGGGTCGACATATGAAACGTCCCCTTAGAAAAATTATACAAGACTGTGTTTAAACTGAAACACAATATTTTTGGCGCAACGCAAACTGACTTCCAAAAATCCCTACGAAAGAATGGCCCTGACTAACATTAACCTATATGTTTCACAAATCACTTACCTCACAAAAATCTTCGTTACTCGAACTACTGCAATACAGCGAGCGCCACTACTGCCAGCTAAGTAAAAGATTCAAACAAACTATGGAAGTCACTAACCACTGATAGGCACAGTTAGCAAATGAAAGATTTTAATAGAGAACAAACAATGTATTTACCTTAATAGTCATAATATATATATCAGTTCATGACATCAGTTCTTACAAATTTCAAAACTCCGCCATCTCTCTCTCCACGTCCACCACTGTTGGCGGCTTACCTCCAACAGCGCAACGCTACACGCTGTTCACACCCAGCTGCCGCTGCCCAACACTACAATGGCAGACAACAATGCAAACCAGCCACAGACTGCACACAGCTACTCGATATAATACGGTGCAATTTACCTTTTGTACTTTTATTCGTGGTCTTGAGTTTTTGACATATGGTATTGCGTATTAACTCCTGTGCATGTTTTTGTAGGTTCGTATAGTATCAATTCGCACCATTTTTCTTGTATACTTTTTCATAGCGAAGTGTCCTCAACAATGGGGTGTATACCAGATTGAATTTTCAAATTCCTTTCTGGAAAATAAAGAATCCATTGTTCACACGCAGAATTCCTTCGGTTTAACAAACATTGTCCTCGATTTTATAATGCCTTTCTAACTCACTATCCTCTCTACCGTTAAGCATTTCTCGCACTGTTCGCCATATCGGATCTGCCTCTTGGAGATTCGCTATGTTCTTACCCATGGACAAATATTTCTGTCGTCGAGTTCCACCCTTTAACAACAGTACTTTATATTCTGGTGACCGTTCCACTATTTCAGCGAACTCGCCTAAGCCCTGTGGTAGCCGAGATAATGCATCGGCCACCACATTTTGACTTCCCTTTACACGTCTTATCTCAAATAAACATTCCTGTAATGACAAAATCCGCCGAGCTAATCTAGCATGTAGCAACTTACATGACAGTACGAAATTAAGTGTTTGGTGGTCACTAAGCTCTAGTATCTTTTTTCCATAGTAGTGATACCTACGGAACGCCCAGCCTACTGCCAGATCTTCTAGCTCAGTGGCTGAATATGCTCATTCACATGGTGACAGAACGCGACTAGCGAAACCAATAATCTTTATTCCGGTAGTCGCTGAGGTGTCGTCCACTTGAAATGAACACGCCCCCAGGGCCGTAGTAGAAACATCCGTCGCAATACAAAAGCCTTCGACATATCTGGATGGTGAAGTATCATGGAATCCAAAAAACCTTCTCTAATTTGATCAAAGTCGTGCTTGCATTGATTAGTAAACACCCACTGAGTATTTTTTCTCAATAAGGATAGAAAGGCTGTACTGTTCATCAGATGTGTTGGTATCAAGCGTCAAAAAAGGAAGCTAAATCCAGATTTGTCTTCAGCTGTTTACGTTTTGTAGGGTACGGCATATACTTTATTGCTTCTAATTTCCATGGTTCTGGAGGAATAGCCATCGGTGATATTATATGCCCCAAGTACTTTCACTGGTGCCAACCAAATTTTGATTTCTTTAAAGTAATCGTTACGCCAGCCTTGAGAATTTATCCAAAACTCGCTTCATTAGAGGCATATGTTCCTTCTAGGTATTTGGGGCTATCAACAAATCGTCCACATAGAGCGTTACTAAATCTAACAACTCTGGGCCCAGCACGGTGTCTAATGCTGAGATAAATTACACCCGCGATAACATTCAAGCCGAAGGGAAGAACACGAAATTGGTACGTCCTACCACCAAAAATAGAGGCCGTATATTTCCGGCTCTGTTCCGTTAAGGGAACCTGCAAATATGACATTCTCAAATCGACGCTTGAGAGAAATTTCAAGCCGTGAAATCTTTGTACTAGTTCGTCGAGGTTTTCTGCCCTTGCTTTTACCAGTATTAGAATTTTTTGGTGTCTATAGCATCAAGTAGCAATTTGATCTTCCCATCCGCTTTTCTCACAGCTAGTAAGGCACTACTACAGGGAGAAAGGGACGGTTCAGTTATTCCGCAATGCAGGATTTTCTTTATTTCCTTCAACACAGCTTCTCGTTTACTCCATGGTACGGAATAGGAAGCATGACAGAACGTGTGGCGTGGATATACCTGCATATCATACACATATCCTTGAATTATTCAAAGTTTTTCCGAAAATGTGCCTGCGTAGATAATAATCTAGACAGCTCATGCTGCTATTCGCTAGTTAATTATTCTGACTCCCTGACTTTTAACTGAATCTCTTGTTGTGTTTTAACGATTTTTTCATCATACTGTTCTTTGATTTCAGGATACCCCCTCAATGATACATTACCCTGTATATTAAGTACGAAGGGTTCCACTTCTACACGTTCGAACCACCGACAGTACCTATTTTGTTTGCCAATATGTAGAACAATGGTAATTGCAAATTCGTGGTAGGCGTTCGTAGAAATTACAAGCCCTGAGGGATGTCGATCATAGCGCTTCCTTCCCTCAGCATGTCCAATCGCAGGATGCAAGTTGCAGTTAAATTCTTAACAATGAGGCACGTGCATAATATCGCATCATTTCCTATTTCTATTCCTGCCTGCATCTGAGCTTTGACATTTTGCGACTTTCTCTTTATTGCCCCCGTAATTTTAAAATTTGAACCTGCAACGTAGTCAGTCTTCTATTTTCGTTAATGACATTAAATAAATTCTCAGACATCACCGACAGAGCCGCTCCTGTGTCAATTAAAACCGTTGCGAATACTCCACGGGCGGCCGCTGTGACCGAGGCGCTTCAGTCCTCGCTGCTGGGGTCGCAGGTTCTGTCTCGGGCATGGCTGTGTGTGATGTCCGTAGATTAGTTAGGTTTAAGTAGCTCTAAGTCTAGGGGACTGATGCCCTCAGGTGTTAAGTCCCGTAGTGCATAAAGCCAGTTTTACATGTACCGCAGCTTGCACGATCTCGGTTTGATCAATATATTTAATCGGTTCTGTGATACTTCCTCCCGCAAATCCTGGTCGTCATTATAACGCAGCATAGCAATCTGATTAATATTATTTTCTAGTTTGCCTTCTCTTCCATTCTTGGCCGAGTGCCGAATGCTTACATCGACCCCCTGTAGTTTGTTGGCTGCTTATCATCTGTAACTTCAACTATTTGAACACTGTGCTGCCTATTGTGTATTTTTCTGTCTAGTACCCAGATTCTTAACCCATGTCGACGTCGAAGTATCTGCCGGCATGAGATTGGCTTCGACATTATTGATCGGGACTTCCTGTTCCTGTCTGTTTGGCGGTGCCGAACAGTTAGCAACCATAATCTGCCGCCACTGGCCATCTCCTTCTTTCATACTTTTGGGCTGAAAATTACTTCTCTAATTCTCCTCCTTCCTCCTTTTCTGATCCATCATTCCGCTTCTGTTCTTATTGGGAGAGTAGTTACTGCTTGACATACCATGTACTCTACTTCCCTTTCCTCCTTTTTGTCCGTTCGATCTCTCATAGCTGTTACCAACGCATTCATATCCCCAGTTATTATTCAGGTTTTACTTTCTATAACCGTTTTTCCTATGTTTGAGGTTATTAATTGTTCCTTCACAGTTATTATTTTCTTGTCGATCATCCTCTTATATCAGATCCAAAGAATCGACGAACGACAAGAATGTCTCTAAATCATTGTCAGGTACATGTACCAATTCTATCCGTATTGAGATAGGCAACTTGGATTTCAATATCTTAAGCACGTCGTTTGTGGCGATCGACTTTGACCAGTACCTCATTTTGTTGGTGTACTCCTCAAAATATTTTTTTAGCGTTCCTACCTTGAAATTGCACATCTTAGGCTTATATACCCAATTCCGTAGTCTTTCTTGTATACTAACTGACCAAAACCTGGCAAAAAATGTTGCTCGAACTCGCTAAAAGAAAGACAGTTCTCTGCCACCTCTGATGCCCGTAATGCGGCATCTCCGTTAATATATGAAATAACAAAATGTTATGTTTTACCTTTCCTGCCAAGATGCAGGTAACTCATACTGAGAACTCGTTATGAATATTACCGGATAAACAGATTTCTTCGGAAAACACTGAAATTGTCTGTGATTTAACAATGACTCTTCATGTTTCAGTGTAGGAAGGGTGGGTACATCATTACCCCAATCTATCGGATTACTTCTATATCCATTCATTGCGTATGGACTAAGTCACATTATTTGCTGGCGAATTTCCGTACGTGTCCTGATTTGGCACATTATTTCCACCCTGCTGTACATTAAATGAACTATTACAGCTTGGACTAGGTGCGGTACAGTTCATGATTCTATGATCACTGTCACCCAATGGTTTTCCCATAATCTCGCGTCTTAAAGGTTCGTAGTTTATACTTGTACTTTCATGACTCTTATGTCCAATATGGTCAAGCATTACTAACTTCACTTCAGCTTCTACCTTTCGTTCTATGTTTAAAGAAATCTCCTCGACGCCCGTAGTTAGTTGTTTGACTTTGGCATCGAGAGATTTCTGTACCTCTTTGACCTCGGATACTTCTCCGGCCAAATTATTTACTTTATCTGATACATTATTCAAACTTTTCTTCAGATTTATATGATTCTACCTTTTTCTATTTCGTTATCAAAGTGTTCTAATACACGTTGATCCCTGTTATCTACAGCACGATTGACCTTCTGCACTGACGTGTTTGACTAACACCTCGTCAACTTCAGCGATTATGATAGTCTCGACCTGTTCAAAAAACTCATTTTTCCGTTGGATATCTTCTTGGTGCTCTCTTTTTCTGTGCTATTCTATTATTAGCCATTTCTGGAACAGCAGTGCAACCATATCGCTGGGATTCGCTAGTTATGAATGCGTTAAGTTTACTTTCAGCTGCTCTCTCGCAGCTGATTTCACCCGCGGGTCTGACAGTCCTTTCTCCCCCTCCCTCACCCCTCCCAGCGATTGTAAACTCTGTTGACAAATATCCGTCTGCGATTGTACACTGTCAGGAGGGCTCGTAGTTCATTCCATTTCACTAACTACAGTTCCTCCTGCCACAGAACCAGGAATATTCACCACCTAGTCGCCGGTTTAATAATTATCGCGTTCAAAACGTTTACGTCTTTACTTGGTCTAACAATGGTGCTAACTGATGTGAATTACGTCACACGCAAAACCAGACAATAAATAAACAACACTTTTTACACTAACAGTTACAATCAAAATGCTAGAGGGCCACTACGTGAAAAGTTTGTTATTAATTGCATGCGCTTAGGTACTACTGACTAGCTTCACTTAGAAACCTGGTCGTGTGCAATCGATTCCTAACCTCACAGTCTATCTTGGATGTAAGGAACAGCTTGGGTCTGCGATCATTCATACAGATTCTCAGTCAGCTTTTCGTCGTTCCCGTGCGTGTAATACAAGTAACAGAAACGTTTTACTCATTAATTGCGGTTCACTATATGTTTTTATACACACATTTAAACAATGACCACAATGAAATTATGTCTCAGCATTCTAGTTTCGATTTCGGCCCCAGGTATAAGCGTTCAGTGCAATCAGTTGATGGTATATATGAACCGTGCTGTTTAAATGCAAAACATTAACTCTGTAGTGATAAGGATTATCATTGAAAATTCAGTTACACACACTGCATAACACTTACTACCGGCACCACTGTAATGTAATTTAATTTAACTTATATATGCTTTGATAGCTTTTAATAAAGTGACGTCAAAACAAAAGAGAAATTGCTCTAATAATACTATGAACAGTGTAATGTAATTTAATTTAGTCGGGTGTGGATCAGCAATCAGCAAACTAGCTAAGTACTCAGGGTGGTTAGGGGATTATAAATAATTAATTGTCTCTCTCTTGAATCATCACAGATTATTCCTCGACATATATTACAAGTATAGTTAAAACGCATGAGCTTGTAGCACTAGATAATATTTCGAAGGTCAGTTCAATGTGAAGTAATAAAACCCGTAACTTCAGATCGTAGTTTCGTCTCGAATACCAATTTAAGATAACAAGCATAATCTTCCGCTGATGAAATCTTATATTACAATTAGAATACTGTGACCAGGCCTTTCTGCCTGGGATGTTATCTCGAAACCTTGAGAAAATCTGAAAAATATATTAAATTATTTGTAGCGGCCGCATAGCTCGTGGAATCTAAAAGAAAGTTTAGTGTCCTAACTGGCGGAACGTCTCGAAGATGAGCTGAAAGAAAATCACAAATTTTTTCTAGTATGGCGCCTAACAATGGTCAATGTTTCGTTAAGGCCACGTCTACTCAGGATAAGCAAGGTTTAGGTTTACAAATCATAGCGTACCGTATACAAATTTAAAGTCATGAACAACTATATTTTAGTTTCGCTTACAATTTACGTAGACTGTTACAGCAAGATGAACCTCAGACAATCGTTCTTTCTTCTTCCAACCCAAGAAGAGAAGAACACAAGAACAAAAGTTCAGTCACAGAATCTCGCATGTCCATGGAATATATTGCAGCAAATTGCATTTGTTTAATCTTTGTCATAATCGCCAGCTCTTCATATAATAATTATCACTACATGGAATTTATAATTTCAAATTCATGAATACCCCACGGGATACAGTACACTGTGTCAATTATTCCTAACAGATCAAGGGGAAATTGATATATATTTATTGTCTGTTTGCTTGTTCTTAGATTGTATTTGTGTATATTGCCCCGTAGAACGATTAATAGTACTACGCGTAGCTCAGTCAAAGACAATGCCGCAAATACTCATTTGCCAAAAACTATGTTTCAGTGAGCACTACTTCTTACAATAGCGGAACAAACACTGGTAGCAGTTACTTCTGTAAAATATCTGCGAGAATGCATGCGAAACGATTTGAAGTGGAATGATCATATAAAATTACTTGTTGGTATGGCGGGTACCAGGTTGAGATTCATTGGGAGAGTCCTTAGAAAATGTAGTCCATCAAAAAAGGAGGTGGCTTACAAAACACTCGTTCGACCCATTCTTGAGTATTGCTCATCAGTGTGGGATCCGTACCACATCGGGTTGAGGGAGGAGATAGAGAAGATCCAAAGAAGAGCGGCGCGTTTCGTCACAGGATTCTTTGGTGAGCGTGATAGCGTTACGGAGATGTTTAGCAAACTCTGCAAGAGAGGCGCTCTGAATCGCGGTATAGCTTGCTGTCCAGGTTTCGAGAGGGTGCGTTTCTGGATGAGGTATCGAATATATTGCTTGCCCCTACTTATACCTCCCGAGGCGATCACGAATGTAAAATTAGAGAGATTCGAGCGCGCAACAGAGGCTTTCAGACAGTCGTTCTTCCCGCGAACCATACGCGACTGGAACAGAAAAGGGAGTTAATGACAGTGGCACGCAAAGTGCCCTCCGCCACACACCGTTGGGTGGCTTGAGGAGTATAAATGTAGATGTAGATGTACACGACAGTGCATCACACGACAGTCAACAAAAGCGCAGCTTCAAAGCAAAACAGACAAACTAGCTTGAATTTTTCTTTATATACCGATGTCGCAATTAATCAGATGGCACGTTCTAGAAATGTGGAAGCCGCTGACACACATATTGCCCATGTACAAAATTTGCACTCTGATCATTTACCTTTAGAATCTAATCAAAATGACAATACCCAAACGTCAGCGCACATGTCAAATTCTGATACAATTAAACGATTTACGCAAGATACTTTAAACACTGAGGTCAATTATCGAATAAAGGTATTGTGATGACGTTTAAAGAAATCATTGATCATAGAAGAAGAAAGATAAACGTTTTACTCAAATTAGACACAAAAACCCAGTGACGAAGGTAAAAAATCTCACAGAAACAAGAGGAGCTGACACACAGTGTAGGACAACAAATTAACGAATGTTTTGAACAACAAGAAACACGACGTAATGAATTCCGCAGTCAGAAAATAGAGGAAGGTAATCAATTTCAAGACCAAGCTACATTTGCAATCAAAGCGCAAAATGGGACCATTAACCAACGAAACAAAAAGATCAAACAGATAGGCGAAACTCTCGTTGACATGCAACATGAAATCAGCAAAAACGCAGAATCTCATGAAGAAAAATACATAGACTGTTGCTACAATAAATTTTTCAGTGATCTTAAAACCATACAAGACACGAACACACGGTTTCAATGCGATTTTACAAGTAGAAACTCGTTTGAGTCAACAACATGAAAAACACCAAGAAGACTTACAAACTGTCACCAATAGACATGAACAATTAGAACATGATACTGATTCTTCCGTAGTCAAATCTGACACATGTAAACTTAACAAGTGCCCATAGAAACTGCAGAAACACATCGACGAAAATGACACCAACGGTACTGCTCAAATTTCATGACTTACAGAAAAATTCGATGACCTTTCGAACAGAGCAAAAATTTCAGAAAGTAATACCGATACTAAATCTGAAGACACATTGCGTTCTCGTTTCATCCAGTCTGAAAAGTTTCAATTTAGGAACCGTACTATTAATGAGCTGAATTCACGTAACAAAGCACAGAATCGTAAAGCGAACAGCTCACACCGTGAAACTTGCACGTTAAAAGATCAGACATCGTGCAGTGGAGTACATAGTAACCTCCAGTTTTATCAGGCACCACAATTTGACACTACTCCGCTAGAGCACAATCTTTGTAGATTACAACGTGTGAGAGAATTAGACGCTGAACAAGGTCAACAAAACACTTTTCTTTAACAGCACTGACCCTTCACAAAGTTTCCCACACGTTGTTTTCGATTACAAGCATTTATTGTCACTACATAAGTTCAAAGTCTTACGCAATAACAAACCAATTCTCCAACCCTTGGACTGGGTACAACAGTTTTCACTCTCGTTACCTCCTAGCCGGCCTACTACCCATAAATTGGAATTTATTTTCAGCTCTTTCGAGGGCGAGATCGCCACCAGGATGTGCCCCATTGCAAGACAATGCTACTTATAAGAAGAATTTAAAAATGCCTTTTTGTCAGCTTATTGGTTGGAAACTACACAACGCGGAAGCAAAGATCAGTTAATCTGTTTACCGTCCTTTGAATATTTTAACTTCTCAACAATCATGTAATTTTTTGAACACATAGTTCAACAATGTGAGCACCTTAAAGAGCCATATAGTCCATCAGCATTAATACAGATATGCTTCTCTAAATCCCACGTTCATTAAGAATCTGCTTGTGAACGGGGCAACCAAAAGAAAGCATTCTTGCATTTCGCGATCTTTTACAAGTTCTGGAAATACAACATTCTGATATTCCTTTGGCAACAAAATTTTTTCCCCAAAACACATCAACATTAATAATACGCATGGATAACAAAACTAATCAGGAAATTTTAATGACAGACTGAATAAGAGGTTTAGGTATTGTAATAATTTTCAGAATAATTTTCACAAACTTCAAAATTTTAATAATTAGTATTCACAAAACCAACAACAGTACCAACAGTTTCGTAGCAACAGCTAGAATTTTCAACAACAATTTCACCAACAAAACCAGCAAGTTGGAATTTACGGACAACAATATTCTCTGCAAGGTCAACCCAATTTAAGCTTGAAACGTCCCTTTAGAAAAATTATGATTTACTGTGTTGGTAAACCTCCTACATCACTTGATTTTCAAACTGCTGAGCAAAACTGAACTTACTCAAACATTTATCTCTTTACTTATTCTGATCATCACTAACCTGATACGCAATATTTTTAGCGCAACGCAATCTGACTTTCAATAATCCTTACAAAAGAATGGCCCTGACTAACAATAACCTATACCTTTCATGAATCACTTACCTCACAAAAATCTTCGTTACTCGAACTACTGCAATACAGCGAGCGCCATTACTGCCAGCTAAATACAAGATTCTAACTACTGAAGGCACTAACAAGTGATAGGCATATAGTTTGCAAAATGAAAGATTTTGACAGAGAACAAACTTTGTATTTATAGTAATAGTGTTCAAAAGTCATAATATATATATCAATTCGTGACATACATTTTGACAAATTTCCTTTTTCCAACGGACGCACGTCCAGATCGTCCGCTGATATTAACATCTCAAAACGCTGGCATCTCTCTCCCGACAACCACCACTACTGGCAGCTCACCTCCAACTCCACCTGCAAATATTCCAACAATGCAAACCAACCAAAGACTGCACTCAGCACAGTCAGTGGTTTCCATACAGAGCGCTACGTGGCCTTACCAACAGAAAAACGTAAACAGCCTACTTACAAACTGTTCGCCACAATCTCGCGTGAACACGCCACAGCATAGCAGTAATACTACACCACAAGGTAATAATTTCGTGTACAGAAACCAGACATCGCATTTCAATCGAAATGCTCCGTATCAGACTGATTACAGCAACAGACGAAGAGGTTTTAATCAGAATTTTCAGCATAATTATGGCAATAAAAATTTTTCCCAGAAACAAGGGCAGTTTGAACAACAACCTCTGAATGAACGTGACGTACATTTATACCCACCGCAAGACCCTAATGATAATAATAGCTGAACTGTACAAATTATTGATGTGCCACAACAAATTTCGACAAGTAATCAAATTCCGAATACTAGATTACTAGAGGACAACCCCGTTGCTTTTGCCTGCAACGAAGACCAGCAATTATAACCACACAAAACAGTAACTGAAAATGTAATGTCTTTCAACGACATTAGGCAGCGTCACATCCCATCATTTAAATATAAATATGTGAACATAAATTTACTGCTGTGATAGATTTAGGTTCCCCTGTTACTGTGATAGGTGATTCTGTATTTAATAAGTGTAACCACGACCATTCCTGTCCGACTTTCCCACTGAGCAAAACAAAAGTGTGTGGCGCAGTTTCTAGGAAAGGAGTAGGCGTAAAACTTCAAACACATTTACATTTCTCTGTACCTGGTCTGAATTTTTTTTTATTGTTCCCTTACTCGCCCCCAACATAATGTTAGGTGTGGATTTAAAGATCGAAAATAAGGCTGTTTCGTATTTCAAAAACTCATACCTCACAGTAAAAGAAAATGACAACCTTGATGCTTTGGAATTTCACAAAACTTTATCATCTGCGGAACAAAACGACAATAGAATTGAATTTATTTCTGTTACCAAAAATACGCTTTTGCATACATCTTTTTACACAGACACTTATTTTCATTCCAATAATTTACCAGACGATATGGAATATGACGTTCAACAAGTATTTATCAACAAGGCAAGTGAAAGTCAAAGAACAACTGATGACGAACGGCGACAATTTCATGACATTTAACTTCAGCATTCACAAGTCTTTGATAGCAATCCAGGTACTATGGCAGGTTTCTTATCTGAATTCCAAATCTAACTTCACGATTCTTTCAAATCCAAACATTATTTCTCACCTTTTATTTATAGAGAGCAGATCAAACAGGAACTTCGAGTTACGCTCGACCAAAGAATCATAGAACCAGCTGTTAGTTAATACGTAAGTCCACTACACATTGTTATTAAGAACAACGGATGATAATGCCTTGTTCTCAATTGACGCCAGATCAACGACATTACATTAATGGAAAATGACCAACTACATACTACGAATTTTTACAGAGGTGTCTGCTCCCGGTAGCTGAGTGGTCAGCGCGACAGACTGTCAATCCTAAGGGTCCGGGTTCGATTCCCAGCTGGGTCGGAGATTTTCTCCGCCCAGGGACTGGGTGTTGTGTTGTCCTAATCATCATCATTTCATCCCCATCGACGCGCAAGTCGCTAAAGTGGCGTCAAATCGAAAGACTTGCACCAGGCGAGCGGTCTACCGGTCTGGAGGCGCTCGTCACACGACATTATTATTCTTATTATTATTACAGAGATTTCGTTGTACATCCTTTTATTCAACACTACATCTAAACCAGGGTTTTTGGTAGACGGAACTTAATTCTAACTGTAGAAAATACACGGCATTTTTATGTTTTGGCAGTTGCTCTCAGTTCTGTAAACTGCTAACTGGTTTGATAATAACTTCTGCTGCATTCACACGAGGTATGAACACACCAATACTGGCTGAACTGAAAGACCGAATAACCACATACGTTGACGACATTTTAACTGCAGAACCTTCTTGGTCTGACCAGAACAATAGTCTTCAAGTTTTACTTCAGTCGTTTCTTCGGCGAGACCTCACAATTAATCTGAGTAAATCTCACTTTGGTGAAGCTTCTATTAAATTTCCAGACCATGTCATTCCTGCCGATGGCATAAGGTCCGACCTAGAAAAACTTCAAGCAATTCGAGATATTACGATTGCTACTTCAAAAGAGCAACTTCGTAGCTTCCTAGGACTGATCAACTTTGTTCGTTGACTCATTCATTATTCTGCTCCGCATAGCATGAGGTTATGTCAGTTAACAGGGAAACATACTATCTGGACGTGGGATGAACAAGCTCTTTCTGACTTCTTGAACCTTAAACGTGCACTCTGGAATGCGCCGACACTATCACTCCCTGATCCCACTAAAAACTTTTCGGTCACCACACACACTTCCAAAACAGCCGTCGGCGTATACATTTTCTCAGAGATAGAAGAAGATGATATAATTGTTAATACAAGCATTACCTTTGGAAGCTGGATTCTGTCTGCTGCAGAACGCAGCTATTAGATTACAGAGTAGGAAACCTTATCTGTCGTTTGAGCGTTCACTGAATTTAGCCACATTTTGTGTGGACGACATACCACTATTTATACTGACCACTGTGTTATTCAATCTCTGCTTTCCGAAAAATTTTGTCACAACGGCCTTGGACGATGGAAGTTGTATTTACAATAATTCGACTTTACTGTAATTCATGTTTCCAGTTCTCAAAATGTTGTGATGGCTTACCTCGTTCTCTTACTACCAGGCAACAATTCACTAACATATATTTTTGCCTAACTAATAACAGTATTTTGTACCTACAGCAAGTAGCGTTTGAAAGCTTTATTTATTCATCTGTTAAAGACATTTTCCAAAGAACAGTATCTGGAAAAAATATTAAGAAACTTTTGCATGAGAAGAGCAATTCGACAGTCAGACACCACTTCTTAGGACTTAATAATATTCTCTTTCGACGTACACACCACATAGCGACAATTTCGTCTTATGTATACCTGAAGATTCAGTCAATAAATTCATTTGGTACTCACACTTAAGGTATGTCCATTCTCGTTCACGAGTGTTTCCTCATTCTCAGACAGATTTATTACATTACAAATATGGAAAAACGTAAACGACATGTACTGTGTTGTATGGAACTGGGGACCTAGAAACGACGGAGAGGCTTCGTCCCCGCCAAAGGCCGCAGTGGTGCACAACCACACAACAGACCACAGCAGTCCACTCACTGCACCGCAGGCCCACTCCGAACCCAGTGTTGTTTTCCGGTTCCGCCCCCAGTGGAACCCTCCGGAAACGTTTCACACCAGACGAGTGTAGCCTCAATAATGGCGTGGTAGAGTAGTTATGGTATACGTGTACTTGGAGATAGTGTTTTGCGCAGCAATCGCTGACATAGTGTGACTGAGGCGGAATAAGGGGAACGATCCCGCATTAGCCTAGGCAGGTGGAAAAGCGCCTTAAAATCCACCCACAGACTGGCCGGCACGACGGACCTCGACACTAATTCGCCGGGTGGATTCGTGCTGGGAGCCGACACGCCTTCCCGCCAGAAAGCAGTGAGTTAGACCGCACTGCTAATCGGTTGGGCTGTACGACATATTCTAACGACATTAAAACTTTGCCAACAAGCGATATCACCGACGGCTTCTCATCTCGCTCCATTACATCCCCGAAGCAAAAGAGGATTTTCTTACATTTTCGTAGCAGTAGAAATAAATTCTAAATTTGTAACATTCACACTGTTACGTAAAGCTACACCCAAAATTGTTTCAGCAGCTTTCACAAAATATTTCTTACCGATTGTTGATCACTTACAAATGTTGATAATGTGCAAAAAATATTTTTGCTAAGGGAACACAATTCAGATCAGCTGAATTGACACGTACTATGAAAGCTTGGAAGTTTACCCCTGTATACGATCCAGTTACCATGCTTCATCAAATCCATCGGGACACGTTATCAAAGAGTTTGGTAAGCTTTTTTGTCCATACCGTCATAAGAAACTCACAGATTGGGATAAATATATCTACACATTTTAAGTAATTATTAACTCCATTCCAAATGAATACATTTTTGTCTGCGTACATGGTGTTAAAGAAAGTTGAACTACGGAACAAAATTACGGTATTAGTTGCATTCTCTGCTTCACGACGACTACGTCACCATGAAGTCATCGACATTGCAGCCAACAATATTAAGCGTGCAGCTGAACGAAGAAAGAAACAACAGAAACAAGTAAGTCATCTCCGCGAATTTAAAATCGGTAAAGAAGTATTAGTACGTAGTCACCATCTTTCCATCAGAGTCCAAAATGGGTGCAACAAGTTCAAGTTGCTGTGGAGTAGTCCATACATAATAAGAAGTATTCCGCATCCAGATGCTGTTCATGTAGAAACTTTGTGTACGAAGAAGTCATGAGGGAACCATCATATCAATAACGTGAAATGTTTTATTGAATGAAATTTTTTTTCTCTGTTTGAGACGATATTTGTACTACACTGTCACAGCATGACATAATAATTCCTTTTCGATTTCTCTACAATTTTAGCACTTTTATTTCCACTATGTACTATGCATTTGTTATGTGTCTAGTAACTCAGTACGATTTTATACACTGCTATATTTTTATAGATACCCACCTTTTAGGTAGAAACTAGTTTCCACATGTTTGCTGTGTATTGCCATTACTATTTACTCATCATGCTCATTCACTGTTTCAGAACAAGTTGTTGCCACGTAAGGTAAAAAAAGAGAAGTAAACATAAATACTTTTTGAAGCATCAAGGATATGCAATACGTTAATGGAAAATGAACATACGAAATGCAACAAAGATCATCCTTCGTCATATACCAACTAATTTGTTCTCTTGCAGGTTTTACAGGAAACAACGAAGTATAGACTTAACGATAACATCTGTATATTACAAACTAATCAATCCTTTTTTAGTGTGCTACATGAGTATTATAGCAATACCAAGAATGAAATGTGCTAACAATTTTTCTATCTGTGCTGGTTATAAGTTTCAATTTAATTATGGTAATATTTTATGGGGTGATAAATATGAAGACACAATGATGTTCTACTAATGATAATAATGATTATATGTGAACGATAAGGTACAGAAAAGTGGTGACACTTATGTCATACTGTTATAATGAGAAATGTTTTATGATCATTTGAAGTTAATAAAAACACAACAATGAATTATTGGAGGTAATTTTTTAACTTTGTAGAAGAACATGACATTACTTGATACACCCATATGTTACTCCTCTTATTACAAAGATAACATATGCTTTTGTATGGTAGAGTAATCATGTATGTTCTGCTTGATATACTGCATGTTTCTGAAACAATGATTCTTTCATATGATATGTACACTAACATTAAGCACCTGCTGATATTACTTTTCTTCACATTAACTTTGCCATTAACAATTCCAGCATCATAATTTCTTCTTGCTTTACAGGTTCAACGAGCTATTTCTCATCATCCATTTTTTCTTTCTTTTGTATGCTTTGCAGTCTCTGCTTATACTATATGCTTCTAGTTGCTAAGTCATTTCTTTAACATTTTCATATCTAAGCTTAGAATAGTCTTGTGATCACACATTTTCATCTTGCTTTATTTTGACTGACCATTTTTACAAGTATGGACGATAATGATTTTCTTTTGCTGTGAAAGTGCAATTTCCTTTGGCTTATTCCCACTTATCCCAGTAGGTATGCACAGTCCTTACATCTGCCAGTATTATTTGATTTTCACTTCTCTCTATGAGATATAACATTTGTCAGATGTACCATAGAGAAATTCTACTATGCTGATCTTTATTATGAGCTCTGACAGCGTATAGACTGATTAATTATGAACTACATATTTGTCGTTTATTACTGTCCATCTTCATGTACTATTCTCTAGAATTATTGTCTGTATACATTACGTTTTCCACTCTACTTACTGGCACAGTCATTGACATTCTATATTTAACCACTACTGTTCTGCAGACAGTCACTACCAGTAAATTTATTTATCACTAGATTACTACTTTAATACCTTAATTATGAGTGTGAACATACTCTATGTATCATCATGTTAGGTAATGAACTATGAACATAACTTCTCTCCTTTATATTGATGGCATTGCCATAAATAATGCAGTTTTACCTGCATGACGCTAAGATTTTGTATGAATATCCACTACTGTGATATTTGCATTCTTAAAAGCATTTAATACTCTGTAAGTCCCATTTTCTCTACATGCTATTGTCCTTCCCTACCTTATCTACTGAGATGGTTGTGAAACATACAATTGTTTACTTGTCTGCAACAATTTAAATATATGCAAGATTACTGACATCGAAGATAATACACTACAAATGATAGAGCTGTAATGACACCATCCATTGCACTCACGACTGTACTAGACAGCACTTAGCGTGTAACTGTCCTAGCTCTCATTGGGTACCATATCTACTGCTGCCACCAATGAGTGTGCTCCGTGCCAAAACTCACTACTTTGACGTATCTAGTAATGTCAAAACTGTTAGGGATAGCATGACTCAAAAATATAATCTTATGATGAAGAAATATGAACCAATGTCTACAGATCCTCGATTTGCAGACCATCCAGACTGTAACATTACCTCAACCATGATTTTATCCTTGCTATTTTCATTCTTTACTATAAATTTTATACTCAAGATATAGCTATGCACTGCTTTATGTAATAATGCCTATAATTAGTCATAACTGTAGAAATTAACGTTATAAATGGACCCTTGATCTCACATAGTAGTGCACATAGGCACTAGTTTTAATTCCCATGTACTTTGTAAAGAGAGAGTTACTCATACTATCGTGTTTTTCTGAGATATTAGGTTACATCTTAATGTTACATAGTGCACATGAGCTCTGTCATACCTGACTATTTGTACATTCATGATTCCTAGTCACAGATGTTAGATGGTTAAAGAAGATGCTTCTCAAATTAACTGTGATATTTCTATGCTATTCATAGGCCAGATGCTCATAAAGATATCTATTTCTTTATTAACTACCTCATTTATCCTACATTCCTGAACTTTTGTCAGCCTAGACTTACGTAATGTTAAGTATTTGTTGTATTATTACTGACAATTGCCGAAACAACCCTGTCAAATACTTCAAAATAATGCATCAGAATTATGAATGGTATATTCACACGGCAAACTAATTTGAAGTTTTGTAAGAAAATATTGCAGTTAACCAGAGATGGTCAGATGTATCGGTTGTGCAGTAGCCTCGCTGCTCAACAGCGATAGCTCATTCAAGGTGTCATAGGTAATGTGTTGCAGTAAATTTAGATCGAGTGATGTATGGAGGACCCTCAAGTGTAAAGATACATCGTATCTGATGTATGCTGGATATATACTTACTCGCTACAGACAGTAATGATTTTCTTGTTTGGAAGATACAATGATGTTTGCTAACTGTCAAAGCAATATCAACAGACGTTGGTAATAAATAAGGCAAAGAAAATCACTTTGTTACTAATGCAACGGCTGTATTCATAAGCAATTATTGAGACAATGTATAGCACTCACATCCAATGATTTTGTAAACTTAATTGTTAATGTATAATCAGTTTATTAAGTGTGTTATTTATGAGTATTATTAATGTGCAAAGAGTCAAATGACAAGTTACTTACCTCAAGTCAATGCCATTTCCCAGATAAATGTCATTTTAATTGACTATTTTTCTCAAGAAGTTATTGTCTCAGTCATATTCAATTTAATTAAAATGTATGCTAAGCAACAGCCATGTACAATACCAGTTTGCCAACTATAGAATTTAAAGTACTAACAGAGAGCGGTGCTAAGAGTGTTACCATTGTGCACATAAAGGTACGAAATTTTATTATTTCAGAGACAATGTTCATTAAGCACAGGGCAATTGCTTTCAGAACCTTCATATTATTACAAGGGCCAATTTCGAATCAATAGTGTTGCATCAGATTCAGTTTTTGTGTTACGTAATATCATGCACTTCTGGTTCGGTTTAAAGTTACTGACACGTTTTACATTCTCTCAGCTAGATTAAATTTCCATTCTCGCAGTCAGAGA
Organism: Schistocerca gregaria; assembly: GCF_023897955.1. Classification (NCBI taxonomy): domain Eukaryota; kingdom Metazoa; phylum Arthropoda; class Insecta; order Orthoptera; family Acrididae; genus Schistocerca; species Schistocerca gregaria. The sequence goes on from NC_064924.1 coordinate 451,032,283, forward strand.
AGTTCACTACAGAGCAAAGCGAATAAGCGACGAGATTAAATACACGTTCACATGCCGTTTCTATTCTAACAGGTGTGTTTCAGACTACTGTTAGTTATGTAATTACAATAATATTTTAAACGTACTCGTTTCAATATATTTTCACCATAAACTTCAACGGCCATAAAAAACTCATCTTCATAAAAACTATTTGTGGAAAATACTGAATTATTCTGATTTCCCGTTATGTGACTTTGATGTCTTTAAATTCTTTGTCGTGAAACTGTCAACACCGAAAATACGTTCACAACCGAAAAGCGTCATCGTCCTGTATGTTCTATAGTTAAGATATAGTCGAGGGTGTTTTATCAACAAGAAGTCGAAACTTACTGTCCGCAATTATTCTATTTAAGAGAGGAATTTATCACTTAAGAATAACTGTGATCTTTTAGGAGATAGCTGTGATCTTGTAGCAGATGTCAAAGCTATACTATTACCAGCGGGTGCCGAATTTGCTTCAGTGGGCTAAGTAAACCTTTACACCGACATACCTATTTATGACAGAATCCAGGTAACTGAAAACAGCCTACTAAAACACAGAAAATTAGTCAAAGCGAAGATATGTGAACGCACTGAACTGCTAGAACTAATTCTCTGATATAATTATTTCTCTTCTAGCAACAATGTTTTCAAGCAAACGATGGTCTAGGATTGGGCAGCTTTGGCAGGAATCCTTGCAGATATTTACATTAAACACACCGAAAATCATTTCTTAAGGTCATAATGTTTGACCAGAGACAAAATACTTTATTAAAAAAGGGATAGTGATGATACCATCATCCTGTGCAGTGGTACAGCTGAGGAGATTGAAAAACATGCAGATACTCTCAGAAGAATGACAGAGCGGTCCCATGACGGTGTAACAATTTCATTTTCATAATCTGTAATGCGTGCTATGTTTCTAAAAATGTAATATCTTTAAACGTCTTAGTTCTCAAAACTAATATTTATTATGCTGATTAATGCACGATTAATGTGTGAGAAAGGGGAGATTTCTTGTTTGATAAATGTAATGAATTAATGTTAAAACAACTGGATACTCCACCTGTGTAGGTACTACAGTACTGTACAATACATGTCATTTAGTAGCTTCCAATTGTTCCAGCTGGATCTATTTAGTCATCATCACATTATTTGTTTTTTTTTAAAAAACATTTTTCAAACTGTGATTTCCAACATAGTGCACTGAAACATGCAACCAGATGTAAAACAACCTGAAGATGGGCACAAGCCGAAAACCAGTCGAAGAATAAATAAAATCAGCTTATATGATGAACTGTAGCGGTTATATTTTAGAATACATTATATTTAAACTCCAGCTTTACGTAACATATCGTATATTTCAACAATTGATCCAGTTTTCGACAACCATAACCCTTTTCTAATTTATTTTTTTATCTAGCTTCCTTGGACTGGAGAACCTCTTCATTAGCTCTAATTCCTTTTTGTTGCTGCAGCCGTATATTACTGTTGGTGTGTCGTTGCTCCCGTTTGACAGGACACTTACGTTAAAAGGAAGTTACTTGATGTGATATTAGTACGAGCGATGTAACTTTAACACCATTCATGGGTTATTACGACATACAACTGTTGCCATCATTTTTATTACTACAGTTAATATTCTAAATGTGATGACTGAGTTTCCTTCCATATTTTATCACTACTTGGATATTTCTCAAGCTTTTTGAACTGTGTGATGTATCGGCGGATAACTGGCGCAGATCTCAGAAAAAAAAAGGTTCAAATGGCTCTGAGCACTATGCGACTTAACTTCGGAGGTCATCAGTCGCCTAGAACTTAGAACTAATGAATCCTAACTAACTTAAGGACATCACACACATCCATGCCCGAGGCAGGATTAGAACCTGCGACCTTAGCGGTTGCTCGGTTCCAGACTGTATCGCCTAGAACCGCACGGCAGATCTCAGTGAAGTGGGGTTTTGTAGCTGGCACATGAATATTTATCAATGTTAATGGTTTTTTAGTGTCAACCGGTATCTTTTTGGACTGGTGCCAAAAGCCACCGATTAGCATTAGATTTGCTGCAATTTGGTTTTTCAGTCCTAGTATATAATTTTTTTCAGTTGTTTCTCGTTGATTCTGTTGTCACCTGGAATGTCAGTGTCAGTGATTTAGACTTTCTTTATCTCTGCACTTGTTGGGTTTGACATATTGGTGTTCCACTATTCGATAGTGATTTGGGATTTTTCGTTAACATTTCCTGGCTTGTTGTCCCACCAGTGATTTGCAACTTGCAGATAGTATTTTGGCATACGTTCCAATGGATTGTTTCTGCCACAGCACTGTGCCTGTCCTCCTAGTCACGCTGAACGGTCTTTTTGCAACAATGTTTGTTTCTTCAGTTTTCTTGCAGAGTCTTTGTACATCGAGTCTTCTGCCGATATCTCGATACTGGCTTAGGATGACGTTAGTTTTGATCGGTTTTTCCTATGCACCAAATAAGTCTTTTAGTTTTCTTCTTTAGTATTTGGTCGGCGAAGTCCTGGTCTTTCTTTATCTATTTGCTATCTCCAGAAACTGCTCTTGCAATACTTTACTGAACGCGCTTTCAGTACAGTCTCTGAAGTGCAGCTGCCGATACTCTTGAGACGTATTCTGTTGCTGTCTTCATTCGAAGCAGATTCTTGGTTATATATAACTTCACGTAGTCTGCCAATGCATGCTTTCCTTCTTGCATTGTCAGTTTCATCTGCAAGAGTCCTCTAACAACAGTTTTTCTGCGCAAGTACAGTTTGTCAAACTTAATGTGAGGCTGAGTTCACGATTAACTGTCATGAGTTGTCACGTATTCCTGTCCAGATTCTCCATCTCTACTTGTGTCCAGTGTTATGGGCCAGGTATTGACTGTCTTGATGAGGTTTCCGCGGTAGCGGCTGCTTTTTAAAAATCTTGTAACCTTTGAACATAGCTGCTAAGGTTCAGCGACCGCGTCAGAATTATGTTAGAACAAAGAAGACCTCGGTCACAAATATTAAGCCAAAAATGACCAGGTTTCGACACTACTATGAGCGTCGTCTTCAGAATTAAACTAACTGTTCTAAAACATAATAGGTATATAAAACATTAATAAACTAAAGTGTGTACTCACTGGAAAGAGGTGAAGTACTTACAAGTCATATTCTAAAAAAATCCAAGCCGGAAAGGCGACGTCGTGAAAAGTTGTAAATAAGGCAAGATGGCGAGCGGCTAAGAGCTGCTCGTACCTGAGTTAACATGGGATGCTCTTCGCGGAATGACACGAAATGTGTTCACAGCACCGAATACGAACAACTGTCAGCTGTATAAGGGAATGACAACAATGAAACTTCGTGCCAGACCGGGACTCGAACCCAGATTTCCCGCTTTACGAGAGTAGTAATCTTAGTCATTTCGGCTATCCGTGCACGACTCACAACCAGACCTAAAATTACATCTGTCGTTGTTCCAGCTCCATAAACTGCACTTCAACCTGCTTTATGTAAGTTTCGTTCAATTTTAGAATTAAGAAACTAACAAATATAAAATGCCAGCACTAGGCGCTGCGTCTATATATTCAGCGGGAAACAAATTCCGACGCCGTAGCTGACCTTAAAATTCTAGAATTCAATGAGTGAAGAAAAAAAATTAATATTTGGCGCTGTGGCCATTTTCCCTGCTTTTTCCGGTACCAAGAAACTATACTGTAAACGACATCTCCCAGTGAAACACGTGTCCAGAATGTTAGGCAGAGATAAATCAATCAAGCAGTAGAGTTAAGTGACTGGTAACACGAAATATAATAAATAGAACGTAAGAGGACGAAGACATGACAAAATATAAGTAACTAAAACAAGGGATACTAAATTGGAATAGAATAACTATTCGCTTAGGCCCTAAAATGATAAAAACAGCATTTACATAAGAGAGTTCCTAGATTGTAATTACCATCATTGACCGCTAAGGCGTTTAGAATGAGGAATGCAGCAGATACATGAAACAGCTAAGAGATTACAATTATATAACTTGGAGGGAGTAACCACAGCGAAGTTCGCCCTGGTCGGTGTAGAATCACAACGGCAAAGGTACTACAGTACAAGAGTCCCATGGGGCGGCATACAACGCTGACAATACTGTCCATGACTCAGGAGCGGACTAGAAGGGCGTCTATGTCTGGAAACGACTAAACATTCAACACTACCGCAGTTATACTGCTCAGCAAGTTGAGCAACTTTATAATACACACGCACTGTGGATATCACAAAGGATGGCAGAATTGAAAAATAATTCCAGAAATTCTGCCTGCACGAAGAAACCTAAACATCCATTAATTTACAACTCAACTCCGCTTATTTCCAATTTACAAAGGAACTGGGAACGAGGCAGGAGTGGGAATGAGACTGTTACAAGATCGGAACAATCACAATCACGCTCGCTTGCAAAAGTTCGATCTATCCTTTCAGACAAGAAGTGGGTACCTTGGAGCTAAAATTCATACTAGGCGAATAAGCAACAAAGCGTCTTAATTGTGCGGCCATGAGTCAGCTACAATGCGTAACTAGTTACGACGCGGCAAATTAATCAGTTCCGGAAGACCTGAGTGAACTCTACAATAAGAAATACGTTGTATACATGCAAACCTTCCAGTGCCCAAAGTCAGCCTACCTTGCCAGGGATTCGAGCCACATGACCCCATTCACATCGACAGAGGAGAGCGGCGATGCCGAAGCAGCAGTATTACTCCCTGCTGCAACGCCTCGTTATCCAGATTGCGATACCACCACCACGGCCCTAGATAAACAGCGCACTCTGTATAGTGGCCGCAAACTCAAGTGGTCGAGATGGTCAATTTGCAAAAGGAAATGGACAGCATGGTGCTGACGACCGGCGTGTCGGATTCTTCAATGAACTGTGACATGAATAAAATCGATGTGACAGTTTAAGCAATTTGTTTCTGCAATAACTTCAAACGGATTCATTATGGTGTATAATTTAAGACATTTGTGCATTAGATAGTAGACCACTCTATTGACAACTCACATTGTCCTACAAACAGAACTATAGAACTGAGTAATCAAATTTAGAATTTCTGTGGTGGCGGAAGCTGTCGCCAGCACACAGGTCGACAAAGATGTAGCGCGAAGATCGATAGTAGGTGCTGGATCAAGTGCGCCTATCACGAGACAGGCCAGAGACACACCGACGAGCAACAATCCGCCAACAGCCTCTTGATAACATGTACTTATGCCGACGTCACTGACTCACTAAGTCATTAACTCACTGACTTAATCAGGCTATGACGGTGCATAGCAGGCTAAAGTATGTATTAGCAACATTACTGATTTTGCCTTCAAGAGGGCTATCATGATGAGCTTGTACCACGAACATGGACTCTATTCAAGATAATGAAATGTGCCAGTTGATGTAAACGAAGAGCCATATAAATTCATGTGTGCATTTGTGTTGTAGAAAGAGGATACAACAAACTCTCCCCTGCTTCCTTGTGGTAGGAGACTCTACAATTTCTTTTTTAACCCAGGATGTGTATTTTCTTTTTAGAATAGAGTATGTAGGTAACTATGTACCGAAAGTATGTAATATCACGTTAAATCCAACAAAGAATTAAGAGAATTTGCAGAAATGTTTACAGAAAGCTAACTTGCTTTGTTCTGTATTGCTAATGTCTTTCACAAATAAATTAAATGAAATCAAATTACTGTATCTGTCTATAGCATTTCACTAGCAATCTCTCAGTTTCATTTTGAGCATAAAATTCTAAGCAAAGATGCAATTAGAAAGAATGTTCTGGAGTTTCCAGAGTTTAAAAAAATCATGGTTCACAGTTGTCATAAGATCGGAAACGAGAACTCACAGATTAAATGAAGAAATAGCCGACAAATCGAATATTAAATCAGACACATAATTTTCATGGATCTACAAATCGTATCATTCAAAATTTGACTGCAAGTACACATTCAGTGTATGATCGACGTCTTCTGAGGGGATTTGTTTACTTCTTCATAATAAATTTTCACATATTAAAAGTTGAGTCTAATG